>NC_138996.1:23286749-24486749 GCF_964341445.2 Mesoplodon mirus | reverse complement strand
GTAACTATATTTTTGTTTCCAAAAAATATTAATGCCCGTAAGCATTTAAAGAATACAAGATAAATAACTTCAAATAAAACATTAAATTATAAAAACGTTTTCTATTACCTACATGAATGTGTTGGTTATGTTACATACACTATACACCAATTTTACCAACCAAGTAAAGAATTATAAATGAAAACCTTCAGAATTTAGTAAGTATGAATTCTTTCTCTTTTACCAGCCAAATAACACGTACACACTAAACTAAATCTAAAAAAATAATTAGAACAATAAAACTAAGGATTTTTAGGACCAATGGAAGAATTAACAAAAAGTGGACACCAAAACTAAGCAGATTGTTACCTGGCGCTTCACTGCATGCATTTCTGTTAGACTGCTGTAGTATTCTCCTAGCATGTGCTGTAGGAAAGGGCAGACATAAGGATGAACATAAAATGTGTATGAATAGTAAAGACAGGGTCTATAACATGAATAAATGAAGGAAAAAAAGAAATAAGCAAATTTCTTTAAAATCGTTTGCCTGAACTGAAATGTTATCACAAGGTATGGTTTATGCTCTGTTTAAAAATAATCTCTCTTCAGGGAAAGTATCAAAACATCTGCTATGAACTTGTGTTGATGTGACTGATGATGACTATCATAATAAACTTCTACCATTCACTCTTAGAAGCATACACATCAAAGGGAGCCCCCCACAACCCCCGAGGGAGAAGAGGACTGTATATAGTTCAATACTAGCAGCCGTATATGCGACAATCTAATGATCATATAACAAAAACTACTCTTACGTGCTATAAAGAATTTCAGGGTAATGGTTAAAACTATAAGTTTTTTTAGAAAAGAGGAATATTTATATTATTCAAACAGTTTTTTAGTTCACCAAAATTTATGGTTATATGTTTCTAAGTGACAGTAATAAGATCTGAAGTACTATGACCAACTATCAATTATTTAGGTAACTGACATCTAAGTTATTAAGCCTATCAATTTAGTGCCTTTCTCCAACCTCCACCCAACTGTTTACTGTTTGAAGACATCGGTATTTGATAAAGATAGTGAAAGGAGATGGAAACTACAAAACTTTGGTAAAATGCTAGGGTCGGAACAATAGAATTGATCTGTTTGACAAAAGGATCTTGGACTTAACAGGAGACCAGGATTGAAACTTCAGCTCTACCATTTGCTAGCAATAGGACCTTGAGGAGGTCATTTCAAAATATGAATAAATGTGATGTTTCTTTTCTGATTACAGAAGTAATAAATACTCATCATAAATTTCAGAAAATACAGAGGAGTTTAAAGATAATAAAACCACTATTAACATGTTGACGCATTTTCTTCCAGCATTTTTTTAATCCAGATTTTTGTTTAAAATAGTTGGAATCATAATGTTCAGTGAACACCTAAATCCCAATTTCTTCTTTTCACTTTTGTTTCCTTAGGATGGATGCCTACAAGTACTGGGTTAAGGGCATGACTTTTTTTCCCAAAAAACTGTTCCAGTTTATATTACTGGTCCTTTATGAGCACTGGGGAAAAACAGGCACCCCCTCTGATCATGTTTCCTCATCTGCAAAATGAAAATAAGATGAATTCAAAGGATTATGAGGCTCAAATGAGATGAGTAATTTGTCTAGTTTGTAAACAGTAAAGCACACTACAAATGGTAGCTACTATTATCATGTTCACCAAGGGTCTACTGACAACTGAAAATTTAGAGTCTGTATTTACTGCCTCCCTCTCCATACTTCTTTGAGATGTACTTATTCTTTATAAATCAGGGACGTGCCAGTACGTACTTAAACTAAAATGGCGGCAAATACTTATGACTCCATTCATTCAATAAACACTCACTGAGTGCCTACCATGTGTCAGGTTCCATGCTAACATTTAAGATACAAATATGAAAAAATATTATCTACTGCCAAAGAACTCAAAAAGGTGATACAGACACTTAAACAAGTAAATACTACATAATGTGATACAGGCAACAAAAGAGGTTTACACAGGCTATGACAGAAAAACAAAAGGGAGAAAGGGTAACCTCTCCCAGCTTGGATTTGGACACAATTCCAGAGTTGCAGAATTAAGATTTTATTTAAGAGCCAGCAGAGAAAAAGGCTTACAAAGAGCAAAAAGGACTTGAGGCAGAAAAGACAACTGCTGAGGTAAGACAACTGCTGAGGTGGCCATGGGAAAACTTCAGTTCAGTGCCACTGAAAGAGTCAAGTTCAAGGCATAGGGTGTGAGAAATGAGTCTGGAGAAGCAGGAAGGAATCAAATCTCTGCTGGTCAGATATGTTACATTGAGGCATCTGGACTTTCTCCCGCAGGAACGGTGAAGGCCAAAGATTTTAAGCAGGGGAACGATGTGATTTTATATCCAACTCTTATTCAGATAATACTTTCAGAATTTCAAATTAGGAGTACCAAATTAATGTCAACTATACTTGTTCATTCAGAATTTTATCAAAATGCATCAAAAGATAGTATCACAATAACAATAAAATATATTTCCAGTTTACACTTCTTGGTATCAAGAACTGTGCACTGTAAACTCTACTATAAAACCTTTCACATGATAGAGAAGTGTGATAGATGAATTTTAAGCTTGTTTTAATATAGCTTTTCAAATCTAAGGTGAAGAAGTCCTTAAATTAAAACAAACCAAAAAAGAACATACCTGAAGATATTTCTGTAGACCTACTATATCTTAGTACTTTTTCCAGCTGCTCATGATTCTTTCTGCTGAATACTTTTGCTTGAACAGGCTCTTCAGTCTGGGCTGAATGTCTGTTCCTACTTTTGCAAGATTCACATGTGCTAGACATACTGGCACTTTCATACCCTTGAGTAAAAAAAGTGACAACTGTTATCAGTTGCAACTAACTCAAACTGAAAGGGAAATTGATTTCCATAGTGAAACAGTACAGGTCACTCACTTTAGAATGCTGTGAAGGCCTGGTATAACTAGAAATCAAAATAGTAAATAGTATGTTTCGGAAAAATCTTTGCGATAACCTTTGGAGGCATAGGATAACAGTAATAAATTCTAACACTTCATTGTCCTTCGATATTCATCTCAATGAATACATCCCAACTCAAACTACACGGTAGACCTTATATAACCCAAATTCTCTACTAGACTCCAAGCTAACAATTTTTCAGTATTACGAAATACAAGAAAGAATCACATCTAATCTATATATGTCCATGATAGACAGAAGAATAAGGGGCATTAAATAATCAGATGTCTGCTTTTGTATACCTTTTGTTTAATATGACTTGGTATGAAGCCTTCCCTACCCATAGGTTATACATATATTCTATTAACTCTTCTGAGTTTTGGTATTAATCTTTTTTTCAGTTACTTCTCAGCATCTAGCACAAGGTAGGAATTCAACTTTTTATTTTGTTCCACATGTATAGTTGGTTACACCTACCCTTTTCCCACTAAATTAAAATGCAACCTTGGTCAATATATTAAATCTCCACATTTATTGGGTTTTATTTCTGGGCATTCCATCTGTTTAACTTATTCCAATGCCACAGAAGTTATACACTATGTTTAAACACCTGGTAAGACAAGTCCTATCTAGCTTCTTTTCTTAGCTATTTTTGGACACTGGTCCTTCCAAAGAAGTTTTGAGATCTTTTTCTGCCAATTTCAAAAACAATCCATGAGGATTCAAAATAGAAACACATTAAAAGTATTTATTAATTTGAGGAGAATTTATTTATTTTTAAATATTTATTTATATATTTATTTGGCTATGCCAGGTCTTAGCTGCAGCACGGGGGGATTGTTGTTGCAGCGTGTGGAATCTTTAGTTGCAATTTTATACATTCTAACTTAAGAACATAGTTATGCTTTTATATTTGCTTAATCTTGTTTCATGTTCTTCAAAAAAAAAAATTTTATAGATCTCGTACATTTCTTGTTAAATTGATTCCTAAGGATTTTTTGTCCCAGTAGCTTTGGATACTACTATGAAAAGAATACTTCCTGACACTTCCATTTCTACTGGGTATTACTATGATAGAGAAAAATATTTACACACTTATTTCATAATCTTATTTCATAATTACTTTACTAACTTAGCTAACTTAGGTAGCTATTTTCCAGTGTCTCTCAGGCTAGCTTAGAAAATATACAAAATTTGTTTCCCTCCTTTTCAAATATTTATTCCAATCATTTAATCTTGTCATAATACTTTCCAACCAATGCTAAATAATGATGGTGGTAGAGAGGGAATCCCTGTTAATTCCTAATTTTGATAGAGATATCCCTGGAATATTTTCATTTACAATAGTGCTTGTAAGTGGCATCAGCTAACAGCCTTTATTATATTTAAATAACTGCCTCCCTTTCTAGGTGCATTTTCCTTAGGAATGACTTAAAATTTTATCTAACCTACCACTATGATTACATGACTTCTGTCCTGTAATGTGGTTGATATAATCAATTATGTTGACAGATTTCCTGATAATAAATCACAATTACATTTCTGTAATAAACCCTGTTGACAAGTCTAATATTCTTTTCATATACTGGCAGGTTAAATTTGCTAGTATTTTACTTTTGAATTTACATTAATAGCTGAGGTTAAACTACTGCTTTCTTTACTGAACTGTTACCTCTCCTTTTCACCTTCCCTTATATAAAGGTCTCTATCTGATTCATATGTTGTCTCTATAGTTTTCTTCAGATAGGATACACCAGTATCTTCTTTCAGCTTGACGGGTAAAGAGTCTCTTGTCGGACAGTAGGATTCTTGAGTTGTAGTCCCTTTTTGTCCACGAATGGATGTCATTTCACTTCTACTTTTTTAGGTTTTAAGTAAGACTGCCTGATGTCAGTTTGTTTTTTTCATTATATGTAACTTGTTCTTCCAACCTGGAAGCTTAGAGGATTTTTACTTTTTCCTCGGAATCCAGGAACTGTATCAGTCTAGACACAAGGGAGAAGGGATGTGTACTTTCTCTCCCTTCCTCCTGGCTGGGCAACAGTCAACTATTTTGATCTGCGGTCTCGAGTCTTTCTTCATTAAAGATTCCCCTTTATTATTTGTTGAATTACTGCCTCTCCATCTTTTTTTTTTCTCCTTTAGAACTCCTTGTATATCAGATCTCCAAGATTTGTCCTTAAGCCTCTAATCATTTCCCTCTTTATTTTATCTCTTAGTACTTTTTGCTCTGTGTAATGACATAGTTCTTTCCTTTAATTTTCTAGGCCAGTAATTTGGAACTTAATAGCATTTGTCCTCTTTTTCAAATAATCTAAACATTAAATGTGAAAATCATTTTTTCTAGTTCTAAAGAATTTGTTATAATTCAATCTGTTTTAAAAATAATTCATTCTGCTTAAGTATTCTTATCATTTTGCTCAAGTGAGTATTTCCTTCGATAATTCTGTTTTTACTAGATTTTACCTGTTCTAGTGGTCTGCTTCTATGACTTCTCTCTGGCTGCTGGTCCCTTTTATGTGCACTGTTATGCTCACTGGGTTAGCCCCGACTCTTATCTACCCTTCAGGCTGGACCCGACTGCTGGGCAGCTTTAATGGCAGCATGCTGGCAGTGCTTGGGAGCCTCATGCCCGTGGTGAAGCAATGGTCTGGCTGGCAAGCTGTCAGCCCCCCATCAAGACAATGAAGAAAGAAGCCTCTCAATCCCTCAGGCTCCTCAGCTGCAAAGGTAAATGCTTTACCGTGTTCAGGGTAGAGGATGCCGCCTCTTTTTTCAGTGACACCCTTTCCCATTAGTACTTTGAAGTGGCAAAAGACTGCTACTCTTGGAAGGGAGGGAAGCGCCCTCCCTGTGGAAGGAGGGGTTGCATGGATCTCCTCCAACCAAGCTTTCTTTAAGAACCACAGGGCTCTGATTTTTGCTCACTCTCTGAAAGAGCCAGCAGAACCTAAAGCCTTGCTGCTTATCTCTCTAGATCACAATGGCTGCTCTGTTAATAACAAATTAGTTCCCAATATACTGTCAAATTATTCTCTGTGATATCCTATCTGGATTCAACTTCCCTTTCTTTCTCTAAGGCCATCATTCAAGTTAGGACTTCAGCATCTCATGTACAGGTTCCTGATTTCTTTGTTGGTCTCTCAGACTCTCAAGCCACTCTCATTCATTCTGCATGAAACTTACCAGAAAAAGAGCCCTGTTGGTTACTTTGGACTATTACATAAAAAAGCAATAAAAGGTATGATTGCCAAGAGTAATATGTAAAATGATATAAATGGTAGTACTATTGCTTATTTAATTAACAACAAACATAGCTCTGAAGAAAATAAAGTATGTTATTCTAACAAGAACATTTATATAAATGAAATTAAGCTTCTAACTGCTGTTACTGAATCATGTGAAAAGTGCTGAATGGATTCTAATCAAAATTAAAATATATATTATGTAGCATACATAAAATTCTCTTTAGGGAGTCCCAGTAGTGAGGGGAAAAAAAAAAATCAGTCACCCTCCAAAAGAGCTAAGACTGTGAAGAGAAGCATGCTATAATTTTTAAGATGCTATAAAAAGAGGGGAAAAAAAAAACCCATGGTTTTATATGAGTCCCAATTTTAAAATATCAAGGGCTAAATTTCCAAAGTTAAGGTACTACTGTTGATTAGTTTCTCTTTGGGGCACTTTAATAGTAATCCTCCAGGGAAAGTAGAAGATTTAATGAAAGTCAGTAATACTTCAGAGTAGCACTGGCCAGGCCAGCTGATATAACAACAGCAACAACGACATACGTTGGTCATTATT
The DNA here is from genome assembly GCF_964341445.2 of Mesoplodon mirus. NCBI lineage: Eukaryota > Metazoa > Chordata > Mammalia > Artiodactyla > Ziphiidae > Mesoplodon > Mesoplodon mirus. The sequence goes on along the minus strand of NC_138996.1, from coordinate 24,479,976 downwards.
ATAAGGGGTTATCTCCTGTTTTTCTCAGCACGAGTGGCTGACAGAGCTAGAAGGAAACAGTATTTCTAGTTGTGTCTCCATTACAGGCAAACAGCTCAGCCACAGCACTCTGGAGACCTTCCATGTACCTACACAGGCCACATCGGGAAGGACTGAACCGTCGCTGAATCTAAGTCTTGGCGGAAGGCCTTATGATTTTCCTCTCTTTCCCCTGAAAGGCTATCATGAGAGAACTTCTCATCTCCTCCTGGGCTCTGATGAAAACATGAGACCGGTTCGCCTCACCCCCTGAGGGTACATCTCCATTCTCTACTGTGGCTTAGCTACAGCACAGCATTGGCTCCTAGGCTACAGGGTGCCCCACCACTCATGATGCAACTATCATCTGGCCCCTTCTGTTTCAGCGTCGCCCTTGTGGTGAGTGGAATAAGGGACACAGGGAGCTGGCACCTTTGGCTACCCTTCCTTTCTCTGACTTCATTAAATAATAAACTCTGAATCTAAAATGGGCCACATCTGTCGGGGCTTATCTTGCCTAATGCTAGACATCCGTTTTATCTCAATCTTCATTAGTGAGCAAGAAGAGTGGGGGAAGAAAGAAACGAAAAGATTCAGGGCTGGGTGGAACCCAGAAGTCAGTATACTAACAGTCTCATCCAATTTCCCAAGACAAGAATGAAGACCATCTAGACTATATGCTTCTGCTCCTCTCTAATACCATCAAAAGAGGAAATGGGTCTGGCAGAGTGTAGCCAAATTATGGGCCTGTTAACCAAGTTATATGTCTGATAACTCAAGCACCCAGCAAGGCAAGAAGTCATGCTCAACTCATAAAGTCTGAATGTGAACTGAAGCTTAAAAGATAATTAGCACATAATTTGTAAAATCTTACTTTGCATGCAATAATATGTATCTTTACATATAAAGACCTTCTAAAGATTACCAGCATTGGTATATTACCATCATGTAAAACAAACTTAAATGAAGATCTAGCATGCTACTTCTGAAGGACTGTCAACATGTGCAAAAAACAAAGAAACAGCTCAAATTTGGAACAGTATAACTGGCTGTACTATATCTTTTAAGACAGCAGCTTAAGTCCCACTGTGCTGGCCTATCTGTCATATCCTACTTCCTTCCCCAGTTCTCTCATCTTCCCCTCTTGCTTCACCCTGACTCTGTATTACTCTTCCTACTGTTACTACAATTTGGAATGCTTTCCAATCTTCCCTCCATCGACCTCCATTCCTACTTCCTTTAAGACAGAGTAAACATTCTTTCTTCTAAGAAATCACGGCTATTCCTATCCCACAAAGAGAACAAACGCAACATAAGTTAGTGGTCTAGCTCAGCACTTCTCAGACTTTAACGTGCATAATTCGTATGAAAACATCGGGAATCTTGCTAATATGCAAACTGAAAGACAATGCGTACTGATTCAGTTGGTATAAGGTGGGGCCCAAGAGTCTGCATTTCTAATACGCTCCCAGATGATGTGGATGCTGCTTGTCCATGGTTCACATTCTGCATAGCAACGACTTAGCTCATGTGATTTTGCTACAAATTATTTTGACTCTGCATATATTAGTTCGGTTCTGCTATCAGGTCTTTTACCTTTGTGTGTGCACCTTAAAGTGGAGCTCCCACTAACAGATGGTCTTAAAGCCCTACTGAACAAATGTGAATGTGCATCCTTGGCAAGTATCTTTATACTTAAGTATGAGAAAAGAGAGCAGATAGATCACAATGTCAATCTTTGCCTTGAAGTAAAAGAAAAGCTGAATTGTATATCTGGAACCATAATTCTTCAGAATAAAGGGGTTTCAAAAATACAAATACACCAGGATTTCGAGGCTCAGGCAGACATGGCCATATGCTGGCTGAGTGCCCTCTAAGACCCTGCTACTCAAACTGTAGTCCACAGACTGACTACACTGTCAATGCTGATCAACAACGCATGGGAGAACTTGTTAGAAATGAAGACTATCAGGTCCCTCCTCAGACTGACGGAATCAGACTCTGACTTTAAGCAAGATTCCCAAGGAGATTTGTATGAAACATTATCAAGTTCAAGACGCACTGCCCTAGCACACTCAAAATAACCAGCTGAATGAGAGAATGCTGGGATAACAAAGGTTAGTTTCTTTCCATTTACTCATATGACAAAAAGCATTTTGTTGTAGCAACTACGTTAATAAGAAGTTCAGAGTTACCCTGAGGGCCTCTCTCAAAATGGTCACTATCTACTTAAATCTTCTCTAGTGGCACCAAGAGTGACCACGGAGAAGGCATCGTAGTTGTATTTGCATTCATTTGAATGGTTTCAGATCACTCATCTACTAAGTAATCAGCTCCTCCCAGACCTACATAACTGAAAAATGATTTCAAGGATGATAATGTTTATGCTGAGAAAAATGTTAGCCCTGTTCACGTTTGCTTGTTTAACCATGAAATCAGATTCTTCACATGGGAGTAGGAGTAGCAGCCCGGGACTTTAGGAAGCATGAGGTACTGAAATGAAAAAAATGCACACGTATTCTTTTTCACATCCATAGTTGTCATCAGATTTTTCAAGGGTTCCATTATCCAAAGATGGCTGAGATGAATGCTGCCAAAGCTTACAAGTGGATTTTTAACTGCAGAGTGTCCCAGGACCTTTACTACACTTATAATGTACTGTGAGCTTCCAAGAGAGGAAGTTAGTGGGTGCAGTGAGTTTTCACAATTTTCTGATTATAAGCCTAGAATATTTTGGTCTGAAGCAGCAAATACTATCTCCTTGAACGCAGAACAACCTTTCAAGGCCACAGCCAAAAAGTGTCCCTTGCAAACTGGAAGGAGCATCCTTTAACTATAATATTCCAGATTTTAGGTAGTAAATCAATTTTTAACCAGTGTTAGACTTCACTAAGTTCTTCAAAAATCATAAAAAATCTATTTTTTAAAAAAGTGGCATGCAGTGAACACTATAAAGAGAACTTTGATATTATACTCAATGACAAGGTTCAATAAATATGGATTCATGCTTTCTCCTATTCACTAAGGTTCAGTTCCTGAAGGACTAAGAGCAAACTTGTTCTGAAAGTGACTTCATCTACATGATAGCCAAAGACTGCAATGTAGTCAGAGGCCCGCATTTCTTTAAATGAATCCATCATGGATCTAGCCAGAAGTCACCAACGAGGTCTTGCACGTAATATTAAATGAGAGAACAGTAAAAGTTCCGAGCTCATAGGAGCCACATACATAGTAAGAAGTTTTAAGAAGCACAAAAAAGAATAAATGCCATGTTTTAAAATAGCTACACCATTAAACCCTATTTGATCAATTTCATTTAAAAAGTTCTCAAAGGTAACTAAAAATGACTTCGTTCAGGTGGGTCTACAACAGTGCCTCCTCATCAGCCACACCGAAATGATACACGCCAACATGTGAGAGTAAGGGTACCATCACTTATGCTGATCAAGTCAACAAATTTCAGTACTTACCAATATTTTTAACTCTGCTTTTCAGCTGAGTAGAATGCCTCTTCTTACTCTTTGATTTGGGAGTTTTATCTTTAGATGCCAGGCTGGCCTGTGCAGATGCTTTTCTTGACTTGAATGTTTTAGTTACTGTTGTTGGATCTACTGGGTCAGGCATACTGCTAAAGCTTTCTAACGACTCTTCATCAAATTGGCGTCTTCTCCTACTGGTATCTAATTGACTTTTGCGATTACTATTTGTTGTTTTCTCTACAGACACTGCACATCCAGTCTTGAGAAATGGTTTTTCTACTTCACCTTCTTGGTCATATAACCATGGTGTCCTACTGTTCTCCACCTCCTCTTCGGGCTGTTTTTGATTCCTTACCAATGAAAATAAGTTTTTATATATTATAATGATATATTTCTATATCTACTGAAAACTCCAGATATACTTAATTTATAGTCTACTAGTAGATTCAGGTAAATAAAAACTGTCAACAGGCTATAAAAATATTCCCACAAAATACACATTAAAAATGAAAATATTACACAGGCTAAGGTACTACATTACTTTAAACTTTAATCTTAGACCTTTCTCACTAAACCATTTTCACTACTGAGACTTCCAAACCAAAGATCCAGCATTCATGACGGAAAGAGTGGGAGGGTAAGATCAAGGGAGGATGGGACACACGAGGAAAAAACAAAAACCTTAAAGAAACAACTGAAAAAGAACCCCAGTAAAAAGTCTGGAAACATACATGGATCTGTGTCACCTAAAGCAGTTCAAATATAACCAGAATCTGGTGAAAACAATTGGCCATGTAACTAGTAATTTATTTCTCTGCACATTAAGTCTTATTTAGCCCTGTTAGCTTAGTGTCATTTTCCAAATTTTATCTGCTAAACATTGGCATCCCTTAATATGTTAATAGGTATTCACTGGTTACCTAAATCTGGGAAAAAATACGCAAAACAAAGTTAAACAGGTCTGCAGTACTTCTCAGAACTTTCAATATGCCAATGTGTTTTATAAATGTCTTCGAAGGGAACATAGTGAACACGTCTGAAACTTTTTATTACAGAACTTGACATGGACAACAGAGTTCCTAAGAATATACTTTGGGAGACATTGGTCTATAGGGATTAATTCAAGACAAAGATTAGCAAACCTACAGTTTATATGCCAAATTCAGCTTGCTGCCTGTTTTATTGTATGGCCTGAGAGCTATGAATGATCTTTATATTCTTAAATCGTTGAAAAAAAAATTAAAAGGAGAAATATAGTTTATGAGACATGAAAATTACATAAAATTCAAATTTCACTGTCCATAAATCAAGTGTTCTTGGAACACAGCAACTTATCTGTTTACATATTGTTTATAAATGCTTCTGTGCAAAAATGGCAGAGATAAATGGTTATGACAGACACTATGGCCTGCAATATTTACTACGTAGTCCTTTATAGGAACAGTTTTCTGACCCGAGCTAACAACTACAATGTTTTATCTGACCTCTTTGTTATCTCCAGCCATTTAATTCAGGGAACCTATAATAGCTGAAATTTTGGAAAGAGATGAGGTCTAATCTGAAGTAGGTCTAACATCTAAAATAATAATACCCAGATGCATCTTTTTTTTTTTTTACTACCAATTACATATAAACTATAGATAATAATGAAGTAGGGACCTTCCAATAGGAAGTGAATAGGAAGACCATTCACTAAAGCTTTGAATAAATGTTTATTGCTTGTGATGGAGATTCATTCAACCACCATTTCTCAATGTCAATTGAGCACTAAACACTGGTTTAGGCTCTGACAATAGAATACTTTCACAGAGTAACACAAGATTTAGTAGGAAAAAAAGGTTAGTGCAGATAAGAAAAGGAGTCAGGCAAGGTCAGGGAGGTCTACCACAGTATTCCTGGAGGTTAACACGAAGTTGAATTCTAAGAATTTTTGGTTAATTAAGTAAAAAACAAAACCAAAATGTTCATGATTTAACAATTAAACTGTCAAAATGCTAAATTAAGAGGCTGAGACATGCTACGAATCAAACAAAGGAACCATCACTTTGTAACAACTATCCTCCAGCAGTTAATATTAGTTTCTATTTCTACATCAATTAACAGTGAACTGGTATAACCTTAAAGACAGATATCAAATCAAGGCCAAAGACACTCTATGGGTTAGGTCATATCCTTCCAAAATGAACCTCACAGGACACGCTGATCAAAACTCTGAACCGCTCTTGTACCAGGGTTAGCAGCAGGTATACGCCTGAGTGACATCTGGTAAGATGTCAAAACTTCGTATTCCCAACACTATCAAGTCAGACAATCACAAACATCCTCCCCAATTACATTCTCAAATTACAGATAATTAGACGTAATCACAAAGTGATGTTTAAGCAAATAATGGATTATGTTTACAATCAAGTACCTTTGTTTTTCTGCTCCAACAGAAGAACTACTTTCAAAAGGTTTTGGAAAAGCCATGTATTCTGTTTTCCCTGAAGGATTCTGGGCTAATGGTTGCTGCTGTTCAGTGGGTGTAGAAATATTTTGAGAAAAATCTCCAAAATTACAAGGAAATAAAGGGCTGAAATTCATACCTAATAAATAAAAACAATGGGTAAGACAACAATAAAGAAGCACCTTTAGCCTTAAAATGAAATTTAAAAATAGTTTTAATTAAATATGCCATTCAAATCCACCAAAAGAAAAATTTGTGATTAAAATAAAGTAACACTCATTTATTCAATCACTGTTTTACAACTCAGTCTGCTATGTTTTCAGCATTGGTGATTCAAAGATAAATACTGATCCCCAACCCCTTAAGAGCTAAAAGTTAGCAAAAATAATGCTTGATATTTATCAGAGTATTACTGGGTACAAGACTCCACTGTAGGCACGTTACATGTTACTTCATTTAATGCTCAAAACAACACTGTGAAATAGGTATTATATTCATTTTACTACTGAGAAAATAGGTTTAGAGATCAAATGCCTAGTAAATGAAGGAGCAGGTTAGATCTCGGGTCTGCACAGCTCCAAAGCTTAGGTTCTTTACACTCTACGTGGGAAGTAAAATATAATCACATACTTAATATACAGTGCTGTATCACAGGTATTTACAAACGGCTACTTACAACTTGTGGGAGAAGGGGATCAGGGAGGGTTTCACAAAACTGAACTAGATTCACTGTGAAGAATGAAGTCTTCGTACAGGGCTGGCATGGGTATAAGGCATATTATGACAAAAAGGAACTGCATGTGCCATTTCTTACATTATTTGTTACTTAAATGCCTACTCAAAAAACGTCTGCTGGGACTTCCCTGGAGGCGCAGTGGTTAAGAATCCGCCTGCCAATGCAGGGGACACAGGTTCGAGCCCTGGTCTGAGAAGATCCCACATGCCGCAGAGCAACTAAGCCCATGCGCTGCAACTACTGAGCCTGCGCTCTAGAGCCCGTGAGCCACAACGACTGAGCCCACGTGCCAAAACTACTGAAGCCTGCGCGCCTAGAGCCTGTGCTCCGCCACAAGAGAAGCCACCATAATGAGAAGCCTGCGCACTCAAGAAAGAGTAGCCCCCGCTCGCCGCAACTAGAGAAAGCCTGCAAGCCGCAACGAAGACCCAATACAGGCAAGAAAGAAAGAAAGAAAGAAAAAGGAAGGAAGGAAGGAAGGAAGGAAGGGAGGGAGGGAGGGAGGGAGGGAGGGAGGGAGGAAGGAAGGAAGGAAGGAAGGAAGGACGGAAGGAAGGAAGAAAGAAAGAAAGAAAGAAAGAAATAGATTTTTTAAAAAGTCTGCTGCCAAGGGCCTCCCTGGTGGCGCAGTGGTTGAGAGTCCGCCTGGCGATGCAGGGGATACGGGTTCGTGCCCCAGTCTGGGAAGATCCCACATGCCGTGGAGCGGCTGGGCCCGTGAGCCATGGCCGCTGAGCCTGTGCGTCCGGAGCCTGTGCTCCGCAACGGGAGAGGCCACAACAGTGAGAGGCCCGCGTACAGCAAAAAAAAAAAAAAAAAAAAAAAAAAAAGTCTGCTGCCAATATTAATCCACACCTAAGAACTAAAAACCTTGTTAAATTGTTGACCGCCATTGCTTTTATAATCCTGTTAAGAAAATACACTGTATCTGTGCATATTCATGTTCACAAAGCCCTCCCAACCCTTTTCCTCTTCCTGTATTCTCTGGCAAACACCTTCAACTCCTCTCCCTTCATGACTCGCCTCACGTAACTGATCATCCTACCTCCAGAATGTCTTTAAAATTACTCCTTTTTCTTTACCGCTACCGCCGATGCCTTAGGTCAAGCTGCCATTCCTTCCCTGCTGTTACTGCAATAGCCTTCCAGTCACCGCCTTCCAGTCACCATCTATACCCTCAGCGCCTTCCCTCCAATCTCAATCAACACTATCGCTAGTGTAATCTTTTTAAAACATAAATCTCATGCTATTCCTCTGCTCAAAATCCTCCAACGGCCCCTCTAGTAAGCAGAGGAAAGTCTAAGCTTCTTTGCGCAGCACAAAGGCCTCCAGTGCTCTGCAGCCACATCAACTACTACTTCCCCTGTCATGGCCCTAAACACCAGCCACACTTCATGACCTCTAAATTCCCTAAGTAATATACTGTTCCATTGCTTTGTAACTCTAAGTGGTTCCATTAATCAGAAAGTCCTTTCCCTTCTAATCTCTCTGGAAAAAAATTGTATTCATTCTTTAGCTTTAATATCACTTTCTTTAGAAAAAAAGATTTGCTGATAATCTCTTGCCCCAAGGAACAGTAGGCCATTCACCTCATCTGCACCACTGCTACAGCACCCATGGCAAAGCACTAAGCATTTATTAACATTCTTAGCTTCTTCACTAGACTCTAAATTCCTTAAAGCATCAGGCTTAACATCTTTGAATCCCAGTCATTTATATAGTGCCTGGCACATGACAGGTACAGAAAAAGTCTGAATAAAAGCCTAAACTAAGTAAAAGTAAATATAAGCCTAAACCAAACACCTTTACTCTAGTGGTATATCTCCCTACTAAGGCACAAAGCTCCTCTACAAGAGCATTGCCTTATTCACCTCTCCTCTCCTAATACTTTACACAGTGCCTGATGTACACCAGCCAGTAGACAGGTTAATCCCCTTTCTCCTTGATAAATAGTTGTTGAGTAATTCAAAGGTAAAAGACTAAGCAATCATTCATAATTTACTTAATTTCATTAGCAACCACATTCAGTTTAAGCATTCACTATAAAGAATCAATGTAGAAAAGAGTTTATAACTTTCTTTGCAAACATTTCCTACCACTCCAAAAGGGACTGATAAAAATCCATGCAATAGACAAATGTTATTCTTAAACACTCTGCATTTATTTATTTTCATTTAAGTTTTCAGCCACTTACCTGGTGCAAATGATGAAAAATTAGTAAACCCCGGTAGGTTGAACAGATTTACAGGCTGTGCTGGAAAGCTGAAAGGACAAAATAAACTGGGAGTAGGAGGGTGTGATGCACTACTGACTCCTTCCTTGCTTCCAGGTTTTTCCGGATGATTCTGTTGGCGCATAAGTTCATTTAGCATTTGCTTCAACCTGTAAAAATTTAAGGAGTCAGTAATTTAAAGATCAGTTATATTACCATCTACGTAAAGTACATCCAGAAAGAATATATGTAAGACATGATTCAACAGTATGTGGAACAAACTGACTGCTCTGATGTTTACTACAACAATTATCTGCTTGTCCTGCATGCTTAGTTCAGTAACTTAGCCTTTGCAGTAAGAACTGTGCTTATTAGCACTTCTAACAGATAGTAGGCATAATTACAACAAACTCATTGTTTATATTGCTGTTTACAGCTTTACTGAGGTATAATTTACACACTATACAACCTACCTAAGGTAAGTGTAAAGTTGAGTACTATAAAATTTTTTTTAAAAGTCAGGTCCACGGTATTAAAAAGGAACATTGAGCAATATCTCTGCTTATAAAATTCTCAGGTGTCAGAATATTCGAAAATGATATTTGGTTCACGCTCTTTTCTCCCAGAAGGTAACTGTAAAACTCTTGCTCAGTTTTGGCACTTACTATACACTCTCACTACTTCTAAGAAACAGATTACCTTTGTACATTATTCTGTTGCCATGTTAGCTGGGTATAGCACTGGTTCAACTGGTGCATTATAAGGTGTACTTGAGGAGATGCAACATTGCTGGGCATAACACTGTAAGGGCCCGTGAGAAGAGTTTGTAGCAGACAAGACAGAGTCTGTGGAAAGAAAACTTTCAGAATAGTTGCCGATGACATGAGAAAAACGTGTACTGCTTCAAAAACAAGATAAAAAAATTCTACTTTACCTGCTGGTCTTGCATCAAAGTCTGACAAATACTGACACTGAAATCAAGTTGTTTCTTTAGCTGATTGATTTGTTCTTGCCACTGTTCTTTCTCTTCTACATAAGAGAGTTCTGACACCCAGCGAAGGTTTTCCTGACGCTGCATGCTGATATTCTGTTGTCTTGTCCTGGCTAAAGGACGATAATTTCCATCTGCTGAAAAAGGGCGATTGTTCTTCCACCTAACACAAGATTTAAAGCATTAGGTCATCTTATGTAATTATTTGTTTTTTAAAATCTGGCAATAAACCATGATACCCTGGTCCATACACCTGTATTCTCTTCACAGGACTTAAAATGTATGGAAAATAGAATGAGAAAAATTCTGGATTTCTAGTCTTGTACAATATCATTTTTCATTCCTTTCCAATCTTTTTTCATTTATGTTTTACCAAGAAGTGTCTATATAATTCTGTATTCTTCAAAATGAAAACAGTTATGGGACTTCCCTGGTGGCACAGTGGTTAAGACTCCACGCTCCCAATGCAGGGGGCCTGGTTCGATCCCTGGTCAGGGAACTAGATCCCACATGCATGTGGCAACTAAGAGTTCGCATGCCACAACTAAGGGGCCCGTGTGCCACAACTAAGGGGCCCACGTGCCGCAACTAAGGAGCTGGCGAGCTGCAACTAAGGAGTCTACCTGCCGCAATTAAGACCCAGTGCAACCAAATAAATATTAAAAATAGGGAAAGTCTGCCATTAAAAAAAAATGAAAATAGTTATAGTTATTACACCACAAGCATTTTTCCACTCTTCATGCTTTAAGCTTAGCCACATAACATTCCATCAAGTGGAATTACTTAACCATCTTTTATACATGAAACATTTTTCAGTTATAAATAAAAACGTAGTAAATATTTTTGTTGTTAGATCTTTTTCACTATCTATGATTTTTATTTTTGCTTAATTCCCCAAAACAAGAGTGAAGATCAAAGCTTATCAATCTTGATCTTATCTAGCTGGAATCTATCTCGACGACACTACTCTTGTGATACAATAAATATCATATTTAGTCTTTGTCCCAGGTTCCCAGCACAGAGCTCCTAAAACTCTTGGCCATCTCCTGAGTGATGACTGTCTTTTGTTATTCATAATGAGCTCCTTCTTGTCAGGCCCTAGTTATCTTCATGATGAGGGCTAGTCACCCGAAAAACCAACCAGGTGTTGGGGGTTGGAACTTTTAGCCCCATCCCCCAACTTTCATGGAGGGAGATTGAGCTTCATCGTCAATGGCCAGTGATTTAGTCAATTCTGTCTATGTAAAGAAACCTCCGTAACAACTCCTCAACAAGGTGGTTAGGACAGCTTCTGGGTCATGAACACAGTGAAGTGCTGGGAGGCTGGTGTGCCCAGAGAGGGTATAAAAGCTCTGTGCCCCTCCCCAACCCATCCCATCTCTTTCACTTAGTTGTTCTTGAGTACTATCTTTCATAAGAAGTCAGTAAACAGAAGTATTTTCCAGATTTCTATGAGTTGTTTTAGCAAATTATGGAACCTGAAGAGGGGCTGTGGGAAACACCAAATATGTAGCCAAGTCAGACAGAAGTGTGGGTGCCCTGAAGACTTGAGACTTTAAAGCGGCACCTAAAGTGAGGCACTTGGGCTTCCCTGGTGGCGCAGTGGTTGAGAGTCCGCCTGCCGACGCAGGGGACACGGGTTCCTGCGTGCGGTCCGGGAGGCTCCCACATGCCGTGGAGCGGCTAGGCCTGTGAGCCATGGCCACTGAGCCTGCGCATCTGGAGCCTGTGCTCCGCAACAGGAGAGGCCACAGCGGTGACAGGCCCGCATACCGCAAAAAAATAAAAAATAAAGTGAGGCACTCTTGTGGGACTGAGCCTCTTAACCTGTGGGCTCTGCCCTGACTCCAAGTAGTTAGTGGTGGAATTAAATTACATTGTAGGACACACACAGTTGGTTCAGAGAACTGAAGAACTGCTTGGAGTCAGAAAGACCTGAGACTCTTCAAATCAAGCAAAAAATTAAAACAGTGAAACTAACCTATTTTTAGTTTCCTTTACATTATAGGAGTTATGATTTGCGCTGCTAGGAGGACACACGGAAAAGCTATCATGGGAGCCGGCGTCTTGCTCCTCCTCCTCCTCGTCTTCATCTGTCCGAACAACTGCTTCAGAAAGGTAACCATCTTCATCTCCTTCTTCATCTAGTGCACACTGGGTAGAACCTCCCCAAGTTGCCATTGTTCTAGAGATTAAGAGACAAAACACATGAGATCATTCTGGAGATGAGCTAAATACTTTACCGCCTATTATGTACCAGACACTGTACCAAAAAAAGAAAAAAAATATATATATATATATCACTGCATCAAAAAAAGTGTATGTATATATGTATATATATATGTATATGCATATGTGTGTGTATATAAAATTTCATTTAGTCATAGTAACTATGAGATGGGTGGTACTCTCCAACTGCTGTTATAACCTGTTTACACTACCTTCCAGAAAACAATTCTTCATATAAATTAAACTAGTAATCATATCCCCTGGAACTTATTCCTAAATTAAACCCCTCTCAACTTTCAACTTTTCCTTGAGTCACAGTTTTCTAGATCAGAGTTATCCAGTAGAACTTTCTGCAATAGTAGTAATAATCCATATCTGTGCTGTCCAATAGAGTAGCCATTAAGTACACATGACTAATGAGCACCTAAAATGTGGCTGGTGTGACAAAGAAAATGAAGTTTTAATTTTATTTAACTTTAAATAGCCACCTACATCTAGTGGCTGCCGTACTGGAAAGCACAAGTCTAGACCCATGGTTCTCAAACCGAGATGTTTAACAAAACAATATAAAGAACTTTTTTAAAGTATAGATGTGTGGTACACAGAACACAATAAAATACTGAAGATATAGTTTGATCAATAAAATTCATATTGGCACTCCAAGAACAGGAATAGTTCTTTTATGAGTACGAAAGAGAGTAAGGTTTAGTGCAATGTTGCAGAAATGCCATCTGATACCAAAAGATTAGGTCATAACAAATTTGGATTTCAAAAGTTTAGATCTGAATACTACTATAAAGATAATTAACTGATCTTATAACCAATTCTTTTAGAAATATTCTAAATATGGAAATTTCAAACATAAATCCTAAAAACTGAATGTTTTATACAATAAAATGTTTTCAAATTCCTAGGAAATTTACAAATAGCAGATACTCAATTTAAGTTAAAAAAAAAGCACTTATTTCTGGCCTGACAGAAAAGCACTACAAAGTATCAAGCATTTTCTTTTTATAAACTTGAAACTTAACTAAGAAAATAAGGCTTATATACTCAAGAAAATCTGTATCACCGTTTGAGCAAGTGTCTTAGAAATTTTTTAAAAAGAGAGAAAGGTGATGCTATGAGAAGTTAGGACAGAAAGTAGCTGGATTTAGTCAAACTGAGTCACAAAGGTGATGCTTAAAACACAAGTCTCACTGCAACAGCAGATTTGTGCTATGATGCAGAGGGGAAATGAGGCTGCCTATCCTACAGGCTGTAAGTAGGTGATATTTTAAGAAAAGGTTTAAGCAGCTCTCTTACTTTTCTGTTCTACTCTGTTGAGGTGTACACAGGTTCTCAGACCCATCACTTCTCAGTGAAACAGCCACTGGAGATGTAGTTTCAGCCAGACCTTGCCTCCTCTGATGTTCAGCCATCAAAGCTTCAAGCTGCTTTCTTCTCTGTCGCAGCTCTTCCCTTAACATTTCGTGTCTTCGCATTTCTGACCACAACTGTTATTTTAAAAATTAAGTCAAGTTGGTGTAAATATCTGGACTTGTTTTAGCCTTAAAGAAAAACAGCCTAATACTATTGTCAATACCAACAAATATTTCTATTCTCACTCTATCCTTTTTACACTGAGACACCCAAGAAGGTCAAAATGATATTTTAGTAATAAGAAAAAATTAGGCAATCAGTAATTCTTTATGAAAGCAGGTAGCACCCAAGTATACTCTATCAACTATTAAAAGAAAAGAAAGTTACAATGTTTTCTATAAATCCCATATAAATAAAATGCCAAAGGACAGGTTTTTCTAACTGAAATGATTACTATTTACTATAACTAACCCTTACATATAATTCTGCCAAGTATTTGCTAATAAAGGGCAAGGCTATTTTGAAAATATACCAACTTAATTACTTTTTGGAAAAAATTATTTCTTCCCACAACTAAAAGACACATAATAGGCTACATTTAAAAACATGTTTCACAGATATTCAGTTTTCTTCCTTAAGACCCAGCAACAAGGTACAACATACAATACCTCATTATCTACCACTGAAGAATCATCATGTTCAAAAGCAGATTTGCTTGTACTGGCTTCATTTTCATTAACAGTTGGGGTTGAAGTAACAGCTGGCATATACTTTTTTGTGGGACAATGACCCACACTAGTGGCTGACAGCTAAAAAAGAATTAAAACTATTATGAGGAATTAAAGCAATTATATGTTAATTTCGTAAAAGCAATTATTTCACTGCTTCTCTAGGGCTCTAGTATCATATTTAATTTATTACCACCAGACTTCAATTGCCATCATGATCTAAAGAAAATCTGACATAAGCAAACAAAGATGAAAACACAGGCTAAAGTTGAACAGTAGTAACCAACCCTCCGAAACAAGAGACATGAGGGATAAAATGTTACTGTGGAAAATTTCACATACTCAACCCAACTCCGACATATATTCCTCTGCACATTATTTAGATTGGGAACGAGAAAAAAAGGATTAGATAAAGTAGAAAAGGTAAGTGTCTAAAAAATAAAGTTATATTAGAAATATCACTTGATATGTTTCCCTTTCTTTGAAAACAAAACCTGACTGAAGAATAAAGCTAACCAATAAAGTGTAGGAAAAAACTCAGAAAAGAATTGATATTCCCTTCCCATATTAACCTTCCTCCTAATTACCTGACGTGGTCAAAGACTGCACATTCTCTGTTCAACTCAAAAACCCATCCATAGGGTACTATTTAATAAGCATATATACATTTAATATTCAAACTACAAAAATAATATTTTAATTTCCCTAAAAAACTCATGATGGCTTAACAGCTTTATTATGTAATTTTCGGCCAGTAAAAAATGGAAATGCTAGGGCTTCCCTGGTGGCGCAGTGGTTGAGAATCTGCCTGCCAATGCAGGGGACACGGGTTCGAGCCCTGCTCTGGGAGGATCCCACATGCCGCGGAGCAACTAAGCCCGTGAGCCACAACTACTGAGCCTGCGCGTCTGGAGCCTGTGCTCCGCGACAAGAGAGGTCATGATAGTGAGAGGCCCGTGCACTGCGATGAAGAGTGGCCCCCGCTTGCCACAACTAGAGAAAGCCCTCGCACAGAAATGAAGACCCAACACAGCCCCAAATAAATAAATTAAAAAAAAAAAAAAAAAGGAAATGCTAGTCCCTTAACTCCAAGTTCAAGCCAGAATATTTTAATATAATACATAGTTATAAACACTCATGTTCTGAATCTACAGCCAGCCAGCCCAACAAGTGAAAGAATGGGAATAATTAGGGTCAATTCCTATGTGCTACCTTTCACAGTATAAATGTACATCCTTAACACATTTCATTTGTCCATCCATTTCATTAATCATAAAATTAAGATATAAATCTATCAAATTAGCACTAAAAAAGACAAAGAGTACTTTCAGTTGACACTAAGATTTTAAATATCTTTCTTCAGACAAACAGAAAGAAAGAAATTTCCTAATTACCTGTAGGTCAGGACATGCCTTTTGCAATGCTTGAATTTTCTCTTGAATCTCAATCAGTTTCTTTCTTTCTTCCTGCAATTGTTTGAGCTCTCTCTGTTGCTGCTGTAGTTTAGCCTCATAAAATTTCTCTCTATAATTAAATTGACATTATATTTGTGGACTCCAGTAAATCTGATGATAGCATTAAGCACGATGTAATACAGTACCTAGCAGAGTACCTTCTCTCTAACAGGCACTAAACTTTTATGACCTGAAAGCCAGAAGCTTAACATACCTTGCCTTTTCATTTACTCCAGCATCTTTCTGTGTTTTATTGGTATTTCCTCTAGCGTTATTTGCATTTTGTTTGGTGTCTTCTTCTGCTGGGTAGAAATCATCCAAATTTGAGGTACTGGCAGAGATAACTCCTTGATCTGCTGTATCATCATCCTAAAACAGCATCATTATATTAAAACAATCTTGATATCTAAAGACATTATCCAATTCATACCTTAGTAAATACAACTAGGTTGTAAAATTAACATAAAATTTAAAGCAGTAGGGAAAGCATATGATTTTGAGCAATGAAATTCACCCTCTACCAATGGCAGGAAATAAAGTACTAAAACTAAAAACAGTACATTAATAATTTGAGTTGCCAATTACCCAGCAATGGCAAGCACTAGTTTGCCTTTTCTTTCCTTGGCCAGATTCTAAAATCAAAGAAGAGCTTTCTAGAGAATATGAAAAAGATACAAAATATATCATTGGAGCTGGGAACTCTTGATATTAGACACTTTTTCTTCAGATGTGACTTTTACATTAACAATTTAACAACCAATGTCTATTATCACTTGTTCACTTAAAAAGCTTTCCATTTCCTCACTTTGGTCTTTAGTTTGCCAAACAAGTACCAATGGCTCACAATACAAAAATGAATGAGAATGTACCACCTCAAATCTGTAACTACTGGAAAAACAACAAAAGTTCATATCTTCCTAACAGTATATACGTATCTTCTGTTGAAATCAATGTGCTTATTAAAATGGAGGACTGGGCTGGCGGCGCATTGGTTAAGAATCTGCCTGCCAATGCAGGGGACATAGGTTCAATCCCTGGTCCGGGAAGATCCGACACGCTGCGGAGCAACTAAGCCTATGCACCACAACTACTGAGCCTGCGCTCTAGAGCCCGTGAGCCACAACTACTGAGCCCGCATGCCACAACTACTGAAGCCCGTGCACCTAAAGTCTGGGCTCTGCAACAAGAGAAGCCACCACAATGAGAAGCCCACGCACTGCAATGAAGAGTAGCCCCCGCTCACCACAACTAGAAAAAGCCCACATGCAGCAACAAAGACCCGACGTAGCCAAAAATATATAAATTTATTTTTTTAAAATCTTATTAAAAAAAATGGAGGATTGGAGGTAACCTATGACATTTTCTTAAAAACATTTAATATTGGGCTTCCCTGGTGGTGCAGTGGTTGAGAGTCTGCCTGCCGATGCAGGGGACACGGGTTTGTGCCTCGGTCCGGGAAGATCCCACATGCTGCTGAGCAGCTAGGCCCGTGAGCCATGGCCGCTGAGTCTGTGCGTCCGGAGCCTGTGCTCCGCAACGGGAGAGGCCACAACAGTGAGAGGCCCGCGTACCACAAAAAAAAAAAAAAATTTTAATATTGTATACTTTATATTTACTCATGCTTTCCCTGCAGAAATCAACTGAAACTTTAACCTTTGGAAATAGAGAGTTAAAGCTAACTTTGATTGTAAAACTGTCTAATCGATTTTAAGCTTACAGACATGGTGTTATTCTGGTCTTCTCATCAATCTAAAAGCTAATCTGATTTATTACTAAAATGGTAAGATTAAAAAGAAACCGAGTTGGGACTCAAAAACAGAGAAGCTGGATCATGAGGCATTTTCCCACAATAAAAAAGTGGAAAAACCAAAGTATGAAAAAAAAAACTACATAAAGTTTCAGATTGTCACATGAGAGTGTCTGACCAACTGAAATGATATAAACTCCGAAGCTAAAAGTAACTGACTAAAGAATTATTGTTTCAACACAGGCTGCATCACAGACTAAGGAACCATATAAGGGCCATATAAATTGTCTAAGGTAATCTATCAAGAAGAGTAATAATAATTTTTTTACAATCATGATAACTATATAACTGTTTAAACCTTCTCCTGAGTCTCTTGGGAAAGGATACAAGTAAGGGCACAAGCAAAAGAAGACTACCCTTAATAAAATAAGTAAAATGTATCAATCTTAAACATATAAAAACTTGGGGAGTTTGGATCATTTTTTTTTAATAGCTCTCAGAATGAGGACCCTTAATCCCTCTGTGTTGCAGTTTTCTCATTTTTCATACATGTTATTTCAGGTCTTAGAACACTCACTAAAGCAAAAGAGCTGCATTCAACATAAGCCTGAAATTAAGCTGATTCATCTATAAGCCACCAAGTTATTCATCATTTCTGATCTATTATTCCCACTCTGGGCAATACATCTGAGGAGAGGAGTCATAAAGAAAAAATGAGGAAGTAATTAACAAGTACAATGATGTTCAAGATAGCACGACCTATATTATTCTTTGCTCTAGAAGCTCTTCATGTTTTCAAATGGAACTACTGTCATAGGATCAAAGTTCAAAAAGTAAAGAAGATGTTTAGAAAAATCTCCTGTCCATCCCTTTCCCCAATTCTATTCTCCACAGGTAACCAGTGATATCAGTTTATGTATCTGTCTACAGTTATACTTTGAATATATAAGCAAAAATATATACATGTGTATATAAACCTGTATGTGTTTGTCTGTATACATGTGTTTATGCTCCTTCTTCCCTTCAACACACCTTCTTACAACAGGAAAACCTTAGAAAAAGCCAAAAGCCAATTCCAGTAATGGTTAAAAAAGCTATATGGTATCATTTTATAAAATAAAATGTAATCAAAGGTATAAGGAAATGGATTCATCCACCACTGCTTAGATATCAATTAATATAGTCATTCTGGAGAGCAATTAAGCAGTGTCCATTAAAATTAAAATGTGCATAAACTCTGGCAAAGCAATTCCACTTCTTCACATCTGCTCTTGAAAAACACAAATGCACCACAAAGCTTGTGAAAGAATGTTCATTGGAGTGTTGTTTCTAAATAGTGAAAAATTGGAAACAACAAAAGTAAACATCAATAGGATGTTAGATTAACTAAACTAAGGTCCACTGATACTACAGAAAACTATGTTGCAGCTAAAAAAGAACTGTATTTACTATATATATATACATATATATATAAAAAACATATGCAAAGTAGCATCTGTGAAGGAGAATGGGATTATGAATGAAGGCTCAGAGGGAGTTTACTAGTAGTGTTTCCCTTTATTTAAAAATGGGAGCACATTCATCTTTCACTTTAGTAATTCAAAATAAGTAGCATTCCAAAAGAAGTTGTGAATAACAACTGAATTTTTTTATTCACAAAAAAATTGCTATTCTATACATTAGTGTGGTTAAAATTTTAATGTTCTATACTTCATTTTTTTCAACCTAACACAAGCTAAGCAAACCTAAATGAAAACAAATCACTCATTAATTTTACCAGAAGTTTTTTGGCTTCCAAAAATCATATAAATTTCAATACTTTAGGAAGTCTCTCTTAAAGATATTTTTATAGTGATTATGTTACTGAGAAAAGAACATATATATATATATATATATATATATAAAAAAAACAGATGAAAAGGAATGATTTTAAGAAGTTCAATCATTCTTAGAAAGTTTTATACCTAGTCTAATAAACTGCAAAAAGCCTTTGGACCACATCAGTCAATACAGAAGTGTTAATAGTTACATAATTTCACGTTCATACATTCAAATAGCTTTTTAAAATTTACAACTAATAGTTCCAACTTTACTTGTTTGGCCTTACTGAATAAGACAATATGGTTTTTCTTCTACATCAAGTGAGTTAAGATCTCAGCCAGAATGTCAGTCTCAACTCTGGCTCTGACAATGGTATAACTCTGGTCAGTTAACACCTTTAATCTGTGTATCTGCCTCACTGAGATGTTACCAAGTTCTACGTGATATAGAACTGGGGTCTCCAGCAAAAAAAACAAACAAACCTGTTTTTGTAATAGTTATACTGGTACACAGCCATGCTCATCTGTTTGCATACTATCGCTGCTTTTGCACTGAGTAGTTGTGACAGAAACTGTATAGCCCACAAAGCCTAAAGTATTTACTAAGTCACCCTTAGAAAAAGTTTGCTGATCTCTGATAATATGGCATGTAAAGTGCTAAGCATTTAAACCTGATATATAGTTAGAACTCAATAAATGTGTACTAGTATAGTTATACCAACATAATTATCAAGCACATATATTTTACCTTATAAGACTGTCCATTTGACACTTTTTTTTTAAATACAAGCAGTATTTACCTGCACCAATGCAACAAGATCTTGTAACTGTCTAAGTTTCTGTTTTGCAGCCATAAGTCTATTGATCTTCTGTTCAAATTCAGCATCTTCAGGAGTCTCATCAACCAGACTGCTCCTATGACTAGATAATGAAGCTCCACTGACTGCCTCATCTTCTGCTTCTTCCTCCTCCTCCTCATCTTCACCTTGTACAACGTGAATCCCCTGTTCCCGTTCTCTATTATATCGACAATCTGCTGAAAACACGTACCAGTGAAATCAATAATTTAATAAACTTAAGAGTACTAAAGAAAGGAATTCCACTTCCCAAGAATAATATGGTAAAATTATCTGTGAATAGAGTCAATCATACCTAAAGAAGGAGGCATGTTTAGAGCCCTTATGTTGGCAGCAGATCTGTTGTTAATTTCACAATTAGAATTAACTGATCTCCCATCTCTATTATTAGAAACACACTGTGCATTAGAATTACTATTTACTTCGTTCCAGGTGGCAGCTACTTGTGGATTTCTAAAAGAAAGAAAACAACCTGAAGTTATTTAAGGTAAAAAATATATATAATAATAAGAAAATCAAAGTTTTAGAACTGCTGATAAAATAATTCCAGACCATGAACATCACGGGCTATTTCCCCATTTAAATTCATCCTCTAAATAAACAGCTCTTGCTTTTCACTAACTTCTCCTATTCACAAATTTAAGAAGAAAAACATCTAAAAAAATCAAAATTACAACCTAAAAAAATCAAAATTACAACCTAGAAAAATAAAAATTACAACCAAAAAAAATCAAAATTACACCTAAAAATAAAGAGGTAGGAAAATGAAGTTACGTACTTCTTATGATTCTTTTACTTGATCTAACAAACAGCAAATTTACTAAACTACTGTATTCAATACTTCCTTATTTGTTTTTCTTTATAGAACAAGTAAGAGTACACTGACCAAAACAGCAGACTTACAGGAGAAAAGCTTAAATAAAAGGCAAACGGTAGGCACTCTATTGAGGTTTCTTTTGTTTCATATTAAATGTACTGTTAGGGTGAATATGTTAGAAAAACAACTTAAAAAAAAGTTCTTACCGAATGTTAGTAACAGGTTCAGAATTTTCATGCTCGGAATCATATTCTGACTCTTCAGTTTCTTCTTCTTTTGTGTTTTCATTTACAGCATCTGTCATCATATCTGATGTTTGCTCATAATAATGAACTAATTCTCTTAGCTCGTTCAACCTCTTTCGAACTTCATTTAACTTCCTGATAAACAACGAAAACATTTATATTAACACCCATTTTAGCAAACTAAAGCATACACTATTTTCATACAGTAGCAGCCAGCACAAACAAAATTTAAACCCAGTCAAATATCCAGGGGATGTGACTATAATGAATGTAATTTCAAGTACAGGTTATTCAAAAATCTCATCACCTTATTTACTTATGTTGTGTTACGGACAAAAGCATAAAAAACCCTCTTCCAAGTGTTCATTTTAAGCAGATATAGATGTTAACAGCTTAAATCTCAATGTCAAAAATATTCCTATGTTTCTTAATAAGTATCAAAAATGTGAAGTACTAAATATTCCATTAAAATAGTACCTCTTAGGCAAATCAGGTATGCAGGCATTACTGAGCATTTACAAAAGGTTCCCAATTTGTCTACAACATATAGAGATCTACCAGTTACCATACTATATAACATGTTTACCAAAAAGAATAATTAGGTTGTTGAATTTTTACTGAGTCCCAGGAATTATGCCAATGTTTTCTAATCCTTAAAACACCTTTATGAACAAATATATTATGCCAGGTGAAGAAAAAGAGGCTTAGTGAGGGTGCTATTTGTCCACAGTCACACAACCTTGTGAGATAAAATTTCAGGGCTGTCTAACTCTAGAGCCTGGGCTCTAAACCATTTGAATACAGAAATCTTTTAACTGTAGTCCCTTTATTTGGAAACCAGGAACATATTAGCTCATAGAAATTACATGTTACTACAATGTCACATTTCTCTAGGACAACTCAAAGATGCACATACAACATACACACTTATTCCACCACCATACCACTTAAGAATGTTTATCATATCAAATTAACTCAGTTTTTCCAGAATTTTCAACAAAGAAAAAACCCCCAAGATTTATCCCCATTATTCAATTCTAATCTATGTAAACAATGTTTGTAGAAATGTTTTACTGGAGTTTTTCAGTTGGATTTAGGTGGCCTTCATTTTCACTCTGATTCTGAGAAACTAGAGAAGCAGCAGGATAAGGAACAGATGATGTGAGGCTATTGGATTCTCCATTGACAACTGGTGTTAAGCCTACAGGAGCAGAGGGAGCTGCGGTTGTACTTCTCTGATCCACACTCCTTTGTGGGGAGGCTGAAGAAGGCACAACTACCAAAAAAAAAAAAAAAAAAAAAGACCAGTTACCATAAATAAACAAATACAGCATCAAACAACACATTCATAGTTGGCTCAGACACAGAAAAATAAGAAGTAAAAGTCATTAACATCTTAAATCCTGCAGCTTTAAAATGTGAAACTTAAGGATATAACCAGGCCACTTGTTTATTAACATGTCCTTCAACCAAACAGAGTTAAAACAGAAAGGAAAGAATAAGGAAAGACAAGATGGAAACCAACAAGAACTACGATATTCTACCTTGAGAAAGTAACAAGAATACTCCTCTGATAAACTTGGTTCCAGGTTAAGTTAAAAAGAGCCACTGCATATGATGTGCAAGCACACCATCTACAAATCTTTACAGGGCAACCCTAGCTGATTAGGTCCTTGAGAATGTTCCAGTCCAGAGGGATTCTATCTGGTCTCCAAGATGGAACTTTTCTTGTTCCAAAAGATAAAGCAAAATTGTTAAAGTGACTGTGGTACATGATACCATGAATACTACTCAGCAATAAAATTTTCTAATTAGATGATGATTAATCCTCTAAGACAGCTCTTGAACTACATTTTAATTACTTTTCTGTCCACACAGATCAGACAAAGATACCTTATGCTTTCAAGGGTAATAAATGAAGACTAAGAATCTTTGTGCTTCTCTCTCTCCCCTACCAGTTTATTTATTTTTTTTCTTTTTATTTATTTATTTCTGGCTGCGTGTGGGCTTTCTCTAGTTGCGGTGAGCGGGGGGTTACTCTTTGTTGAGGTGCACGGGCTTCTCATTGTGGTGGCTTCTCTTGCTGTGGAGCACACGCTCTAGGCAGGCGGGCTTCAGTAGTTGTGGCTCGCAGGCTCTAGAGTGCAGGCTCAGTAGTTGTGGTGCATGGGCTTAGTTGCTCCATGGCATGTGGGATCTTCCTAGACCGTGTCCCCTGTACTGGCAGGCAGATTCTTAACCACCGCACCACAGGCAAGTCCACTACCACTTTAAAACTATCATCATTTATCTCTTCCTCACAGTGATAATCGTCATTTGTTGCTCACGTTATCCACTGCTACAGCTGGTTTCCAGTAGTCTTTTCTCTCTATTCCTTGACTGTTCTACCTTTTGCTCTGCTTTCACTGTTTCCCAGAGAAATATATGATTTTTTAGTCATCAGTAGACAGAGTGCTACCTTAATTATGTGTATAAAACTGACCACAAGGCTTTGAGTACAACTAAGTTTTTCTTGGTTGTATTCATCTGTTTAGGAAGGATGGGCTCTGGGATTAGCTTATACTCTAGAGGAGGCAGAGGAGTAGCAGAAGTCAGGGAAAAGGAAGGAGTATGTCTCAGGGCAGAAATAGTACAGTTCTTTGAAGGTGGCAGACAACTAGGGTGAAGTACAGGGATCCAGAGACGATGTTTCTATCCCTTGTCTGTTCTTTAATAAGACAGCATCTGGAATGCTAAAGAATAATGACCAGTTAGGGTTGACCCTACTGATTCCAATATCCAGTGCTACAGCTCCCACTACCAACTGTTTGAGTAAGAGGCAGGGACCAGGCTTGGGAAGGTATGTGGCCAAGTGAGGACTAGTAACTGGATCTGAATTAGACAAAGGCAAGTAAAACATCTGTAGAGCAGAAAAGACAGTTCCTACAGTATAACTAAGATGACTATTGGCTTTCCTATATAACTAGTACAATCGGCCCTCCATATCCAAGAGTTCTGCATCTGCGGATTTAACCAAAAGCAGATAGAAAATATTCAGGAAAAAAAAAATTCCATAAAGTTCCAAAAAGCAAAACTTGAATCTGCAGCATGCTGGTAACTATTTATATAGCATTTACATGTATTAAGTATTGTAAGTAACCCAGAGATGATTTAAAGTATACTGGAGGATATGCTTATGTTACATGCAAATACTATGCCATTTTAGATAAGGGACTTAAGCAGCCTCAGATTTTGGTATCCGTAGGGGTGTGGGTGAGGGTGCTGGAACCAATCCCCCATGGATACCGAGGGATGGTAGCATAACTATTTAACTAGTATACCTAGGATGACTATATGCCTTTCCTAGTACCTGAGATGACTATTTATGTATTTTTAAAAATGAAGTGTTTGGGACTTTCTGCACTAAATAAGTTTTTCATACCTCAGGTTTTTATTCTATAAATACTTTCTAAACCTGTTTCATAGTTTTAAAATCAAAGTACTAATTTGGTTTAGCTTTTCCTTAAGGAAAAATTTTGGATATGCTAAAAAGTGCAGTATTATTATGTCAAAGTATCTAACAGTTACCTTCTCTTATACTTTTCCCTTATTTAAAATCCTACCAGGCTTCCCTGGTGGCACAGTGGTTGGGAGTCTGACTGCCAATGCAGGGGACACAGGTTCGAGCCCTGGTCCAAGAAGATCCCACATGTCGCGGAGCAACTGGGCCCATGCGCCACAACTGCTGAGCCTGTGCTCTAGAGCCCGCACGCCACAACTGCTGAAGCCCGCGTGCCTGGAGCCCATGCTCCGCAACGGGAGAGGCCGCGCTGTGAGAGGTCCAAGCACTGCAACGGAGGGTGGCCCCTGCTCACCGCAACTGGGGAGAGCCCGCGTGCAGCGGTGAAGACCCAACACAGCCAAAAATAATAATAAAATAAGTAAATTAATTTAAAAAAAATAAAATAAAATCCTACCAATTTTTCAAGCCCAAATTCATTCTTTTCCTTTTCTGAATTTTACAGATCTACCATCTATTTGGCTTTACCATACATTGCCTTGTTACTTAAAAACTTTTCACATACAAGTCCTATTTCCCCACAAAAATTTTAATTTTCTTGAGTAACTATGTGTTTATTCATTCACCAAATATTTACTAAGGAATTATTACATGTTGGCATATATACTTACGTGTCCTCTACCTAATACTACTTAGATTTACTTACATGATGAATTGTTCAAATGCTCATCTCGAAGTGTATGAAGTTCTCCAAGCAGCTTGTCCATTTTTTGTTTCTTTTCTTGTAACACTCTCATTTTGCTAAAAAGCTGGACTTTCTCATCAGGTAAATGCTCTGAAACTGATGGATTTCTGCTCTGAGAAACCTCTCTAGTTAATGAAAGACTTTCTGCTTGTCTTCTATTGTCTGGAACAGCTGGAGGCTTTTAAAAAAAAAAAAAGAAAGATTAGGCGATTAAAGCTTGCAGTCTCATTTTAAAAATGTATAAACAGGGCTTCCCAGGTGGCGCAGTGCTTGAAATCTGCCTGCCAATGCAGGGGACACGGGTTCGAGCCCTGGTCTGGGAAGATCCCACATGCCACGGAGCAACTAGGCCCGTGAGCCACAACTACTGAGCCTGCGCATCTGGAGCTTGTGCTCCGCAACAAGAGAGGCCGCGACAGAGAGGCCTGCACACCGCGATGAAGAGTGGCCCCCGCTCGCCGCAACTAGAGAAAGCCCTCGCACAGAAACGAAGAGCCAACACAGCCAAAAATAAATAAAATAAGTTAATTAATTTAATTAAATTTTAAAAAAATTGGATCATATATAAAAAAAGCATAAATATTCTCTCTCATTGTTTCTTTTGGCTGCATTGGGTCTTCATTGCTGCACGCAGGCTTTCTCTAGTTGTGGCAAGCAGGGGGCTCCTCTTAGCTGTGGTGCGCGGGCTTCTCATTGCGGTGGCTTCTCTTTCTGCAGAGCACAGGCTCCAGGGCACGCGGGCTTCAACAGCTGTGGTATGTGGGCTCTAGAGTGCAGGCTCAGTAGTAATGCCCACAGGCTTAGTTGCTCCGCAGCTTGTGGGATCTTCCTGGACCAGGGATCAAACTCGTGTCCCTTGCGTTGGCAGGTGGATTCTTAACCACTGCATTACCAGGGAAGTCCCAAAAATACATAAATATTCTTTATAAAAACAGATAAACATTTGTGTAGGTTGTGCTGGTCAGTAAGTATATATGCCTTTCCTATTCCCAAATTATATACATACTGTTTCCTAATGTGCCACCATATCCATAAAACTATACATATACTGTTTTATAGACACACATAACTACACAGTGGGGATTCACTGGATGTTATTAACTGGATCTAAATTAAGTGCTAGAAATGCCACATTTTATATAGAATAAACCTTCAAAAATCTCATTCTCTCTCTTGCCATCTTTTTAGAACCATAATCATAAACTTCAACTTCTTAACCTATCAGTTTCTCCTACCACTTCTTTGCTACTAAAAAAAAAATTATGAAACATTTAAAAAATCCACTAAGGATTACGGAATCATATAATGAGCAACCAGCACTAAGCTTAGTCAAATTTTAGTATTTTGCCACATTTGCATCAATTCTTTAAGAGAAATATAACATTACAGATAATAGCTAAAGCTTTATATGTAGAAATCCTGACCCCATTACTCTCTCAAGAGATAACCACAATCTGGAATTAGACACCTACCATTCTCAAACATATTTTTATTTTGTAATACCTATGAAGGTATCCATAAAAAATATACACTCTACACATTTTAAAACATAAGCTAAGTGGTATCCTTCTTAAACTTGCATTTTCATTCATTAGCTCTGGTTCATTTACTGTAGCCGGTTATAGGATTTCACTCTATGTATATATCATAACTTACTAATCCATTTTCCTGTTCATGGACATTTAGATTGTTTCTGCTTTGCTATTAATACAATGCTGCCATGAACATTCTTGTACACATCTCCTTTTGAACAGGGTCACTAGAAAAAATGTACTAGATATTGCTAAATAACTCTCCAAAGTAGTTAGATCATCTTCTTTTATTTAAACTTGGGTCAGCAGAGAGAAGATAATGCATTGTCAATTATACCCATTTCCAGTGGAGAGGTATTAATTCACCCTTTCTCACTCAACAGACTGAAATTTTGCA
Source organism: Mesoplodon mirus (assembly GCF_964341445.2). Classification (NCBI taxonomy): domain Eukaryota; kingdom Metazoa; phylum Chordata; class Mammalia; order Artiodactyla; family Ziphiidae; genus Mesoplodon; species Mesoplodon mirus. The sequence goes on along the minus strand of NC_138996.1, from coordinate 24,452,662 downwards.
TTTATATCATTATTTACAAAGGTCATCAAATTATAACTTATTAACTCTGAAATTAAACTTAAGAACTTCCTTAAAATTGTTAGTAAAACACTGCAAAAGCATAGATTCACACTAACTTAAGCTTAACAGTTGTGACTATTAACAATCTTTAAGGTGAAATAAGAATGCGACATCTAGGAGCATACAAAGGGGAAGTTTCACTAATCACTTCATTCAAAGTAGATATTTCCTCTAAATTAGTGTTTCCCAAAGCATAGTCCCGAGACATCCAGCACTGGAATCCCATGGTGGGAAGCCCACCCCAAATGTATGAATCATAATTTTGGAGGTGGGGGGATTCCACTGACCAGAAATCTACATGTTTTAACAATTATGCCAGGTGATATGTATGCTCAGTAAAGTTTGAGAAGCACCGCTTTAGTTAATGTGATTTTAAATCCAGTATACCAAAAAAAATGAAGTTACCTGAGAATCACGAAGCTGATTATGAAAACGCTGAATTAAATCATTCAATTCTTCATTTAGTTCAGATGTGATACTGACTCCAGAAAGGCTACCTGTAGTTTCTGTTACAACTGGAAAGGAAGTTAACAACTTTCATTCAAGCATATAATATAATTCATTAAAGCAAATAAATAAAAAACAACACTTTAATTTCTGAGAAGCTAAAAAGAAATTTGGGGGGAAAAAAGAAATTTAAAAAATCTCAGTGTAGGGCCTCCCTGGTGGCGCAGTGGTTGAGAGTCCGCCTGCCGATGCAGGGGATGCGGGTTCGTGCCCCGGTCTGGGAGGATCCCATATGCCGCGGAGCGGCTGGGCCCGTGAGCCATGGCCGCTGGGCCTGCGCATCCGGAGCCTGTGCTCCGCAACGGGAGGGGCCACAACAGTGAGAGGCCCGCATACCGCAAAAAGAAAAAAAAAAAAAAATCTCAGTGTAATTTGAAACTAGTTAACCCTCAGATTTATCTGCCAACCAATCATTTTATAAGTTTCCATCGAACCTGAAAATAAAGGGACACTCACAAAACTCTAATATAGTGGTTCATCTTTTTCTGTCCCAACATTCAAGGAGGGATACTGTTACATCCCAATTAAGAATAGTGACTCAGGGCTTCCCTGGTGGCGCAGTGGTAAAGAATCTGCCTGCCAATGCAGGGGACACGGGTTCGAGCCCTGGCCCAGGAAGATCCCACATGCTGGGGAGCAGCTAAGCCCGTGAGCCACAACTACTGAGCCTGCGTGCTATAACTACTGAAGCCCGTGCACCTAGAGCCCGTGCTCAGCAGCAAGAGAAGCCACTACAGTGAGAAGCCTGCACACTGCAAGGAAGAGTAGCCCCTGCTCGCCAAAACTAGAGAAAGCCCACGTGCAGCAGCGAAGACCCACTGCAGCCAAAAATAAATGAATAAAATAAATCTACTAAAAAAAAAAAAAAAGAATAGTGACTCAACAGAGTCGGGGTGCGGGAAGGTCTACCAGATTGGGTTGGAGGCGTGGCGGGCAAAGTGGTTAGTCTGAAAAAGCACAGCTAATTCTGACCAGTCTCAATCCCCATCTCCCCATCAGAATCAATGTTCTAGTACAGGGGCTAGCAAACTTTTTTTTTAAAGATTCAGATAGTAAACATGTTAGGCTCTGTGGAGATACAGTTCTTGTCTCAACTACCCAACTCTGCCACTGTAGGGCAAAAGCAACTATATACAATACATAAACAAATGGACATGGCTGTGTTCCATAAAATCTTATTTCAGGCAGTGGGCCAAATCCAGCTGGCTATAGTTTGCCGACCCCTACTGTAGAACAGATAATTTATTGAAGGAGTTGCTTGTGATACAAGTCATACTAAAAGACCACAGTTTTTATCTTCCTAAGGCAGTATTCTGATGACAATTTTCATAATAGTTACTCTCTATTACTCAACCACCCCATGCTTATCTTTCCAGCTCTAAAAGAGACAATGACTATAAATTGTTTTGTTTTGAAGGAAAATATTAGCTTTTTCAATAAGAACTTAGAATTACAGGGCGGGGTAGACTCCCACGTATCCAGTCCAAAGTACTTGGGGGAAAAAAAGCAATTACAGTCTAGATAACACAGAACTTGCTAGTTAAATGGTAAAAGGAACTCCTTCCCATGACAATTATGTTGCCTCTCTTATAAACCTAAAGATTAAATACTGTAAGTTTGTTTTTTCATCAGTATTCTCCTGCAAAATCTCATAAATGCAAGAGAAAGTCTGTTTTCAATCATTAACCTAAAATTTTTTTTGAAATAGTACATAAAATAAATTCAAATTTAAACTCCTGTTTATTCTCCTCCTGGTACTTGTCTCATAATAGTACATTAAAAAGAAAAGAAAGAAAGAAAGATTATCTGCTTACTTAAAAATAAAGGTTTATATTCAGAAATAGAAGACCCCTGATCTGGAACTCAAGAAATCTGATTCTACTAAAATTCCATATAAGCCTAGGCAAGTCATGAGCTCTGTGTTAGAGTTCCTTCTCTCTAAAGTGAGAATTATAAAAAAAGCCCTGGCGACTAACCTACAGTTTTGTGGTGATCAAATGAGATGACGTAAATATAACTATTTGAAATAACATAACTATCACAAGAAAATCTCTGAAATCTGATACTCCAATCTTGAAAAATATTTTAAAAGTTGGTCATTAACCAAACTGTATTTGTCGTTGTTAAAATATTTTGTTTTTTCCTAAATCTAACAGCTAATGATACTTTTGAATTTTGCAAGGGAAAAATGGGTTGAAAATTTGCATAATTATTATATACTATACCATATATATTCTATACAAATATATAATTATTACAAAAGAGTAAGTTACTTGCAAGTCATAAAGTTCCTTATGAAAATGCAAAATTAAATTACATATAACAGTGATCAGAAGTCTGAGCCAGTGGGCTAGGTGTGGACAACACGATAAATTGAGTAACAACAGGGTAACCACAGTAAGGACCTAAAATGGAGAGCCCACAGGAGATAAATTATTATTAGACTGTAATGACAGACTACTAGAAAATATAACTTGGTTTTAAGTTTTAATAAGTAACAATTTGTTTTCAACTTAATGAGAAATTAAACATGTAGGTTTGACAATAACAAGACAAAATATAAAGTTAGACTCAATACTAAAGAATTCAGGGGCTTCCCTGGTGGCACAGTGGTTGAGAATCTGCCTGCCAATGCAGCGCACACAGGTTCGAGCCCTGGTATGGGAAGATCCCACATGCCGCGGGACAACTAGGCCCATGAGCCACAACTACTGAGCCTGTGCATCTGGAGCCTGTGTGTCTGGAGCCTGTGCTCCACAAGAGAAGCCACAACAGTGAGAGGCCCGCGCACTGCAATGAAGAGTGGCTCCCGCTCGCTGCAACTAGAGAAAGCCCTCGCACAGAAACGAAGACCCAACACAGTCAAAAATAAATAAATAAGTAAATAAATAAATAAAATTTAAAAAAAAAAGAAAAAGAATTCAATACATAGGATGGGGAAAGGTTTCTTAAACAAGATCCAAAAATACAAAACTTAAATCACTAAGATGTATACTTTAAATATCTTATAATTTTATTTGTCAATTATACTGCAATAAAGCTGAAATTTTTTTAAAAATAAAAAAATAAATAAATTCAATACAATTTCCATCTAAGTGATACATGGCTATGAGGGAAAGGAGAAAGAAAAGAACATTTCTGAGTCTCAGGGAGACTGGATAGCATATAAATTTAGTTCAAAGGAACTAGTGCATACAATTGGATACCTCACTACTCATGTCAGAAGCCAAAGAAGCTTACATTTATTCACTGCCTCACTTAAGGTTTTAACCCTTCCTTGGCAGGCAAGCAAAGCACAGCAACCCTAGTTAAATAAAGTACAAAAGGCATAAATATAGCAACAAGAGCCCTATAAATTTGAGGTACAAAAACAGAACTACATCCTGTCCCTTTTACCTCTTAAGGGTGCTCTCTGATGAAAAGGAGAGCGAGCTGGCTGTCTGCACGGTACAGTATGATGGCCAGGAGTTGTCCCTGCAACCTTTTCTGCATAACCAGAGAAAAGCACAGGACAGGGTAAGCCTCACACGTAGGTTTCTAAACTAGACAACAATCAAGATCTAATTATATAATAACCAGCATCCACCTTGCAATCATATCATTATTTATTGAACCTTACTTATAAAAACATTCTAAGATGGTGGCATACCAGAATCATCCATCACAGCAATAGCTTGCTCTGCCTTATGCTGCAGAGCAAGAAGAGCAGCTTGTCGTCCCTGCAGAGCTCTCAGCTGCTCCTGCTGCTGTAACATCCTTTTTAATAAATCATGTTGTTTCTTCAAATTTTCTATCTCTTCCATAGGCTCCTGCTGAGGATCTCTGGCCTGAAAAATAAGACCAACAACACTTGTATCTTTTAAAGTCCATGTTCCTATTTCAACTACCAACGGCAAGGTACATACGTAGATAATAAATTAGTATTAAATATACAACCTTAGATACAGACTTGAAAGAAAAAGAAGAAGAAAATGATGACACAGAGACAGCCTGTCATGTTAAGAATTAGGTAGTTAGGTAATTTCAAGGTAAAAGACCATATGCTTAGCATGAAGAAGAGATTAACAAAAAGAACATAAAGGAAAAGGCATACAAAAAGGAAGACAGGAAGGCCGACACACACACACACACACACACACACACACGCGCGCGCGCGCGCGCGCGCGTGCGCGAATGAGGGATCCAGGCCTTACAGAAAAGGAAGAGCAGATCATCCCAGGCTAATGCCCTAAAAGTAGCCCCAGAGAAAGACCAGACTAAAAAACCTTCTGCCCCATTCCTAGAAGTGATGTTTAAAAACCAACAAAACAAAAACCAACCAACTATTTTCTAACTACGGACAGAAATTTTAAAAATATACTTTTTATTTGATTATTTGATGTGAAAGGCTTTAATTTACTTGCATCACTTTATATTATCATACAGTAAAGAAAAAATATTGTCTTTTGCATCAAAGATATCATTACTGTTTTTTCTTTCAAAAGATGCTCATTTAATGCTGAGTCTGAGGACATAAATTACTTTGAAATTCCCCCCAAAAGATAACATTTTGCTTAAAAGAGGAACAGATTAAATAGGTGCCACTTATAAAGAATTATAAATTTTTAAATGTTAATCTTAAAACTATTCAAGTGTAACCCAACCAGAAAAAATAAAGTCAACTAATCAAAGAGAGAAAGTTAAATACAACCTGGAAACAATAAATAAGACAAATTATGCATGAACTGTATACCATAATGGTATTTTTCATCACTGATTTGCCTTTTAAAAAATTTTGTATCTTAAAAGTTTAATGATTTTAGCTAATATTTACATAAAATATTTCTATTAACTTAGAAATAGTCAATTTTAAATTTGCATTGCTACCAAATTTTTGTTGGGGATATGGAGACTTTAAATGAATGATCTCCCCTGGCTCTGACCAAAGTTAACAAGGAAAATAAACCTCAGTGATTTCTTTTCAGAGTAAAAATGCACTGATCTGTTTTCCCTATGTACATTTGATTCCAAGAAAAATTATGGAAAACACAGATGGCTCCAGAGAAATTCCCTTCTGGGTAACATTCCTTAACAGTACTTTGCAAAAACCTCTTCTCTTTACCTCCCCAAGTAGCACTCATTAGTATTGTAAGTAAGAATGAGTAACTGTGATAACTTGGCAAGCAATAAAAATAATTACATGGCTCAGAATTAAGAACTCAAAGAAAGGAAGCTCAAATAGGAAGAAGACTACAGTCAGAATGTTTGATGTAGGTATCAGAGAAGCCAGGTCAGTGCTCTATCCAGGACTGGCCAACTAGACTTTATGAACATGGAAGAGAAATAATGCACCTTGGTTAAGCTAGTATTTACTGGAGACTTTCCAATAAACTAAAGCCATTTTCAAATCAAGTGCAATTTACTCAGTTCTCTCCCATCCTATACAAGTGGGGTTACCTAGTTAACATTACATTCATTCCTATGAAAATTCATCTTCTTAGTTCTTGCTCATTTCAAGACTATTTACATCTTGAAAAAATAATTTGAAGGGTGAGAGATAACTATCAATCTGAGATAGGTAGCCATCTCAGATCTGATCCAAATTAATTTCATCAAAGTCACTGGTAAAATATAAAACCAGACCCAATCAGGTACAGATTTCAGTGGAACGACTCGGAGAAATCTCTCCAGGTTGACATCAATCAAATACTCCAACAAAGCATCAGTGGTAAATGACTAAGAAAAGGAACATTACACAAATAAGGCAAAAAGTCATCTAGGAAAAAAGAAAACCATCAAGAATGCATTATCTCCATCCAACTCATAATCCTCCCATCTCTCAAATATAGTTTAGACCTCAAGCTAACCTTAAAGCTATCTAATTTTAAAGAACTTACTAAACAATTTAATATTATGGTTTCTTACCCTTTAAAATGCAAACTTTTAAAAAGAACTTTAATCCTTGTTAGTCACATTTATTTGCAAAACTTTGATACTCTAATTATAAAGAATTATGAACTTCAGATTTTTCACTAATCCAAAGATGAATTCCCAACAATTTTTGAAATTAGTGGAGTTTATTACTGCTTAATAACTTTTGCATCCACATAAATAACATTTCAGACTAATACTTAGAAAAGATGAACTGAGGGAGGTAGGTGGAACTACAATCAAATATAAAGAAAGGGAAGATGAGAAAATGGTAATAAAAATACCTGGGGATAAAAACATGGCAAGAAGATGGTGCATGGAATAGAAATCCAAAAAAGGAGGCCAGGACTATACCCATCCTTCAAACACATATTTTCATTTAAACGTTTTGAGTCACTTTCAGTAAGTACATTCTTAGTTTACAAATTAAAAATAATAATAATAATAACTTAAGCATGAAATCTCGAGTTGCATACAGGTAACAGATTTCAGAAAACCCTACGTCTTCCTTTCCTCTACGCAACTGATGTTCTTCCAATCATTCTTCATGGATTCAAATATATTTTTATGGCTGAAAAGTACTTCAGTTAATATGTATTCTAAGTTTTGTCATCTGAAAGGTGAGAAACTATAAGCCCAGAGAAGATAAAGCTGTGATTTATCAAATATCACAGTGAGGGGAAGTCAGATTCCTAAGTTCTAGGTTAGTGTATTTTCACATCATACTATTTGCCCCAAAATTACATCCGTAGACTATGTCTGCTATATTTAAAACTATCTCTGAAGAAGCATAGTCTAGTTTGGGAGACAAATCTAGCCCACATGAAATAACTAGAAATGATAAAAAAGATAGCAAAAAATGGTTAGATGGTATTTTTAAAAGCTTATGAATGTTCTAAGAGCTGAGATTAAGTGTGGGGGAAGGATGAGTATGGGAAAACAATGAGGGCATGGGTATTCAGGGAAGGCTCTTTTTAAAAATTATGCAATGTCATCGTGTCTATAAAATATTTCATAAAATGGACTCTGCCCTTGTAGGCAACTCAAGAATATCAATTATCTCCTATCAAGCTGCAACTAAAAGGTTGCTTTAAGCTCTGAACCTCAGTTAAGACACCAACTTTTTTCCCTAGTCTTCTAACAGAATACTACATTTTGAAAGGATGTTAAGGAGGTAATGAAGGTAGGTGGGGAGAACGACAGATTCTGCATAGCAGAGAAAGAATAAAGTCAGTCAGTGGGAATTAGGGTTTTTTCTAAGAAAATGAAATCATTTTATGAACAGAGTACTGACAGAACTACCCTAGGATGGCCCTAAGAATCAAAAGATTAAAAAGAATCAAATTAAAATAAACGCCAGAAAGAAGTTCAAGAGAAAATAATATTTATAAGGACATTATTCAAAGAAACTTAAAAACAGAAAAGTGGTTTTTAAAAGCAAACGTAACGCCTTAGGGGAAAAAAGTAAAACTGGAAGATGCTATGCTGTAGTAACTGTCAAGTCAAGTTCTGTTTGTCACTATTCAGAAGACTTAAGAAAGGAACATTAAGTTCCAAAGGATCTGTTTTCCCCCATTCACTTTCTCTTCTCCAATGCTAGTAGTTTTAAAAATAATCAGCTACTTTACTATTCTGTTGAACTGGGACACCTTTTGCTTAACATTTTATAGTAAGATCACTATAGCTGATTTCAAATTATATCTTCAAACTCTTGTGGGAGAGCGGGGAGACACCGTAATATCTAGAGGTTAAGCTTTGTCATTTTTAAACGCCACAAAAATATAAAATATGTACATAACAGAAAGGAAAGCCTAATCCTAGGTAATAAGCTAGTAATAAAACATATGAAATTGGTCTTATCTATACTCAATTATTAAAATAGTACTTTACTCCTGTCAAATGGGTATGAGCACTTTTACAAATGCTATTTTTTTTTCAAACTGTTTTAAGTGGAACTACACAAATAGTTGTCTTTAAACCTTTCCTGTGTGTCTTTATGCAAATCATGGAAAATTAAAAGAAAGAACATTTACAGCAAACATTGGAGAAAAAAGTAGCAAAAACATCAGGAAACAAGTCAACTGGATAATTAAAAAAAGAAAAAAAGAATGGAAGAAGGGATTTCCAATGGGAAGAAAAATATAAACCAAAAAACACTAAAAATATTGGGTTAGCCAAAAAGTTCATTTGGGTTTTTCCATAGGATGTTAGCAAAAAACCCAAACAAATTTTTTGGCCAACCCAATATTTCCTTCTTAAAAAAACAGGAAAGCTAATAGCTTGCTCTATTTTTTCTTTCTTTAATGAATGACCACAGGAAATAAGACACAACTTAAAAATACCATCTTAATCCATGAATACAGTATCAGAAACAAAAAGGCAACTAATGGTCAAGGGTTAAGAATGTTATATTTTGAGTTCTCAACAGCAAAAAAAGGAAAATGGATTAAGTTTCAAGTCCTTTGTTAATACAAATTAAAAACAGCTGCCACACATAATCCATGGAGAGGAGAATAAGAAAGCAGGAAAGGAAAAAACACTAAGGGACAGCATTTTACTAATGCAAATTACAGTACAATTAACCATGTTAATGTACATATTTAAAAGTTAATAGCAACAACAAAAAAGCAAATAAAGGAGAGGAAATATGAACAAAAGAGGTGCTCATTTAGAGACTTCCCAAGTTAATATTGTGAAGTATACCTTTGAGGGAAATCCACGTTTTCGGCTATATTTCCTATTAGGCCTCAGTTCCCTGTCATTCTGAGGAGGTCTGTCACCTTTCCCTTTTGGACTTGTTGTAACGTCAATGTCTGAAACCTGTTCTTGTGAAGCTGAATTCCCTAGTGTGTCCTCAATGCATGGCCGAATTCTCAGACTAAAAGATGCCTCCTTTATTAAATAGTGTAGCATATTAATTTCTTAACACAAACTCCTGTTTAACATATAAGCCAGTCTTGTAAATAAATATAAAAAATTACAAGTCCATCTTTTAGAAAATCAATCCACCCTCCCCCAAGTGGCAATAAAACTTTAAATTAGACTTTTAAATTCCTATAGACTAGACTCTGGGCTTATTATAATTAAGTGAATATCATATCCTAGGCAATAAGCTATACAACAATTGCTGAAGCATATTTTAACATTTATTCTGCTATGTTATTAATTAACTTTCAAAATTTCCTGATTTGATGTTATGAAAGAAACTCTCATCATGGGAACACAATATACACTAGCATATAAATTATAATAATCATCTACATCATTTCCTACTCCTCTCTAACAGAATTCCTTTACCGACATGCCCCAACCCTTCCACTTCTGCTGGAATGAAATTTGAGAAAGAAATTATTCCCAGCCCCACTGTAAACAGAAAAACAATTTCCCCACAGTAGAATCCATTCTTCAACAACCATTTGGATCAAGCCCTCTGAGCATCTCCTGGTGAAAATAATGGAGAGAAAAAAAATTCAAATTTCCTCTTCAAATCAGGAAGGGCAAGGAAGAGAAAGGTGGCAGATAGGAAACTATGCAGGTCAATATTAAAAGGAAACAAACCCTCAAATTCCTAATGCCGAATGGTACTTTGGAACATACCTCAGAAACAAAAGATACACGTGGCCATCCTTTCACAAGAAAGGCATTACTGATAACAGGCTTTCAAGTTTACTAATGCATGGTTGTAGGTTCATCTGTTAAAATTAAAATGCTTAAAAGTATACTAGTTTCATACTAACTTCTATGAACTAAGTTTATTTTATAAATCTTTCCTCAAAGTTCTGTAAATTTCTGATTATTTTTCCAAAAGACAGTATTCTGATACATTCCATTTTGCAGAGTCAGAATTTATAGTATTTTTCTCACTGGAATAAATCCCAAAGTAAATGCTACCCTGTCCCATTTTCATCTCAATTTATCAGTCGTCTGGTTTTGCTTCCGTTCTAAGCTAGCCTGAGAAATGAGAATCCTAACAGCCTTAAAATGGTTCCTCAATGGCAAATGAACTTGGAGACTTTTCCAACAGACAACATGCTAAGCAATGACACTGTACTTATAGCTCTTATATCCACAATGAATTTTAACTTTCCCAATGCTTCTTAAAATGAGTAAAGCTGTGCTTAATGAAACAAACTAGAAAAACCAGGTTTCTGCAAATTGAAGATCAGATATTATTAGATTTAATCAACCATTAAAACTATTTTTAATGCTAATAAATAAAACTTTTAAACTTCCATGTTCAAAAAGAATATATACAGCATTAACAATCTGAGGGTTTCTTCCCTGAGATAAAGTTTTCATTAAGGAATGCCTACAAAAATATCATCGTGAAAAACGGGGGAAAACTTTATATCTTCATTTCCAGCACTTTAATTACTAAAAAGCCGCTTACCGTGGTATCTGAAGCCTCAGACTGCACATCTATGTTTAGCGATGTGCTCTCAGCTACAGAACCAGATCCCACAGCTGAATCTATAGTCCGAACATCCTCCTCCTCATTTTCTCTAGCCTGAAATATTTTAGCGGTATAAATCATACAACTATTAAAAAGGGCAATAAAATGTTATAATGGATGGCACGATTTTTTGAAAATATATTAACTCCTCTGGGGTGGCATCAGAATGTCATCAGTACATGTACACTGATATACTACAAAAATAACTCAATACATTATTTAAAGGGTCCAAAACTTACAAGAATTTTTTGGAGAAATTTCATATATGACTTTTCTTGTTCTTTAAGGTGATCTATTAGATGAGTAAGGCGCTCAACATTAGCAGATCTTTCATTTTTCTCTACAAGATCTTCCCGCATGGAACTAGCTTTAGTAATATAGTCACGAATCTGAACAAGCCTGCTTACAATCTGCAAGGGAAATATTTGGGGTGGGGGGGGAATTAAAATTATAGATTTTAATTTCAAATAAGCAAAGATACTTCTAGGTTTATTGTGTGAATTCATACACACAAAAGATCTGAATCAAATTTAGAATTTAATCAAAACAAAACAGGCAATACTAACAATTCCAATTACTGTTAACTTAAAAATTTCAAAATGTGTTTTAGTTTCATTACTTGGGAACTTCATTTTATAAAACTGCATATCAAACTATTATTTATATAAATTTTTCTACTGTTTATATATTTCTTTATAAATAAATTTTAAAAGATACTTTTGGAAAATATTTTTTTCAAAAAAATTATACAACCATTTAAAAAATTTCTACAGCAATCTATTCATCACATTGCTCCCAATTGCTCTTCACTAAAAATTAGCAATACAGCATTTGGCAGATGAACAGAAGTCCTAATTTACCTTACTATGCCATTTCTACAATCATTTTGGTAAAAAGAAATTTACACCATTTTGAGTAAATCTGATAGATTAATGAGGAAGGTCAGAGAAGTACTTTAATTCTACCTAACTAAAATTCCTATGTGCATAACCCAATATTTTTTTCAAATCTTAATGAATCTACTTTGAGGTTTATGAAAGCAAAGAGCAAAAGAAAGAAGTTTTATCACCTGGCTGCTCTCCATTGCAGGCTCTCCTCTCCCATCTTCTTCAGAGACTTGACAGTTTTGCAAAAGGTCATTACTTAAAGCAGAAGCAAACAACTCTTTACATTGTGCTGATCCAATCATTTCTCTCTTCTGAGGATTTACAGCGGCATCTTTGCTCTTGTTAGTATTAATCTGCATAGGCAAAAAGTTGAAGGGCTTTCGGTTTTCACTAAGCTGACGTTTGTTGTTAGCAGCTGTTGCTCTACCTTGAGAATCACTTCCAATGCTTCTCTATATATGAAAAAGAAACCAAATCCCACAAACATTAATCTTTCAAAATTAAAAAAAATCCAATGTTCTTAGATTTACCATCAGATATTGATTCACAAGGTGCATATAAACAGATTTGCTGTAAGATTCAAAACAGCTTCAGACCTACAAAATTCTTTTAGTAAAATATCAAAATTCAATGATCACATCCTAGGCCTCATTCTGTCAGAGACAATTCAAATGATGAATAGGAGCAAGACTAGTCTAAATGAAGTAGTAGGATTATGATTCATATTTATGACTCATATTGCTAGTCATACTTGATCACAGAATATAACATAGGCTTTGGACCCAATGAATCAATGTTAATTAATTAATATGAACATCAAGATGTGTCAATGTAGGACTTCCTTAGTGGCGCAGTGGTTAAGAATCCACCTGCCAATGCAGGGGACACGGGTTTGATCCCTGGGAACCCTGGGCCAGGAAGATCCCACATGCCGCAGAGCAACTAAGCCCATGGGCCACAACTTCTGAGCCTGCGCTCTAGAGCCCGCGAGCCATAACTACTGAGCCTGCGTGCCAAAACTACTGAAACTCGCGAGCCTAGAGCCCGTGCTCCTCAACAAGAGAAGCCACCGCAATGAGAAGCCTGTGCACCACAAGGAAGAGTAGCTCCCGCTCGTCACAACCAGAGAAAGACCACACGCAGCAAGGAAGACCCAATGCAGCCAAAAATAAATTAATTAATTTAAAAAAAAAGATGTGTCAGTGTGAAGCATTGTCTGATAAAGTACTCAACTCAGTGCCCGGCATACAGTAAATGTTCAATAATTAACACATAGATGACTAAATGATATATGATCATCACCATCATACCAGACTTGAATCTACCTTTATGCATATTTGGAAAACTTATCTCTATGAAGTACAGATGTGACAGTAAAATGTTAAGAGTTCATTATCATTTCTACTTGCTTTTAGTTCTAAACTTGATTTCAGTGATTATAAATACAAACAACTTATTTATTCTAAACTTGAGATAACCCAGCACATCCCACACTTAACCAATGACAAATATTCTAAACTGGATATTCCCTTCTGCTTAACAGCAGTCTTACTCAGTTACTAGCATGCATAATTTAGTTTCAAAATGAAATCATTTAAGTTAGTCATATAGTATAATAATAAAGTCCCAAGAGACTTGTCCTCAGCAAGTTTAGAAATAAGGACTTCATTGCCCTCCAAAGAACACAGTACCATCACAACGGATTAACATTCTTTCCATATGCACAGAAACTAAGAAAAAGGAAATAAACAGCTCAATTTTATTAAGACAAACTATTTAGTCTACTGCAAATATTTTCCAGTCATAACTTGATTTTTAAAATAATTTACAAACCTGATCTAAATCACTGAAGTTTATCCGCTGTTTAAGTTTCTCTAATTCTGCCTGCTCAGGAACAGACATCTGCGTCATGTATCTACTATGCGGAAACGTATGTGGAGTCTTCGTTCTTCGCCTTCCAACTCCTGGCGATGACTCCGGAGAAATATCATTAGTTACCCTTTTATCACTTTCTACACCAAACTTTTTCTTATTCTTTTCTGATGATCTATTTGCCTTCTTCTGTTGGCCACCCCAATCCTTTAAAAAAAATTACAGGCAAAGGTTAATCTGGCCTCTATCAAATCAGGAAAATATTTTGGTATGCTTAAAAATTTTTGGTCTTAAAATTTTAAATGCCAAACATCTTTCACATAAATACATAGTCTTAGAGACAATTATTTACTTGTACTAACCCATTTTCCCTCCACTACACCTAGCCTAAATTTCAAACTGTGTTGAAATTATAATTATTCAGAAAATAATTACTTTCCTATCATAGGTCATTAACAAATACAAATACCCAAACTCCAAACCTAGCGTCAGTCTGAATATTTTCAAAGGCATTTTTAAAAATGGTTCCTTACTATTTATAAACTGAATAGTGAAATAAATTATATATACCTTTACTGGCCTCCTTTAAAGTCAGTATATATAGGTAGACAGATCTGGAATCAACCTGTGTTCTAAAGCAATTACTGTTATAGGAAGAAACGCCCCACTGTGCGACCCTAGGCAATTTACTGAACTTCCCAAGATCTCAGTTTCCTAATCTCTAAAATAGTGTCACCTTTAAAACATGATTAAAAATAACATACATAGGGCTTCCTTGGTGGCGCAGTAGTTGAGAGTCCGCCTGCCGAGGCAGGGGACACGGGTTTGTGCCCCAGTCCGGGAAAGATCCCACATGCCGCGGAGCGGCTGGACCCTTGAGCCATGGCCGCTGAGCCTGCACGTCTGGAGCCTGTGCTCCGCAACAGGAGAGGCCACAGCAGTGAGAGGCCCGCGTACCGCAAAAAAATAAATAAATAAAATAAAATAACATAACATACATAAGGGGAGGGTGGGACAAACTGGGAGATTAGGTTTGACATAAATACACTACCATGTGTAAAACAGATAGCTAGTGGGAACCTGCTGTATAGCACAGGGAGCTCAACTCGGTGCTCTGTGACGACCTAGATGGGTGGGATGGGGGCAGAGGAGGGAGGTCCAAGAGGGAGGGGATACAGGTATACATATAGCTGATTCACTTCACTGTACAACAGAAACTAATACAACATTGTAAAGCAATTATACTTCAATAAAAAAAATTTTTTAAAGAAAAAAAACATACATAAAACAGCTAGCACAGTGCCTAGCATATAGTAAGCAATAAATATAACTATTATTATTTTCTATAGGCAACAATGTACTACATGATAAGGTCTGATATGAAATGACAAAAAATGCTTAATATTTTAACTAGAAAACATTTTTATTTACTTAGCTATACTCACATAACGCATTCAACAAAAACGCTGTAAATTCGCATTCAACAAAAATGCTATAAATTCCCACTTTATCCATATTGGAAGAGTCTTTTAGTTTTACTTTAGTAAAATCTTTTGGGATAGTTTTCTCTTTTATAATAAAACTCCTTTCTCTACAAACTGTCCCTCCACCCCAAACCATGTGTGGGTGTTGCTGCCAACCTCTTGTTCTACTTACCCCACCCAATCCTGGCCATAGATGACTGGAAAAGAGATGCATATCTAATCCAAATTGGGATAATCATATGTTAAAATTTCAAATTGGAACTAAGAGATAACTAGTCAGTATATAATTGCAGCCATAGCTGAAAACTTTAGAATGAAGGGGCAGCCATAGTATAGCACGTGGACCAGAGAGGAGAGAAAACTGGTCTGTGAAGCAAGTTGTGTTAAACAGAGGCACACAGAAGCAAAGAGCGTAATGAAAAAGTAATTCTTGACAACTTTCTGGTTGCTTTTTCTAGACCCTTCCTAAAACCCAGCTATATTCCTTTAAGTTGTTTTCCATAAAACATCTTGATATCCTTGTAATAAATCTCCTTTTTGGCTTAAGCTAACTCAAGTTGATATGTTACCTACAAACAAAAATGTCTTCAAGTAATATAACAAATAGCCCAGGGTCATTTAATATCTTGGACAGCAAGAAAAAATGTGTTTTCAAAGAGTTTCAGTGAATATGACTTCGCTAAGTCAGGGGAAAGTTGCATTCTAACATTAGCAGCCAACGACACACCATCAATAGTAAGATATCCTACCATGTTGTTGAGTCGGTCATCAACAGCCTCATTGCTCCAGTTTGGTAAATCCTGATCGTTCATGCCTTCTTCAAAAGGACCCCCTCCTGTGGCCATACTGGCTTTTATAATTAATGTTCTGCAAAACAAGTGAAAACTAACTTTCCTAACACATAAAAACAAATTGTAAATTTAAATAATTCTATGAAGCTTAGCAATATAAAAGACTATCAGAAAAGTTGATTTTATGAAATAAAAGAGGCACTGTCAACTACACATCGTCACAGACAAACTGATTTAGCTGCCATAGGCATAGTACGATTAGCATGCATTAAGTAGCCAAAGTGATGGGGAGGGGAAGGAAAAATCTCAGAATATCCACTGTGTCAGCTGGCTTGCATGCTTTAAGGTTATTCAATTTAATTTATTCAACACAATCCTAACAGGTAATCAGGTAGGAAAAAGTTATTAACAGCTAGAACCAAAACTGCTCTTTGAAAAGAAACTAATACCCCCAAAGACCTGGGCATTTGTTTTGTGTCAAAGATTCAAAGAAGGTAGAATGGCTCTGCATGGAACATGAAGAAAGGTTTGGTCTGAATGGAAAGGTAATGGTAAGCAAGATGAAAAGAAAGCAGCAAGAGAGAAACAGGACCAGGTAGGTGAAATGGCCGATAAAAACCAAGAATACAGTGGCTAAAAACATTTAAACATAGCGATGTCTCCTGCCCTATTTTAAATTTATTTATTTATTTATTTATTTATTTATTTTGGGCTGCGTTGGGTCTTCGTTGCTGCCTGTGGGCTTTCTCTAGTTGCGGCAAGCAGGGGGCTACTCTTCGTTGAGGTGCACGGGCTTCTCACTGTGGTGGCATCTCTCATTGCGGAGCACGGGCTCTATGAGCGCAGGCTTCAGTAGTTCTGGCACGCAGGCTTCAGTAGTTGTGGCACACAGGCTTCACTAGTTGTGGCTCGCGGACTCTAGAGCGCAAGCTCAACAGCTGTGGCGCATGGGCTTAGCTGCCCCACGGCATGTAGGATCTCCCCAGATCAGGGATCAAACCTGTGTACCCTGCATTGGTAGGCGGATTCTTAACCACTGTGCCACCATGGAAGTCCCCCTACTGCCCTATTTTAAATTGTATTACTGCTACCTCATAGTTTTCCCTAGATCTTGATATAGTCTACTAAAGTCACAAATTCTCCCCACTAAAAAAAAGTGGGGATTTTGTGAAAATCAAGGAAGGTACTAAATTTCACACCTGGGTCAAAGAGCTGAGAAATGGGAGAAGCAATAGTACAAGCAAAGGTTCAGAAGCATAGATGATCATGAGAAAATAAGATTTCTACATGATCTTGTGGAGGACTTTGTATTTCCACTGGGTGTGGAACTGCTCGGGTTGGAGGGGGACTGAGTGAAAGAAGAGACAGTGAGATAAACTTTATCTGTAACTCAAGGGGCAGGGTAAGCCATTAGACATCAGGATTATAATAGGTTTTTCAGTTTACTAACATTAACATGCAAAGAAGTCAGATAATTTTGTCAAGGTCATTCAGCTAAAAATGTCATAAAAGAATATAAATCCAAGTTGCTTTGATTCTAAGATCCTGACTTCTCCCACTCACTAGAGTATAATATTAAAAGGATTTTAACCATCCATGACAAAGCAGGATTTATCCCATGGGGATTTGAATGCTAGGATATATATTAGAATAATACGTTACATTAAACAGGTTAAATATTATCATCTCAAAATAAAAAGTGATAAAATTCAACACTTAATTTGAAAAAAACCTTAAAAAGTACAAATATATTGGTACTTCCTTACAGGTATGTGTATTTTTATGCTGTTTATTTCAATAGCATGTATTACTTTAAAAAAAAATTTTATTGAGGTATAGTTGACATACAATATCATATAATTTTCAGGTGTAAAACACAGAGATTCATAATTTTTAAAGCTTATACTCAATGAGCATAAGTTACTTTAAAAATTTTCTAAAGAGTTGGAAAGAAGTATATTTTAAACCAATAGCCAATGATCTTAAAATAAGATATGAAGAATATTCCTATTAAAAGACCAAAATGGGGCTTTCCTGGCGGTCCAGTGGCTAGGATTTCGCCTTCAAAGGCAGGGGGGTGGGGTGGGGTGCAGGCTGGATCCCTGGTCAGGGAGCTACAGTCCCACATGCCTCTTGGCCAGAGGACCAAAACATAAAACAGAAGCAACACTGTAACAAATTCAATAAAGACTTTAAAAATGGTCCACATCAAAAAAAAAACTTTAAAAACAATTTTTAAATAAAAGACCAAAACACACATTAGTTATTTAGCATTGTTTTGAAATTGTTTCTACAAAATAGAAAAATATGAAACAAATATTAATACTGAAAAGAGAAAAGGTGGTATTCTTAAAGAACATTCATTTTAAAAACCTAGAGAACTTTAAAATATCACAAATAACCAGTTAGAAATATACTGGGTGGAAATGATATCACTTATAACAGTGGCAAAAAAAATAAAATTATCTAGGAATAATATAATTTTGCCCTATGTAAAGAATAATTATTTTTTAATTGAAGTACAGCTGATTTACAATGTTGTGCTAATTTCTGCTGTACAGCAGAGTGATTCAGTTAAACATATATAAGAAGCACTATTAAACTCCATGAAACAACATAACAGAAAATGTGAATAAGCAGAAAAACTATGTCCCCTAATGTAAAGGCTAAATATTATAAACATAATACCATTTTTTCTAAATGTATAAACTCAATTAAATACCAAGAAAAATCCCACTGGAATTCTTCTTGGAATTTGACAGAATGATTCTAAAAACCATCTGGAAGAATAAACAAGTAGTTGGAAAAAAAATTATCTGAAAAATAAAGCAAGAGTTGCAAGAGAGGTCAAGAGAGTAGAAAACTAGTCCCAAGATACTCAACCACGTTAAGTATCTATATAGCTATATTAGTACCGCCCAAGAAGAAAATCCTCAAATACACCCAATTCAAAAAATTTAATGACAAAAATTAATTATAGCTAACATCTATTTTGTTCACTATATGCCAAGCACCATGCTAAATATTTTATATGCATTTATCATTTAATCTTCACAACAATTGTGTGGTACTGGATTATTCAGTGGTTGGGACAATTTGCCAACCATGTTGAAAAAAGTTTATTTAGAGCTTTAACAGGCTTCCTAAACTAGGATGCTTCATCTTAAACACAAACAGAAAAATGATTTGAGCGACTATTTTCTCAGTTCTCCCAAGGATGGTACATACCCAGTACCATTCCAGACACACAGAAGGGGAATTAATTCACAGTAAAAAAAAAAAACAGATGCCTTAGAGCATTAGAGCTTAATTCCCTCCCAATTGAAAAAGACTGCCTTATATCATAACACCAATATACTATCTAGTAGATTAAAAATAGAAAAATAAGATGAAAGAATCAAATAACAGACAAGAAAAAAGAACAGACTTTAAAAATAGAGATTTTACTTATTTGGAATGCAGAAATAAAAGGACTATGTTCAACCGATTTGATTCATATACAAGTGAATCCCAGGTACACTGAGAATAAATAGTAAATGACAAATTGAGAAAAAAAATCTGAAAGAAACAGGAAGTATATAGTTAGTATCTTTACTATATTAAAAAATGCTTGCATGAAAGCACTTTTTGGTTGCAGGGGTAGAATGTGATTTTTGCTCTTTTCTGTCTTATATATTTTCAGCAATAGTTTACATCATTTTTTATACTAGAAATATATTTAAGAACTTTGCAAAATAACTGATACTCATAAAGAGGTATGCCCAGTGAACTGAAATGACTCATTTAAATGAAACATTTTACAAGTACCTTTTTCTAGATGTACTAATATAATCTGTAATGTTAAAGAACAGGAGCTCAAAAAAATACATAAGCAGTACAGGTGATAATGATACTTAACATTACTAAAAGCAAGTTATCTTAAAATGGAAATTAGAACAGAAAATTATTAAAATACTTAAGAAAAACTCTTACCAATTTTTTTGGTAAAAGAGTATGTTACATTTTTTCTTTTTTTTTTTAATACTTATTTATTTTATTATTTATTTTGGCTGTGCCGGGTCTTAGTTGCAGCATGTGGGCTCTTAGCTGTGGCATGTGGGATCTAGTTCCCTGACCAGGGATCAAACCCAGGCCCCCTGCATTGAGAATGCGGAGTCTTACGCACTGGACCACCAGGGAAATTCCGTTTTCTTCTTTTTTTAATAGAGTATGTTACATTTTCTATCAGTTGAGTAATAAGGTAAGTTTACTTTTTTTTTTTTTTGATGTTGGGGGTAGGAGTTTATTAATTAATTTATTTATTTTTGCTGTGTTGGGTCTTCGTTTCTGTGTGAGGGCCCTCTCTAGCTGTGGCAAGCGGAGGCCACTCTTCATTGCGGTGCACAGGCCTCTCACTATCGCGGCCTCTCTTGTTGCGGAGCACAGGCTCCAGACGTGCAGGCTCAGCAGTTGTGGCTCACGAGCCTAGTTGCTCCGCGGCATATGGGATCTTCCCAGACCAGGGCTCGAACCCGTGTCCCCTGCATTAGCAGGCTGATTCTCAACCACTGCGCCACCAGGGAAGCCCGTAAGTTTACTTTAAGATAAATTATTAAGACTATATTCAGAGATGTTTTATACTCATTTTTTATTATGATGAATTCCCCCTAAAATGAAGAGCTTTTTCTAAGGATCTATTTATACACTAATGACTTTGAACACTATTAACATAAGTTTCTAAAACATGGTTCAAAAGGCATACTCCTATAGAAGTAAAATTATCAGTATGAAGCTAAAGAAATAATTGCATGTGAGTCAATTCTCAGTGTATTAACATTCAGCTGATTTCTCTACGGGAGTAGCTATCTCGCCGTACAAAAGGGAGAAAACAAAGGCAAGTCATTTCTTTTTTATGTCAACCTCTCTAACCACCTCAAAGTCACCATTAAAACTACAGGTCTCTCTCTACCTTCTAAATTTTATTCCGTAAACACATTAATATAATTATTTATATAGTTTTTTTTATTATTTTATGATGATTATAAACTATTACTTGTATAGAAAGACTTCCAATAATCAAAAAACTAGGTATGTAGAGAAGAGGACCAATGCAAGAAAAATTTTTATGGCAGGATCAATAGAACTTGGTGATTGTAATGATGTGGGAGATGAGGCAGGGAGGAAGGAGTTAAAGGATGACTCCCAGATTTCTAGCTTGAACAACGGGTACAGGATGATACATTCAAAGTAATTTGAAAAGAAACAAGTTTCTGTTGAGAGAAGATGAGTTCAGTTTTAGAAATATTTGAGATGCTTACTGTCCACCAAATTAAATGTCTAGTGGGCAAATACTGACCTCTCAGAAGTGAAATCTAGGCTAGAGAGATTTGCAAATCATCAACTCATAAAAGAACTTAAAGTGGAAAAGAAGGCTCAGGGAGAAGATGAAGAGTAAGAGAAGAAGACTGAACCTTGAAAGACACTGATATTTAAGAGAGAAAGGAAAAGAACACTAAGAAGGTACAGAAAGACAGGAGGAAAACCAGAAGAATGTGCTAGAAAGGGGGAGAAGTATATACAGAAGGAGGGTATGATAAGAATGCCAGATGTTACTCTGTCATATAAGGAAAGCAGTGAGAAGTGTACACTTGGATTTAGCAACAAGGGGGTTACTGACAACCTTGGTAAGAATCAATTCCATAACAAATGCATTTATTGATGGGAAAGGGAAAAAATAAAGGAAGTGATGAGGTGATTTTTTTCAAGGAATCAGCCTGTGAAGGAAAGCAGGTGGAGATGGTCAAGAATAAAGTTTCCTTAAAAGGAAGGTATCTTGAGCACGTTTAAAATTTGTCGGGATAGAGCTCACAGAGGGAGATAATGAAGATGCAAATGACAAAGGAGATAAATTGTGTGGTCTCTGAAAAACCAGGAGCAGCTGGGATCCAGGGTGTAAGAAAAATGATTAGCTTCAGATAGGCAAAGGAACACCTCTTTCACTGAAACAAAAGAAAAGAAAGTAAGGATACAATTGGATACAGGCTGGTTAGCAGATTTGGTGGTAGGAAGCTGAGAGAGTTTGTTAAGTGAGGTGAAGTAAAAACGATTGCTCATTAAATGTGCAAGGGTAACATGACAGTGTCTGAGAGACCGGGGAAGAGTGACCGTGGGCAGCACTAAGGACTCAGATGAGAGCGGTAACATTCCCTGACATCACTAATGTATCACTAATCTGCAGTGTGAATTTTTTTCCCCCAGAAGTGCTCATCAGCCTTGGTATAAACACTCCATTGAATCCATCCAAGGTTGGGATTTTGCCAGGCAGGTTTAATAGAAAGACAATGAGATGGAAAAGTTGAAGCCATTGGAAGATAACTAGTACAAGTGATGGATGATAGTATGTGAAGCTGAATGGGGATAAGAGTAAAATTCTTCTACTTCAAACAAGCACTTCTACACATCCTACGACCTACTAAACTAAGTTGAAACTATTATTTATAGGTTTCATTTTGCTATTTTTGACAGCCTTATTTGGTTCCCCTATCTTATAAGGATATGAAATGCAAAAATACCATGGCAGGGCTTCCCTGGTGGCGCAGTGGTTGAGGGTCCGCCTGCCGATGCAGGGGACGCGGGTTCATGCCCCGGTTCGGGAAGATCCCACATGCCGTGGAGCGGCTGGGCCCGTGAGCCATGGCCGCTGAGCCTGCGTGTCCGGAGCCTGTGCTCCACAATGGGAGAGGCCACAACAGTGAGAGGCCCGCGTATCTCAAACAAACAAACAAACAAACAAACAAAAATACCATGGCAATTTATAAGCTACTTTCAGTGACTGATCCTTCTGAAGAAAATCCTGTTGTAGGATTCTTACTATAGAGAAGTATTATATATATCTAAGTAGAATATCACAGTATTAATTACCATGAAAATACCAATGGTTAACTAAAGTTACCTTTGAAATAAAAATACAAAGAAGAAATTAATCAAGAAAAGAAAAAAGATTATTTTTCCTAAAATCTTTAAACTTCAGATACTATTTCTCAAATGGTATTAAATTACTCATAACTGTCTTTGGAAATACTTTACTTCTCATCTGACAGCTGTAAATCAAGGTTTTAGAAATACTCATCCAAATAAAATAATGTAGAAACTACAGGTTTTTTTCTAAATATTTACTTAGAGTCACAAAATAACCAAAGCTGGTACTTTATGTTATCTGCACAAGTTTTCTAAAGGTTGCATTATTTGGAATATTTTTCTTACTAATTATATAAAGGAAATACCCAGTATACTGTTTTGAAAGTCTTAATACAGTGCACAAGCATACTAAGCACTTTTAATGGAAACTGAGAAGAAAATGCATAAGTTTCTGGCATTATGTGATTGTTTAGTTTCATTTGAGGAATTTCTCAATTTCTTCTCTGTACCTAAAAACCATACAGATCTTTTCCTTGGTTCTTTCAATTTGACACTTCCTAAAAATTTCAATAATTTTCTAGAACTTAAGATATCGCTCTATAGTTATCCTCTTTAAATTAAAAAAATATAAAAACTCTTAAGGTATTGGGGGGAGGAGAATGAATAGACTGCAACAATAGACTGCAATATATAACACTCAATTTGAATTAACAAAAATTTGATTAGACCTATGTACCAAGTATTGCACTGTGTCTATCGTATGGTACAGTTACTCTGCAGAGCATTTCCACACCAAGAAAATTTAATATATCCTTGCTCTCTACAAAAGCAAATGAGAGCCCTGAGGTCAATTAAATTCTGCTTGCTAAAACCTCTCCCTCTCTACAATTTATATTCAAATCTGTCACTTCCTTGTCACTGATTACATATAACTCCCTGGGTACATCTAGATGCCCTGCTATAACCAATCCCAATCTTCACTGCCACTCCATTCCATACTCATTACTGGTAACAGCTCTTCCTATGATCCCTTTCCACTGGACCATTCCACACAAACTCCCTATACATCCTCTATCTGTTCCCAAATATTCCTCCTACTTCTTAATAAAATCCCAAGTCACTCTAAAAGCACTATTCCCTTAGAAATCCTTTCTAAAAGAAGATGCTACTCTTCCTAGTCTTTTAGATTCATGGGGGAAAGGATACCAATTGCAGACCATTCTTATTTAACAATGCTTAACCTTCCTCTTTCGAACAAATTAACCACCAAAAATACCACTCTCCCTATCTTGGGTACCATTTCCTACTGTCCATCCCAAGACAGTCTTACACTTTTCCTGGTAACAACAGGCTCATGGTTTCACTCTCCACTTCATTCTCTGCTTTCATAACCTGAACATTTGTAACCATTTTTCTAAACTCTGACCTCAGTTCCAACATCCATCTCCTCTATTCCAATACTATTTCTACTCTGAAGAGATAATTTGTTCAAGATCCTGAACTTCTGAAATCCCTCCTTGTGAACCTAAGACCTTGCATTCTACTTCTCTCACTTGCTCATGGCCCTCCTGAATACTTCCAGCCCCTTGATCATTTCTCTTTCCAGGAATCCATTAAACCCTCACTTCCTTATTCAACCCCAAATACAAACCCAAGTAAGCCATTCCAAAAATGACTTGTTAGCATCCTCGGCCTACTCAGCTATTTGCCCATTTTATGAACTCAATTCTGGATAAACCTCATTACCTAATCTCTTTGCTTCTACTCTCAAACTCAAAGGTAAGGTCAGTCAAATAGTTATAAAATGCCAATGACTGTGTCCACTATTAAGGTGTATTATACCATACTACACACTCACACTTGCAAAATGTAGGTTTACTCACTGAGGTAAGGAACTTTATCTGTTTTGCTCACTGCCACACCTCTAGTACTTTATAGCCATTAAGTCGCACATTGTAGGCACTGAATTAAATTTGTAAGATGAGTGTACTGCTATGTACCCCCTTCTGGCTTCTTAATAAATTCCGTAGTGTGATTATTCCAAACACTTTCTATTTTTTCCAAATCTCACATACACTTGCCTCCTTTACAAACAAATGGCCAAATCTCCTACTGAGAAAACGAAGGTCTTTTAAAATGAGTTTAACTCAAGAGCCCTATATTTTTATTCTATTTTATCCATCTTCTCTAATGTGTTAAAAGGAAAATTATTTTATGACTGATTTTATAACTGCTTTTATTTTACCAAATGCCTATTTCACACTCCAGTGTTAAGAACTCTAATCCACAAACTCACATTTGACTTTTCCTGAGTTCCACTTTTCTTGTTTTATTCTGTTATACTCTTTCAATTAAAAGAAAAAAATACCAAGAATTATAATTAAGATATAAATCAATGGCCAATCTATATTTTCTCATGATAGTCTATTTCATAAGGGAGCTGAAGATTTGTCTGCTTTCCTAGAAAGCAAGGATATAGTAAACATATTTTGAAAATTGTCTGTCTTAAAATTTTAACAATAGAATTAAATTTTCTGAGATTTTTTTTAAAAAGAGTAATTATTGTTGAAATGCTTCTAACAAAAATTTCTTCTAATCCTCATCCTTTGGTCATTTAATTTCTGAATGGTCCTTGGCAAACAATTACTTAACTTTCCCTCAATGAACTTACATTGACTTTTTTCTGCTGGTCAGAGAATATCTTTACATAACCAGCATTTGACAATGCACTGTGCATACAAACTAATGCTTAAGGTAATTTTAGACAGCTAAAAAAAAAACAACAAACCAAAACAACTTCCATCAATAGTATATATAATAAGCTCAAAAAGTAGAGAAGTTTGTGAATAAAAAATAAAACAGCTAATTAATAGAAAAGTTGTACAAGATGACTTAAGATTAAATGAATTCAGAACAAGAGGCTATCCAAATAGTTGTTACAGGACACATTCAAACTGAAATGGGCTGAAGAAGAAATTCTGCGAAGACAAAGACATTTAAAAAGGTATTGCATAAACTATTCTAGTATTTAATAATTAGGAATGACATGCCTCTTTTCAAACAAAAGTATGAAGGCAGACCAAAGTGGCATGCCAAAAGCAGGGCAAACAGGGCAGTAAACCTAGATCGTTTGTTTACTACATGCACTGGTATTTTATAATTCAGTCTGCATCATAAGGTCTTCTTCAACTATAATACAAAGGCCAATAACATATATAATGATGTCAAATTACCTGTTTAGAAACTAGTTTTTGCAGCTCAGAAACGGTTCATTTCCTGTTTCACACTTCAAAACTGTTGTCTGCTTATGATTTAAAAAAAAAATCACTTCAGTAAATTACACTATTGAAGTACAGCATAACAAATACTGACTATATTTATAACGTAAAGTATGTTCAGAAAAATCAACAGAAAAGGAAAAATCCAATTTATCACTATTTTTAAATCATCTTACTTTCATCTTTTAGGAAAACAATGTGGTACACAGGTTTAAATCCTCCAAGCTTGTAAGACCCTACCAAACAACAGTGTGATACCTTAATACCTATTTTGGAATATAATGTAATCATCATGTAAAAAATCCCTGCCCAAGTTTACTCTTCAGATTGATCAAGTCATTAACTTCCTGTCACTCAAAACTTCCAGAACTTTGCAGACCCGTTGATGAGGAAAAAGTTTCTTTATTTAAAAGCTGGCTACTTCATGAAAAAATAGCCCTGTAACTACATAAACACAAGGTTTACTTTCAGCCCCAAAACTCAGAATTATAATGGTTTCCAGTGGCTGTAACTGGGAAGGTGATAGGGAAAGAAAGGAGCAGGTGCACCGAAGCTTGACAACACCCACTCCAGTAACCAGAGAATACTAGAAGGCGGAGCCTGGAAAGCAGCGATGGGGCGGGGGTGAAAGGGGCGCCCAGAAAGCCCGCTTCTTCCGGCGCCGAGACACGATCCGTCACCCGTAGAGCCCACGACACAGATCTCCAATCGGTCAAAAAAACTTTTTTCTTCTTTCAGATAGGGCGAGCTCTTGAGGAGTGAGCCGCGGGATGAAAAGTTTGGGCGACCCGCCTCCCTAGCGGGGCCTACTACGTAATCCCCAAACCCCCGTTTCTGCAAAGCAAGCGATGTTCCCCGAATCCCATTTGGCATTTAGTTTTTCCCCACCCTGGGCCCATCCAAACTGGACCAGCAGTAAGGGATGGCGAAAGGGCGCAACGGCAGAGGCGAGGGAAGAGCTCTGAAATGAACGTTCCCCTCGCAAGTAGAAACCCCAAAGCCAGGAACGCCTCCCGCGGCCCTTCCGAGACAGCTGTAGTCCCGATACCCACAGCCCAACCCCGAAGTCGCGTCGCTCCTCACCGGCCCTTCTCCACCCCAAATTCTGGACCTCGAGAGCCCCACCAGAAGAGAATTTGGGGGTAGGGTGGGAGAGGCGCAGTGACGAAGACTACGGCCACTAAAGCCCCTTACTATGGAAAACTAGACCCCCTGCCCCTGGCAACCAAACCGTAACCCCCCTCCGCTTCCTCCACTCGCAAGGGACATTCCTGGAGCTCCCGAGTCGCAGGGCGGCCTGCTCCCCAGGACCAAAAAGAGAGAGGGGCGGGGAGGCAAGAAGGGGGGTTCTGCGGCCGCCAAGATGCGTCCCTTGAGGCTCACCCCGAGATAGCGTCGGTCGGTCCGGGGGAGGGGGCGGAATGCCTGCCCAGGGGACGGGAAGCAAGCAGCAAAAAAAACCCAGGAGCCCAGACAGAGGCGTGGGCCCGAGACCAGGCCCTACGGAGTCAAGTGTCCCAGGGCCGTTGCTCTCCCGCCCCTACGCCGCGCTGCCCTCGGTTGCCAAGGGTTGGGGACGCTCAGGCATTACCTGTAAACGAAGCAGCCGCTCCCGCCAAGGGCGGAGTAACGGCCAGCCCCCACGAACCGCCGCCGGCGGCGGGCCTCCCTTAGAGACCGCAGCAGGGAGAGTCCCCAAGTTTCCTGGCTGCTGAGGGCCCAATGGCCGCCTTTTCTACATCAGCTACTCGGCTCCAACCGTCGCAGCCACCGCCATCTTAGGCTCTCATTGTGGTGGGAGAGGAGGGGCGGGGGGACTGCAGAGGGGGCAACGCGCCGGGAGACATGCGCCGTCTCCTCGGCAACGGCCGCGCGGGGGCGAAATTCGCCTGGGCGGGAGCCGCAGTGCGAACGGCGCTCTAGACTGGAGTCATGTGACCGGCGGGAGTCTGCGCTGTCACCTCTGGCTCCGGAGCCGGCTGCTGATTACACAAACGAACCACCAGGAACTACATATCCCAGAATGCCAACTGGCGCTCGGGTTATACGCGCCCGCACGTTCGCCACGAGGGAAATGACTACAAATCCCAGCATGCTGTGCGCTTCCGGCTCCTCCAACGAGGAGGTCGAGGCCTGTGCGGAAGCGGATGGAGCCCTCTTGGGCAGCTAGAAGAAGAGTGGAGGCGCGTTCTGGTTTTCCGTTGGTTGGGGGGTGGTGCCAGCTCCGGAGAGTGCCGGAAGGAGGAGAAAAGGCCGCAGACTGGGGTCGCTTTCTACCCACATCCCGGTCACGAAGGGGTGGAAGCAAAAGGACCTTTACAATCTCGGCTTAACTTTACACCTGAGGAGATAAACCCACGCGAGTTAATTGGCCAGACGTCGTACAGCTGGTCAGTGGGAGAATCATCAGTGTTAGTAATTAACTCCACCTTGGATTAACGCCCTAGTTTCCTTAGAAGAATCAGATGATTTTAATCAAAATTTAATATCGACGGGCCTCCCTGGTGGCGCAGTGGTTGAGAGTCCGCCTGCCGATGCAGGGGATACGGGTTCGTGCCCCGGTCTGGGAGGATCCCATATGCCGCGGAGCGGCTGGGCCCGTGAGCCATGGCCGCTGGGCCTGCGCGTCCGGAGCCTGTGCTCCGCAACGGGAGAGGCCACAACAGTGAGAGGCCCGCATACCGCAAAAAGAAAAAAAAAAAAAAAAAAAAAAAAAATTTAATATCGAAAAATGTTCTCTAAAACTATAGTCTCTGAAGTCCCTTTTTCTTTACTCTCTTTTCTCAGCAGCAGCCCTGTTAAAAGTTAGTATATCAACAGGTTCTCTCTTAAAACAAACCCCCAGAACGCGGTGACAATTAAGGCCTTCAGTGTGGCTACCTGAAAGTTTTAAGCACTGGTCAGTTTTTCTTTATTTTTCGACAGTTTGTAATTGTGGGATAACTTTGTTTTAAGCAAAATAAGGGTAGGAGGAATGAAGAATGGGTATCTGAGTGCCAACAGCAAATTGTTCTCAGTTACCAATGGAATTTGTTCACAAAACCAATTCATAGAACTGCATCTCAATACGTAATTTAGGTAAATCAAGCCCTTCGTGCTACTGTAATTTGCAACTGAATCCAGGTTCAGCTTCAGTGCAATGATCTTTGACACTTTGTCCCGCATTTTTTAAGTACTTTTCTGTGCGTCTAACAGTGCTGATTACTTAGGTAACAAAAACATAGTCCTTGCCCATTAAGAGCTCATATTTTAATGAATGATGAAGAAATAGGGTGTGATGTAAATAAACTCTGTTTTAGAAGAAAACAAAGTGCTGTGGGAACTCCCAGCACCGAGCAGCTAATGGATTAGGTGTTTACTGTAGTCCAGTGTGCCCTAGGCCTGCCTCATTGTAATTCCACCGCACACTAGCTCTAAGATCTTAGGCAAGTTACTTGACCTTTCTGAGCCTCAGTTGCCCCACCTATGAAATGAGGGGGAGGAGCTAATAATATTGCCTACCTTAGAAAGATTTTTTTTTTTTAGTAGTGTTTATTTTGTATTAGGCACAGGATTAAGCATTTCAACTCTTGTGGTTTTCTTAATTCTCAGAACTATCCTGAAGATACTGGTTCGGCATCAGTTCCATTTTACTAATGAGAAGTTAAATAAATTGCCAAAGTTCTGACACCTCCAAGTGGGAGAGCCCAGGTGTAAACTGAGGTCTACTGACTCCTCGAAGGAATTTTTTGATTAAGAAAATGCATGGGCGGGCTTCCTTGGTGGCGCAGTGGTTGAGAGTCCGCCTGCCAGTGCAGGGGACACGGGTTCGTGCCCCGGTCCGGGAAGATCCCACATGCTGTGGAGCGGCTGGGCCCGTGAGCCATGGCCGCTGAGCCTGCGTGTCCGGAGCCTGTGCTCCGCAACGGGAGAGGCCACAACAGTGAGAGGCCCGCGTACCGCAGGAAAAAAAAAAAAGAAAATGCACGGGAAAAAATACTGGCACATGGTAAGCCATAATCATCGCCATCATCACCATTTTGTTTTATACGTATATATTATTATTTTTAAATATGTATTAGCTATTGTCATTGAAACAATTCAGATGGATTCAAAAGCACTACTGAAATCGTATGGTCATTATGTTCTTTTAATTTGTGAACCCTAAAAAATGCCAGTGCTGTTATTGGTCTGTTAGGTGGTGAGAGAAGTCTGAGAAATTTTTACGTTAAAATGGGGTCCTCAAACTAAATATGGGCATTATTGATCCTAGCAGGGGACAGAGGACCCCCCAAATGATGAAATTATCCTGGATTTCTAAAACCTTCACACCTAATTTAGGAAAACAAACTATGCAAATGAACCAGTTTAGCATCAGTAGTGTGTGAGTATGGCAAATAAATGATACAGACAGTAAGTGCTTTAGGAATGCAGAGAAAGAGTACATTATATTAAGTATATTGTATTATATTGCCTCAAAGATGATGATAGCTCCAGGATTTCTATGTAGGATGAAATTAGGGGCAACAGTCTGGTGGAAATGTAAATGGGGAACGTAAGTAGCCTTTAAGAGATATAGGTTGAAACTACATCTCAGTTTTCCACATTTAAGTAAAACTTAAACACATGTGTTGAAGGTGGGTGAGGAGGCCGAAATGGAAGAATGATGTTCAAAGGAAAGGAGCACACCTGTAACCCAGAGAATACATCCAGAATAAGCAATGAATAATGCAGAAAACAGACTGGGTCAAGTAGAGGATTCATGTGGAGATGGGGAAGCAGGAGAAGAAAGTGAGATCCATGAACAGGTTGGGGCCAAACTGTAAAAAATCTTAAATGTTGATCTGAAATGTTTGGGCTTTGTTCAACAGATAGTGTGAAACTAGTTGAGGGTTTGGAAGAGGCAATGATATAAGGAAGTAGTTGTTTTAAGACTTAATCTAGTGGCAATGTTTAGAACAGACTGGGAGAGCAGAGAAGGGAAAGACAAAGAACAGGTGGTAACTGGCATGAAGTAATTAAGGCCTGGCCTAAGGTGGTAGCAGAATGAATCAAGTGGAGGAGTTGGAATCTGATGGTAAATTAAATCATCTGTCATTGCTGTGTAAAATATTTGTTTCTGTTATTTGATATTTAGTATGACATTGACCAGAGGGCACTTAAAATTTAACATTTTGTGATATCTTATTTACCTCTTTAATGAGTTCTGTACGTTCTTTATCCACAGATAGATTTTAATCATGGCTAGAGCAGAAACCCTGCATTTTATGCTTCTTTATATCCCAGATGCCTTGTAGAGTTCATTTATTTTGATGTTCATTAATTTGGTCTTTGAAGACGGTTTTCTGCAGTACCTAGCTTTAACCTGTAGGTGGTGATAGAACTTAAAGATAAAACCGTCAGTGACCACTATACTATAACTGAATTTAAGATTGTTTTTATTATGTGATTTTTGAAACACTCAAGAAAATGTATGATATTTGCGTAAATTATAAAGTACAATAAGAAAAGAAACACTCAAGAATCCACTTCCTAACCTAAAACATAGAATATAATCTGTATATTTAAGGACCCTTCTGCTTTCCACCAAACTCATTTCCCTTCTTTGCAGTCATAAATACTATCTTGAATGATATCAGTGTTATAATTCCTTCATTTTCCTTGTGTAACTATATGTATATATCCCTAAGTAGTATATTTTTTTAGTTTTGCTTGTTTTTGTACTTCATATAAATGGTATCATACTGATTATATTCTTGCTTGATGTGCTTTTTGATTCCTCATTATGTTTCTGAGATTCATCCATGTTGATGGGTAGAAACAGTCTGTTAAGAGCAGAATGTAAAATTAGTTTTTGAATGATCCTACAACTGAATATAACTGATTTTATCTTTACGCTTTATCTTAGCTTGTGGGTAACTTGATGAACAAAGGGATTGATCATGTCACCCAGGGAAGTTGGAGACCTCTGGCCTAGTTCTTATACCTTTCGGTTAAATTTGAGCACTTCACTGCTCTGCCTTAATTTGGCCCAGAGTTTGTCAGTCTTGACGTGGTTGACCTGTGGGGCTGGATGATTCTTTGTAATGGGGGCTGTGCTGTGTGCTGCAGGAGCCCTGGCCTCTTGCAGCCTGTAGCCCGCTGCCTCCCCGGTGATGACAATCAAAACTGTCTCCTGGGCTTCCCTGGTGGCACAGTGGTTGAGAGTCCGCCTGCCAATGCAGGGGACACGGGTCCGGGAAGATCCCACATGCCGCGGAGCGGCTGGGCCCGTGAGCCATGGCCGCTGAGCCTGCGCGTCCAGAGCCTGTGCTCCGCAACAGGAGAGGCCGGAACAGTGAGAGGCCCGTGTACCGCAAAAAAAAAAAAAAAAAAAAAAAACTGTCCCCTGACATTTCCCAATAACCCCGGAGTCAGGGTGCGGTGGGCCGTGTGGCTTAAGGGCAGAATCACTCCCAGTTGAGAAACACTGTCTAGTCTTTGCATTGAGAAAACCGTGTTAATTATGATTTTTCTTATGTACCTCTTTTGCTCAAAAACCTGAACATATAAATAATTAAATCAATTAATTACTAGGTAATTATATCAACTAGTTCTATCAAATCCTCATGCATAAGTAATGTTTGAAGGCTCTTCTTACCTTCTTCCGTTTCCCCCATATCTAATTACTACGACATCTCTCATTACTGCCTAGTTCAGACTCTTTATTACTAGATTCCAAAATACCTAATTGCTGCTCTCAGCATACAATATTAATGTTTACACCAGTCTGAACTGCTCTTTCCTTCATAACCAATTTATGGTCCTTTTCATTCACAAATCACTCTTTCGATAAATGTAACCCTTGTGATTCTGACAATTCCATGCATATTTGCAGGTCATCAATTATTTTTTTTTAATTTTTGAATTTTATTTATTTTTTTATACAGCAGGTTCCTATTAGTTATCCATTTTATACATATTAGTGTGTACATGTCAATCCCAATCTCCCAGTTCACCCCACCACCACCCCTCCACCACCACCACTTTCCCCCCTTGGTGTCCATAGGCTTGTTCTCTACCTCTGTGTCTCTATTTCTGTGTGCAGGTCATCAGTCTTTACACGGCTTTCCAACTCTAGAGTTGTAATTACTATACACTTCTTCCCATATTTTCCTTGTGTATATTCTTGGGGGTCTGTGTGTTTTTACCCCACCTTCTCTATTCATTGTAAACCTGATCAGAGCTGCAGTAGTGCAGTCCTATGTGCGATGCTTGCTTCCCAGGAAAACAATCAAGTTGACGGGTTTTAAAAGAGGTGTCCTGGGGCTTCCCTGGTGGCGCAGTGGTTGAGAGTCCGCCTCCCAAGGCAGGGGACGCGGGTTCGTGCCCCGGTCCGGGAAGATCCCATATGCCGCGGAGCGGCTGGGCCTGTGAGCCATGGCCGCTGGGCCTGCGCGTCCGGAGCCTGTGCTCCGCAACGGGAGAGGCCGCAACAGTGAGAGGCCCGCGTACAGCACAAAAAAAAAAAAAAAGGTGTCCTGAGTAACAATAAAACACTGGAAAGAAAATAATCTGTATCTTGTTTCCTAGCTTCCCACCACCCCTACAATAGAGAGTCTTAAATATAACTAGATGTAGGTTGTTAATAATTGGAGAAATCAGGTAATTAGATGGGAGGGTTCCAAAATTACAGAAATATAGACTGATAGAGATTTTGTTCCGTAATTCATATGAAAAATATTAGAAAGGTATGAAAAGTAATTTTCAGCTTTTACTTTCAAAACCCTGTTATTGAAACTAAAATGATATGAAATAACAATTGCCATGGTTCTAAAGGAGTGAACTGGAGTAACTACAAAAGATGAACTCTGGGTCAGAAAAGGGTCTTTTCTCACATAAATAAGGAGATCTGCAGGTCTAGATTTGGTATATGCATGAAAATAAGGGTGGGCTAATGAAGGAATATCCAACATGATTGGCGTTACATTGAGCGGTATTAAATCCACTGCATTATATAGTGAGGTACAACTGTATATGCTATGATTTTTGCCCTTTTACCATAAAAAGGCTTCCCACACTGCATTTCTCCTTCCATAAGAAAGATTCTAAGGTCAGGGAGAACTGGCAAAACATGTGTGAACTCAAATTAACCAGGTAAAAGAGGTTAGAATGTTCTTTCTTTACCAAAAGAGGACTAAATTTCCAGAGTTAAAAACTGGGGGATATTGAATGGATAGACAATCTAATCTAGAGAAGGAAAAAAATAAAACCCTGACAGTAGGTGCAGCAGAATGGTATAGAGCAGGGGTTGATAAACTTTTCCTGTAAAAGGCCAGATATTAAATATTTTAGGTACTGTGGGCCATACGGTCCTACTGCTCAATGATTGTAGAGTGCCAGCAGCCAGACAACAGGTAATGAATGAGCATGGCTGTGTTCCAATATAACATTATTTTTGGACGCTGAAATTTAAATTTTATATAATTTTCACGTCACAAAATATTAATCCTCTTCTAATTTTTTTCAACCATTTGAAGATATTAAAATAGGCAGTGGGCCCAGGTTAACCCAGGGGCCATAGTGTGCTGACCCCTGACAGAGAGTACTGAACATTTAAAGTTTTTAGATAATTAACGATGGATCAAAGGAGAAATTAACAACAGAAAAAAGTGCAGTTTTACTACTTTGCAGGATGGTCATTATACAAGGAATCTTTTGAACTAATTAAGAAAGGCAGAATATCAAGCAAATGCAACTGAACAATATTTGTAGGTATTAGCGTGTTCCATTTTCTGATGTATTTTCTTTTCCCACATTCAGACTAGTTATAGGCATGCATTGCCTCCATGAAGGATGGTCCCAGGCAGTCATACCAGAAACAAAAGATAAAAATTTCAGACATGAGAAAAAAAGATTAAAATCAGAGCAGTTTCCACCCCTTACAATTTGTGAAAAGAGGAAGACTTGATGGGAAATCAAAAGAATTTGATGCTTTCGCTTGCGTCTCTGAAAAGGAAGAGGAGGAAAGTTTAGCAGCAGCCTGTGTGGACTGCTGACTGAGAACTAAGAGGGGCCAGTATCTGCGGCAGGAATAGAGGGTTCTCGTGGCATAGCGCAGACCTCGCCTGCCACAAGCCCCGGCAGTCAGTGCAAGAGAGATTAGGTTTCTTCAAGCCCAGAGACTATAGTCTCGAAATCCAATTCGAAAAACAAGAGTCACATTTATCTTTCACGTGTAAGTTTGTGGCTTAAGAAATATACCCACTTTACTTACATAGTTCAAATGTCAGCTTGAATGTTCCCAAGCCCCCGAAGTTGTTGGGATACCCACATCTCCGTCGCGAGGACAGCAGGAAATCTGATCTCATTTGCCGACATCTTCTAGGATCCTTGGAGCTAATGTTTTTCTGTTATTTTTTGCTTTTGCTGATTGCTTGATTTCTCTCAAGTCTGGCCTCTTTGGGCTGTTCTTTTTCTTCATCCCACATCATTCCCAAGGCAGAACATGGCCTCTTACCCTTTATTTTCTCAAAATACCATGGACACAAGGCACCTCTCTGTGGTAGCTTTTCACTGAAGATTTGGCGTTAACAGTGCAAGGGGGTGAGGAGAAAGAGGACTTCGTGCTGCAGCAAACATCTTAAAAGTGAATATTCGACACCCCTGTTGTTTAAAGATCTTTGGCCATAGCCTGGAATTTCTCACTGGCTGCCTCTTGCCAACTTTCTGTCGTCTTGATGGATTCTTCACATTCTGCTGCCCATTCTTATCTCACTCACTCCTGCCTTTTCACCCTCTTCCTCTTGGGTTATCCATGGAAACTCCAAATTCCTCATGAATTATTTGTTACCAGAACAGTGTTTTTCCCTTGGTCTTGCTTCTAGCCTGTCCCAGCTAGACCTACTATTAAAATAAACAAGGTTCTTCCTCTGCTACATGAGTTAGTGTGACCCATTTCCTCAGCATGAAGTTCTAAGAAAGTTATGTCTTCTCTGAATGCTAAAATTAATTGCATATGACTCTTAACTATCCTGATTAGCAGATATTGTAACAAGAAACATTTCCCTCCATTTCCCTGACATCCCCTCCCTTAATATTCAAGAATGGAATGGGGGATGTTTAACTCAGTTCTTAGGAGCCAGTCTTTTTTTTTTTTTTTTTTTTTTGCTGTACGCGGGCCTCTCACTGTTGTGGCCTCTCCCGCCGCGGAGCACAGGCTCCGGACGCGCAGGTTCAGCGGCCATGGCTCACGGGCCCAGCAGCTCCGCGGCATGTGGGATCTTCCCAGACCGGGGCACGAACCCGTGTCCCCTGCATCGGCAGGCCGACTCCCAACCACTGCGCCACCAGGGAAGCCCAGGAGCCAGTCTTTAGTCCAAACACATAGTGGAGAGAGAAGGGTAGACTGCCTAATTTTCAAGATGGGTCCCACTTTTTGTTCTTTGTCCCACTGCCCTCATCTTATCACTTTTGAAAGCATTCCCATATGATCTGAGGCCATCATTGTCCTCTGCAGCAATGATTCCACTTCTCTTAGAAGCTTTTCATGGAGTGTGGGGCACTGGGAAGACGTGGAGACAAGGATTCTCCTTATAACGTTATGCTCCAGGTTTAGGTTGCCCTGAGCTGTCACTGACTCATGCTTTTTGCCTCTGATTAGCATAGATCCCTGCACAGGCTGTAATGATGTTCTAAGGCTGGGCAACCCCACTACCTTCGTGTAAAGCTAGTAAAGCACTACAGCAAGTGGATGAGAACATGCTTCTGAGACCAGACTATTTCAAGTCCAACCCTGGCATATGTGACCTTCAGTAAGTTACTTGCTCTTTTTATGTCTGTTGCCTCACTGACAAAATGGGAGTAAAAATAAGAATGCATATCTCAAAGGGCTGTTATGAGGATTAAATGAATTAATACACAGAAAATGTTCAGAGAGTACTGGCTCACAGTAAGTGATATATAAATGTTTACATTTATTATGCTTACAAAGGAGGCTCTGTGCTGATGCTGACTTAGGCCTCCAAGTTTTCAGGATCCATTCCTGCATCACATTTTAGCAGAGGTTTCAAAGCATTCACAGTACACCACTTTGGCTGAGTCACAGTGGCTTTAACCGTGGGGACTACTTGACTACCAGTGGATACTGACACCAAGGTTAGATCACTGCAGGAAAGAAATTGGATTTTATCTTGTTGATGATGGAGGGCCACTTGAGCCTTATTAGACAGAGGAGTGATGTGATCACATTTGTTTTTATACAGATAACTTTTTTTTTTAACTGTGTAGGAGATATTCACCATGGGAAGGAAACTGGAAGTAGATTGATCAAAGAGGAGGTACCAATAGATTATGCTAAGGTGTTGAGGACACAAATTAAGATTGCAGTGGCAGTGAGATTGTGACAGTGGGGCTGATGAAGAAAGTTTGGTATTTAGGAAGTAGATTCAATAGGACTTACCGACTAATGACATGAAGGATGAGGGAGAGGAACGATGTCTGATAATGCCCAGATTTTGAACTGAATGAGTGAATAAATAGGGGTTTTACCAACTCATTGTGTTCTCCCAAAGGCAAGCCTTTTCCTCCAGGGGAAAGGAAGAGGAAGAGACTATAATGAGTTGACTGTTGGCCAAACACAGAGTTACAGAGAGAAGTGAAAGCTGGCATTAGATATTTGGGAGTTGGTACACACTAACATTCAGTGGACTAGCAGAGGAAGAATATACTCTATTAAGAAAAGATGAAACACTTGAAGGACACCCAGAGAGCTAAGAGGGAGGTGTTTTAGGAAAGCCCACTGAAGAATAAGTTTTGAAGAAGAAGGAGCATTCTGAGAAATCAGTAAGAAACTGCTCTGTGGAGACTTGTGACCTAATTGTGAGCAGCTGCAGCGAAGTGAAGGGATCAGAAGTCACTGGCTTTGCTTGAGGGGTTAATAGGAAGTGAGACCGTGGAGTCAGTGAGTGTTGATTGCCCTTTTTACAAAGCGTGGCTGGAAGGGAGAGAGAACAATTAGAGGGTAGCTAGAGGCAGGAACGAAGGAGATTTTAATTTTCTAGAGTTTAAAAGAATTGAGCTTGTCTCTAGGATGAAAGGGGAACAAGACTCTGGGTAGAGAGGGTGATGTTAAAAGTAAGAAGGGGAAAGATAATTAAAAGAGTACAGTTCTGGAGAAGAAAGGAGGGGCTGGGATTCAGAGCATAGGTAGAAGGAATAGACTAAAACAAGAGGAGCCAGTACCTACAGAAGCAACCCTCAAGCAATGAGGGGCTGGAGTTACTAGGTATATACCCCAGGTTTCTTGCCACATGAGGGGAAATTCTGATGTGGGTCTCTCTGAGGGTCCATCAGGTTTTTTTTTTTTTTAATAAATGTATTTATTTTACTTATCTGTTTTTGGCTGCGTTGGGTCTTTGTTGCTGTGCATGGGCTTTCTCTAGTTGCAGTGAGCGGAGGCTATTCTTCGTTGTGGTGCGCGGGCTTCTCATTGCGGTGGCTTCTCTTGTTGCGGAGCACGGGCTCTAGGCACATGGGCTTCAGTAGTTGTAGCACGTGGGCTCAGTAATTGTGGCTCGTGGACTCTGGGGCGCAGGCTCAGTAGTTGTGGCACACGGGCTTAGTTGCTCCGTGGCATGTGGGATCTTCC
This sequence comes from Mesoplodon mirus, assembly GCF_964341445.2. Taxonomy (NCBI): domain Eukaryota; kingdom Metazoa; phylum Chordata; class Mammalia; order Artiodactyla; family Ziphiidae; genus Mesoplodon; species Mesoplodon mirus. The sequence goes on along the minus strand of NC_138996.1, from coordinate 24,413,916 downwards.
CAGACCAGGACTCAAACCCGTGTCCCTGCATCGGCAGGCAGGTTCTTAACCACTGCACCACCAGGGAAGCCCTGGTCCAGCAGGTTTGTGCCCCATTTGCCTAGGGCTGTAACTCGCTCACTAGGCACCCTTTATTGGCTTTCCTCCCTGTTCCATCTCACTACTCCCTCACTTATGATTCCTGGAATCACCCCCCCAAGTAAACTACTTGCATCCAAATCTTTGTCTCAGGCTTTGCTTTGGGGGACCCCAATTTAAATAGATTTTGAGTTAGAACATTATCCCAGGCTTTCTAATTCCAAGTCTTGGGTTTTTCCAGCCAAATCATACCTTGTCACTTTTATTAACCTTTTTGCAAACTAGGTACATGGCATTGCCCAAATACAAGTTGTGCTTTTTGCTTCTTTTTCTTTGTCCATGCCAGTAGTACTGTATCTTCCGATGAGTAGCCTAGGATAAGGATCTTCTAAAGAGAGATGTGTAAAAGCAATAAAAGCTAACTGCCAACTTGTGTTATTATCCTTCACTTCCATTGTTTCTGAATCTGATCTTTCATGTTTTGAGATGATAGATAGATAGATAGATACTGTTCATCTGTGTCTAAAGTTACATCTACATTTTCATCTACAAATGTCATCATATATATGTATTATTTATATATATACATATACATACATATATATATATATACATATGCATTAAAAAAATAGATAAAGGCCAGAGCAGGACAGGAATTTGAGAGGTGAGTAGGGGCAAGAGGATAGTAATGTATCAGAGTTCCTGGTTGGTTTCTGACACTAATTGGGGCAAAGGTGAATTTATTGAAATTTACTGGAGAATGTGGGGTTCACAGAATCAAACGCTGTCTGGGGCCATCAGGCTTCAGGCTGAACAGGCATTGAGAGAGCTCTGGGAAGCCAAGAAGCAGACAGCAAGGGGCAGAGCACGTGTGTCATAGCCTGGACCATCCGGCCAGCATGCGGCTGCCTCTGCTCTTCTAGGGTGCGTGACCTCCTTGTGTCTCTCCTTAAATGTGCAGATGCTGGAGAAAGTATCTAATTCCTGCAGCCCACTGTCCTTTGGCTCCTGCGGTGGAAGTGCAGAATTGTTTTCCCCAAAAGTTACGGAGAAGCCCCAGACAGAAATAGAGATGCTATTCGAGAGGAGGAATAGAAGCTGGGAGGCAAAAGAATAACATGTCAACTGCAAATCTCATCAGTTAACCAGACAGGGCTGTTGTCTAGGGCTGCCTGTTGACTATGGATGACACAGACCTGGTCATTGATAAGTGAATAACCATAAGGATCTTATGATCTAGAATGCATAAGGTTCTTTGGCTATAATTTGTATAATGTAATATTTAAAGGACAAACTGAAAAAATGGGAATAAATCTAAATAGGTGTTAGCAGTGGAATGAAAAGATGCTAAATGGAATTGCCTCAGACTAGGAAAATAATTATTGGCATTTTCTCTGTTCTGAACTACAGGTCAGAGTTGGCTATCACAGATCCTTTGAGAAAAGATTTCTGCAGACTTAATGAACAGCATGGGCAAAGACACAGAACCAGAAAGCACAACTTGTATTTGGGAAATGGCATATATCCAGTTTGGCTGGGGTGGAGAGAACATGAGATTGTTCAGATTTTGTGTGTGTGTGTGTGGCCTTTTTTACTGTTGAAAGCTGAACAATCCTTTTAAAGACACTTACCTGTTTTGCAAACCTGCTTTTAATCCTCATGTAGTTTGCATGATCACATACTCAAAATCTGCCTCTGAATCTCACCAATTGAAATTCATAGCTCATATTTTGGCCTCTTGTTTTCTTTTATCCTTTAGTAGTCATGGAGAGCGATTAAAAGGAATGTGACATATTGTATACCAGTGTTCATAATAGCATTATTCACAATAGCCAAGAGGTGGAAACAAGCCAAATATCCATCAACAGATGAATAAACAAAATGCATTGTATACATACAATGCAATATTATTCATTCTTAAAAAGGAAGGAAATTCTAACACATGCTACAGCATGGATGAATCTTTTTTTTTTTTTTTAATTACTATTTCCTGAGGTTACTATATACCAAACACTTTTTTTTTTTTTTTTTAGATGTTGGGGGTAGGAGTTTATTAATTTATTTATTTATTTTTGCTGTATTGGGTCTTTGCCTCTGTGCAAGGGCTTTCTCCAGTTGTGGCAAGTGGGGGCCACTCTTCATCGCGGTGCGCAGGCCTCTCACCATCGCGGCCTCTCTTGTTGCGGAGCACAGGCTCCAGACACACAGGCTCAGTAGTTGTGGCTCACGGGCCCAGTTGCTCTGTGGCATGTGGGATCTTCCCAGACCAGGGTTCGAACCCGTGTCCCCTGCATTAGCAGGCAGATTCTCAACCACTGCACCACCAGCGAAGCCCAGCATGGATGAATCTTGAAGACATTGTGCTAAGTAAAATAAGCCAGACACAAAAGGACATATAGTGAATGATTCTTTTTATTTGAGGTACCTAGTGTAGTCAAATGCATAGAGACAGAGATTAGAGTGTGGTTGCCATCGTTTGGGGGAAGAAAATAACAGGAGTTATTGTTTAACGTGTGTAGCATTTCAGTTTGGGAAGATGAAAAATTCTGGAGATGGTTGGTGGTGATGGTTGCACCACAATGTGACTGTACTTAATGCCACTGAATTATACACTTAAAATGGTTAAAATGGTCAATCTTGTGCTATGTATAGTTTATCACAGTTTTTTTTAAAGGCATCTAACAGTCTTTCTGTGTCACAAAAAAGGTACAACAATAGACACTCTCTGGGGTATCTAGACTCTGCTCTCCTCCGCCAAGTGAATGAATAATGCCTGTGATTGTATCCACAGATGTAAGGAAATGGTGATGCACCACCTCCAGATCAGCCCTTCAAGGGAGAATTTGTTGCCCTGTTGCGTAGTGTGCCATCAGCCCCTTTAGGAGTTCCCTCAGTTATAGAGAGCTACCTCTGGCCAGGGTCTCTCCCCTCCCTGGGCAGCCCACATGTAACGTCCCCTCAAGCTGGGAGTAAGGTCCAGCTATTTTGGCCAAAGCAGGATACCTCTGATGGGCCATATTAGCTCAAAACTCTGCATAGGTTCTCCCTTTGCCCAAACCTGCTCCCTTCCACAGGGGTGGATCACAGGCCACTCCCTCATAAACATCCCGAGAACAAAACTTTTTAGCTTCCTGGAGAATATAATCTGGATGGACAGACTTAGTTCCTTTAAAATCAGCAAGAGAAAAAAAGTGTCACCTACGGAGGAACAAGGATGCTAGCAGATTTCTTGCTGGAAATGATGCACGTGAGAGAACAGTGGAGTAACCAGAAGGTTATATGCAGAAACTAAGGCAAAAATATTTTCAGGTGTACAAAAACAGAAAAAATCAATCACCAGAACGTCCACACTACAGAAAAAGTAGTTTGAGAAAATTCATTGAACTATATGCTAATGATTTGTGTATTTTTCCTGTGTGTACCTGTGTGTATTTTTTGCTTTGATCAATAGTTTATGCTTTAAAAAAAAAAAAAGAAGGAAGAATAGTTTACATTTATCATATTATGACTGTGGGCAGCTTTCTTCTCTACAATCTGGCCCCTCCAGTCCTGGATGCCTTAGTAACTCCCTGATGCTTTCATACAAGATAGTCTTTTTCATTTTACCTAACTTTTCAAGTTTTTCTTGGTAGCAGTTTTGTTCTGCTACAAGCACTTACGTTATTAAAGCAGAAGTTTCTGTTACTTTTCTTTATTGCGATGTAAAATTCTCATTCTGCTACCAGAGTGAGTGAGTTTGGCAATGTTGGAAAATGATTTTAGGAGCAAGGTATTGTCTCCAGATTCACCTCTTCCCCATCTCACAAATAATTCTAGATTATTAAAAAGCACTTTTTTCCTTTCCTAAATTAGCAGTGTATATGAAACCATTAATTATTTGTGTGTGTATTATTGCTGCCACACTCTCTATAGATCAAATTCAACAGTCCTAATCTTGTTTCAAGACAATAGGAAACTAGAATTTATTGCATGACTTCTGTGTATTAGGCCTGATAGTAAGTAATACTTCATGTAAGATGCCAATTTGATGTAAGTTACCAAGTTTGAATCTTTTATTATATGCTATCACAGATAAGGAATTTTATTGTTCCATGAACAATAAATATTTTTCAGCCTCTATTGTATGGTACGTATATGCTAGGTGCTATGGATATAGAAGCAAGAAAGAAGTCCCTGATCTCTCTTTAATGACAAGAGAAACTCCAGTACACAATATAGTGATGTGTGATATAAGAGAGTAAACACATAGGAAAACATCTAGCCTAGGTGGATGGGCTTAGGGGAAGGGCAGGTGGCCAGGGAAGGCTTATTTCATTCACAGAGGGTACAGAGGGATTATTGGAATATTGGAATAGATAAATAAAGGGAAAGAGGACTGGAATACACACACACACATCCATATATATACATATATATATATACATATATACACACATATCAACCATGTATATATATGTTTATATATATATATATATATATGTATGTATATGGCAGCAATAACAAAAGAGCATATGTAATGTGGTTGAGTCATTGGTGAAAATAGTCATCACAGAAGATGAGATATTAGGCTTGCCAGGCATCTTTATTGAACCAGAAGATATTCTAGTAAACTGGATGGATCCCCCTGTCTTCATTCTTTAAGTTTCCTGATTGGCTAGTAGGAAAATGGTACGTACTGGGACCCTTCTTTATTTACAGAAGTTCCCCCAGTAGTCATGTTCGGTAAGAATCTCTACCCTGAATCTATCATCTGTGGGCAAGAGAGCAGGCGTATAGCCCCGATGTGTGGGTGCTGTATGTCTAGGTGTACGCTGATATATAAGTGACTAGGCTAATTGGATTCTCTCTCCCAGGGCTGTGGAATTTGTATGGAAAGACACAGGGGCTAAACTTGCACTGAAATTAAATCGCTTTAAGGGTGCACACTACGGAACAGATCCAAGAACTCTTGCTGAGCATTTTGGAGCAGTGCATGTTCTGTCTTCCTCAGCTTTTTTGTGGCAGTCTGTTATTGATTCTGTTACTTACCTTAGTATCCCTGTAATCAATTCATTTGTTTATTTTATTTATTTATTTTTGCTCAAGATGACTGGATAAATTTATTTCTTTAGCTTATAAGCAAAAACAAAAAGTGGATTACTCTGAGATTAGGCTTTAATATTTCATCATCTTTGATTGCTAGAGATAGGGGCAAAAAGTCTAATATAAAAGTTCTAGAATTTTCCCTCAATATTTCTAAGGAGGAAACGGGAAAACACTTCAATGTTAGAGAAGGGAATTACTTTGGTGTGTACTCTTGGTCATGCACATGTGTGGACATCTGTCCTTTGTTCTTGAGGTAATCCTAGTTATTGGTAAAGTCATCCACATGCAAATGTAAAATTTTTAAATGTAAATTTTAAAAGTTTAATACGCCAGCTTCTGGTCTCAAATGCACATGCAGAAAAATAAATTCATTGTAATGAAACTTATGCGGGCTAACCAAACAATGAATCAGAATGTGTGTGTAATTGTGCACAGTAAAACTTTTTTTCTCAGCATTATGTGGTTATTTTGAAGTGAAAGTAAGAAACTATATCTCAAAATTTCCTGGGGGTCCAGTGGTTAGGACTTGCTTCGACTGCAGGTGGCACGGGTTCGATCCCCGGTCTGGGAAATAAGGTCCCGCAAGCTGTGCGGCCAAAAAAATTAAATGAACTATCTTAGAGCATTATATTTAGGATGTCTTATTTTTTTCTAAGAAATAAAAAATATTAAAAGCTGAATGAAAAATAAGGACAATTTTTTTTAATTTTATTTATTGATTGATTGATTTTTGGCTGCATTGGGTCTTTGTTGCTGTGTGCAGGCTTTCTCTAGTTGCAGCCAGCAGGGGCTACACTTCGTTGCGGTGCGTGGGCTTCTTATTGCTGTGGCTTCTCTTGTTGCAGAGCATGGGCTCTAAGTGCGTGGGCTTCAGTAGTTGCAGCACGTGGGCTCAGTAGTTGTGGCACATGGGCTTAGTTGCTCCACGGCATGTGGGATCTTCCCGGACCAGGGATTGAACCCGTGTCTCCTGCACTGGCAGGCAGAGTCTTAACCACTGCGCCACCAGGGAAGTCCCAAGGACAAATTTAAATTCAAATGTACAAATAAACTTCCATCAATAATATGTTTTTAAATGTTCTGCTAGTGTCCAGAAATTTTGTCAGGATAACTAACAACTCTGGGAATTCTACTTTTAGTTGTGGTCATAAAAGTATGAATCATCATGTGTTTTCCAATTAGTTGGATGATGTTTTAAGAGGAGATAATATTTTAAGAATCTAAAAACTGGAGGAAAAAAGCTCACATAGAAATTGGATTTAGGTACCTGAATGAAAAAGATGTGTAGCAAATTTATCAAAGAAAGCAGAGAAGTCATACTGGGGGGTAGAGTGAAAGCAGACGCTTGTGTTACTGCCCATCTTCCTTGGGTCTAAAGGCATATTTTAAAATGTGGTTTTACTTAACATGAGCTCTTGTTTTCTTTTTTCTCCACATATTTTTACACAATATAGCTGAATTTCTTCTTCATGTATTTAGTGTAAAAAAATCTGTTTTCTATTAGAAGTTAACATTTATTTGGTTGCAATTGTTTTTTTTTTAATGACGTGATCTTATGGGGAGATTCTTCTTTAATAAGAAAGATGTTATTCTTCAGAAGCATAAAATATATGCAATTCTGAAGTCCTTGCATACACATCGAAAGAAAAACAAACATTCCTTGCCCAGAGCTCCTTTTATTCTTTACAGGGAAAATATATTGAATAACAAAACATCTTTTGCACTTTGCCCTGTTAGGCAACTAATTTAGAGTTGGTTAGATACCAGAGGGAAAAAATTTCAGATAGGCAAGAAACCTCTGAAAAGAAGAGTACTAAATAAGCACTTCATTTTATCTTAACTGGTAAGCAGGGGAGGATACAGGTTTTGTGGGACCTGAAGCTATACATTTTGGGAGGTCTGTCCAATGTCTATTAAGATTACTTTTTACGTGCTTTATGTAGCTGGCCAAGAGGGCCAGTGAGTCCTCCAGGAAACAACAGTGCATTTGAAAAATTCCTTCTCTGGCATTCGGTTTTCCTGTTTGGGATCCTGTATATAACAGAGTTCAATCAGAGAAGCAGAGCCTCTAGGATATATAAGAAATGACCTTAGGCTATTGTGGGTCTCTCAAAGGCCCTTTTCTTAACATAAGATGCCGGAGGAGTTCGAAGGATGGAGGGTAGGTGAGTGAAAAGGGTAGATGGCTGTAAGGGAAGCAGGAGCTGGAGCCCGTGAGGACGGACTGCAAGCTCTGTCAGTTCTTGTTGCCTCTGACCTGGCTGTTGTGGCTGTCCTGTAGAAGCTGAACCCATTGTCATGTGCTGAAGGAATATCCAGGAGAGGCGGGGCAGCTGCAGGCCTGGCAGAGATCTTATGCCAGTGAGATGAGCCAACAGATGGGCAACAGCATGTGAGAGCTACAAAGGCTGCCGCTTCGTTTCTGCCCTCCAGATCTCCCTCAAGAATCCCGACTCTGGCAAGGGCAAGGGATTTCTGGGAAATGAACCCTTTTCCTTGGTTCCTTTTCCTTGTCTTCTGATGTATCGATCTTCATTCGCCCTTATTTTTCTAGATCATATTGTCAGACTCTTTCTCAGAAAGGCTATGTTAAGGCAGTTTTTTGTTTGTTTGCTGTTTTTGTTTTTGTTTTTTTAGTTCTTGCACATCTGAAATGGCTTTATTCACACTTCACACTTGATTGCTAGCTTGGCAGTGTAGAGTCCTGATTTGGAAAATATAAATTCCCTCAGAATTTTTAAGGCATTCTTTCTGTGGAGAAGCATGATGCCATTCTGAGTCTCAGTACTTTTTACGTGATTTCACTTCTGAAAGCTTTTTGCAGCTTTTCACTAACACTGTTATTCAAATTTTTATCATGATTTGCCCAAGAGGTGGGTGTTTTTTGTCTTGTTTTAAAAAGTCGTTGTGCTGGACGCTAAATAAACTCAACTTCAACTCCTTCGGTTCTGGGAATTATTTTTCTATTGTTTCTTTGATAATTCACTCTCCATTTTGTTCTATCTCCTCTCTGAAAGTTCTGTTAGGTACATGCTTGACTTCCTAAAATTATACCTCTAATTTTCTTATCTTTTCTCTCCTATTTTACTACCCTTGTATTTTTATTCTACTTTCTGGGAGGTTTCCTTGAATATATATTCTAATCCGCTCAGTGAAGTTTGTTTAATTTTGACTGTTTCATTTAATTTCTTTGAGCTTTTTCTGCTTTGTGTTAATTGTTCCTTTTTAAATAAAAATAACAGCATTCCATTATTGTTTCTTTTCTGATTATACTAAAAATAGTTTGGAAGGAGTTTTCTTCTGCAGACATCTCCCATCATAAAAAATAAAACAAAACCTTTTCATTACTTCCCATTAGAGCAGTTGTACTTCTTTTTAGCTATGTCCAATTTATCCCCTCCCATTCTCTCTTAAACTCACTCTGACCAGGCTTTCACCCCACCATGCCACTGAAACTGACCTTGTCACAGTCTCCAAGGACCTTCATGTTTCTTCATCCAAGGATCAGTTCTCAGTCCTCCTGTTACTTTATCTGCTAGACACATGAACGACTCCCTTTTCCTTGAAGCATCTTCTCACCGGGTTCCTAGGAGTTGCTCATTTCTGGTTTTCCTCCTACCCCACTGACAAGTCCTTTCTACTGTTCTTTGCTCTGTGTGCCTCATCTCCCCAGCTTCTTAACCTTGGATTACCCCAGGGCTCGGTATTTTTACCTCTTCCCTTCTGAGTCTGTACTACATCCTTGCTGTCCTCATTCTTCTTATAACTTTATTTATTTAGTTATTTATTTATTTATTTATTTATTTTTTTTTTGCGGTACGCCGGCCTCTCACTGTTGTGGCCTCTCCCGTTGCGGAGCACAGGCTCTGCACGCACAGGCTCACGGGCAGCCATGGCTCACGGGCCCAGCCGCTCCGCGGCATGTGGGATCTTCCCGGACCGGGGCTCGAACCCGTGTCCCCTGCATCGGCAGGCGGACTCTCAACCACTGCGCCACCAGGGAAGCCCTCCTTCTTATAACTTTAAATACCATTCTTTATGGTACTGACTTCAAAATATATATTTTCCCCTAACTGTAGACTCTGTAATCCAACTGCCTTCTTGACATTTTCCTTGCATGTTTAACAGCCATCTCAAACTTACCGTTTCCAAAATAGAGTTCTTGATCTCTCCTCCTTGCTCCAAATTGTTATTCTTTCATTCTTCCCCACCTCCGCTTATTGACATGTCCATCTTTCAGGTTGCTAAGACCAAAAACTTTGAAGTCATCTTTGACTTCTTTTTTTCTCTCACAGCTCACATTCAATCTGTCAGGAAATCATTCTTCTACTTTGAAATTATATCCATTCCTCTTCACCTCCACTATTAGCATCCTGTTCTGACCTGCCATCATTTCTTGCCTGGAGTATTCCTCTAGTCTCCTACCGGTCTCTCTACCTCCACTCTTGTGCCCCCCAAATATGTCTTTTCTTTTAAATGTAGGTCACGTCATATTATTTCTTGATTCAAAAATACCTCAGTGGCTTGCCCATCACTCAAAGTAAAAGTCACATTCCTTTCAACAGACTAGTAGTCTGTCTATAATCTGATCTCTGTTATCTCTCTGAACACATCGACTGCTTGCTTCCTAGCTATTCCTCAGACATTCAGACACACTTCGGCCTCATAGCCTTTGCGCTAGCTAGTCTCTCTGCCTGGACTGCTTCCTTCCCCCCTCTGTCCCCAGATATCCCCATGATTTACTTTCTTATCTCCTTCAAGTCTTTGCTCAAATGTCGTCTCAATAAAGCCTTCCCTGGCCCAGTCTATCTAAATTTGCCTCTCTTTCCCCCACCCACTCACTAAGCCTCTGAACTGACTTATTTTTCTTCACAGTACATGGCAGACATCACTTTCTAACAAATCTATTTATTTATTTCGTTTAATGTTTACTTCCACCTTTCTGCTAGAATGTAAGCTCTATGAGGGCAGAGACTTTTGTCTGTTTTGTTCATTACAGTTTCCCCAGCATCTAGAACACTGCCTGGCCCCCAGTATTCTGTATTCCTTGAGTTCCATTTTTATTTTTTTCTTCCCTTGGTTTTATCTCTGTTTTTCATATTGGAGACATTCTTCAAATGTCTGGTGATCCTTGGTTATCTCTATGTGAGGCACCAACAAAGCTAACGGAAAGCCAGCTTAATGTTCGTGGGTAGAGTTTGTGGACTGGTGAGATTCAATATATGGTTAGGTGGTGACCTGGCATGTCTGTGGAGGAAGCATTATATTTTAGTATCCTTAATTTTTTTTCCTGTGGGGCCATTCCATTTCTCCCGAGAAGAACCCTGTCTCCTGCCAGGAAATACAAGCCTGCCTGACAGCAATCTTGTTTGAAAGAGGTGCCTGGTTGTACTTTTTCTATACATGCTTTATTTTAACTTCTCTGTTTGAGGCTCCTACCTTTCAATATTCCTGCTATCCCCAAATGAAAATAAGTTCCAGATCAAATTCTTTTAGGAATAAAAAATGGGCAAGTGGTAGGTAGTATATGAATAAAGAGGGTAGGAGTTACATGGGCTGGGGAGGAGGCTATAGGGTCCAACTACACTTTTTATATTATTTTACAAATCCCCTTATTTTCAGCCTTGACAGTCTCTCTTGAATTTTGTGGTTCCTCTAAAATCTCTTCCAATAAGTTGTTGTAATCTCTTATCTCTTCACATATCATTCCTCTTTGCTTTGACATTGTAGGTTTATGCCTTTTTATTTCTTTGCTGTCATTTTAAAGGAATTTGAGGAGGAAGCACATTTTAAAATGTGTGGTCAATCCACCATATTTAACAAGAAGATTTTGGTGACAATTTTTTTGTTTAGCTAGGAGCAGAACCATTATTTATCTTTGGAGAAAACTTTTCTTTTTCTTGGTGGGTGATACTTTAATGTGCTTTTATTATGCAAAATATAGCACAGATTATATTCTGAAATGGAAACTTTATAGGTAAAAAAGCAAAATTTTTCTGCATAATCTATAAATTGTCTTAATTGTAGGTAAAGAATCAGTAGTGGTTAGTACTTTATTGGCTGGGGATATAGAAGTTTTTTCCCTTCTTATAAAGCAAGAGAGGAATTAAGGGTAGGATATGACCAAGGACATTCTCTGCATGGAGAGTTATGTAATTCCTTCAACATGTCAATAGTTTGGGTCCATTGATAAGGGGAGAGATGGCCCATGGGGGACCTCTATGGAGAAGAGAATAGTCATAGCTAATATTCCTGTTTACATTTTCCTTCTCTGCATTGTAATTTCTTTCCATTATCCCCAAAGTTTCAGAAGTTTTGCAGACATCACAGCCTATCAAATGCTTTTGTTGGGGTTTCAGGGAAGGGGCTTGTGTCCAAGTCTACATTAGGTTAGGGAAGGAGAAAGTGGCCTTTTCCTACAATCACCACTTACATTTTGAAATCTGCCTGGTAGTAACAGCAGCATTTCAAGACCACCATGGTCCCAGAACTCTAGGAGTTGGCCAGGAACAGAGCAAAGCACCTAGATTTTTTAAGTAATAATATAGGTTTTCTAACTGGATAATTACAGCAGCTTTGTGATTATCTGTTTTGAGCCCCAGAAGAACTATGAAAGGAATCCCTAATTCCACAGGACTCTCTACCCAAGTCTCAGTTCCAACCTAGTTCACTCATCCGTTACACATACTTACCAGCGTTGCCTAGTTATCCATGAACTAACTTTGATATAAAACTTTATTCCTCTTTCATAATATGTTCTAGGAAGGTTTCTTGTAGATAATAATAAATAAGCAAAAAAAGGAGAATTTAAAAGTGGGAGTGGATCGTAGGGACCATTAGATCCAATAGCTTTTTTCACAGAGGAGAAGACTGAGTTTCAGAGAGGAGCAATGACTTGCTCAAGAGCATATAATGAGCCATGACAGAGCTTGGAAATTAATGCAGTTTTCTCAGTCTTCAGTAAAACGCTTTTATTCCTTTGACCATACATACCATTCATATTGACATGACATGGATTAATTAATTCAGGACCCATTTATTGAGCATCTATTAATTTAAACTTTTACTAGTTACATAGACAATAGGAATAGGTAGGGTGACTCACTAGTGAAATTGGTTTAGTCTTACTAATTTTAAAATGCTTTTCCATAGTAATTTCTCTTATGAGAAATTATGCTACATGAGAATGTTTTATATCCTTTCAGGACTCCATATGAGATGATATCTAAACCAACATTATAGGAAGTTTATATATTTAGGAGTTTCATAACCTCCACCTGAGGAAGCTCTGTTAGTTGCCTGAAATGAAGACTAGTCTTATTAACCTCTTTCCTTGATATTTAAAATATGTCCCATCCTAAATATTTTGATAAAAGTCACATTTTTAAGTTTAAAATGTGATCACAGTATTCAGAGCACAGGATTTTATAAGTCCCATAAAAGGTGTCTCCCCCTTCATTGGGAGTCAAGTTTGGAAAATATAACCATCAAAAATGTTTGCTGGTAGAATACACTAAAGGATATACGATCAGTTGTCTAGTTCATGATGGGGCTGAGAACAGCCATGTTCACTGCTGCAGGCAGGAGCGGACTGGAGTTGGGGAGACCTGGAATTCAACCTTCCTCTTGGGACTGGGTCAGGTATCAGGTAAGGGGCAGACACAGTATAGAGTCCAGAGGGTTTGGATGACACCTGTGTTATAACTGGTGTATTAATTGAGAAGCTTCTCTGAATATGGTCTTCCAAAAGGAGAAGGAAAAAATTTGTCGGTGCTCATCTAATCTTGTCTGGGAGCCAGAGTGACCTGATCTTGATGCAACTGTACCTGTTATCCAATGGAAATATTCTCGGGTCAGAGAAGAAAAGTTTATCTAATTACTTTACTTAAAAAAAAAAAAAAAGCCTCTAAGTTCAATGCTCTTTATTCATGTTCTTTGTTCATCAAAATTCCTTTTGCTTGATTTGCTCTGCGGCAATTTTGTCCACCTTGAGGAAGTCCTCTATGCAAATTCCTAAACAGGTTATCTTACTAAGCAATTCTCTTTTCCTAAATTAATAAGTTCACTTTTCTGTTTTATATATCCCTTGAGAAACTGTTAAGTATGAGTCCATTCTCCAGAAAATAATCACTTAGGGTAAATGTGTAAAATCCAACTTCTAGACAAGCTAATTTAAGCTCTAAGCCTAATGAGCTCACTGTTCTGCTCAGTGAAGCCCCTTTGAGAAGCTGAGCCCTGTATGCTAAGTGTAATAAATCACACAGAGAAAGACAAATACTGTATGATATCACTTATACGTAGAATCTAAAAAATGCAACAAACTAGTGATATAACAAAAAAGAAGCAGACTCACAGATGTAGAGAACAAACTAGTGGTTACCAGTGGGGAGAGGGAAGAGGGTGGGGCAATATTGGGTAGGAGAGTAAGAGGTACAAACTATTAGGTATAAAATAAGCTATAAGGATATACTGTACAACATGGGGACTATGGCACATATTTTATAATTGTAACTGGTGTATAACCTTTAAAAATTGTGAATCACTATATTGTACACCTATAACATATAAATTGTACAGCAACCATACTTCAATTTTTAAAAAAGAAAAAAAAAAAAGCAGCCATGCCTTACAGTATGCATCCCAACTGTTCTGTTTCTGGTCCATCTCCTCAAACACTGGATCCCACCTGCTCCTCTTGTCTCGTTGTTTTCTCATACTTCTGTCAGCCAGTGGGCTGAGGTCTCATTCTCATTTCATAGCTTTGGTACATTTGTGCAGGGTCACCAATCTGACCTTTCCTGATGCTCTGACAATGCATCCATGAACTACAGTACTAACATTCCTCCCAGAAAGTTCAGGTTCTGGCAACGCCTTCACAGAGCATTGACCCTGGATTCTGTCCTTATCGTCTGATTAGCTTTTCCCAGGTTTCTCCTGAGGCCATGGTGCTGCTCGAATCCTTGACAGATAGCATTGATCATCTTTAACGGTAAAGAGCACAGATTCTGAGCCAGACTGCCTTTGAATCCTAGCTCTACCTCTTGCTCACTGTAACTTGACCTTGGGCAAGTTACTTAAACCTCTGTGTCTTGGTTTCCTCATTTGTGCAATGGGGATAGTAACAGTACCCACTGATGGGGCTGTTGGCGCTGAATGAGTTAGTATATTTACCACGTCTGGTACATAAGGGTGCCACGTGTGATAGCTGCTGTTACTGGGACATACAGTTATAGGTCCCTCCGCTGAGGAAGTGAGCTCAGGGTTTACTAAATGCTTGAATGGGAAGGAGGCAAAAAGGATACAAGGAGGAAAAAAATAGGTCTGTATTTCAAAATACTGCATTTTACCAGAGGTAATGATCAAATCAGCCAAATAATCCCATTCCTTTGCTTTTGAAATTTAACAGCAGCAGCTTGAATTCATTATTGTAAATGTGTAATTTCCACGTATCCCATGTGTGTAAATCACTTCAACCTAGTTGACTTTTTCTTTCCAGTAAATCATCAGGATTACCTTTTCCTTAATAAACTTGAAAATTTCTGAGTGAATGATGAGAAAATGCTTAATGGGAAGGCCAAACACCCGCAATACTTTAGTCCAGAAAACAACAAAGAACAGAGAGAAAAACAACTTTTTACTGGAATCTGAGTTAATAAATAGGGATCACAGAACAAACAGCAAACAACAGCGTGAGTTACATCAGAATGAAAAAAGAAGGGATGAACCTGGGTTTCCAGTCTGAAACTATTGTGCAATATGATTAATGGAGCTAACATCTTACACATTAGAAAATCTTCTACAGTTTAAAACAAAAGGAACAGCTCGATCAGAGGATAATTGATGCTTACAGATAAATTTCACAATTTTGCACCTCAGGGAATATTTTTGCTTTTCTTAAAGATCAAAGAAACTGACTGTTTCATCTTGACAGTTATTAACTTGGCACATTTTTATAACTAAGAAAAATTTGGCTTCTCTCCATATTGTAGTTGAAATGAAATTTTAATCTGTATCTTTATAGGTAAAATTTTATTATCGTTAGTACCAGAAAGCAAAGCTTCAACCAAACTTTGGTTTTACTTAATCTCCAAGTGACCATTACTGAAGTTAGTCAAAATACAAAAATTCTCCAGATGAGCACAATAGTAAGAGGTTAAAAAATCAGAGATATGTTTTTATAAAGATATATTATTGGATTTTTAGTAAAAATTCATGCAAATAGAAAAAAAGGAAAATATCAGAGTACTGGGATTCGTCCTTGAATTCCCTCTTTTAGTTTTCCTTCCAGTTAAACTGATTTCCTCATCTATTTGTTTCTGGACTAAAGCCAGAATCAACACTGTCCCTATTTCTAATCAAATAACAGAGAAGCAATTACAAAGTCTGAATGCAGTTAGAGGAGCCTGGGAGACAGAGTGGCTGGACCTCGCCTAAGCCGTGTCTCTGACTCCTTTGTGACCTAAGGCAAGGTATTTAACCTCTCTGCACTTTTGACATAATTGTAGTAATGCTACTTGATTTCCTAGGTATGATATTAAGCATAACTCGAGAAACAACTGTTGGCCCTTGAGAAAGGTCGGGTTGATTAGAGAGACGGCTGCTTCTGCCACTTGGAAAAGAGATTTAGAATTACTTCTCCTTTCCATTCCGGGTACATTTTGAATGAACTGGATGAGAATTTGATGTGAATAAAAAGATTTGCAGTTTTAACATACAAAATGGAAAATAAAATGGATGATGTTATAATTTCCTCTTCAGAAGTAAAAACCTCAGAAATGTTCTTCTTTATTTCTTTCTTTTGGGAATCAAACTTATTTGGCTTTTTAAAGCTTTCATTGAGTATAAATTCTTGAGATAAGTAACAAAGATACTGTTATATTCCATTACCAGAAAAAGGGAAAAAAATTAGAAGAAAATAACCCAAAAGGAGTCTCTAAGTCTGTTTATGGGTGATTTTAACTGTCTACCATTAATATGAGACACATTAATATGTCTTACACATTACCATTTGTGAATGCTAACTTATTAAATATGCTTCCTTCAGTAACTTTTTCTTCTTTTTAATTTCTTTTATCTGTATCCTTTCATAATAGCTCACTTAAAACATACCATTTTTGAATTACCATTACATGCTAGTAATGTACTTGTGTTTGGTAATTGTGTTTTTAAAAGTTACATGTCAGCTGTAGAACTTTTTAGTCCCAAACTTAAAATGTTTGTGTCTAGGGCTTCCCTGGTGGCGCGGTGGTTGAGAGTCCGCCTGCCGATGCAGGGGACACGGGTTCGTGCCCCGGTCTGGGAAGATCCCACATGCCGCGGAGCGGCTGGGCCCGTGAGCCATGGCCACTGAGCCTGCGCGTCCAGAGCCTGTGCTCCGCAACGGGAGAGGCCACAACAGTGAGAGGCCCGCGTAATGCAAAAAAATAAAAAAATAAAATAAAAAATGTTTGTGTCTAAATTTAATTTACTATAATCAATTAAACTCAAAGATTTTATTGGGAAAAAAATGGACTTACACTTAGAACAATTTATATCAAATGATACAGTACATCAAAGAATAGCCATTTGAAAACTGTTTTAATTTTATAATAATTAAAATTTTGAGATAGCCCAAAGCAAAAACATTGTAAAATAAATACAACTAGTTGTATAGTGAGGAGTGAAGTAATCTGATATAACTTCACCACAATCCAGGTTTGCAGACTAATGATGGTTTACTATGATGAATGATGGAGATCAGAATTTCAAAGCAAGTTTCTTACACCTAAACATTTCTTCAGTATTATAGAAGATGGCTGGAATTACTAATGGAGGCACTGGGGAATTTTAAAAGACTTAAGATGTTCTCAGGAATTATTTTATTTTAAAGATGATCAAGTTAATATAATGACTTTTAAATATATATAATAACATTTTGAAATGCCTTATTGTTTAAGGATCTGCCAGACTAGGGGCTGCCTCCTTTCTCTGGGAAAGATCAGATTTGATTATTTTAACGGCAATGAATTGGAAATTTGATGGCAAGAGAAACCTGCCAAAGCTTTTCACTGCCCCTTTATTTTCTTTCTTTATTTTTAAAAAATATATTTATTTATCTATTTATTTATTTTTGGCTGCATTGGGTCTTCGTTGCTGCATGCGGGCTTTTCTCTCTTTGTGGTGAATGGGGGCTATTCTTCATTGTGGTGTACAGGCTTCTCATTGCGGTGGCTTCTCTCGTTGCAGAGCATGGGCTCTAAGCACACGGCCTTCAGTAGTTGTGGCATGCGGGCTCAGTAGTTGTGGCACGCGGGCTTAGTTGCTCCGCGGCATGTGGGATCTTCCAGGACCAGGGCTCGAACCTGTGTCCGCTGCATTGGCAGGAGGATTCTTAACCATTGCACCACCAGGGAAGTTCCTGCCCCTTTATTTTCTACCAAATATAATGCACTGCAATCTGTATATAATATAATTTCCCAGCATCTCTCAGAGCACTTTTTTTGTTTTTGTTTTTTTGGCTGCGTTGGATCTTCATTGCTGCATGCAGGCTTTCTCTAGTTGTGGGGAGCAGGGGCTACTTTTCATTGCGGTGCATGGGCTTCTCTTTGCGGTGGCTTCTCTTGTTGCGGAGCACAGGCTCTAGGCATGCGGGCTTCAGTAGTTGTGGCAGGTGGGCTCAGTAGTTGTGGCTCGCGGGCTCTAGATTGCAGGCTCAGTAGTTGTGGCACATGGGCTTTGTTGCTCCACAGCATGTGGGATCTTCCCGGACCAGGACTCGAACCCATGTCCCCTGCATTGGCAGGCAGATTCTTAACCACTGCTCCACCAGGGAAGCCCTCCCAGAGCACTTTTAACACACACTTTCACTTATGCAAGAGCCAGATTCAGATATAGATATAAGAACATAATTTTTTATTGAAGTATAATTTGCAATGTTGTGTTAGTTGCAAGTGTATAGCAAAGTGATTCAGTTATATATATAGATATATATAAAACAAGGACCTACCTATACAGTAGGTCCTTTTTGTTTATCTATTTTATATATAGTAGTGTGTATATGTTAATCCCAAGCTCCTAATTTTTCCCCACCCCTCTCCCCTTTGGTAACCGTAAATTTGTTTTCTATGTCTGTGGGTCTGTTTCTGTTTTGTAAATAAGTTCATTTTATCATTTTTTTTAGATTCCACAGATAAGTGTCAGTTGCTTCATTTGCAAATATTTTCTCCCATTCTGAGGGTTGTCTTTTCGTCTTGTTTATGGTTTCCTTTGCTTAAAAGCAAAAGCTTTTAAGTTTAATTAGGTCCCATTTATTTAATTTTGTTTTTATTTTCATTACTCTAGGAGGGTCTATTTTATTTCTTTAGGCAGATGATATGCCCTCTCTGAGCCTTGCTTCCTCAAATGTTGGCATTGTTCAACTGGATGATCTCACTTCCTTTAATTATATTTTGATTGTGTGTTCTAACCTCATGGGATAATACTTTCTACTTCAAAAATCTCTTTTATGTGTTTTAAAAAAAACAACTATTTTCTGTCTTTTCTTTTGCTTGCTTATAATAAAACAATTATCTTGCTTCTTACTTTCTGTAACATTAAAAAACTTTATATGTTTATGACTGTGTAGTTGATTACATGTTAAGAAACCTCCGTTATGTGGAGGGTTTTTTTGTTTTGTTTTGTTTTACTTTTGCTACTTGAACTTCATGGTAAATTTTAAAATTAAATCATAAATGACCTTAAGGATACAAATGAGATTTTCTTTTAAATAGGAGCATACCTGTTGTAATTTTGCTCAAGAAATGTATTTATTACCAACTGAAAAATGAGTCAAACTGATAATTTATTATGAGATAGATATGATAATGGCTTTAGCCCATTAAGAGCCAAATTTTAAATATTTTAGGTATTAAGTTTTCAGTGTTTTTTTTTCCCTTGGGGGATTTTATAAATCCAAATATCTCTTTTAAAAGTAACTCTTTTTAAGCTATCACACACTGCAATGTCATATTTTCAAATCAATAAAAACTTTATCAAAGGCATAGTTTGTTAAGTGTTTCTAGTTGTTACTGGGAGTGGGAAGATGATGGAGGGAATCTGACAGGGACATCTAATAAATTCAGCAGACAAACTGAATTCGGTCTCTAGTAAACAACTATAAAATTGCAATAACAGATACTGGGAAGTTCTAAAATTGTAACTTAGGTTCACAATTGTTCTTCTCATCCATTCAACAAATATTTTGTTGGGTACCTGTACTGGGTTAAATTGTGTCTTCTAAAGTGATATGTTCAATTCTAAATCCCGTTACTTGTGAGCGTAACCTTATTTGGAAATAGGGTCTTTGGAGATGTAATCAAATTACAGTAGGTCATATTGGAACCTTAATCCAATGACTGGGGTCCTTGTATTAAGAGAGAAATTTGGACACAGAGACATACAAAGGGAAGACAGCCATGGGAAGATGGAGGCAGAGAGTAGAGTTATGTTGACACAGGCCAAGGAATGCCAAAGATTGCTGGCAACCAGCAGAAGCCAGAAGAGGCAGGGAAGGATTGATTCTTCCTTAGAGCTTCTTGAAGGGTGCATAGGCATGCTGACTTGACTTCATATTTCTATCCTCCAGAATGTGAGACAATAAACTTCTGTTATTTTAAGCCACACAGTTTGTGGTAATATGTTGTTATTTTAAAATAAATTTAGATAATGACAGTTAAAAACACTTAAAATCGGGGCTTCCCTGGTGGCACAGTGGTTGAGAGTCTGCCTGCCGATGCAGGGGACACGGGTTCGTGCCCCGGTCCGGGAGGATCCCACGTGCCGCAGAGCGGCTGGGCCCGTGAGCCATGGCCGCTGGGCCTGCGCGTCTGGAGCCTGTGCTCCGCAACGGGAGAGGCCACAGCGGTGAGAGGCCCACGTACTGGGAAAAACAAAACAAAACAAAAAACACTTAAAATCATGTCAGGGAATCACTGTCTGAAAATCCTTTACATATGTAAATTAAAACATGGAGTTTTAAAATTTGATATTTAAAAATGTGTATCAAAGTGTACATAGTTAAAGAAAGTCAAATAATACAGTGGCTTATGATGAAAATCAGCTGTCCCTGGGCTCATTCCTTCTACTCCATCCCCCTTCTCTGGAAGCTAACACTTTTTTTGTTGTTGGGTTTTTTTTCTGTTTTTCTGAAGTGTAGTTGATTTACAATATTGTGTTAGTTTCAAGTTAATATTTCATTGTGCTTATATATGTCATTCTGTTCATCTAGTCATCTGTCGATACACATTTGGGTTGTTTCTACCTTTTGGCTATTGCGAATAATGCTGCTGTAAACATTAGTGTACAACTATCTGTTCAAGTCCCTGCTTTCTGTTATATCTGCGTTTTCACAGTATGGAGGTTTGTTCATTTTTCTTTTTAAAAGTAGCCTTTTTAAATCACAATTTTACATGGTATTGAAAAACATGTTAACTAAGAGAATTAGCGATAGTATTAAAGTCAAAGGGTACTTGCCTTTTCTATTTTGAAAAAGGATAGATAATTCAGAAGCTGGTCAATATAGCAGAAAACATTAAAGATATTTATGATTCAAGTAGAAAAGTACTACATATAATTCATAAACAAGACAAATAGCTTTTTGTTATTTATGATCTTTAGAGAGCACTAGTCACCATCTCAGCTCTTCTTAGGAAAAAGATCAGTGATAAGTTTACAGTGAAATACTACTCAAAATCATTGACATTTAGTACAGACAACAGTAGATACATCGACAACATTGACAAAAATATACATATTTTTTCCAATGGGATTTATGGAATACAGACATTGAAAGTAATTGGATTCTCTTTTTTGTTTTTCCTTATATTTTTTTTCTATCTTTCATTCTGATGGAGGAAAGGAGGCACAGTTTTCAGAGATTTGTTGTATTTTATTAGGCCTTAATGGCATATAATTATGTCTAAATGAACAAGGTTAGACCACTGGTATAGCTAAATCTAAAGAAAATAAGTCTTACTATAGCAGTGTTTGACTGCTATGCCTAACAGGAAAGGTGGAAATGTCTTCATTCCATATATACCTAAATTGTCATAAATGTAGTGAGAATTTATTCTTCTGCAAGCTCTTTCTTTACAAATAGAGTCTTGACAGATGGACCGATGATAATGGCAGATCCTTCCAAGAACTCCCAGACAAAAGAAACATGAAACTACCCCCAGGATCAGGATGAAAATGTGTTTGTTTATAACATCAGATGTCTTGGATTAGGGTTTTTATTTCAACCTGAAATTTTGCTAATTTTGTAGGTATGACCTCAACATAAGCAAATGCAAAGCTTAGGAGACTACTGCATTGCAAATGGGCTCTGACTTTATCTTTCATGTAAAAAAAAAAAGCTACCTAGATGAGTTTTTAATAGAATTCCAAGATTATTTTATCAATTAGAAGATACTGATAGCAAGCCTATTATTCATCTTCCTTCTCAATTTGTTCATACTTCTGTTTGCTTGTATTTTTCTTGTCATGCCACTTCTATCCCCTCTAAAAGCCCACAGAGCAGGGGTGGGGGGGTCTCTATTTTACATTGGAAAACATTTTAAATGCCATAATTAACTTAATTTTCTCTACATGTTAATATAAGTTAATACTTTTAATATAATTAAATATATTTAAAATAAGCTATATGTATAAGCATCTAGTATACATAGCACCTGGCATAAAGCAGGTACACAATACATGCTTGAATTTAAAGAAAACTAGCTACTAGGCTAATAGAGTAAAATATCCGTTTTCCTAAACTGTTGCTACAAACTTTATCATATGCATGTATAAAAGGATGACTTAGTGAAAAAAATGGGTCTATAAATGCTCTTTGGAACTTTTCTGTAATGAACAATTGTATGTCTTCTTGTGTTTTATCTAATTTCTTTGTCCATTTAGCTGTGTAATCTACTCAGCACTTCACTTCCTTCCGTGTATTTTGGTTATTTTGTTTACAATGTTGGATATTTTTAATTTAATTTTTTTATTAGTTATCTATCACATACATATTAGTGTATACATGTCAATCCCAATCTCCCAATTCATCACACCATCACCACCCCCCGCCCCACTTTCCCGCCCTTGGTGTCCATACGTTTGTTCTCCACATTTGTGTCTTTATTTTGGCCCTACAAGCCAGTTCATGTGTACCATTTTTCTAGATTCCACATAGATGCGTTAATATACGATATTTGTTTTTCTCTTTCTGACTTACTTCACTCTGTAAGACAGTCTCTAGGTCCATCCATGTCTCTACAAATGACCCAATTTTGTTCATTTTTATGGCTGAGTAATATTCCATTATATATACATATCACACCTTCTTTATCCATTCGTCTGTCAATGGGCATTTAGGTTTCTTCCATGACCTGGCTATTGTAAATAGTGCTGCAATGAATATTGGGGTGCATGTGTCTTTTTGAATTATGGTTTTCTCTGGGTATATGCTACAATGTTGGATAAAAGGGTTAAATGATAACAAGTAAATTATATATTTTCATGGTAAATTAATTGTTATTATATGGATTTCTGCCCAGTGTTGTCATATAGAAAGTTTGGTCTTTAAGTATATATGTCATATATACTTAAAGCTCTTTAGAGCTTTAAGTATAAAGCTCTTTAGACTGTTAAGTAAATATGGACACAGAATATAATTTAAAATAAGCCTCCCTTCAGACAGAAAAGAAATAAGCAAAATATTGTGCCTATACCTTTCCTGTGTGCATAAAAGAAGCTTGCCAACTGGTGGGCTTCTTTGGAGAATGATCAGGTAAGAACATAGCTCTTTTGTTGGGGAATCTCCCAGTGTCAACTTCTGAAGATCTTTTCTGTGACACTATTCATTCCTCCAGAGAGGAATCACACAATCCTGGCCTGGAAAGTAATGGGAGGAGTTTAGAGCTGCCTGCGTGGCTATCTAGCTGCCAGGATGCAAGTAACCTGGGGAGAGCTCAAACTTATAGAACAGTGTTGTCTCTCTTTTGACCTCCATTGTACCTGTGGTCATGCTACCTGGAGTCTCTTTGGTTCAACCTTAATAGAAATAAGTCTTTCAGGGCTTCCCTGGTGGCACAGTGGTTAAGAGTCCACCTGCTAATGCAGGGGGCATGGGTTCGAGCCTTGGTCCGGGAAGATTCCACATGCCGTGGAGCAACTAAGCCCGCGTGCCACAACTACTGAACGTGCGCTCTAGAGCCCGCGAGCCACAACTACTGAGCCCATGCTCCACAACTACTGAAGCCCACATACCTAGAACCTGTGCTCTGCAACAAGAGAAGCCACTGCAATGAGAAGCCCGCGCACCCCAACGAAGAGTAGCCCCCGCTCCCCGCAACTACAGAAAGCCCACGTGCAGTAATGAAGACCCAATGCAGCCAAAAATTAATTAATTAATTTTTAAAAATATTTTTAAAAAAAGAAGAAGACTTTCATTTTCTGATGGAGTGGGAAAAACATTATTCACCTGGCTGTTCAGGGTTTAGGTGAGAAGCTGAGCATCAGCCCATCACCTCCACCCTGCCTTCCAAGCTAGTGATGACCTCCAAGCCAGCACCATCTGGGATACTGCAATGCAACCTAGCTTGCTTCTTGTGGTACTCCCTGCTGCTACTGCTTGCTATTCAGTTTTAGCAGCTCTGCCAATTCCCCCATGTGCTTTTTGTCATCAGGTTGACATTGCATGCCAGGTGTTTTCTCCTCTCCCTTTCTCTTCCATCTTGTCAATCCATGTCTTTTCCATTTTTCTTTACTCCTTTCTAGTGGGGTTTTGTGAGAAAGGAAAAAATGTATGTGTTCAATCCAACCCAAAGTCCCTAACTCCTTCTTAACACTTATTTTCAAAAATATACTTAACCTATTGTTTTCCCCTTGACAAGGATAAGCATAGGAGAGGAAGTATGTCACTGCAAACAGACTAGCTTTATGGCAAGGAACTCATATTTTTCCCTCTGAGAAAGATTTTCCCTCTCGGGGAAATTTTTCTTCAGAGTCAATAACTAAACTTTTATTAGGGTCGCCGTAATAAGTTAGACGCTAGGGATACAACAGTTATAGCAAGGTGTGGCCTTTGCCTTCAAGAATCCTATTCTAAACAAAATAGCATGGACAAAAGGAAGCAGTTGGAGAGAGACATGTAAAAACAAGTCAAGCGATAATTCCATCACCTGGCACAGTGCCTGCAACATAGCAGGCATGCGAAGTGTTTACTGAGTGAATGAATGCTATATTGGTCTGTAAACATAGTATGAGATCACAGTGGAGGAAGTAATTAATTTTGTCTTGAGAGGTCACCTGGAAAAAATTTAGTTTTTATATTTAATTACATATGGTTTAATGTAGATTAAATTGAAATATAATACATGAAACAATATGTAATTAAATTTATGTTGTCTTTAATTTCCCTTTTAATATTTATCTTCATTTCTTCCCCAAAACATTGCCTTGATGTGGCAGCTATGTTTTATTTTCCCACAGCATGTGGCACAGTGCTGAGCAGATAGCCGATAATCAATAGATGCTTGGTGATGCCACGATTCTCTAGGACTGCTTCTGTTTAGTGCAGCTGTCTCCTCTCCTGTCAACCAGGCAGGAGACCTGTCCTCTCCTGCCAGGTTGACCTAATGTTCCTTTGCAGAAGCACATGACTTAGGAACAAATAAGTCACAGCCATGTTTAGGAGTGAGAGTGGTGTTCACTGGAGAAAGCCAAGTAGCAGGGCCTCTATACCTCTGTGCAGCCTGTGTCCCTATATATATATAACAGGTGTGTATGTATATAGAAAGGAAGGCCATGCAGAATACAATTTGGGGGTCACCGGCCTTCAAGGTGGAAAGCCCTCAGCCCAATTGCTGGGTCTTCAGTGACTTAAGCTCTCTGATCTATCCATTTATGTGATGAGGATAATAGTAGTTGCCTTGTAGAGTTATTTGAGGATTAAATAAAATGCTTATAAAATGCATAGCCTAGGACAGTGCTAGGTATGTAATAAAAAAATACATCAGCCAGAAGTAAAGCTGTGTGAAGTAAAATTATATGGTTTTATCTAGGAGACTCTTTACTACTCTCTGTACTACACAAATTTCACATATTTAAGAAATTCACATTATATCTTGCATTGCTCCCCAAGATGCCCATGCATGCTATTTGTCCCTGAATTTAAGTAGTGCCCCTCTCATTCTGTAACTTTTTGTTTTTTTTGGCCCCAGAAGGACTGAGAACTACCTATTTTGTTAGCATAGACTGAAAAAAATTTTTTTCTATTAAATCCCTAAATCCTTGCTTTTCAAACTTTGCTGTACATTGGAATCAACTGGGAGTCTTTTAAAAATTCTAAGCCCTGACTGCCACCTTTAGACATTTGATTCAATTTCTGGGCGTGGAAATATTTTTAAAGCTCCCCAAGTGATCCCAATGGACAGCAAAGTTTAGGAACCAATTTTTAAATTATGTAAAAATTGAGGAAGAGATACATGAAAAGGACCTAGTGGTCATAGATTTTATAAGAATAAAAATAAGCTGACAAATAAATAATTCAGTTGATTCTGGTTCTTTTTTTAGCAAAAACCATAGGTATAAATTTGTTTGAAGATTATGCAGGTATTTCTGCCCTTCTAGTCTCCTTAGCTTCTAAAATTTATGAAAATTCACCACTGGCAGCATACAGAAGTTATTTTGAGAATGAACAAAATTTTTCATCAAGAGTCATGACTTCAAGACTGATTTTAAAAATAATCTCAAGAAGTGGTAAAGTTAATTTTCCTCTACAACTTTAAAGAGAGCTTAAAGTTTTATATTATCTTGGTAGCTATCTATACATTAAGACACTGAGAAAAACAATGCATATCACCTTCTATTTGTTGTAACTCTTTTTCTTTCTTCCTTTTTGTCAGAATAAAAAGCCTTCCATATACAAAATGAGTGACTATTCATTTAGCACTTATCATATGCTAGGGTGTTTGAAAATATTACATCAAAATGACCACGGTCCTGTAAGGTGAGAATTACGATGTCTATTTTACAGATCAGGAGCATTTTATAGTAAGTTGCCTAAGGTCACACAACTAGGAGCTGTCTTTGTGCTTAAAAAGCCTGTGCCTTTTCCATACTCCCAAGAGCCAGAGTTCCTCTGTTTTTGCTGTGGAACTGGTTCAGTTCTATACAAGGTAACAGTGAGCATCCTTCTGTGGGGAGAAGCCTGGCAAAGTCCAGGAGAATTTCCATGGCGACTCTCAGATTAGACACGGCCTGGAACTGTGTCTGACCTCCTGGATCACACTGAGTCAAGCCAGCATTGGTCTCATGAAAAATTCACAATAAATTAAGTTTATGAAATTCTTTTTGTTCTTGCAGTTCTTTCAGTGGGAAAAATGGCGAAGATGATCAGTTTCATCCTTCTCACCACTGTTCTGGTAATGGGCAGGGAAAGCTGGGTAAGCTCATTACAAAAACTATTGTTTTAAATACCCACTTAGATCTGAATTTTCTTTTATTGTGCAGAAAGTCTATAGTAACTTGTCACTGAAAAACTAGGGGAAAATGAAAAAGCACCTGCCACATAATAGGCACTTATTAAGTGCTTAAAAAAATCATTAAAGTAAAAATCAGTATTCATACTAAGTAAAATCTTTTTTATTTACTGGGGTTATTTGGGTGGTTACATAATATTAAGAATTTAAAACCGTCCTTTGAAATTGACCTTGAGCTTTCCAGTATTGAACACTGTCAGTGTAAACTAAACATTATTTGAAAGTAATTGCAGTGAACTTGTGCCTCTCTCCACTCATGAGTAAAAAGGGAAAAACCATCAGTTACTCAAAGTTCTGGGAGAAAGAAAAAGCCTAAGTTTTAAATAAGCTTACTAACACTGTATATGTAGTCACATAAAAATTGAACATCCTTGCCCTCTAATCCTTTAGTTATTTTTAAATTGTATAGTCCACTATATTTAACAATATCACAACCAATTTCCCACTATTAGAAAGCAACACAGGATTCCAGATGCCATAAAATGTCTTTGCTGTTCATTTTTTAGACAGATCTAACTCAGGGGGCTAAGCAAATAACTCAATCAGAGAGGATAAATCAAAGAGAGTTGAAGAGAGGGTCCGAAGATAAGAAATAGTCCTAGAGAAACAGCTGGGAGAGCTTCAGTGACTTGGGCCTGGAGACGGGAGGGAGGAGTCCTCTGCTATCGTTTCTCCATTCTCTTGCTATATGACCTTCAGTTTAGAGGCCGAATTTCTATGTTTACGTCATAGTCCTTCTTAGGAAGACAATGTATTTTCCTCTTTCTTTTGCCCCAAACAGAATATCTGAGCATGCTGTTCAGACAGCCTAGCAAAGTGCCCAGAACACAGTATGCCCTCATATTTATGGAATGAATACAAGGTAGCACATACAGATAGAAACAGGAAGTTATGCAATTATAAATTGGGAAATAGGTCTGACTGTATTCAAACGCCTATTTTAGGAAATCATGTATATAAAAGTAAAAGTGTAAGGCACTTACATGTTAAAATTCATAATTTCTCAGCAAACATTTATGCTTATCACAGGAGATCATGACATGAGCTGCAAATAGAGTTGTCAAAGTAAAAACAGGAAAAAGGCAAAACTTTGTCTTTTGTCCTTTCTCTTCACTATCCCCTAGTAACTCTCCCAGCGTTGAGTACTTAAGGGTCTTTACTGCAGCTTCTTGGTCTCAGTAGCTCTTCCCAGGAGGCACACCTCTGCAACTTCCCTTCCCAACTCACCACATTGGCTTTATCTCTGGAGAAATCCACTCAGTCAGATGCCACTGTAGAAGGAAGCTGATAAACTCTTTCACATGCAATATTCTTGGGTCATTTGCCTTTTTAGAGAAAGTAAATAAGTTAACTGACAGACTCAGGCTTCTCCACCCTGTTTTGAAGTAATTAAGGGAAAAACAATAAGTAAGCCAAAAGGTAAAGTGACTCCAGTAGAATTTCCAGAAACAGGTAAATGGGGAAGATACTCAGGGATCTGAGGGTCTAAAGTAGCATCCCTTAGAAAGATGACCATGTGTCATCAGGTTATGAGCATTCAATATATGTTTAAAATGTATTAATACAAAAAGGTCATTCAAAAGCCTTGTTTATGTTAGAGACTGACACACTAGTCACATGTAATGATGCTGTAAAGCACTTTCCTGTTAAGAAAGCACTCAGGTGGTGATATGTAGAGTTTGAGAGTAGGATCCTTGAACTGGATGTGAATCCTGACTCCTCTTGCCCGCTGAGAATTTCCTGTTTCCTTGAGAAATTGCAAGTTTCCTCAAGGATGAGTCCCTTCCTACCTCGTGGAATCGTTACAAGGATCAAATGAGACAACCACTCTACTGCTCTTGGTGTAGTCATTCCGATTATTTCATATCATTTTTTAGTTCAAGCACTTTACCGTAAGCCATAATTTCTTATTCTCCAAATAACAAACAGTGTTAGAACTTGCAAACCACTTTCTGGTTAGAATGTTATTCTGAAACGGGAGTTGGGGACAAATTTGAATCGTTAATTTATCCAGCTTGTTCAGAGCGTTTATTCTTCTTAAGAACGAGATGTGCATTCCTCTGCAGGCTCTTGAGAACTGCCTGAAGGAGCAGGCACGGCTCAGAGCCCAGGTGCACCTGCTTGAGACCCGGGTCAAGCAGCAGCGGGTCAAGATCGAGCAGCTTTTACATGAGAAGGAAGTCCAGTTCCTTGATAAAGGAGAGGAGAATAGCGTCATTGACCTTGGAGGCAAGAGGCAATACGCAGGTCAGAATCTATGTTTCTTACGTGTTTCAATAACTTACATCATACACCCATGTGCAATGGTGGTGCTGGTAACTTGATCACTTCAGGTTTTGCTAAAGAGCGTTTCCTATTCCAGTAACAAGCAACATGAAGCATTATACCAAATTTAAAGGTCTTCTACTATATTTTACCCCTTTCTCTCTATTATCTCTGCAAGGGACATTTAATAGCATATGCCAATTATCTGAGGAGTTCAATAGTTTAATTAGAGATCCT
This sequence comes from Mesoplodon mirus, assembly GCF_964341445.2. Lineage (NCBI taxonomy): Eukaryota > Metazoa > Chordata > Mammalia > Artiodactyla > Ziphiidae > Mesoplodon > Mesoplodon mirus. The sequence continues at coordinate 24,384,712 of NC_138996.1, read as the reverse complement.
GACAATAGATTGTTTAAATATCAGTGTGCAAATGGCAGATTATATTTGTGAAATTTTACAGTTTTTTATTTGTGTACTGTATCTTGCTTCATTTCATTTATACAATTTTCCCTTCTGAAACCCTGATATGCCTTAGGATAGTAAGTAAGGTAATAGAATAAAAGGGCAGGTCAGGAAAAAGAATCAGAGTTAATTAGGAAAATAAATAATTTTCCTATTATTTATGTTTTGGTCATTTTCCCTTTGATTAGGCCAGGTTTCCCCCAAAAAACTAAATGATCTTAAACTGCTAACATATTGTACTTATCCCTACACATATCCTATTCCCTACAGAAAACTATTCAGCTGATTTCCTCCAGGCAACTTTAAAAATAAACAAATAATAGTTGTCACAGATGAGAATGACATCTAGAATGCTTTGTTCTTCTATGTCTACTGTACTGCCATGATATATTATAATTCCTCTGTTTATGAGCCTATCTTTGTCAATTAACTGGATACTTTATAAGGCCTGGGATGATGTTTAATGCACTCTTTCCTCCTTGTTTCCCATCAGAGTCCTTGGAACATGCTAGAGCCTCATATTTATGAATGAAAGCACGGTAGTATATAGAAATAGGAAGAGCAAGATAAGCAATTATAAATTGGGAAATATACCTGACTATAATTGAGAACTTGTAGAGGCTAATGAGATGCCAAGCTGATGAGAATAAAAACATCTTTATTTTGTGTTTCTAAATATACTCATCAGTGTTAGATGTGGGTCGTGAGAATCTTAGAACGTATGCTTCAATAAAATGCTCCTTTTTTCTCTCTTTACTGAGATCCTAATCTCTCTTTGCTCAGACTCTTTGCCCTGAGTTCCTGACTCTGTTGTTCAGCAACTTGATCTTTTGCCCTTGATCCTTGGAGTCCAGCTGCCTTCCCCACTTTAGGGGACAGAAGGTGACCAGAGCCACTGTCCTGCAGAGTGGGGCTGGATACGGAGCGAGAACGGCGTGTGGCTCTGAAGCACAGAACAAAGGGGAACCAAGGACCGCTTGGGTCAAAACAGGCCTGAGAAACAAGGGACGGTCTGAAGCCATCACAGGGGCAGAGAACCGGGAACTGGAACCTAAGTGGAGAATTGCTGGGAAGATTAAGCAAGACACTGAAAGAAGACTCAGGAAAGCAATCAAACAGGAAGCAGAATCAGTAGTGATTTCTGGAAGACAGTGATTCTCGTGAGAATCACTTGGTGACCTTTTAAAATGCTGATGGCCTGTCACAGTTTCAGGGATGCTGGCAGAAGACAAGAGACTCCAGGGTCAGAGACATGAGCTTCATGTTTGCACCAATGTGTCCAGCCTGCAAATACCAAGGAAGCAGTGTGGAATAATCCAGGTGGAGGATGTGCAGGCAGTGGGCTAGGTCACAGCTGAGGAACCCTGAGCTTAGGAAACCTCAATCTTTTATCATAGGTTACAAGCAAATCTGCCCAGCCTTTGTATCCCAGAGGAAGCAAACAAACCCGCCATCTGCTCTGGGGCAGCCACTATCTCTATCTGGCCAAAGCTGTTCACTATAGAAACATCCTTGAAAAAAACAGTCCAGAACACAAGCGCTGTGTGCAAAATGTGCAGAAATGCAAGTGACCCATGGGAAATTATAAACAGTGCCTGAGCTCCAATTCAGGCCAATTAAACGATAATCCCTACAAGGTTGAAAAGGAGTGCTTTCCCTGTTGGGTGTGGATGACCAGATCAGGCTTCTTACCAAATTTCTTCCTACAGGCTGAAAAAATCCAAGATTCCCTGAGGTCACAAAGCAGAGGCTTTATTTCTTTTCAGGTAGGAGGTGGGGTCCTGTACCAGTTTGGTACTCTTTTTTTTTTTTTTTCTGCCACACTGTGCAGCATGTGGGATCTCAGTTCCCCAACCAGGGATTGAACCTGTGCCCCCTGCAGTGGAAGCCCATAGTCCTAACCACTGGACCGCCAGGGAAGTTCCCAGTTTGGTACTCTTTTTATTGGGTGTTTGGGACCTGGTTGTAATATGTTTAGGTATCCAGCAAGGAGGCTTCAGGTACCTATCCTGAGACTGCAGAAAATGTCAATAAGACACAGATTAGAGAGTAAGATCTCACTGGGTTAATTTGGTCAATCATTGTGGATGACAGGATTGATTCACAGAGAAGTGGGTAATCAGAATAGTCAAAAAGCCATTTGATTGATCACTCTGTCTTATGGGCTGAATCATGTTCCCCCAAAATACGTATGTTGAGGGCTTCCCTGGTGGTGCAGTGGTTGGGGGTCCGCCTGCCGATGCAGGGGATATGGGTTAGTGCCCCGGTCCGTGAAGATCCCACATGCCATGGAGCGGCTAGGCCCGTGAGCCATGGCCGCTGGGCCTGCGCGTCTGGAGCCTGTGCTCAGCAACAGGAGAGGCCACAGCAGTGAGAGGCCCGTGTACCATAAAAAAAAAAAAAAAAAAAAAACGTATGTTGAGGCCCTAACCCTCAGTACATATGAATGTGACTGTACTTGGCGGTAGGGCCCTTAAAGAGGTGCTTAAGTCAAAAGGAGGCCATTAAGGATGGGCCTTAATTCAATCTGACTGGTATCCTTATAAGAAGAGGAAGTTTGGACACACAGAGAGACACCAGGGATGTGTGTGCACAGAGGGAAGACCATGTGAGGACACAGCAAGAAGTCAGCCAAGAACAGAGGGTTCAGAGAAAACCAAACCTGCTGACACCTTAATCTTGGACTTCCAAGCCCCATAACTGTGAGAAAATAAATTTCTATTATTTAAGCTACCCAATTTGTGGTATTTTGTTCTGGCAACCCTAGCAAGCTAACATACCTTACATTGCCTTAGATATCAGCTTCTGGCTCGGGAAGGTAGTACTTTTATAAAGAAAAGTTACTAGAGGTGTCCTTTCATCAGAGCTTGTCAGGGCTGTGGGCCAACCGGTGACCACTCTGTCATTGATTCACTAGAGGTTATCTTAGCTGAGAGGTCTGTAGTTTGTTCAGAACCTGATTGACCAGTGGAATGTCGGTGAGGTCAGAGATGTAAGGGGCTGAGAGCCATGACTGCTCTGGAATGGAGTGTTCCTGGTGGAGGACTGAAGCATGTTTGGGGTAAATTCCTCAGTGGTGAGACAGGTAGATGAGTTGGCAGGGGTTATTGTGAGGTAGCTTCCTAGGCTATCCATCCCATTTGATCAAGGAGGGAGTGGACAGGCAGATTTTAACATCGCTTCCTAAATCCAGGAGACATGTTCCATGTCAGTCAAGATCATGTATCTTTAAATGCCTGATGGGAGATGATCTTTTTGATGAACAGATTGTCAGTGACTGGTACAAATGAGGAAGCCCTTTCAAGGAATAAAATGTGCCATCTTCGGGCTTCCCTGGTGGTGCAGTAGTTGGGAGTCTGCCTGCCGATGCAGGGGACACGGGTTCATGCCCCGGTCCGCGAGGATCCCACATGCCATGGAGCGGCTGGGCCCGTGGGCCATGGCCGCTGAGCCTGCGCATCCGGAGCCTGTGCTCCGCAACGGGAGAGGCCACGACAGTGAGAGGCCCACGTACCGCAAAAAAAAAAAAAAAAAAAATGTGCCGTCTTCAAAAGATTGTCTACCATCATCAAGATAATGTACTTTCCAGGAGATGTTGCTCAATGAAAGATGTAAGTAATCCAGTGTTTTCCTCCCACAGGGGCACTTGAGGATCAACAGAGGATGCTGGAAGAACACTGCAGCCAATAGGGCAGTGGAGGGTGCCTTCCTGGACAGGGTCTGGGGTGTGCATGGCTTAGGCATCTGCTCCCTGCCACAAAGTAGTAAATCAGACCTGCCATCCTCAAAGTTTCTCATCTCCTTCTACCAAGCACGGGATGGGGAGAAATGAGGTTGCCATTCTGAGATATGCTCGTAGATTTAAAGAGACATTACATTTACTAATTCTAAACATTGAAAAGACATGGGTACTGGACCTCTTTCAAGTCTAACACAACAGATCTGCCTGAGACCTAAAATCATTCCATTATAGTGCCTGGTCAAAAGCTGCATCCACCAGAAGTAGCAGCCAACTGGCCCCATCCACTGCCCAAGTCTGTGGTCAGCTAGTGGCCATATTATGACGGGGCTATCAAGCATTGGCTTAATTCTTCTAAGAAGCCCAGTTCAATCTGGATCCACGGGCACCTAGCCAGTGGCGAAGTAGGAATAACATGTGTGCTTCCCCTGCTAAGTGTAAAACCAGACAGGCAACCCATGAAACTGGCATGTTCTGACATAACCGACTCTAAAGAAGAAACACTGGAAGGATCGCTGTTGCCAGTGAATTTTCCTAGAGCAATAGCAGAGGCTGTTATAGAGACAAAGTAGATTACACACTGACTCTGGGCTCTATTATAATGGCCTGGATCTGCCCTCTGTGGATGTCCCTGCCTTTAGTCACCCAAACACATTTAACAGTCTATTTTAAAGCAAGGTTAAGTCTTGCCTATTGTTTGGAGAATGGATTGTAGCACTACTAACCATGGTCTTCAGGCAATCTGTTTAACTTCTCTATGCCTCAGTTTTCTCAGTTGTAAAATGGGGATAATCACAGTATCTGATTTAGATAATTTTGAGAATTAAATGAATAAATACATATAAAACAATGAGAACTGTGCCTGGCACACAGTAAGTACTCATAAATATAGCTATCATTCTTTTTGTTATGTTTCAAAGATAAATTGTTCCACAATAAACTAGATACAGAACTACAAGGGATCCTGACAAAAATGAAAAGATTTATCTGTATCTACCGTATCTATTTCTTGCCTACCCCAGTTTCCTTGGGGAGAATGGATATAAAGTCTTTGCCATTTACATTTGACATAACTTCCAGCATGACCTTGAATTTGCTGCTCTCACCCTCAGCCCCTGTTGTTCTCTCTCCTGTAGCCCCCCAGGTCAGAAGAGGGGTCAGGGCTGGGGCAGGGAGGTCAGAGAAAGCAGCCATCAAAACCGCCAAGTGCATAGTCAAAGCTAGGGAAAAGAGAAGAGTGGGAGTGGTACAGGAACAGGAGAGAGAAGAGGTGGTAAGCGCGAAGGAGTCTTTGATTCCAGGGATGATGCTGCCTGTAGACCACAGGGGCTCAAAGTAGAAAGATAAGGAGTTAAAAGCATCTTTGGTGTTGGAGGGGATTGCCTGGCAGAGAGATCACTGCTCTTATGAGCGTACTGGCTTTGTGGAGGCTGCACAGGTATGGGATCAGAAGTGTATACGGTGTAGCTAGAATTCTGACCTTAACTGTTTTCATGCTTCTCTTTTGCATGTTATAGTCCAGATACAGTAACTGACTTCAGTTTCTCAACAGCACCCTGCTCTCTTGAGCCCTGGGAACTTTACATTAGCCATTATCTCTGTCTGCAACATCTTCCCTACTCAATCCTGTCCCCTGGGCTGACTCCTATTATTCATCCTTCGGACCCCAGTTTAGCCCTTCAGGAAACTCCCTGACCCTCAAGACTGAATTAGGCACCACTTCCATGTACTCCAAAAGCACCTTTTACTTTTCTTTCTTTTTTTTTTCCTAAAGATTTATTTATTATTTATTTATTTTTGGCTGCATCGGGTCTCAGTTGTGGCATGCGGAATCTTCATTGAGGCATGCAGGATCTTTCGTTGTGGCGTGCGGGCTCTTCATTGTGGTGTGCAGGCTTCTCTGTAGTTGTGGCACGCAGGCTTCAGGGCTCATGAGCTCTGTAGTTTGTGGCACGCGGGCTCTCTAGTTAGGCATGCGAGCTCAATAGCTGTGGCACGCGGGCTTAGTTGCCCCGCGGCACGTGGGATCTTAGTTCCCTGACCAGGGATGGAACCTACGTCCCCTGCGTTGGAAGGCGGATTCTTTACCACTGGACCACCAGGGAAGTCCCTACTTTTCTATCTCAGCACTTATCATGGAGTATTGTCACTGAATGTTTAATTGTCTATCTCCTGCTAAACTGTCTAGGTACTGGTATCTTTAGCATCTAATGTGATGATTGGCATATTGTGAATGTTCAATATATATTTAAAAAACTTAATTGGTGGAACAAATCAGATGGAAAAAAAAGAGGGCAGATGCTTCAAATGTACTCATGGAGTAAAACAAGATATTTATTTGAATAACAACTCAGAGGAAGATAACAGGTTGGTCCGCAAAGGATATGTGATTCCAAAAGTAGGAACAAAACTGATCTCAAGGGCAAGGAACTGATCAATGTAAGAGAAGAAGTACCAGGGAATTCCCTGGTGGTCCAGTAGTTAGGACTTGACACTTTCACTGCCATGGCCTGGCCCAATCCCTGGGCAGGGAACTATGATCCCACAAGCTGCATGGTGCGGCTGAAAAAAAAAAAAAAAAAAAAGGTACCATTATTCCAAATACCAAACCAAGCTCAAGATCCAGGGTGTCTATTTAAACAATCTGAGTGGGTTGTCAACACAGATTCAAGTGTCAGATAATGGCAGGAGGCAGGCAGTTGGGTGTTTGTTACAGGGACTGTGCAACCAGTCCTGGGAAGAGTGAGGCTTAAGCACTAAAACTCTCACCCCTGTGTTGAGAGTGCTGGGAGCAGAACTTAGGAACTTAGGAAACTTAGGAAACAAGGAGTAAGGCAAGAACTCAGTTACTAGGAGATTGAAATACCAAGGACAGCGCAGAACTGACTGTATAAGTAGGAGTTGGGTAGAAGAGTCACATGGACAGGGTCTAGACAAACTATTATAGTGTGTGTGTGTGTGTGTGTGTGTGTGTGTGTGTGTTATAAAACTATAGCATGTGTAATAAGATAGATAATAGACATTCTAGATGACTGTTTCTGGGTATAACAGCTAAAAAAGTTCCAGAAGTCAGTAGATCTGTTTTTATGATGATGTGTTTATGATGATGCAAGCATGAAGGACAAGGAGGAATAAGCTATGAAATATAAATCCAGTTCAATTGTATTTTATTTTTCAGCATATAGGGAAATAGTACTAGAGCGCCTACCAAGGGCAAACACTCAATAAATAAAATATATAATAAGACATAAATTCTAAGAAAATATATAATATATTTATATAATATATAATATTATATAAAATACATAAAAATTTGCTCACACCAAAGTGTATGTTTTTGGTCTCCTTAAATTAAAAAATTAAATATTCATGTATATGATCTATAGAAATAAATTTCTTTGTTCTTATTTACAAGTTACTGTATTATTACTAAATCAATTATTTTCTGAATTCTAATTCATCTCATAATAGAAAATGCCTAATTACATACAACCTAGCAATTTTTGAAAACCATGCACAAATCACATGATTTTTTTTTTTTTTTTGCAAAAACAGGTACAAAGTTTATTATTAGAGACACAGCATAACATGTGGGAGAGCACACAGAGAAAGTTTATTTAGTTAAGACAGAAGCAAGGAAGAAATACACACCCAGAGAGGAAGGGTGTGGGTGTCCTCCCTAATGAGGAACGCAGTAAAGAGGGGGTCAAATCATGTATATAGGGCAGTTCTTCCAGGTCGTTGTTTACCTTTGGCCAGTTATCTTTTCTTTTTTCACACCTGACCTGCCCTAGAAATCTCTCCAACATGCATGCACATCTTTTTGCCAAGATGGATTTCAGTGCAGAGGCCTGTGGGAGATTTGACAACATTTATTATGGGGTCGTGCCCCTCCCTTTTTGACCCCTGAGGAGCTTTTCTGCACATATGCAGTTGGGGAGGTAATAGATGCAGTCATCTTATCTCTTTACTCTAGCGGAGCTCAGCTCCTGCCCTAACTTTGTCTTTGGAGTGTCAGGGAAAACAAAGCTCCAATTTACTCCGCTGGACAAACTCCAGCTGTCCAGCCCAGGGCCCCATCTACCTCCTATCTCAGTATCTCTTTTTTTTTTTTTTTTTGAATTTTATTTTATTTATTTTTTTATACAGCAGGTTCTTATTAGTCATCCATTTTATACACATCAGTGTATACATGTCGATCCCAGTCTCCCAATTCATCACACCACCACCATTTTTATACAACATATAATTAAATGTATTTTTTTAAACTTTTGGGTGTGATTGAATTATGTGCCTACATTAAAAGATTGTAGTACCAAATTCATACCAATTGGTGACAATCATAACAGGCTTTGGTATCACATCTGTTCAGCCAAGACCACTAGTTTAACCATGCCCGCTTCTGCAGGAGCCCCCAGTCTTTATGAGACAGTCTCTCAAGGCAGTATGTGTAGTGGTTAATGTAGAGAGCCCAAGCCTGGTTCCAAAGTCCAGTTGCCCTTGCTAGCCATGGCCTTTGAGCAAGTTACTTGACCTCTATGTGCCTCATATTCCTCATCTGTAACATGGAAGTGATAAGAATACCTATCTCTTTGTTGTAAAGATCAAATGAGTTGGACTTCCCTGGCGGTGCAGTGGTTAAGAATCTGCCTGCCAACGCAGGGGACACTGGTTTGAGCCCTGGTCTGGGAAGATCCCACATGCCACGGAGCAACTAAGCCCATGCGCCACAACTACTGAGCCTGTGCTCTAGAGCCCATGAGCCACAACTACTGAGCCCGCGTACCTAGAGCCTATGCTCTGCAACAAGAGAAGCCACCGCAAAAAGAAGCCCGTGCACCACAACAAAGTAGCCCCCACTTGCCGTAACTAGAGAAAGCTCATGTGCAGCAACGAAGACCCAACACAGCCAAAAATAAATAAATAAAAATATTTTTAAAAAGAGCAAATGAGTTAATACATGTAACATGATTACAATGAACGTCAGCTCAATGAATGTCAGCTATCTATCTACATTATTATATCTTCTCTCCCTTGTTTTCAGAGGAAAGAGCCCACCAGCCCTCCCCTACAAGAATATTGGAACTTCCTCTCTCTCCTCTTAAGTTTTATCTTATGTTGCCTGGGGGTAAGGATGGCAGTGGTCGGGCCAGTTCTGGCATTCCCCAGCATGCTCTGTGGCGTGGGGGCTGAGTTCATGCTGGCCTTTCTTTGAGTTTAGTATGTGGGGTACTTAGTGCCTTTGATTCTCAGCTTTGGGCTCAGCCACCATTCTGGGACAAGAGGAAAAAGCTCATTTGGCAGGCTGTCATGTCACTTTTTGAAGCTTCAACATTCAGCCTTCCAAAATGGCTTGCTTTCTGCATGATCGGAGAAAGTGTTCACCTCACCCAGTTTAACACAGTGTTTATCAAACAGAGGGCAGGTATCCTTGGCCTCACTCTAGCATTATGTAAGTATCCAAAAATTCTTTTTTTTTAAACTCCCATGAACACAGAGCTCTTTAGCCCTCCTCCTGCCCTTCTCCTGCCTATTCTTGGGGGCGTTGAGTAGGTCGAAACATTTTGCAAATCATAGTTTTAAATATTTAGCTAATATTTTAAACACTACATTGCTTGAACTTTCTATCACAGTGTAAGTCACATTTCCCCCAGGCAGGCTCCTTAACTTATTTGCTATAAGCAGTTGAGCTGCTGGCACTTTTTTTGATGTTTATTTATTTGTTGAGGTTTTGTTTTTGTTTTTTCAGTTGAAATCCTTCCTCTGGATCTTAAGTTGTGTTTGGCATTTTCCTCTGGGAAGAAGAAAAAAATTTTAAAAACTTAAACTCAGAGTTGGCATAAAATAAAAACAAATAGAAAATGTTGGCTGAAAACTCCATAGTCACAGAGTTTTCCAGAGGCAAATGTTATAGCTAATCATTTTCATATTTGCTTGGAAAATAGTCTGGAACTTGTGAGTCTTTACTATTCAGCTCTTTGGTAGGTAATTAAATGTAAGCAAAGAGCTCCTTTCCTAACAACGTTAAAATCTGCTTACTTTAATGAAAAATGTTGTGTGATATACTTGATCACAGATGTAAGCTTTTGAATAACATTGAACTAATTTTAGATAATCATTTTCCCATTTTTTTCTGCTTGTTTAATTGCCAAAACAGGATTTTTTAAAAATAATCCAGCATGTATAAAGAACACTTGGGCTTCTGAATCTCAAAAATAAATATATGAATAAAGCCTAAATCATTAGAAAAATGAACATTTCACCAAAGCAGTAGTATATGATTGGTCTCAACCTGATAAGGGTTTTTAGAAAGTGATGAAGGTTCTTTATTTTCATTTCTCTTCTGATTCCTATTGGCTATTCAATCTATTTAATGTGGAGTATATTTTATTTGTAACAAAATTGTTGTAGACAATTTGGCATCAAAACAATGAAAGTGAAGAAAGAACTTAAAATATGCTAAAAAATGGAATTATCCAATCAGGAAGAGAAATTTTTTATTGGGTACAATTGAACATAAAACATTATATTAGTTTCTGGTGTATGACATAAGGATTTGATATTTGTAAGTATTGTGAAATAATCACCACGGTAAGTCTAGTGAACATCCATTGCCATACATAGTTACAGAATTGTAGAAAATGTTTTTTATACAACAGGAAGGAAATAAAATGATACGGGTAAAATTTGAAAGTTTGTGACGTTAAATTATAGTATTTTTATTCAAAAGTCTGTGACTGGGTATCCTTGAAACTATCTCTTTACAGTGGCCACGGATTTAACTACCCTAAAACATAGCTTCCTGGGCGTCTAAACAACAGTGAGTCCATACTTGCCATATTCTCGAAGTCAGTACAGATCAGCCTAGATAAGACCCAATAGATGTTAATTTATCCCACGCTCAAGTGGTTTAAGAAACAGATATTACCTTTTGGTGACAAACTGGTAGCTATGTTTGCATCAGGGGTCAAAGAAATACCATAGCAAAGGGGACTGTGGGGACAAAAGTAGAATCTTGCAGTTTTCAGCAAAAACATCTAAGAATGCATGGACTGTTATAAATTTCAGTGGGTTAGTAAAAAATCTGGTGAGACTGGGAGGTTATAAGAATCTAACCAGAAGATTACTATTTTGAGTTCACTTCCAGATGTTCAGAATGATTTATAATGCTCTAAGTCAAGATAATCTATATTAAATTATTTGTTTGGTGTTATATTTCTACTTTCATTTTAGTGTCACAGGAGAGAAAATTTCCTCTGTTCTGTCTGACAAAGCTATAAGTTTCACTTAAATATACTGTGCTTAACTGAAACATATACTTTTGTTTCCTACAAGAATCAGAAATGAAAAACTAGATACATATTTCACTGTTTTATTTTTTCCATGATCATATCAAGAAGGCAGATAAATTAAGTACTTTTAATTTATACTTTTAATTAGGAAAAGAATTTATTAAATTCTTTTCCTAATTAAATACTAGGAAAAGAAATAAGAATTTCCTAATAGCCACTGGAAGAGGTACAAGGTTCAGTTTTTTTTTTTTTGTGGCCTCTCCCGTTGCGGAGCACAGGCTCCGGACGCACAGGCTCAGCGGCCATGGCTCACGGGCCCAGCCGCTCCGCGGCATATGGGATCCTCCCAGACCGGGGCACGAACCCGTATCCCCTGCATCGGCAGGCGGACTCTCAACCACTGCGCCACCAGGGAGGCCCAAGGTTCAGTTTTAAACAGCTGCTTATCTACATCATGTGTTTATCTGTCTCCATTAGTATTGAGTAATCTCATTCAGAGGCTCCCTTTAAAAAAAAAAGACAGATAACCAATACTACATTACCTTGTTTTCCAAACAGATTGTTCAGAGATTTTCAATGATGGGTATAAGCAGAGTGGATTTTACCAAATCAAACCTCTCCAGAGCCCAGCAGAATTCTCTGTTTATTGTGACATGTCCGATGGAGGAGGATGGACTGTAATTCAGAGACGATCTGATGGCAGTGAGAACTTTAACAGGTGTGTTAATTATGACATAAGGATTTATGTGGAGTAGGAAATGTGAGGTTTACAATAAGTTAAGCCTTTTTTATTATATCCTGAAGTGTATTAATTAGACAGAATTTCATTCTCTCTTAATAATAATAAAATACATTAGCTAATCAAGAAAATATTGGGGGTAGGGGTGGAGGTGCACACCTTGGGTACTGCAAAGGTCCATTTGGATTTTGCTAAAGTCAGCTTTCACTTTAATTTTTTAGAGACTGGAATGACTATGAAAATGGCTTTGGAAATTTTGTCCAAAAAAATGGCGAATATTGGCTGGGTAATAGAAATCTTCACTTATTGACTACACAAGGTAAGGTTTGCCTAATATCAACTTCATCTGAAATACAATAAAAAGAACACAAATGTTTTTCACTAAATCATAGGCAATAGAACTAATTCAGTAACTGCTATGATTTGCAGATGGCAATGATCGCTTTTGGGCAATAATTCCCTTTGTAAAATGTGGCTGCTTGCACCTGGGTTATGGGAGGGAGATTTCTCATATATTTTTGTTCTGTTTCTTGGAAGGAAAGCTAATGTTATAATCATTCTTTTTAAATGCCTTGAGCGCCTCAAATTGTATCAGTTATCTGCTGGCACAATAAGACTGTGAAACAAGACATAAATTTAGTGGCTTAAAACAACAACTGCTTCTTATTTCTCACAGATCTACAGGTTGGCTGGGTGGCTTTGCTGATCAGGGCTGGGCTCTGCTAATCTTGGCTCAGCTTGCTCATGGGTTGGTGATTAACTTCCTGGTCAGCTGGAGGCTGGCTGTTCTAGGCTAGCCTTGGATAGAATGCTTCAGTTCACTCCATTTGGTCTCTCATCTTCCAGCTGGCTAGTCTGGACTTGCTCTTGAAGCAGAGGCAGAGTTCCAAGAGAGACAGTGGAAGCACATAACTTTCTTGAGACCCAGACTCAGAAGTGGCACACAGTCACTTTCACTGCCTTCTATTGGTGACAGCAAGTCACAGGACCAACTCAGGTGTAAGGGGAAAGGAAATAGACTTAATGGGAGGAGTTACAAAGTCTCATTGCAAAGGGAAGGGTGAAGAATTGAGGAATTATGGCAGTTTTTTGGAATCAAATACCACAATATACTGAATATTTTTGTTCCCATTCCATTTCCAAATTTTATTTTGAAAAATTTCCAAGACACAGCAAAACTGGAAAAAGTTTCAACCTACCACCTAGATTTTACATTAACGTTTTAATCCCATATCTATCCATCCATCAATCCATTTTTTTGGACATATTTCAAAGTAAATTGTGTACATCTGTAAAATTCCCCCTATATAGCTTTTGCATGGATATCTTTAACTAGAGTTCAATATTTGTCTAAAATATCACGAGTTTAATAATACGTTTTCCAAGCTTCTCTTTCCCATGTTCTTTTGCTCCAATCCTTTACCTTCCTTACCTTAGTTGCTATCTCAGATTGTAGTCAGTTCCACTCCAATCTGATTCCTAATGTTTCATAAAAGGCAACTGTATTGCTCAAGAAAACATGCTAAATCACACTGGCAATGCACTAAATGTAAGGGCAAGGGTTTATTTTTTTCAAATAAGTTAAGGAAAGTGATTGGTGTTTCTATATTCATAATAGTATGATTATAATTATAGAGATCTTTGAGACATCAGAATAGTAACTCAGAGAGGATGGATAATCCTAGATGTCTAATGCTTTCTTTGTATATTCTTCTTGTGATCAGTGCTCTCTAAATTTCAATGTATTTATTATCCTACTTTCAAGTGTTTTATGATAGATATATAACATTTATCATCCCAGCTTCTGTTTCTTTCACACATTAATATGCATCTGATTTCTTGTTGAAACTATGAAAACCCCAAGAAGTAACCTTTGGCTCCTTCTAAACATACAAATTTCAAAGTTATTATTTTTCAAATTATTATTAAGTGTTTATTTGCCCAGATGCGCTTTGCCAACACATCTGCTTCCCCTTCAGGTTTTGATTGGTGTTTCAGGCTGGCTACTCTCATGGTAGCAAAAATGTATTGATCAGTTCCAGGCATCACAACTGCATATCACATCATCCCAAGGAAAAACAGTGCCTTTGACCTTGCATTTCTTAATTATGAGAGCCTTTAAGGCTAAGGAGTTGCCTCTGAAAATAGCTTTATCCCCATTATACAAATTTTGGCTGAAGTGTTTGCAATAAAAAGTTAATTTAGGGCTTCCCTGGTGGCGCAGTGGTTGAGAGTCCGCCTGCCGATGCAGGAGACATGGGTTCGTGCCCCGGTCTGGGAAGATCCCACATGCCGTGGAGCGGCTGGGCCCGTGAGCCATGGCCGCTGGGGCTGCGTGTCTGGAGCCTGTGCTCCGCAACGGGAGAGGCCACAGCAGTGAGAGGCCCGCGTACAGCAAAAAAAAAAAAAAAAAAAAGTTAATTTAGAAATGGTCTGTAATTGAACTTTTATTTACTCATTGACCAAAGAGATATTTAGATGGTTACCTAAAAGTCTGAATCTCTTCTATAATACAAAGCACTTTTTTTTTAGGAGTCTTGACTTAGCCTGTGTTACTGCTCTTGTCCCCTTTGCAGTCTTAGCTCGCATAACATTTAGTACGTTTTGATCAGATGAAAGTGGCCTCTTCCTTGAAACCCCACTTTAGAGAGCTCCATGGAACAAGGAATTTGTGGGGCCAGAGTGCCTCCTAGACTCGCTCCAGTGATGGGGATCCAGCATTCCCTGCCCAAGAAGCCTTGAACTTGTCTCCAGGACCTGCTCATGCCTCTTCTTCATCTGTCCCCACTGTGGGACAATTATACAGCTGGTGTGTGCACCCCTAAGTCTGAGGGGAGGTAAAGAAAGAGCTTTCATTTTGGTGTAAAAAGAGTGTGGGTGTGCAGCCTGGAACGCCCATGCGTGTGGGCAAAGCCCCTTGCTGTGTGTGATGGAGACAGAGGTGGAAGAGAAGGGAAGTAGACCACAGACCAGGCCTGCATGACGTGTCTCCATGTTCTGGCCCGGAACTGGGAGGCAGCCAAGACTAAATTCAAACCTGATCTTACAGGTCACTGTGAAAGTTTATTTATCAAAGTAGGAGGATTGAATATAGTTATTATCTAACAGTTAGTTTGATTTATAACTTTTTATGTTTCTGACAATAGTTTTGTTTCTGAAAAAAGAATAGTCTTTGTTATTTGCAGATGATGGGACAATGAAGAAAAGATGATTACTTGATGATATCAACTATTTCAGTCATTATTTATATTTAAGATCAACATTCTTACCAAAAGTAAGAAAAAAGAGGATAAATGTTTAAACGTCTTAAAACTTCTTTCATGGTTAGATTTCTTAATCTACTTACTAAAAAATGACTTGCTTTCTGTTGTTCTTTGCCAAGTGAATTACACTGGCTTTTACCTGTGATAGATGCAGTAGAAATGTTCTACCTTTAATTTTGCGTCCCTAATTTTTTTCAAGTAAAATACACATTAAAACATTCACGTTATAAATACAATGGAGTCACTGCTTATTCTTTGAAAACTGACTCATGGCAGAAGGAAATAGTCTAAGTAAAATAGAGCCGCAAATTATTTTTAAGCCTCAGTAAATCAGTGTCATGTCACAAATTAAAAAAAAAACAACTACGATTTCTTTTTTTTTTTCAGGAGACTACACATTAAAAATCAACCTTGCAGATTTTGAAAAAAATAGCCGTTATGCACAATATAGAAATTTCAAAGTTGGAGATGAAAAGGTACTAACATTTTCAAATAACTAACATCATGAATTAACATGTAAAACATACAATATAAACCTGAAGTCAGGGGAAACAAAAACATGCAATAGAACCTAATCATTTATTTATTAAATAAGCCTGTTAAAATAGTAACAACTGATCATGGAAGTCACCTCTTTTCCTTTAGAATTCCTATGATTTGCATATTGGGGAATATTCTGGAACAGCTGGAGACTCCCTTGCAGCGAATTTTCATCCTGAAGTGCAATGGTGGGCCAGTCACCAAAGAATGAAATTCAGCACATGGGACAGAGATAACGACAACTACGAAGGGAACTGTGCCAAAGAAGATCAGTCTGGCTGGTGGTTTAACAGGTTTGACATTTTATAAACATAATTGTAGTGGCATTGATGATTGCTCACTGGTGGGCATTAATTATAATATATGAGGTAATGTTGGTCTTCTTTGTGATACTGGTATTATTAAATAAACACCTTTATAAGAATTCTTTTTTTTTGCGGTACGCGGGCCTCTCCCGTTGCGGAGCACAGGCTCCGGACATGCAGGCTCAGCGGCCATGGCTCACGGGCCCAGCCGCTCTGTGGCATGTGGGATCTTCCCAGACCGGGGCACGAACCCATGTCCCCTAGCATCAGCAGGCAGACTCTCAACCACTGTGCCACCAGGGAAGCCCTATAAGAATTCTTAAGTGATGAAGTAGCTTTAAGGATTTGTTCATTGTGTACATTAGTAAAGCTTGAAAGATATATCATAGAAATAAATCAAATTACTGCTTTTACAAAGATTCTTTGCAAACTGAATCATGGGTGAGTTATCATAAGGAGTGGGTCACAAATTGACACAAAGAAATAGAGAACATTTTCGACGTTCTAATAACCAAGTAGCTCTCCACCTTCTCGTATTATACCAAATGGCCATGTTATTGTAATTTTTTCTGTGTAATACTACTTTTCATTTACTGTGACTTTTATTAAATCATTGAATCCAAGCTCCTTCCAATGCATAAATTTCCTCTACAACATTCCTGAAACCTAATTCCACCTTCTCATTGAATACTTCAGTGTTACTTTATCAGCAAACTTATTCCATTTTTGATTGTACTAAATCAGTTTTTCTTCATTTTCCTTTTGTTTGCCTGAAATCTTCCTTCTTATTACTTTGCCAGTTTTTTTTCTCAGTAGCTACAGAGTAATTGTATTCTTTTTCAACATAATATCTTTGGGTGCCGGATAAGAAGATATTTATTGTATTCCTCAATGTTTTCTCTTCTCTAAGCTAGATATGCCTTATTCCTGTAACTGTTCTCCACCCACGATGATATCCAGACAGTACCCTTTGTTGTAATCACAAAGTTAAGGCAGGAATGGAAAAATTCAAACAGTCTTCCTTAAAAATAACCTGATAAGCCTGCTATGTCTGCAAAGCAGATGTGCTCAGACTCTTAGGCAGTACATGAGCTTTGAACATCTTTTCTATTTAGAAGACAGGGGCCCCCTCAAAATAACTTTGCATTACAGAATCTTTAGTGAGTGAGTATTTCTGGCGTGCCGTGTTTTCCATGTAATTGAGGAATAATCATTTAAATTCCATAATCCAAATGTTAACATTTTTTTGATTATGTAAACACTTTTAAAACATTAAGCATCCTCTATTTTATTAAGTGGAGGTATACCAGACATATGTCTATTTTCCCTACAATCATGAGAATAGTCATCATGAACATCACGTGTTACTGTGATGTGCTGATTTTAGAGTTGTAGATTCTAGGGAGGTACAGCTTGTTATATATAGTGTGGAGTGTCAAGCTGAATCTAAATAGTTGTAAAAACACTATTTTATCTGGATTTTGCTTTTTTCAAAGTTTGAGTCCATTTAATTTTTGGTCATTTTGTAAGGGAAGTGGAACACACACAGCAGTGAGAGGAGACAGAGAAACGAAGTGATCTTTCCTGTTTAACAGGTTGAAGGTGGTGTTAATCTTTTTCCCTAGCAGCTTTCTTGTTCTCTTAAAACCGTCTTTATCAGCTTCTCTTCATCCTCCTTTTTCTTCCCATTATTCTAAGTTAGCCTTATGTAAGAATTATCAGCATTATGTAAAACATCTATAATTCACAAAGTTGTAAGCATCCCTTAATGTTTGATTTGGAACAGAATTCCAACACGGAAATAACAACCACATTGTTAATGTTAGCAGGAGATCAAAACTATAAGTACCTACCCAGTTGAACGACAGCTGGCACACAGATTAACAGGGGCTAATAAACGATTTACTTGACTTTAAAGATAGGGGTTCAGGAAAGACAAAGAAAGGCAATTCAGTAGCTGGAGCCACCCAAGGAGCCTGCATTATCCTTGGAGTCAAAGGAGATGATAAGGCTGGAAAAACAGAAAAGCTGGAGAAAAAGTCAATTGTTCCAGGAGCTCAGTGCTACTTCTCCCATACCTGCTACTTCTGTGGTTTAACTCCATCATCCTCTTCCTCCTTACTCTTTTTTTTTCCTGTCCCATAGTTCTTCCAATTTACATGAAATCTTGGCACTTCATAAGTATATTCCACTTACAAGGCATTCCTTCTCTGCATAGCAAACTAATCACTGAATGTTGACGTTTTCTCTGCTTTTCTGGTGTAGCATCTCATGTGTGTGCTCACAGCTACTTCTTCACCAAGGAAGCCCCAATCTAACTTCAAGTCCAGGCTGTTCTAGAACCTGGAAGATGCTGGAAAATTGGTCTTAGAATTCCTAAGGTTTCCTGTGTTGACCAGAGCCAGTTTCCTAATAGCATTCAAATCACAGACCAAATTAAAAAGTACATGTAGTAGATGTCTCTAGGAAGACAGAAATATGCCAAATATATGTTCTGGAGGCTCAATTTAGAGTATTTTGTCTTTTGACGTTACTTTCCAATGCAGTTTTTAAAACACAGTAGGCTCTTAACACTTGCAGATTTAGCATACATGGTTTTGATTAGTTACATCAGTTTAAGTTAGGAGGACTGTCAGAACGGTCAGCAGGAGAGAATTACAAGGCGGGTAAGGGATTCAAGCCAGCCACTCAGCGTTTATGGGTAAATTATATGCTTTCTTTGATTCAGTAATTTAGGTGCTTTCCAAAGACTTTAAGAACTATCCCTTGTGAATGTTCTCCTTATGTCCTAATGTCTGATATCTTTTCATTGGTTATATCAATAAATATACAGTAACTAATTGCATAACAGTACACAGAAAATTATCACCTATCCTCAGTTTATCCATATCAGGAACAAAATTTACCGATTCCAAAGGAGGAAGGGGGACATTTAAAAATTTGTGATAACCTAACCAACTTATCTAGGTTGGGGCAATAAATGTAAAAAGTTAACTCAGCATCTAAGACAAATGATTATTGTCTGATGGCTGGGAAATTTTTAAATGGTGGTTTAGGTTTTGTTTTCTTATCCTTGAGCTTAAAATAATTGATATACTGGTGCTTTTTAAGAGGGAGGAAGGGAATTTGAATTTCGAAAGCTAAGTCTTGGCAGCAGATGGATGAACACTGTAAGTGTAAAGTATACAGGGGAGCTGGCAAATAGAGCAGCGGGCACGCCTTGCTTTGTTAACCCATACTGCTCTTGCTAAGGCTCAGGCTTACAAGGTCATGTTTTTGCTTGCTTGTTTTCTCCCTCCCTCCCTCCCTTCCTTCCTTCCTTCCTTCCTTCCTTCCTTTTCTATTAAGAACAGAGCTCCTTCTTTATCAGTACTCTATAAGTGGCCTAGGTTTTATCCTGAGAGTTGTTATGGTACTAAAATCCACCAGTTTAAAAAACTCATGTTGTAGAATCACTTGGCTTATCTAAATACTCCCTTATCTAAAAATGGCAGAGGGAGTTCCCTGGTGGTCCAGTGGTTAGGACTCCACACTCTCACTGCCAAGGGCGTGGGTTCAATCCCTGGATGGGGAACTAAGATCCCACAAGCCGCTCGGCGTGGCAAAAAAAAAAAAAAAAAAAGGCAGAATTCATAATTACAATGTTTTTAATCATTTGCTAGCAAAATAAAATGGTTTCAAAGGGTATTTTTCTAGTCTGATTGTTTTGTGTTTATGTTTCCTCCCACTAGGTGTCACTCTGCAAACCTGAATGGTTTATATCACACGGGCCCCTACAGGGCTAAAACAGACAATGGGATAGTCTGGCACACCTGGCACGGATGGTGGTATTCCTTGAAATCTGTGGTTATGAAAATTAGGCCAAATGATTTTATTCCAAATATTGTTTAATTGTCCCTGCTGGGCTTTCATTTCTGCAGTTCATCTTGGTTTAAGTGATTTGAAAAATAGCAAATCTGAACCTTCACATGTATAATGATGGCAATTGTTATGTGCACTACTTTCCATTCTTACTTGCCTTTATTACTTAATGTACTTTCAGTACAGCAAATATGTGATATTCACCAAATAAATGTAGATTATGTTACTATTTAATTGAATTCCTATGTGCAAAGGACTACAATAAGAGAAGAGATTATTGCTGAACAAAAAATAAAAAGCATAGAGTATATACATGACTTGGGAGATAACACAGCATAAATTTATAATAAATTACATATGAATGCAGTTTTAAAAATACATGAAAAAAATCCAGCAAATAATGGATTGCCAAATCAACTGCGTGGATAATAAATATTATGAATTGAGAATGAACTCAGGTCTCTGACTGCAAAGCTAGAACTTTAAATACAACCCAGGATCTTAATCACTATAAAACACTTTCTCGTATTTTTAGGATGTTTATGTAGATTACACACTTCTTTCAGAAGCCTCATTTTAATTCTTATACCAATCCTGTGAGGTATTATTATTCCCATTTAAAAGAGCTGAGAATTTGAGGATCTGAGAGGCTGTTATTGCTCAAAGTTACAAAGCTAATAAGTAGGGGAACAAGGACTCAAATCCAAGTCTTCACATGCTGAATCAAATGTTTTGCACTCACACTGCAACTTCTGGGATGTGTCAGACACAGAAGACGCACTTCAAACTCACGTGAAGCTCATTTTTTGGATAAAAACATACACTAACCATACAATCACAAAAATATAAATAATTCTAAAAGCTGATAAGTATGAAGAAAAAATATGTGCCTGGGGGATGTATAGCAGGGAACCTGACCTGGCTTGGGGAAGGGGGGTCAGAGAAGTTTCCCAGAAGAACTAACTTTTTGAGCTGATATCTTTTTTTTTTTTTTTTTTTTGTGGTACACGGGCCTCTCACTGTTGTGGCCTCTCCCGTTGCAGAGCACAGGCTCCCGACGCGCAGGCTCAGCGGCCATGGCTCACGGGCCCAGCTGCTCCGCGGCATGTGGGATCTTCCCAGACCGGGGCACGAACCCGTGTCCCCTGCATCAGCAGGCGGACTCTCAACCACTGTGCCACCAGGGAAGCCCTGAACTGATATCTTTTAACTAGGTGTTATGTGGGAAATCATTGCAGGCAGAGAGAAATCCTTATGTAAAGTACACAAAGCAAGAAAGTGCATGGAAACAAAAAAAGGCTAGAGAGGCAATATGATTTAGTGATCCTTACATCCTTAAACCAAGGATTCTGCCACCTAATAGCTGTGTGACCTTGGGTAGGCTACTTAACTTCTCTGAACTTCAGTAATCTCATCTGTAAGATGAAGATTATAATAGTACCTGCCTCATAGGGTTGGGTTGAGGATTACACAAGTAAAGTACTTAGAATAATGCCTTGCACAAAGTAAGCAGTCAATAAGAACTAGCCGTAATTATTAGTGAAGTTGGCATTAAGGGGCAATAATAACAGATGTCTTGAAATAATGGGTCACATAAAGATGTTAAGGTTGGGACTTCCCTAGTGGTCCAGTGGCTAAGACTCCACGCTTCCACTGCAGGGGCCGTGGGTTCGAGCCCTGGTCGGGAAACTAAGATCCCACATGCCTCCCAGGCCGCCAAAACAAAACAAAACAAACAAACAAAAAAGATGTTAAGGTTAGTTGTACTGATACTTTATCCTCTGAACAGTGCTTCCCAAAGCAGGCTTCTCAAACTTTAATGTCATACCAATCACCTGGGCATCTAGTTAAAGTGGTTCTGGGGTGGGGCCTCAGGTTCTAGTTGTTTAACAAGTTTTCAGGTGATGCAGATTTAGGAATCTGGTCTAGGGATCCCACTTGGAAAAATGAGTGTAGGCAGCGGTAGTTCTGTGGAATAGTAATAGTTAATACAGGAGGAAAGGGCTCCTTGATCAAATGAGTCTAGGAGAAGACACAAAATTCAACAGATTTCTTCTCTTGAGTCTTTCTCAGGTCCTTTAATATGCTTACATGCATTGTGAAGTTCCAAAAGGAACATAGAGTAGTCCCCCCCCACCCCCACCCCCGCTTACCTGCAGTTTCCCTTTCCAAGGTTTCAGTTACCCACGGTCAACCATGGTCTGAAAATTTCGAATAGAAAATTTCAGAAATAAACTATTTACGTTTTAAATTATGCAACTTCTGAGCAGCGTGATGAAATCTTGCCTGCATCTGCTCCATCCCACGCGGACGTAAATCTTCCCTTTGTCTGGAGTTTCCCACCTGTTACTTAGTAGCCGCTTCAGTACCTGATCAACTGTCTGGGTAACGCAATGCTTATGTTCAAGGGACCTTGCTTTACTTCATAGTGGCCCCCAAGCGCAAAAGTAGTGATGCTATCGATTCGGATGTGCCAGAGAGGAGCTGTAAAGTGCTTCATTTAAGTGAAAAAGTGAAAATTCTCAATGAGGAAAGAAAAGAAATCATATGCTGGGATTGCTAAGATCTACGGTAAGACCGAATCTCCTTTCTGTGAAACTGTGATAAAAAAGAAATTTGTGCTGGTTTTGCTGTTGCACCTCAAACTGCAAAAATTACAGCCACAGAGCATGGAAAGTGCTTAGTTAAGATGGAAAAGGCATTAAGTTTGTACAATAAAATATTGTGGGAGAGAGAGAAAGAGACCACACTCATAACTTTTATTACAGTGTATTATTATTTTATTATTATTAATCTCTTACTATGCCTGATTTATAAATTAAACTTTATCATTGGTATGTATATATAGGAAAAAAAGTATATATAGCATTCAGTACTGTCCACGGTTTTAGGCATCCACTGAGGATCTTTGAATGTGTTCTCTGCAGATAAAGGGTGAACCACTTTTGCACTTTTAGATCCGGTTAGGAGTGTGTTCAGCTGCAAGATGTACATCACTTATTATGGAAGTCCAGACAAATGGGGATTTGTTCATCTTATATAACAAGAACTCAGGAGGTAAGAGGTTGCTGGCCTTGGTTCAGCGCTCTGCCGTGTGGAAGCTGATATCTCTGCAACTCACTTTGCCCTCCTTCAAAATCACACGTTTTCTACTGCAGTTTCTACTTTGAGTCCATTTGAAAGCAGGACGAAGGGCGAAGGGTCAATAGACTTCACTTTATGCCTTATTGGCCAGAATTCTGTCATGTAGTTATTCTATCTGGAAGTAAGATCGTGAAAGAGAATATTTAATTTTATAGTTGCTAGAATGTACAGGCAAGAAAAGTGTTTGTCATGGTTCCTGAATTTTTTTAAATTTATTTTATTGAAGTATAGTTGATTTACAATGTTGTGTTAATTTCTGCTGCACAGCAAAGTGATTCAGTCATGCATATATATTCTTTTTCATATTCTTTTCCATTATGGTTTATTCCAGGATATTGAATCTAGTTCCCTGTGCTGTACAGTAGGACCTTGTTGTTTATCCATTCTATGTGTAATTGTTTGCCTCTGCTCATCCCCAACTCCCAATCCTTCCCTCCCCCATCCCACCCTCCCCCTTGGCAACCACAAGTCTGTTCTCTATGTCTGTGGGTCTGTTTCATAGGTAACTGAACTTTTTTTTTTTAATGCAGTCTTCTGGGAACAGTGTTCCACAGATCATACTTTGGGAAGGTATAAATAATGGGGGACCAGTGGCAATTTTATATGGGTATTATTTGCTCAAGTAGTAGCATGAAGACCTCATGCGATTAGGAGATCAAAAGAAGAAAAGCTTTTAAAGGAGGAAAAAATGATTTTATAGAGAAGTGTGAGGGGAGCTAAACAAGTATAGTGTTACATAAATCTCAGTGTAATAGTTTTTCAACGCAGAAGGAATGAAAAAGAATTTTAATGCCATAAAAAGGTGGAAGAGAAAGAGTTCTAATGAAAAACCTTTGGATTTAGTGATGATGTTATTTGTGTCCTTAAGCCTATTTCAATGGACATAGTGGGGAGAATAGCCAGAGGGCAGGAAATAAAAGCAGTTAGAATAGATAGGTCATTTGAGTTTAGACGTGAGAGGGAAATTGGACTGGTTTACCCGAAGTCAAAACATGAGGAAGACCCCAGTATAAACAAATTCCTCTAAAATTTTACCATTAGAGAGTGGTTTATTCGATTTTACCACTTTTTAAAATGCAAATATGCTTTTAATTTATTATCAGGTGATTACATTATGGCAAAGAAACTTGAGCCCCTGCCCCCCCACCTTTTTTTTTTGCGGTACGTGGACCTCTCACTGTTGTGGCCTCTCCCGTTGCGGAGCACAGGCTCCAGACACGCAGGCCCAGCGGCCATGGCTCATGGGCCCAGCCGCTCCGCGGCATGTGGGATCTTCCTGGACCGGGACACAAACCCCTGTCCCCTGCATCGGCAGGCGGACTCCCAACCACTGCGCCACCAGGGAAGCCCCCCCACCTTTTTTTTAATAAAACGGAAGTATAAAGGAAATGCAAGAATGCTAAATACCTGACATCATTGCAGAAGAGGTTTCCACCAAAAGACAAATGGTATTTTTAACAAAAGGCGGGTGGGGAGGTGTCCCTGAAAGTACCAACTTCACAAATTTGCCCAAGATCTACAGTTTCAGAAAGGATGCAAATCATAAAATCAAGATCCTTCCTTACAGCCTATAATCTATTGTTTGGTCAACACGAAATTAGTTGGGGAGAAAGACAAGTCAACATATAGGCAGTTAATCTGCTCCAAGCGATAAACAAGATGGTTTAATGTTTAGCTATTGCCCAAGAAGGTTGCAGTCTAACTGAGGTTTAAATTTTATCTTTGCCTTTTTTTCTCTGACAAATTACTTTACATCTCTGTGCTGAGTGTTCTCATCTCTAAAATATGAATAATAATATAGTTACCCTAGAGTAGTGCTGTGAGGATTAAATGAGATATGCTGTGCTTGGCACATACTAAGTGCTCCATAAATATTTACTACGATGACAGTGGTGGTGCTATTGAAGATGAGGAAGATAAAAAAGGAATGTGATAATGGTGAATTGGAGTGCTGTGTGACCTTCACCAAGAGTTGAAGGTGTGAGAAGAGAGATGGTCAGAGAAGGTTTTCCAGACAAAGTAGCAGATAAAATGAATTATGACTCTGGATAAGCTGTATTTTCTCTGGACAAGCTGTACAAGCCCCGCAATCCAGGTTCTTCATATTACTGGAATTTAAAATACTAAAAAATTAGGGACTTCCCTGGCGGTCCAGTGGTTAAGATTCCGTGCTTCCACTGCAGGGGGCGTGGGTTCAATCCCTGGTCAGGGAACCAAGATCCTGCATGCCATGCAGTGTGGTCAAAAAATAAAATAAAAACTAAAAAATTAAAGAATGAAACCTGGTTTACAGACCATCTGGTCCAACGGTGTCTAAAATGGGCTCGGGGGAGGCTTTAATTTTGATAACGTGCCTCAGGGTCCCTGTAGGGAACAGGAAGTTTTCCTTTTTTTTTCATTCAACACAGCTGTTTTTATCTATTTTATGTATTTGGGTTCCACATAACACTGCTATATGTTATGGGGTTTTTTTGTTTGTTTGGAAAAAAAGAATGCTTATCATCTCTAAAAGAAGGTTTAGACCTCTTCATTTTTTCAGATGAAGAAATTTTCTGCATTTGTGCAGAGGACGGGTATTTCTGGGGAAGGACTTTGTTACTCCCTCGACTCAAATGAATTAACAAGCATTGTAATCCCAAAACTGTACCCTGTGTTCCAATGAATATCAGCACTTCACTTAGAACAGTGCCTTCAAAAGCCTATATACCCAGTAAAAACCATACTCTATGGTGGGCAAGTTCATGACAAGCTGCAACCTTTGCAAGAGGATAAAAGAGTGAATTAGGCGTTCTCTCATAACAAGCCGACTTGACACAGGGTATTGTCTCCACTCCCGGGGCATGGGCACCGTTTGCAGTTTCTAGGCCTTTCTAATTATAGATGTGCTATGTAACATTGCCTCCGCCTGCACCTCTAACATAACAATATTCAGCACTTAGCATTACCAAAGACCTTTCCAGCTTGAACTAATTAATTCATACAATTCCAACCATCTGGGACAGATAGTACTATTACCCAGGTTTTACAGACACAGAAAACTTCAAAAGAGGTTTCTCCAAGGTCATATAGCAATTGGAATGAGGCCAGGAGTATATTTTGGAAGTCCTAGGTTTTTTAGTTCATTGGAAGACGACCTTACGCAGTTTAGATTTAAGAGTAATTTGATTTTTTTTTCTTCAGGGTGCTAAACAGATACCCATTTGTTGGATACTAGCTCACTCTCTCGTTTCTGCTGTGGCTTCTCTCCCAGAAGGAATGATTAAACCCTTAGGAATTATTGTGCACGTCATAATTCTTCGGAATAACAGGTAGTTTGGGAGCTCTTAAAGGTGGCTAACACATGCCAGCTGTTTCGTCTCTTTCACTCTTGTCCTTTAATTATACCTACTCTATCTCTTTTCAGTTGAGTGATATTGGAACACAGAGCTCTTGAAATGTAAAATGAAACCTCAGAAAAATCAGCTAGTTATAAAGGCTTCTCTGTTCTTTTCTGGTGACCAACTAACTAATTGAGATTCTTAGAAATCCCATACTCTTCAAAGAAGGTCTTCTAGAGATACCAGCTTTTTCATCATCAGTTTTTTTTTAAAAGATTAAAAATAACTTACGTTTCCCTAGTTATGAGAAAGTTAAATCTGAAACAACACTAAGTAGCTCATGGGTGGAAAATCATCATTCCCTTGCAACTTTTGTCGTATTCTAATAGTTGTGGTTTGAAAGAGTCTTATATCCTCATGTATTCACTCATGTTGAAGAGGCAGGAAATCACACACTTAAAAAAAAAAGATTATGCAAAATAATGTCCAATTAAAATGAAATCCTAAATGGAGTTCCATGTTGCCTCAGAGACCAGTAGCACCAGAAAAAGAATGGTTCTGAAAACTCTCAGAATATGTAAGTAATTTGGTGAATATGATTAAGAAATTTTTCTAAATAGGGATCTTGGAAGCCTAGGTTCAAAGAACATGTGCATCTTGTTTGTGTATGAGTCAGCATGTAGTAGGATGTGTAACTCAGAGGAACTGGGAGTTTGGAAGAACCATGTGTTGTACTTTCAAGGCTATTTTTAATATCAAGCTGTCAGCCTGGGCCACTCACTTTTTAACAAGGTGCATAAACCTGATTCACCCCAAAGTTTAAAGATCCTTGGTGTCACTCCTCAACACTCTTCTCATTCAGAGAAGCTGAGCTGTTTGACATCTTAGTTTTAGTTCAAGGACAGTCTTCCATGTTGAACCCCAATGTGATAAAAGTTTATGTGAAAAGTTCAGATCTATAGTCTGCAAGAAAGCAGCACCTCAGTGATGATTACAGCATGCAGAGGGCTATCAGGTGTACTCCCCAAATCCTTCAGGGACCCCTGGAGGATCGGATGCCCCCAGCCAGGATGCTTAGACAGCTGGTGAGCGCTCCACACTCATTCCTTCAGTCAGCAAGCCTGGACCAGACTACCAGCCAAGGCGCATGAGTGACAGCTGTCTCTTTCCTCATTTCATAATTTAATGAAAGACTGATCCCTGGAGCCCAATGGTCACTGTAGTTTTTGCATAAGAAAATATTCATCAAGGACACAGGGTGTCACACTTCTCTTTATACCATCCTTCACCATCATCCAAAACTTCCTGAAAGAGTCTATTTAGAGACTAAAACTTTTCCATTCTGGACATAAGCCCAGAACCAAAAAAAAAAATTTTTTTTTTAATGTGGGGTAGTCTATTTGACCAGTTTCAGTTACCCCTTTTTTTTTCCCCCCTATATCCATAAATAAACCCCACCAAAACAGAGCCTTCCATTCTAAGATGTGACACGTCCTCAGGACAGAATGCTTTCTGGGCCAGAGAATGCTTTAAAGTATAAAAACTTAAATATTTTGCAATAAATACTTTACCTGAAAAATATTTTGTTTAAATTTCCTAAAGTAACAGAAAGAAAACATAGGAGGGAATTTTGTGAAGCGGTTAATTGAAACAGTGGTGGGGTATGGAGACGCTCTTGTTAGCTTTTCCTAGCTCTGGTGTTTATGAACTTGGCGGGAATGGTGTACCAGACCTGAGGCCCTTCACCGGGTGGCTGTGCTCTGGGTTCTGTCGGTAAGGCACCGTGAACACTGAATGCAGAATCGCCCGCAACGTAAGCCTCGCCTCCCTGCCTACACAGAGTGGGATCTAACAGAGTGACTCCCTGCCTAAGTGCTCACAGGCAGTGTTGCAGGTCTGCTCCTGCGGCTTCCCAGGCGGGCTTCCCAGGGTGCAGCTTGCTTACCCTGCAAAGTGACGGTGGCAAAGGATGCCACCAGAGACAGTTTTCTTTGCAGATCAAATCCTAGGTGAATCCAGGCTTTCTCCTCTCCTGTCTTTAGTCCTTCCTCCCTAAGGAAGCAGCCCAGCGAACTCCCTAGACGTCGGTTGGCTGAGGCCTTCACATCTCACCGCTGCTGCGCCGCGTTCTCTGCCTTAGGCTGCTCAGGGTCTTCAGAGAGGCTCTGTGCATGGGCCTGGGGACGGACTCAGTCCCTGGGAACTGACTGTCCCTCACGTATGTTATCACTTACATCTTCTCAGGTGTTGCTTCACCAATACCTCCTAAGATGCTAATAAAGAAGGGCTAGAATATCTTCCCTTCTTCTCAGGTAATGGAAAGGCCCTTCAGTAATCAAACAACAGCTTTATTTATTTGGGGTGTAACTTTTATGATGGGAATTTCTGGACAGAAAGGAAGGGAGCTGTGACTGGATGCACCCTGAATCACCTCAAAGACATGGACACCTACTTTTTTAGCGTTCCCCATTGCCTCAGTGCATGCAGGGCCTCACTGTCGGGAGAACTTGTTTCATCATTTTCTATTAATTATCACTTGGAAGCATTACTATCAATGCTAATCTGGAAATTGTATATCAAGTTTGCAAAATCCAATAGAATTTACAGTCTTGGGGTAGCTGTTCCTCTGTGTTCAGTATAGCAGCTGTTACCAAAGAATGTGTATTGACCAAAGACCAAATAAGGAAGGATACGAAGGACATATTAAAACCCAAACAGGGCTTCCCTGATGGCGCAGTGGTTGAGAGTCCGCCTGCCGATGCAGGGGACATGGGTTCGTGCCCCAGTCCGGGAAGATCCCACATGCTGCGGAGCGGCTAGGCCTGTGAGCCATGGCCGCTGAGCCTGCGCGTCCGGAACCTGTGCTCCGCAACGGGAGAGGCCACGGCAGTGAGAGGCCCACGTACCGCAAAAAAAAAAAAAAAAAAAAAAAACCCAAACAGCAGAAATAGAACCCTAATCTTCCAGGCTCCTATGTTTAGTTTAAGGTCAGAGTCATTGCGATCTCCTGAAAGGCATGCTGTTCTCTAAATAAGTTCTCTTGGTCCAGGCCGTTGGATGTCATGTAACTGCCAAGGCAGCAGAATTCACTGGAATTTTCCAGCATCAGGTTTCCTTGGAACAGGTTTGCTCATGGCTTCAGTCTTCTAAAGCTGATTACTTTGTCATGGTGGGTGCTGACTGCATGGTAACCCGTTCATATCTTACATGATGTTTCCAATGATTGTACAGTTGGAGGCATAGATAGGGCATACACTTGGCTAAGCTATTAGGTTTAATAATCCCTTTTCCTGGTGTTCATTAGATTTAGGTTATATAACTCTTCATCTAGATGGTTTGGTCTGCAGGCCTCTAGGAAAGGAGATGGGTTTATTAATCTCTGTGGACCTCTTCTATCAAAATTTTCATGTGACTTTATGGTACAATGATCTTTGTTAACTACAGTTACCTTTAAAAAGCACTCCAAAGGGATTATGCAACATTTATTCAATAAACATGTTTTAAGTAACAGATAAGTTATTAGTCACTACAACAAAATGTTGAAAAATTCACCTATGTGGAGTTCATAGTCAAATGCAAGAACACAATAAAATAATTAGAAGAAATTAATATCAAAACACAATAAAATAATTAGAATACCTTTGCACTGTGTCTTATAATAGAAGCCTATAGAAAATGCTATGGAATCTCCAAAGAATGAGTTGCTAATTAGATCTGTATTGGGACAGTCAGTTGGACAGAATTAATACAATATTATTCACAAGAGTGATGTAGCTACCAAAATTAAGCTAATATGATCTTGGGATCCATTAGTAGAAGTATAACATCTAGAATGTAGAATAGTGAATATAGGTAATAACTACTTTGGACTTACCCAGGTATATACGGAATATTGGGTTCAATTTGGGACCAATGTTAAAAGGATATTAAGAAACTATAAGTTCAGCAGAAAAGACTGTCTACAATGAACAAAATTAGTAATATTTAGCTCAACAGGGAATACCCAGAGAGAACCCCAGGAGAAACATGTGAACAGTCAGCAAATATCTGAAATATTTTTATGGAAATATGTATTATATTTATTCCCTAAGAACTCAAGAGTAAAATAAATAAATGCAAGTATGCTAATTTTGACTAAAGTTAGGAAGGATCTCCCAAGATTCAAAGCTACCTAAAAGATAATATAAGCTGCCTCTTGAGTTGATAAGATTATCATCACAGGATTTAATTGAAGCTGGAATTTTTGTGGAGAATATTGCGAATGCACACAAGCATCAGCTGGGTAGTAAACTGAGTGATCTTTTTGGTCTCTCCCAAATCTTAAGTTTTATGATTTGGAGTTGTGGTTGTAATGTTAGACATTATTTCCAAAACATAACAATTAAAGTAGATGAGTGTTCTTTTAATCTGTGCCTTTCCATTGTCTTATGACCAGTGCATGACAGTAGTGGGTAATAAATGAATCACTTAGCAAGTGACAGTCTTTACATTTATACCAAGCTCTTGGTAGTTAATAATAAAGGTCATTCTCTACCACCCGGGGAATCTTATGATTCAAAACCACTGGGGGAAATCTACACCAAGAAATAAACAAACAAATGAAGTCACCGTGTTAATGTAGAGTGAAGGCTAGAGTTAAGACTAGGAGAGAAGAAGCATCAGGAAGACGCAAATCATCAGGCAAAAGGTCCATGAAAATCCCTCAGCAAGAACGGGAGTAAAGCTGACACTTAACGTGGTGTTTAAGCAAGTGCCAGTTGCTGTTCTTGGTGCTTCATCTCTGCTTATCAATCCTCTCAACAGCCTTCTGAGCTAGGCTTTATAAAAATTATTCCCTTTTGATGAATGAAGAGACATAGACACAAAGAGGTTGAGTAATAATGCCTAAGATCACACAGCTAGCAGGCATTGAGCTGGGATTTGAACCCAAGCGCCCCAGCTCTAGAATTCACACTCTTAACACCTAACACCTATGTGTCTAAGCTCAGGAGAAAGAAATGAGTCATAGAGGAAAGAAGTCCGTGTGTAAAGAAAACTAAAGAAAAATGAACTAACAAGTTCAATTCTCTAAATTCTACTTTTTAAAAAAGGTTAAGTAACCATTATACATGAATTTTTAATTTAAAATTAGGAAAAATGGCGACTTCCCTGGTGGCGCAGTGGTTGGGAATCCACCTGCCAATGCAGGGAACACGGGTTTGAGCCGTGGTCCGGGATGATGCCACATAAACCCATGCGCCACAACTATTGAGCCTGAGCTCTAGAGCCCGTGAGCCACAACTACTGAAGGCCACATACCTAGAGCCCATGCTCTGCAGGAAAAGAAGCCACCGCAATGAGAAGCCGGCACACTGCAATGAAGAGTAGCCCCTGCTCACCACAACTAGAGAAAGCCCACACGCAGCAACAAAGATGCAACACAGCCATAAATAAACAAACAAACAAACAAATAAATAAAATTAGGAAAAATGGAAATATTTTCTTAATACATTTTTAATTCTCCTCGTTAGAAATCATTTTAACAAACTGACTTTTGAATGTCTTTTAGCCACACGGCATTTGCGCCTGTGGATCTGACCTAACCCCCCAATGATAAAAGCTGGAAAGGATCCCCTTTGCAACCATCTACAGGGACAAAGGGAAGAAAGCATGTCTTTTCAATCGTTGTTTCTGTATCAAAGCTCAAACTCGGGCAGGATGAAGGAGCAATTAGGCTCAGAGCAATTAGAAAATACTGTCTTTCACCTGGTTGATGGAGGCGAGCAGTGGAAGAATATTTACAATTTCAAAATGATGTTCCACCATGGAAGCATTCATCTGCACCCGATGCTATAGGCCAAGATTACCTAATGCTCAGTTCTTTCTCTGGATCCTAGAAATTTCTCTCCCCCTAATTTGATAGAGTTGAGTGGGGGAAGAGGTTACAAATATTCTTTATTATGCCTTAATCCACGCTGTTATGCAGAAACTTCAGCTTCTGGCTTCTGCCTACCTGGCAGGATGTATCCTTGAACCTGAGGGTAGGAGCTGACTGAGTCTTATCTTAACCAGTTGCCTTTGATATGTTACAGGTTAACTTCACAGAATGAAGCACATGATACACCAATGTACTGTCAGTACTCATAGAGACATCACAAAATTTTGACTTTGGTAGATGGGACCTTTCATGCAATTTTTAAGAGTTTGTTAACTGAAATCCTGTGGGCTGTATCCTAATCAAACCCCACCCAGAGCCACTGCAGCAATGGGCAAATGAAAGTCCAGAGTAAAGATCCAGTTGTTGCCTGCTAATTCAAGTCCAAACGCCCAATCTGTGTTACATTATGAAGGAAGGTGGAGAACTAGCCCACAGGGAATCTCAAAAACATCTAAAGGCATCTGTGGGCCTGAAGCATGTGTCATTTATTTATACAACTTGTATTTTAGAATGTGGAAAACCATAAAATCTGACAGAAAACCCCTAATAAGAGTCAAAGCCAAGAATTTGTGGTCAGTAAGGGGCGCCGTGTGGGAGAAAAGGGAGAGAATGTTTCCACTCCCTCCTCCTCCGGATTCTGACTCACAAATTCAAAGCAATCAGAGGCAACCATTACTCAACAGAAGGCATATTCATTGCATGTTAGTTATTCAATATTCTCTCCCAAATGTTCCACTGAGGCACTGCATACAATGCCATGGGTAAAGTGTAATATTACCATCAATTCCATATTTAGCAAAGGTATTCCAATGCATGCTAAAGTTTGGGGAAAATATGCTGCAGAAGGGTTACTGTCTTACCTGTCTGACTATATGATGTAAGTTGATTTATTTATTAATATGTTGAACATCAAATCTCCAGAAACCATGTCAAAGATAACCATTTTATTTGCAGTCATTCAATTTGTTTGTTTGTCTGTCTGCTTATTGGGCTACATAATGAACATGAATCAAATCTTTAAAACACAGAGACTTCCCTGGTGGGGCTGTGGCTGGGAATCCACCTGCCAATGCAGGGGACACAGGTTCGATCCCTGATCTGGGAGGATCCCACATGCCGCGGAGCAACTAAGCCTGTGTGCTACAACTACTGAGCCTGCGTTCTAGGGCCCGCGTGCCGCAGCTGCTGAATCCATGTGCTGCAACTGCTAAAGCCCACGTGCCTTGAGCCCGGGCTCAGCAACAAGAGAAGCCATCACAATGAGAAGCCTGCGCACCGCAACAAAGAGCAGCACCCCCGCTCGCTGCAACTAGAGAAGGCCTGCGCACAGCAAAGACCCAACACAGCCAAAAGGAAATTAAAAAAAAAAAATTAGATAGCAAAAAAAAATTTTTTTAACGCAAAACGGCATACAAAGAAATTTCTCCCCTTTACTCCTGTGTCCTGGAGGCAAAGCAAGATTAACAGTTTGTTTCGTATCCTTCCAGGGTTATTTTATACATATACCAGCAAATAGGTGTATTCTTTTTTCACTTTTTTTCTATACAAAATGTGGCACACCCTACTCACTGTTCAAATGTACTCAATGGATATGACTCCAACATTAAGTTTTGTGGCCTCTTCCAAGTTTTGCAAAAGAAGGTATGCTTTATAGAAATTTCTTAAAGTAGGGATTTGTTTTGCATTTAAATGCTTCCATTTAAAAAATTCTAATGCTGTGTACTAACAAAGTTTTTTCTTTTTACTTGATTTTCAAATACCCCATTTAATTGACCAAATAGACTTATCATCATCACCAGGTACTGTTTCACTTACATCATGCCCCCAAAGCTCAGCCTTCTACAAGTGTTAAGGTTTCATCACCTGTAGCTGATTGGGTTTTCAGATTAAGATTTGAACCATGTGTTATTCATTCAATAATGCTGAAATGTATTCCAAATTGTCCTGGAGGCCACTTGCTTTTAGCCTCCCATCAGGAGTTATATTGAAACTCCTTTTTGAATTTACTTCTATTCTGTTCTGCCACACTTGGCGTGATGTCAGCTCACTTTCGGCTGAAAGACACAGCCATATTCTCCTTCTTTATTCTTTTAGCAATATTGCAATCCTGACACTTGATCTCTGCAAACAATTATCTGGTTTCTTCAATTCTCCTTTTAATATTCTTTAAAGGAGTTGAAACATTTAAAATAGCCCTTTGGTCTGTGCCAAAACATTCCCAGCTGTCTCAAAATATGAACCAAATTATACTAAGGGGCTTATCTTTTTAAAATAAAGTTTTACAGGAGTGATTCTAAATTCCCTAACTTAGAATTCATGGCCTGCAATATTCTGCTTTTTTTCAGAGATATCTCCCTTAACTGAGCTTTCAGCTCAATAGATTATGTTGTTTTTAGTTGCCTGTATCTTTGTGGTGTATTTCTCCTTCCATGACCTCATGAAGGCCATTACCCATGCTAGCCTTTTGACTTGTTTGCAACCCATATATCAAGGTTTCACCATGCCACTGAGATGCCCTGAACTCTTTTTTTAAAAATAAATTTATTTATTTATTTATCTTCTTTTTTTTTTTTTTTGGCTGCACTGTGTCTTCGTTGCTGCATGCGGGCTTTATCTAGGTGCGGCGAGCAGGGGGCTACTCTTTGTTGCGGTGCACAGGCTTCTCATTGCAGTGTCTTCTCTTGTTGCGGAGCATGGGCTCTAGGCGTGTGGGCTTCAGTAGCTGTGGCGTGCAGCCTAGGTAGTTGTGGCTCACAGGCTCTAGAGTGCAGGCTCAGTAGTTGTGACGCACGGACTTCGTTGCTCCGTGGCATGGGAGATCTTCCCGTACCAGGGCTCAAACCTGTGTCCCCTGCATTGGCAGGCAGATTCTTAACCACTGCGCCACTAGGGAAGTCCCCTGCCCTGATATCTTAATGATGCTATTTCTTATTTGTAAGTGGGCATATTTTATCTTCTTGAACTTTACAACCACCATCTGAGATAAAAGGTGTGAACATCATTACCGCGTGTTACAAATGAGGAAATTGAGGCTTAGAGGGCTTAATCCTTCTTCTGAACTATTCTGTACTAACAAGCTTCTCCACTCACTTGGCACTCACTCTTTATTACCTCCTAATGTTATCTTTTTACATGTGTATGACTTGTTATGACAGCCTAACCTCCTTAAAAGCAGATGGTTTATCTGTTTCTTGTATTGTCTCCCTGTGACTTGAACAGGAAAGGAACTCAGTAAATATTAGTTGTTTGATGAGTTACAATTAGAGAATCATAAAACTTTGAGCAAAAAGGGAGCCTTATAGATCACTTAATCAGTGCTTGTGTCTCTTGGAACTTCCCTGGTGGCACAGTGGTTAAGATTCTGCACTCGCAATGCCAAGGGCCCAGGTTTTTTTTGTTTGTTTGTTTGTTTTCGGTACGTGGGCCTCTCACTGTTGTGGTGTCTCCTATTGCGGAGCACAGGCTCCGGAAGCGCAAATTCAGCTGCCACAGCTCATGGGCCAGCCGCTCCGCGGCATGTGGGATCTTCCCGGACTGGGGCATGAACCCGTGTCCCCTGCATCGGCAGGTGGACTCTCAACCACTGTGCCACCAGGGAAGCCCAGGGCCCAGGTTTGACCCTTGGTCAAGGAACTAGAGCCCAAATGCATGCCTCAACTAAGGAGCCTGCCTGCCACAACTAAGGAGCCCCTGAACCACAACTAAGGAGTCCACCTGCTGCCTGCCACCACTAAAAGAGCCCACATGCTGCAACTAAGGAGCCCGGCTTCCACAACTAAGACCTGACGCAACTAAATAAAAATAAATAGATAGGGGGCTTCCCTGGTGGCGCAGTGGTTGAGAGTCCACCTGCCGATGCAGGGGACACAGGTTCGTGCCCTGGTCTGGGAAGATCCCACATGCCGTGGAGCGGCTGGGCCGTGAGACATGGCCGCTGAGCCTGCGCATCCGGAGCCTGTGCTCCCCAACAGGAGAGGCCACAGCAGTGAGAGGCCTGCATACTGCAAAAATAAATAAATAAATAAATATATATATATATATATATATATATTTTTTTTTTTTTTAAATGGGTACTTGTGTTTCTCAAAAGGTTTGAGGTTTGTACAGCCCAGCAGGTAATAGGTACAGTGCCATTCATCTTCATTAGAAGAGTTGAGATAAAAATTACTTTAGTTTTAGATAAGTGCTGATATATAATGGTGTAGATTGTAAAATTTAAACATGTTTTAAGTGAAACATGAAAAAAGTTTTTAAGATGAAACATGAAACAAGTTTTTAAGATGAAACATGAGGGACTTCCCTGGTGATCCAGTGGTTAAGACTCCATGTTTCCAATACAGGGGGCATGGGTTCGATCCCTGATCCCACAGGCCGTGCGGCCAAAAAAAAAAAAAAGGATGAAACATGAAACTATCAAACCAAACTTGGGTTTGCTTGCCTGCTGCACAACAAAGGCAATCTACCAACACCAGATTGTGGCAAAGGAAAGTACAGCACTTATTTGCAGGCCACCAAGCAAGGAGAATGGGCTGCTCATGCTCAGAAAACCCAAACTCCTTCATGGCATATAGATATAAATATATAAATATATATAAATATATATTTTTTAATATATATTTATATATATATGATATATGTTTTTTGGCCACACCACACAGCATGCAGGGTCCTAGTTCCCCAACCAGGGATCAGACCTGTGCACCCTGCAGTGGAAGTGTGGAATCTCAACCACTGGACTGCCAGGGAAGTCCTGGCAATGGCTTTTATGGGAGGGTTTTTAAAAGGCAACATTTGGAGTGACGGGTTGCAGCTCATGGACTTTCTTCTGATTGGTTTCTGGTGAGGCAACAAGGTGGTGTTTCAGGAATCTTAATCATCAACCTTTTGGTTCTAACCAGTCTGGGGTCTACGTGCTTGTTGTCAGCATGTAGTCACCATTCGCCACCTGGAGGGGGTGTGGTCTTAGTTTCTGCAGAATAAGTCAAAGATAAGTGTCATATTGTTATGTATTATCCCTTGAGGAGGGACTAGAACTCTGTTTTACCTGCTGACTATTGTTTAAGCTAACATTACTTTTCTTGCTTAACTACTTTTCCTTCGTTTCTGCATTTCCTCACTTCCCTAATTAATAACTGTTTGAGTCTGTTCTTTGGAACTCAGGGAAGGCCTAGGAAACTAAAGCCTCTTTCTACAAACAAGAAGTGGGGGACATGGAAGGGCTTTTGTACCTGGGAGGGCCCCTCAGGGTCCTGCTTTGTTTCAAAACTTCAAAGAATCTTCAGAGATATATCAGAATTATAATTGGATGCTTCAGGCTACCCCAAACTTCTAGGGGTAATTTTTTTTTTTTCTCTTCTGCACTTGGTGCTATCTATTGAAAAAGTTGAGAAGCATAAATTGCAATGCCAGTTAAGGCCTGGAGAGGCTTAGCAAATTGCCTGAAATCACACATTAATTCAGTCAATATTGATTCAGCATTTGCTACTAATTGTGCAAACACCAGGGCTAAAACAATGAGCAAAACACATAAGGCCACTGGCCTTATAAAGTTTGTATGCAAGTGGGGGTGAGGAGAGGAGAGAGTTGTTAAGTTAATATTCAATATGTGTAACCCGTATAAACCAGCCACCATCTTGGTGAGTCTAGAAGAACATATTAGAATAAGATATGCTATCTTCTAAAATGGGTTCATGTTTATTATTTTTCATGATAAACTACTCTTTATAATCTTAAGTGTAGAGAGAACTGAATTAATGGAAAAAATAAGATTAATATTATAAAAGTGATCATTATAAATTTAGCTTTGACAATTTTCTTAAAGATTCTAATTTATAAGAAATAAAGTATTTCACATTAAGAGTAAAAGCATAGGCCTAAATTATTATAATTCCAAATTATTCCTAAATTATATAAATATTCCCAAATTAAATTCCTAAATTATTAAAATTCCAAGTATTTCATTTAGTCTTGTGGTGGACAGAGATGGAATAGTTAATCAATGTTTTAGGTTTAATAATGGCCCCCCAAGATGTCCATGTTGTAATCCTCAGAACATATGAATTTACCTTATATAGGAAGAAACTTTGCAGATGTGATTGAGGTAAGGATTTGGGGATGAGGAAATTACCTTGAATTATCCCAATAGGCCCTAAATGCAACTGCAAGAGTCCTTACAAGAAGGAGGCAGAGGAACATTGAACTTCAGTAGAAGGGAAGTCCATGCCACTGAGATTAGAGTGATGGGGCAAGGACACGAGGAATGCAGGCATGGAAAGGAATCTCTCCTGGAGCCTCCAGATGGAACCAGCCCCGCTGACACATTGACTTTAGCTCCTTAAGACTTATTTTGCACTTCTGCCCTTCAGACTGTTAGAGAATAAATTTGTGTTGTTTTAAGCCCTTCAGTTTGTGATAATTTGTTATAGCAGCACCAGAAAACTAATACAATCAATAGAATGATGAAATCAAAGAAGAAAGTTTGCATTTCAAATAATTCAAAGCTGTATGTTCTTCTGCTAACATAAAGAGGAGATTGATATGGTGAATAAAAATGCTGAATAAAGATTATAGGTATTAAAGTGAGTATATACATTTATAAAACCTTAGTAATCTATGTTACAAATTTCCCTTTTGAGGCCTGCAGTACAGTAATTAGTCTTCCTCTCTTTCAAGTTACAAGTCCCTGCCTTTTAAATCTTAGTTATAGCTTTTGTGAAGTCTTGCCTATGTTCCAGCTCTAAGACCAAGATACCTGGGCCCAAGGGTTACATAAATTTAGATGACCACTTTTTGCATAATGTTTTATTTTGATCTAATTCCAAACTTATAGAATAGTGGCAAGAATAATACAAGAAACTTCTGTAATCCTTTACCCACATTCACCAGTTACACTTTGCACCATTTACACACATGCTCTCTCTCTCTACACACACACACACACACACACACACACACACACACACTAGATTTCTGAAAAATTTGAAAGAGTTGGAGACATTTTTTTCTCTTTACCCCAAATACTCATGTATATTTCCTAAGAATACGGATATTTTCTTGCATAACCACAGTATTAATTTCAAAAAACAATTAAACTTTTATAAAATTATCTAACCCCCAAATCCATATTCAAATGTTGACAATTGTCCCCCAAATATCTTATTATCGCTATTTTTTTCTCCCAGTCAAGGATCCAATCCAGTAACACTCATTGCATTTAGGTGTCATATCTTTTTAGACTTCTTTCCTGTGAAGTTCCTCAGCCTTTCTTTATCTTCCCAGTCTTTGACACTTCTGAAGAGTGCAGATTAATTATTGTGTAGAATATCCCTCAGACTGAAGAAAGAGAAAAAGGAAATGCTTTCTACTGTGCCAACTAATAAATATTGAGGGAATGGTGGAATTAGAAAATCATCATGCTGTGAATGAAAGTGAGGTGAGAAAAGGATACTTACAGAGTCTCCAAGTTTCTCCCCACAACTTTCTTATTCATTTAAGAGGCAAAAAAAAAATAACTTGACTGTGGAGAAACCTCCTATACATAACCCTAAGCAGGTGTTCAAAATGATCATCACCAACACTGACATAAACTGACATCAAAGTACTCCTGATTTGATGCCCTGAGATGTACTTTTTGATGTACTTTGTGCCATGTGTCTCACAAGCATGCAGAACTGAACTAGAAAGAAACCTCAGACAAACCCAGTCTTTTTTTTCTTTCATATATATCAGTGTGGACTCATACTTGGCGTCTACCTTCTTTCTTTCACTCAGCATAATGTCTGAGATTCATCCCTGGTATGGGAAGTATCAGTAGTTCTTTCCTTCTGGATAATTTCCCACTGTTTGAATATAGCACAATTTGCTTTTCCATTCATCTGTTAATGAGCATTGGGGTTATTTTCAGTTTTTGATGCCTGTGAATATTCTCATGCCTTTTTGTAGATGTATATTTTCTTCCCTCTTTGGTAAATATTTAGGAGTAGAATTTCTGAGTCATAAGGTAGATGTATGTTTAACTTTATAAGAAATTGCCGCAATGTATGGGAGTTTCATTTCTT
This sequence comes from Mesoplodon mirus, assembly GCF_964341445.2. Classification (NCBI taxonomy): domain Eukaryota; kingdom Metazoa; phylum Chordata; class Mammalia; order Artiodactyla; family Ziphiidae; genus Mesoplodon; species Mesoplodon mirus. The sequence goes on along the minus strand of NC_138996.1, from coordinate 24,344,475 downwards.
CCACATCTTGGCCAATATTTGGTATTTTCAGTATTTTTCATTTTAGCCATTCTAGTTGGGTATGGAGTAGTATCTCATCATGGTTTTTTTTTTTTTTTTTTTTTTTTTTGCTGCACGGCTTGCAGGATCTTAGTTCCCTGACCAGGGATTGAACTGGGCCCACAGCAGTGAGAGCACTGAGTCCTAATCACTGGACTTCCAGGGAATTCCCTCATTGTAGTTTTAATTTGCATTTCCCTGTTGACTAATAATACTGAGTTGTTTATTGTATGCTTATTGGATGTTCATAAAGCTTCTTTTGCCATGTGTCTCAAAGTTTTTTATCACCTTTTCTTCTTGGATTGGTATCTTTTATTATTGGGTTATAGCAGTTATTTTTTCATTCTGGGTACAAGTCCATTTTCCAGTCTGTGATTTCCTATTCACTTTCTTAAGTGATTTTTGATGAGAAGTTTTTTAATTTTGAGGAAGTTTATCAATTTTTTTTCTTCTATGGTTGTTTCTCTCTCTCCGTTCTATCTAAGAAATCTTTGCCTTTTTCCCAGGTTTTGACAATATACTGATATTTTTCCTTTAGACTCTCTAGAGTTTTAGCCTTTACATTTAGGTCTATGATTTATCTTGAATTAATGAGGTAGAGGTCACATTTCTTTTGTTTCCACATGAATATCCAGTTTTCCAGCATAATTTATTAAAGACTTTTGTTTCCTCATTGAATTGCTTTGGTACCTTTGTTACCTTTGTTTGAAATCTAGAAGTGTGATAACTCCAGCTTTGCTGTTTTATCTTAGGATTGCTTTTGTTTTTCCAGGTCTTTTGTGGTTCCATAGAAATTTTAGGATTGTTTCTTCTATTTCTGTGAGTTGGCATCTTTGCCCAAAATGAAATAAACACATAGGTGTTGGCCTATTTCTGCTCTTTAGTCTGTTCCATTGATCTACGTGTCTATTCTGTTGCCAGTATTATACATCTTGATTACTATAATTTTATATTTTAGGTCAGAAACTACATTTTATACTTTGTTTTATACTTTGTACAGTGGATATTTTAGAGTATCAGCACATGCTAAAGCACAAAGAGAACATAACATCCATTTAGTAAATATCTTTGGATTAGCTATAATAAAAAGCAAATGACACACCTTAAAGTTACAAACATTATATCAATTATATCTCAATAAAGCTGGGGAAAAAAAAGAAAATAACTATTATATGTATCCATGTATTTTTTTCCATTATAATTGGCCCGTCTTAAATATTTACCACATCAAATATATAATGAACATAAAATAAAACTATTTTATTTAAATCCACTTTATAGAAGATAAGACATTGTACACTCAAACCAAAGAGGGGTCTCATAAGAACCTGGATAAATATGTGATAAGTATCCTGTAAAAAGGCACTGAGGCTGCTTGGAAGGATTCTATAAATCACAAGCTCAGGTTTAAACCAGTTTTAAGTAGATCTTGATAAAGGGCCTTCTCAATTAAATAAAACTATTTAGTTCTTCCCCAAAGAAGTAAAAAATATACCTGAAGCCTTTAACTTCAGGGCTCTCTGAAGGCTCCATTCTTCACTGTTTGCATAACTTCCTTTTAAAACAATTGAAATCATGTCTGGAAGCATGCAAATTGGTCCTGTTTCCTATTTTAATATTTTCGTAAGTAGACAGAGTTCATTTACAGTTCAGTATCATTAATAATGAGAGTATAGACAAGATGAAAAAATAAAGATCTAAGTTCTCAGATTCCATTTTTGAAGTAAGAAGAAAGAAATATATTTGCCAATCACAGAGTAAGCCTAAATATCTTTCAAAACTATTGAACCTACTGAAAGCTTTTCCTAAGGACAACCCAGGCAGGAATCAATACAAAACAGTAAAGTGACTGCTTTGTTAGCCTTCCAAAAAGTGCTGTAGAAAATGAATATTTAATGATAGACAAACCAATATGCTGAATGGAAGGAATAATGGCTTGCATAGAAGGATATTGTTACACTGGAGGATCAAGTGAATTACAATTAGTCTAATGATGAAACTTTTAAGTCTTTGCTTTATGGCTGTTGTCCTGAAATACTAGTCATGAGTCTGTTATAAATCCTACTTTCATGGTCCACAGAGCTTTACCACATGCATACAGATAATTCATCCTTCTAATTATCTACAATGGGTCCATGAACTTAAGATTGAATTTACCTATTTCTTTTCCTTGGCTTAGCATTTTTACCTGATAAGACAGAAGGCATATCAACAGTCTACTATGTTTTTAAAAAGCCATTCCAAAGATCTCTTAGTTTCCAGTTCACCTTGGTCTCTCAAAGATAAGGAATAATTCCATCCAGCAGCAACAAAGATGTCTCACAGGTCAGGCTTACCTGGGAAGAGTCAACCTACAAGAAGGTTTGAAATCAAACTAATTGGGAAAATGTCCCCCTTTTAAAGCAATGGATTTGTTAGTCCATTTCCAGAGAGATGAAATGGGCAGTCCTTTTATTCCATGAGGCTTTTTCTGCTGGAGGTACTAAACTTTTCCTGAGAGGGAGCCACTTGATTTTCTCAAAGCCTTAGAATTGTTGGGGTCCATTGGGTGTGTCTGTGCAAGTTATTGAGTCAGAGAATGAAGAGGGAGATGACTGTGTGTGTGTGTGTGTGTGTGTGTGTGTGTGTGTGTGTGTGTGGTGGGGAGGTGGTTATAGAAAAGTCTCTCTTGGGCCTCCCTGGTGGCGCAGTGGTTGAGAGTCCGCCTGCCGATGCAGGGGATGCGGGTTCGTGCCCCGGTCTGGGAGGATCCCATATGCCGCGGAGCGGCTGGGCCCGTGAGCCATGGCCGCTGGGCCTGCGCGTCCGGAGCCTGTGCTCCGCAACGGGAGAGGCCACAACAGTGAGAGGCCCGCATACCGCAAAAAGAAAAAAAAAAAAAGAAAAGTCTCTCTTTTGAATCCCAGAATATGTTTACTATATAATTTTTATTTTTACCTCCCTAAATAAACTCTTTTTGGATATGGTTCTATTTTCTCCTTTCCAGTTCTATATTCAAAAATTCATTGTTTCGACTTACTGGGATAGTCTTGAGATCTTCAGTTCTTTTTTTTTTTTTTTTTTTTTTTTTTTTTGCGGTATGCAGGCCTCTCACTGTTGTGGCCTCTCCCGTTGTGGAGCATAGGCTCCAGACGCGCAGGCTTAGCGGCCATAGCACATGGGCCTAGCCGCTCTGCGGCATGTGGGATCTTCCCGGACCGGGGCACGAACCCATGTCCCCTGCATCGGCAGGCGGACTCTCAACCACTGTGCCACCAGAGAAGCCCTTCAGTTCTTAATGAATGGGGTTATTGACAAGAGATGGAAGGCCCAAAATTTGGGGGCAAGTTAAAGCAATCAGCTAATAGAAGTCATCTAAACTCTTCTTAAGACACTGTCATTTTGGAACAACTAAGCAAACTGTATAACCTAGAGTAAATTATTTGACTACTCTGTGTCTCAAATTCTTCATCCATAAAATGTAACTTAAAAACAGTACCAAGCACCTAGGGTTGTTGCAAAGATCAAATAAAATTATTACATGGGAAAATACTTAGAACAATGCCTAGCACATAGCAAGTATTCTACAAATGTTACACATCATTATTATAATTGCATTTTCTTTAAAAAAAAAAAGAAGTCTAATGAACCGTCTTGTGCCATTTATATCAGTCAAAGTCCTTTTCTGATCTAGATCAATTATATTCATACATTTCTATATAATTTTGTAATATAATCATGGGTTCAAGTTGTTTTATTTTACTTTATTTCATGTAAATGTATTTACTATTACATCCTCCACTTGTCATTTTAATTTGCATATGACAGTATATCGCGGTTTACTTACTTATTTAAATATTTTGGGGCATTTGAACTGATGCTAATTTTCCCTATTTTAGGTAATGCTATTGTAGGTCATGCCGCTCTGACAATTTCAATGTAAGTTAGTTTTCCTCTCTCGAAGAGAAAGAATGCATAATGGGTCAAATAGCATGTTACAGATTATCCTCCAGAAAGATCTAACCATTTTACCATGCATTTCTACCATTAATGTATAAAGTATACCTTCTGCCTCTCCCCAGAGACTAGTCAAGATAGGGTTTTACAATTTTTAAATTTCTTCCAGTTTAATATGTCTGTGAGGGAGACATGAAGTTGGCTGGATTTGCCTTTTCTTTTTCACTTTTAATACAACTGTGATTTTTTTTAAAAAACATGATTTAGTCTACGTTTTCTTGACTGTATACTTTTTGACCATTTATCAAGTGGAAAGTAGTTATTGACTTACATAATCATTTATTTCCTCATATATTTTTGGGAGAAATCTATAATCAGATTATGTTTATAACATATCTATTCTATATTAGAAATTTTCTCTTATAATACTTTAATTTTATATTTTGTTACATGAAATTAAAAGTTTTAAAAGCATATTTAATTAACCTATTTTGTTCCTGGTAACAACCTTCATTTTTCCAGTGATTAGAAGTACATGTTCTCTCCACATCTGGGCTAAATAAGCTACTCTTCAGTTTTTAAAAAATTCTTTTACTCTTTGATACAGCTGGAATTTATTGTAGTGTTTGGGTCTCATGCGTTTATCTAAGTTGATTCTTTCCAACTTGTTAGCCAACTATTTGAAAGACAATGTATTAAGAGGTTATCCCTTGCCCAATATTTGTTTTGTCTCTGTTATAGGTCAGGTTCATATTTCAAACTACATTAACTTAATACCATATGATTTTGATCACTGTGGCAGTGAGTTCAGTTTTCCAAATCTGCTGGGCTGAATCCCCCCTTATTACCTGTGAAAATGTTGATACTGTCATTCATTTATTTTTCACTACTAGTTCTCTCAGGAATTTCACTTTTACTGCAATAAATCTATATATTAAAATAAAATTATTGATGTCTTTATTTAGTCTCTCTGAAAAAACACATGGCCCAATTCTTTAGTTATGTTTTTAATTTTTTTCCCATTAGGATTTAAGCATAAAAAAACATGTTTCAATTAAATTACTTCCAGGTATCTAATGCATTTGTTGATATGATGAATTCTGTTTTCTAGTTGTGTATAATAACTAATTTTTATTTGACTCCATTGAAATTTTAAGCATGCAGCCATGCAATATGCAAATGTATATTTGTTTACACTATCTATTTAGTGATGTGGTAGCAGAATTACCTCATTATGTTTCTGTTTTTTAAGTGAATTGACTAAGGTGTGACCTGACTCTAGTGTTTCCTCACTAAGATATCTTTAACAACAGATTATAAAATTATTCCTGATTCTTTCATTCAAAACTTACCTTTAGTTTTAAATTGTGTATTATTTTTGAGCTATAGATCTGGGGTTGGAGCACAAAAGTAAATTTAATGGAGAATTATAAAGAGTTATAAAGTACAGTTTTTTGGTGCTTGGAGGTCAGATTGACCTGGGTTTCCATCCTAATCCTATTATTTATTAGCTGTGTGACACTGGGCGTATTTCTAACCAAACTGGGTTTCAATTTTTCATTTATAAAATGGGTAAAATAATACCTACTTAATAGGGTTGCTGTGAGTAATTAAATAACATATGTAAACTATAAAATGCCTATAACAGTGTATGGCACACAATCAAGGTTTGGTATTATTTTTATAATCATAATTAACCTTAATGACTCAGAATTTTAACCAAGAAATTCTTGAATCCATGCTACCTATAAAGCTACCATTTTACTGCTGTTTAACCAGTAACTTCTCAAGTGTATGTTTCTATATTTTCTTTTTAAATTTTTTATTGAAGTATAGTTGGTTTACAGTGCTGTGCCAACACTCCTATATTTTCTGAATTGCCTGTTTTGATAGTAGCATCTCTGTTATTAAATCCACTCCTTTTACATCTTAGTAAACATATTTTTCCTATGCTTTTTAATTTCAGTTATGTCATCATTTGCATTTAAAAGATTTTCATAAACTTACTTCAAGATTCGAGCCAAACAACACAGTTTTGACTAAAACAAGAGGATCCTCCAAGGTTCTCTCATGCTGAAGTAGCTATCTCTACTGTCGCATTTTAATCAATTCCTATTCCTTCACAGAGATTACATTTCTCATAATTACAACTGAAATGAACATGGGGCTTATGAAGACCTGGGTTTAAATTCTAATTCAGAAGATCGTGGTGATGATTAGATTAAAGCAAATGGAAACAACAGATGTGGAAACTATTAGCAAAATGCCTGGCACATAGTAGACTTCAAGTAAAAGCTAGTTGCCTTCTACTCTTTCCCTTTGATTTCTCTATGGATCGCTTTTAGCATCCACAGGGTCTTCTGCCAACCTGTCTGAATATTTCATTCTCTGTGCTGTCAAGAAGTGTCCACCATACAGGGTTTGTGGTGACCAAGAGCTTCTATTTGATAGTCATTGTATCTGCAAGATGGAGGGTCATCAATCTCCCCATAAAAACAGCAGACCATGGATAGCAAAATCAAAACCCATGGATAGCACCTATAACAGGTTTGTTATAGGTGATAAGGTATTTGCATGAACCCCAAGATATGAGTATTTGAGGAAAGGTACAGCCACAGGAACTGGGTGGTATCTGCAGCTGTACAGTAAAAGCAGAGGGAAACAGTGAGGCATTCATAGATCTGAGAGTCTCAAAACAGCCAAAAAATGCTTACTAGAAAGCTTGCTGGTTCATTTTGAGAATCATAGCTAAAACTGGAAGAAATTTTGCCCACGCTGATGGCAGGGTTGTACAAAGTGTCTGGAGGGGCTCAATGAATGTTCAAAAATAATCAGACAAATTTCCACTCCAGGACAAGCACAGCACAGAAGAGAAACTTCTGGGAAAATAATGCTGAGTATAACAGGGACAATAGAGACAAAGAAAAGAGAGAGTCCAATAAGTGAGGAAGGAGAACAGCTAAAAGATCTCAGAAGGTAAGATGCTGTATTTTTAAACATTACACAAAACAACAAAAAAGAGAGTAATAGAACTATGAAATTGGAAAAGCTATCTCAAATCCTTGCTTCCTTCTAAAAGTTCAGGAAAACATAAAATGAGAAAAAAAAGTATCAAGGTTAAATTCCATATAAAATCACTGTAAGAAAAAAGAAAATATGAAACTGAATAACATCCCTACAGACAATAACAAAAATGCCTACCTACCAAAAAGATAAAACCATTACCTACTTTTTCAGTATGAGCTAAAAACATTAAAGAAATCATACAAGATACTTCAAAAACAAACAAACACATAAACTCACAGAAGAAAAAGATCAGATTTGTGGTTACCAGAGGCGGGGGTTAGTGAGAGTGGGAATTAGATGAAGGGGGTCAAAAGTTATAAAATTCTGCTTACAAGAAAAATACATTTATCTTATTTAATAAATACATGTACGTGCAACATGATAAATATAATTAACACTGCTGTATGTTATATAAGACAGTTGTTAAGAGAGTAACACCTAAGAGTTCTCATCACAAGGAAAAATAGATGTTTTTTCAATTTCTTTAATTTTGTATCTGTATAAGATTATGCATGTTCACTAAACTTATTGTGGTAATCATTTCATGATGTATGTAACTTAAGTCTTTATGCTGTCCACCTTAAACTTATACAGTGCTGTATGTCAATTATAGCCCAATAAAAGTGGAAGAATATAAAAAATTTTAAATAGTTTTTAAATTAAAGAATAATAAAAAGACATTGTACAAGATATGGGACAATAACAAAAATGAGAACTAGAAAACCTCAGAAATGAGGTGATAAAACTCAGGAAAAAGTTAGAAATGGAAACAAAATCAATTCAGAAATGAAGACTAAGCTAAAAGTAACTGAAGAATTAGTAAACACAAACGGGACTTCCCTGGTGGTCCAGTGGTTAAGAATCCGCCTTCCAATGTAGGGGATGTGAGTTCGATCCTTGGTTGGGGAACTAAGATCCCACATTCTACAGGGAAACTAAGCCTGCGTGCCACAACTACTGAGCCTACACGCTCTAGAGCTCACGTGCTGCAACTAGAGAGAAGCCTGTGCACCACAACTAGAGAAACCCACATGCTGCAATGAAGAGCCCGTGTGCCACAATGAAAGATCCTGCGTGCCACAACTAAGAACTAATGCAGCCAAATAAATAAATTAATTAAAAAAGAATTAGTAAACACAAGAGATGTGAATTAAGAAAAATAGAAGATGAAAGAGAAAAACATTACAAGAAAAAAAAGAATTGAAGGAAAGATACTGAAAGAATTTGAAAGACACAAATTTAGAAATGGGCAAAGAAGCTATAACAAATGTTTAATGGGAGTCCCTAAAGAAGAAAACCAAAGCAAGGGACAGAATAACTACAAGAAAACATGATCAAGGACACTTTCTTAAATTTAAAAATATATATATTTGAAACTAAATATTGAAAAGTTAGACTATATACCTGTAAAAATTGACCCAGAACTGGCAAAATCAATACATATTATAGTAAAATTACTAGATTTTAAAGAACAGTATTCTTATGGACTTCCCTGGAAGTCCAGTGGTTAAGACTCCACGCTTCCAATGCAAGGGGCACGGGTTCAATCCCTGGTTGGTGAACTAGGATCCCACATGCTGCGTGGCATGGCAAAGAAGAAAAGAAAAAAAAGAACAATATTCTTTTGGGCATCCAGGCAAAAAGTCCACTTATAAAGAAAAAAAATCAGATTTGTCATCAAACTTTTTGACAGCAGTAATTTAGACAGAACCAAATGGTATAACATACTTAAGATATTCAAAATAATCATATGTGAATCAAGGGCTCTTAAGCATAACAGCTGTATACAAAATGTTATCACTATGGTGCAAAACTCAGGGAATGTTGTTCCCAGGAGGACTTCCTAAGGAATCTATTTGAGAACCAGCTTCAGACAACCATAATGACAAGAGACATTGGCACATGGACTGGGCTAAGCATTAAATACACACATACACATATGCATATATTTGTATGTATATGTGTATTTGTACTTACGCTAGCACAAATAAGACTAAATAAGGATGTGTGAGGCTACAATCTGCAATGGCAATACACTTGACAATGTAGATAAAATATAGCTATTAAACATGAAAAGATAGTGGGGATAACAAATACAAAAAAAATTTTAGAAGGAACCAAGATGGTGGAGTAGAAGGACGTGCTCTCACTCCCTCTTGTGAGAATGCCAGAGTCACGGCTAGCTGCTGGACAATCGTCGACAGGAGGGCACTGGAGTTCACCAGAAAGCATACCCCACATCCAAAGACAAAGGAGAAGCCACAATGAGATGGTAGGAGGGGTGCAATCACAGTAAAATCAAACCCCATAACTGCTGGGTAGGTGACTCACAGACTGGAGAACACTTATACCACAGAAGTCCACCCGCTGGAGTGAAGGTTCTGAGCCCCATATCAGGCTTCCCAACCTGGGGGTCCGGCAACGGGAGGAGGAATTCCTAGAGAATCAGACTTTGAAGGCTAGTGGGATTTGATTGCAGGACTTCAACAGGACTGGGGCAAACAGAGACTCCACTCTTGGAGAGCACACACAAAGTAGTGTGTGCATGGGGACCCAGGGGAAGGAGCAGTGACCCCAGGGGAGACTGAACCAGACCTACCTGCTAGTGTTGGAGGGTCTCCTGCGGAGGCAGGGTGTGGCTGTGGCTCACCGTGGGGACAAGGACACTGGCGGCGGAGGTTCTGGGGGGTGCTCCTTGGCGTGAGCCCTCCCGGAGTCTGTCATTGGTCCCACCCAAGAGCCCAGGTAGGCTGCAGTGTTGGGTTGCCTCAGGCCAAAGAACCAACAGGGAGGGAACCCAGCCCCACCCATCAGCAGTCAAGTGGATTAAAGTTTTACTGAGCTCTGCCCACCAGAGCAACAGTCAGCTCTACCCACCACCAGTCCCTCCCATCAGGAAACTTACACAAGCCTCTTAGATAGCCTTATCCACCAGAGGGCGGACAGCAGAAGCAAGAAGAAATACAATCCTGCAGCCTGTGGAACAAAAACAACATTTACAGAAAGATACACAAGATGAAAAGGCAGAGGACTATGTACCAGATGAAGGAACAACATAAAACCCCAGAAAAACAACTAAATGAAGTGGAGATAGGCAACTTTTCAGAAAAAGAATTCAGAATAATGATAGTGAAGATGATCCAGGACCCTGGAAAAAGAATGGAGGCAAAGATCGAGAAGATGCAGGAAATGTTTAACAAAGATCTAGAAGAATTAAAGAACAAACAAACAGAGATGAACAAGACAATAACTGAAATGAAAACTACACTAGAAGGAATCAATAGCAGAATAACTGAGGCAGAAGAATGGATAAGTGACCTGGAAGACAGAACGGTGGAATTCACTGCTGCGGAACAGAATAAAGAAAAAAGAATGAAAAGAAATGAAGACAGCCTAAGAGACTTCTGGGACAACATTAAACACAACAGCATTCACATTATAGGGGTCCCAGAAGGAGAAGAGACAGAGAAAGGGCCAGAGAAAATATTTGAAGAGATTATAGTCGAAAACTTCCCTAACATGGGAAAGGAAATAGCCACCCAAGTCCAAGAAGCGCAGTGAGTCCCATACAGGATAAACCCAAGGAGAAACACACCGAGACACATAGTAATCAAATTGGCCAAAATTAAAGACAAAGAAAAATTATTGAAAGCAGCTAGGGAAAAACACCAAATAACATAGAAGGGAACTCCCATAAGGTTAACAGCTGATTTCTCAGCAGAAACTCTACAAGCCAGAAGGGATTGGCATGATATACTTAAAGTGATGAAAGGGAAGAACGTACAACCAAGATTACTCTACCCGGCAAGGATCTCATTCAGATTCGATGGGGAAATCAAAAGCTTCACAGACAAGCAAAAGCTAAGAGAATTCAGCACCACCAAACCAGCTCTACAACAAATGCTAAAGGAACTTCTCTAAGTGGGAAACACAAGAGAAGAAAAGGACCTACAAAAACAAACACAAAACAATTAAGAAAATGGTCATAGGAACATACATATCGATAATTGCCTTAAACGTGACAAAAGACACAGGCTTGCTGAATGGGTACAAAAACAAGACCCATCTATATGCTGTCTACAAGAGACCCACTTCAGACGTGGGGACACATACAGACTGAAAGTGAGGGGATGGAAAAAGATATTCCACGCAAATGGAAATCAAAAGAAAGCTGGAGTATCAATACTCATATCAGATAAAATAGACTTTAAAATAAAGAATGTTACAAGAGACAAGGAAGGACACTACATAATGATCAAGGGATCAATCCAAGAAGAAGATATAACAATTATAAATATATATGCACCCAACATAGGAGCACCTCAATACATAAGGCAACTGCTAACAGCTATAAAAGAGGAAATTGACAGTAACACAATAATAGTGGGGGACTTTAACTCCTCACTTACACCAATGAGCAGATCATCCAAAATGAAAATAAATAAGGAAACAGAAGCTTTAAATGACACAACAGACCAGATAGATTTAATTGATATTTATAGGACATTCCATCCAGAAACAGCAGATTACACTTTCTTCTCAAGTGCGCACAGAACATTCTCCAGGATAGATCACATCTTGGGTCACAAATCAAGCCTCAGTAAATTTAAGAAAATTGAAATCATATCAAGCATTTTTTCTGACCACAATGCTATGAGATTAGAAATGAATTACAGGGAAAAAATGTAAAAAACACAAACACATGGAGGCTAAACAATACGTTACTAAATAACCAAGAGATCACTGAAGAAATCAAAGAGGAAATTTAAAAATACCTAGAGACAAATGACAATGAAAACACGACGATCCAAAACCTATGGGATGCAGCAAAAACAGTTCTAAGAGGGAAGTTTATAGCTATATAAGCCTACCTCAAGAAACAAGAAAAATCTCAAACAATCTAACCTTACACCTAAAGGAACTAGAGAAAGAAGAACAAACAAAACCCAAAGTTAGCAGAAGGAAAGAAATCATAAAGATCAGAGCAGAAATAAATGAAATAGAAACAAAGAAAACAATAGCAAAGATCAATAAAACTAAAAGCTGGTTCTTTGAGAAGATAAACAAAATTGATAAACCATTAGCCAGACTCATCAAGAAAAAGAGGGAGAGGACTCAAATCAATAAAATTAGAAATGAAAAAGGAGAAGTTACAATGGACACCGCAGAAATACAGAGCATCCTAAGAGACTACTACAAGCAACTCTATGCCAGTAAAATGGACAACCTGGAAGAAATGGACAAATTCTTAGAAAGGCATAACCTTCCAAGACTGAACTGGGAAGAAATAGAAAATATGAACAGACCAATCACAAGTAATGAAATTGAAACTGTGATTAAAAATCTTCCAAGAAACAAAAGTCCAGGACCAGATGGCTTCACAGGTGAATTCTATCAAACATTTAGAGAAGAGCTAACACCCATCCTTCTCAAACTCTTCCAAAAAATTGCAGAGGAAGGAACACTCCCAAACTCATTGTATGAGGCCACCATCACCCTGATACCAAAACCAGTCAAAGATACTATAAAAAAAGAAAATTACAGACCAATATCACTGATGAATATAGATGCAAAAATCCTCAACAAAATACTAGCAAACAGAATCCAACAACACATTAAAAGGACCATACACCATGATCAAGTGGGATTTACCCCAGGGATGCAAGGATTCTTCAATACATGCAAATCAATCAATGTGATACACCATATTAACAAATTGAGGAATAAAAACCATATGATCATCTCAATAGATGCAGAAAAAGCTCTTGACAAAATTCAACACCAATTTATGATAAAAACTCTCCAGAAAGTGGGCAGAGAGGGAACTTACCTCAACATATAGAGGCCGTATACGACAAACCACAGCAAACATCATTCTCAATGGTGAAAAACTGAAAGCATTTCCTCTAAGATCAGGAATGAGACAAGGATATCCACTCTCACCACTATTATTCAACATAGTTTTGGAAGTCCTAGCCATGGCAATCAGAGAAGAAAAAGAAATAAAAGGAATACAAATTGGAAAAGAATTAGTAAAACTGTCACTGTTTGCAGATGACATGATACTATACATAGAGAATCCTAACAATGCCACCAGAAAACTACTAGAGCTAATCAATGAATTTGGTAAAGTTGCAGGATACAAAATCAATGCACAGAAATCTCTTGCATTCCTATACACTAATGATGAAAAATGTGAAAGAGAGATTAAGGAAATACTCCCATTTGCCATTGCAACAAAGAGAATAAAATACCTAGGAATAAACCTACCTTGGGAGACAAAAGACCTGTATGCAGAAAACTATAAGACACTGATGAAAGAAATTAAAGATAATACCAACAGATGGAGAGATATACCATGTTCTTGGATTGGAAGAATCAATATTGTGAAAATGACCAAACTACCCAAAGCAATCTACAGATTCAATGCAATCCGTATCAAATTACCAATGGCATTTTTTATGGAACTAGAACAAAAAATCTTAAAATTTGAATGGAGACACAAAAGACCCCGAATAGCCAAAGCAGTTTTGAGGGAAAAAAACGGAGCTGGAGGAATTAGACTCCCTGACTTCAGACTATACTACAAAGCTACAGTAATCAAGACAATATAGTACTGGCACAAAAACAGAAATATAGATCAATGGAACAAGATAGAAAGCCCAGAGATAAACCCATGCACATATGGTCAACTAATCTATGACAAAGGAGGCAAGGATATACAATGGAGAAATGACAGTCTCTTCAATAAGTGGTGCTGGGAAAACTGGACAGCTACATGTAAAAGAATGAAATTAGAACACTCCGTAACACCAAACACAAAAATAAACTCAAAATGGATTAGAGAGCTAAATGTAAGACCAGACACTATAAAACTCTTAGAGGAAAACATAGGAAGAACACTCTTTGACATAAATCACAACAAGATCTTTTTTGATCCACCTCCTAGAGTAATGGAAATAAAAACAAAAATAAAGAAATGGACCTAATGAAACTTAAAAGCTTTTGCACAGCAAAGGAAACCATAAACAAGACGAAAAGACAACCCTCAGAATGGGAGAAAATATTTGCAAATGAATCAACTGACAAAGGATTAATCTCCAAAATATATAAACAGCTCATGCAGCTCAATATTAAAGAAAAAAACAACCCAATCCAAAAATGGACAGAAGACCTAAATAGACATTTTTCCAAAGAAGACAGACAGATGGCCAAGAAGCACATGAAAAGCTGCTCAACATCACTAATTATTAGAGAAATGCAAGTCAAAACTACAGCGAGGTATTACCTCACACCAGTTAGAATGGGCATCATCAGAAAATCTACAAACAACAAACGCTGGAGTGGGTGTGGAGAAAAGGGAACCTTCTTGCACTGTTGGTGGGAATGTAAATTGATACAGCCACTATGGAGAACAGTATGGAGGTTCCTTAAAAAACTAAAAGTAGAATTACCATATGGTCCAGCAATCCCACTACTGGGCATATACCCAGAGAAAACCATAATTCAAAAAGACACATGCACCCCAATGTTCATTGCAGCACTATTTACAATAGCCAGGTCATGGAAGCAACCTAAATGCCCACTGACAGATGAATGGATAAAGAAGATGTGGCACATATATACAATGGAATATTACTCAGCCATAAAAATGAACGAAACTGCGTTATTTGCTGAGATGTGAATGGATCTAGAGACTGTCATACAGAGTGAAGTAAGTCAGAAAGAGAAAAACAAATTTCGTATATTAACACATGTATGTGGAACCTAGAAAAATGGTACAGATGAACCGGTTTGCAGGGCAGAAGTTGAGACACAGATGTAGAGAACAAACGTATGGACACCAAGGAGGGAAAGCCACGTGGGGGTGGGGATGGTGGTGTGATGAATTGGGCGATTGGGATTGACATGTAGACACTGATGTGTATAAAATTGATGACTAATAATAACCTACTGTATAAAAAAGTAAATAAAATAAAATTCAAAATTTGAGAAAGAAATTTTAGCTGTTTGCAGTAATCTTATTGGAGTTGGTGTTAATGATATTTTGTTCTGGGGCCATTGTGTGCTGTGTGTATACTGTGTGATTAAGTAAATAAATAATTATGTAACATTCTAGTTCTATCATCTCCTTTGTCCTTGTAAATCAGGATTCTCAGTGTGGAAAATTTATATTTGGTCTAGGTATAGATAGAGACAATAGATAACAGCTATATGTATAGAATATTGCCTAGCTCTGTCCTAGAAATAGTGATTAACCCAGCATCAATGAACTTCCTCAGCACCCAGATTATGATCTAGGAATACCCCTTACCACTAAGAGAGACCAGCTTCTTAGAGAAATGACTAATTCCAAGTGTGGGCTCGGAAATATACAAGATAATCCTGGAAATTATTGTCTTATCACATAGCAAGGAAGTTCTCAAAGGTTTCTAATATCATGTGACAAGGTCTCAGCTAACTTTAAGATGCTCGCAAAGGCCAAAGATGAGAAAATTTTATAATAACTGTAATGGACTGAAACATAAGAGTTTATAATGAAAACAAAACCAGAGACCTATATGGTTACCTTTGTAGGATTCCAGGGAAATAACTCGTTGTTTTATTAAAGGTGGTAAATATAGGGAAAGAACTGAGTATTTTCCCCCATTTTTCCTATATGACCTATTTCACTGGATAATGAAATATTAGTGGAGAATTATGTTTCTTTTTGTAGAAATATTCCAGCCAATATGTGAGGCTGGAACGATTGAATTAGAATATCATTTGTTTTTGCAACCTCTAATGAATTAATGGATGAAGGCTTTGAGCATCCATGGCTGCTAACATCACAAAAAGTGAGTCAACCAGTCATTTTATGCCTCCTGGTGAAAGAACACAGTACCATCAATGAGGTATTCTTCCCTCAACCATGATCAAACCTGAACCTGATGAAGCCTGTAGGCCCAACAACCTGGAGATAGAACAAAGGAACAGGGGTGCATCAGCAAAATCCAGACAGTGGGGAATTGTACAAGTCAAATGATCCCATTTCTTCAGCAAATATATTGCAAAGAGAATGGGGGAGCGGGAGGGAGAGAGAGAGAGAGAACATGCAGATTAAAATAAGTATTTAAAAGAACAAGCAAAACTAAACTTTATTGTTTCGGAATAGAAAAATAGATGATAAAACTACAAAGAAATGCAAGGAAGTGATTATCGTAAAAATCAAAATGTGTTTACCATTAGGGCTGAAGGAGGGGTCATGATTAGGTTGGATGCTTGGCAATATTCTATTTCTTTCCATTTTTTTTTTTGGCAACAATCTAAAACCTAATATTTTTTTCCTTCCAGTTTTATTGAGATATAATTACATACAGCACTGTGTAAGTTGAAGATGTATTTACACATAATGACTTGACTTACATATATTATGAAATGATTATCACAATAAGTTAGTGAACATCCACCTTCTCATTTAGATACAAAATAAAAGAAAAAAATTATTTTTCCTTGTGTTGAGAACTCAGGATTCACTCTCTTAATATTCATATATAATGTACAGCAGTGTTAATTATATTTATCATGTTGGACATTACATCCCTAGTATTTATTTATCTTATAACTGGAAATTTGTACCTTTTAATTACCTTCATCCAATTCCCACTCCCCGTCCCCCTCCATTTATTTCTCGACCGAGGTCGGGTTTAAATTATGTGTATTTTATAAAATGTATTGTTATGAATTTGTTTCATGTGGTTTTCTGTGTCTGTTATATTTTACAATTAGACTGTGGTGTAATAAGAATTGTATTAGGTCTTTGATCTGGATCCTGGCACAAAGCTCCTTAAAATTCTTGGAATTTCTCAGATAGAAATACCTTCTGTCATTCATAAGGTTGGTGAATGCATCCAGGTTCTGGGAGGGTGGTGCATCCCGCTTCCAAGGGGGCAGAAATTCCTGTGCTCTGGATCCTTCTGGACCGCACTCTATGTACCTTTTCATCTGGCTATTCTTCCTGTTCCTTACAATATCCTTTATAATAAACTGATAAATGTAAGTCAGTGTTTTTCTAAGTTCTGGGAACCTCTCTAGCAAATTAATCAAACCCAAGGAGGGAGTCATGGGAATCTCCAGTTTATAGGCAGTTGGTCAGAAGCACAGATAACAACCTGGACTTGAGTCTGGCATCTGAAGTGGGGAAGTCTTGTGAGACTGAACCCTTAAACTGTGGGATCTGATGCTATCGAAGAATTGAGTTAAATTTGTAAGACACCCAGTCAGTGTTTGCTGAGAATTAAATTGCTTTTGTTGGAAAAAATACATTGGAGAAGGTTAAACAAATTCACCCGTATCTTTCTGGATACAAGCTTTGAACTAGTTAAATTCATATTTAAAGGGTTTCTTCCAGGTACATTCAATTTAATGGAAACCTGTTGGAGTTTACCTAGAATGCCAAACTGTTAAAAGAGGCAACCCTGGGTATTTACACTAAAAGTGGCACTTAGTTTTGCCTTTTAACTTGTCAGCAATGGAAAATTCCTCCACACTAAAGACCATTAAACGGAATGGGATTGTTTCTTGGCACCAGAGGGTATTTGGTGGGGTATGGAAAGAAAACATGAGAAGTTTTATCTAGCTATCTGTCTATTTTTTTTTGAAAGAAAACATTTTGATTTCTTTATTGTATATGTAAGGACATCTTTTCAGACTGGGATCTATCTTGTCTATTTTTAAATCTTATCCTTTTCTATTTTTGTGTGTAGCTTATTGTGTATATATCAGTACTCTAATGCTATATATAATTTATAAATAAATAAATGTTAGGCATGCATACTCAGTATAAAATAAACATCATTTAAACAAGGAATGGTGTTGGGGAAGGTAAGTCTTTCCTTAGCCTCAAGTTCACAGGCCAGTGGGAAGGGAAATGAGTGATATCAGCAATTCCAAACATGAGCTCACACAAAAATCATAAGTACACGAATAATAATATCCTATATTTTGTCCTCCCAACTAATTTTATAGAAGAGACACAGATCTCAACAGGTCAAATCAATTAAAACATATCTAGGTGTCAAAACTAAGTTCAGTTTTGTCCTTGGTTTTGGAGGGATAGTGGTATTTTTATTTTTTGTCCATGCTGCATGGTGTGTGGGAGCTCAGTTCCCTGACCAGGGATTGAACCAGTGTTCCCTGCAGTGGAAGCACAGTCTTAATCACTGAACAGCCATGGAAGTCCCAACGGAATTTTTGTTGTTTGTAGTAGATTTATTCTCCTATTTAAGATTTGCAGACAATAAAAATTTTTTTCCCTGGGTTAAACAACAAATAACAAACACACATATATATATGTGTGTATACATATATATATATGTATATATATATATATATATATATATATACATATATATATGATAATTGGATTGTAAATTAGGGGAAATTAACCGTAATTTTGTAGGTACTCAAAAAGAGATCCGAAGTATACTTATCCAAAATAGATAAATCTTTGGTGGTGTTATATTACCACCCTGGATTATCAACCTGACTTCTCAATGTTCTAGAAACCCAAAGTTAAGATTGTCTTCCTTTCTGGTAACTAACCAGGTGCTGACTTGACAGTGTTGGCACAGGGCAATGTGACTTAGGCCCACATAATGCTAGTGCTACTCACTGTATGCATAAAATAATTATGATAATATTTCCAGGGGCCTCCCTGGTGGCGCAGTGGTTGAGAGTCCGCCTGCCGATGCAGGGGATACGGGTTCGTGCCCCGGTCTGGGAGGATCCCATATGCCGCGGAGCGGCTGGGCCCGTGAGCCATGGCCGCTGGGCCTGCGCATCCGGAGCCTGTGCTCCGCAACGGGGGAGGCCACAACAGTGAGAGGCCCGCATACCGCAAAAACAAAAACAAAAACAAAAACAAAAAAAAAAAAAAAAAAAAAAAAT
The DNA here is from genome assembly GCF_964341445.2 of Mesoplodon mirus. Classification (NCBI taxonomy): domain Eukaryota; kingdom Metazoa; phylum Chordata; class Mammalia; order Artiodactyla; family Ziphiidae; genus Mesoplodon; species Mesoplodon mirus. The sequence continues at coordinate 24,325,506 of NC_138996.1, read as the reverse complement.
ATTTCCAGTGGCTGTTTCCTGAATTGCCAGCCTATGTTTAGAAAGGTGATTATATTTTGAGGAATGCTTATGTAACAGCATGAGGGCTAATGTCTGTTGTTCATTTAGTATAGGGCTCTTCCTACATCATTATGATTTTCAAACATTTGTTAGAACTTAGAGCACTAGGCCCACTTGACTGCATATCATTTGCAAGGAGGGAGATCTCAGTGTCAGGTATGGATCAGGAACTCTGAATCAAGAGCAAAAGGTGCAAAAGAATTGAACCAAAAATCAATCAGTAGATGAGGCCTGGACACAGGGTATCGGTCACAATGAAGCAACATTGAACCCGTTGAGCTCCACGGTTTGTACCCTTTGCACTCTTTTTAGATGATCACTGATCAATTAGAAAGGCCCAAGGGAAACAGAGGTGAGTTGGAAGGCTGCCCCCAGCTCTCTAAGGGTTTGCATTTGGCCAAGAGCATAAGGCCAGAAGCATAAATTAAAAGTAAATTCAAAAGGTCCAAGTAGACTGTGATAGACTCAAAGATATGAGACTTCAGAGCTACACACTTGTTATTATATTTGTCATGAAGCAGTAAATACTTTGAAATTGAAAATACATCCACTTTTTAAGGGAAGACTGTCAGATCAGAGCAAAGGCTAACCAAGTCCAAGTGTGACACAGTTATGACTGTCAAGAGCGGGTTATGAAGAACAGTAGTTTCTTTAGTCATGACATTTTAAGCAGTCAAAGTAAACATTTTCAAAGTGGTTTCATAACAAACTGATGGTGCTATATATTTTTTAATTTCTTCCTAACATGACGTGGTCAGAAGCAGAATTACAGAAGAACTTGTTTGTGTGTGAACTAAAATAATTTGAGCATCATGCTATAAGAATGATTCCTTCTACAGAGTCTATAAATGGAATAAAAGGACCGTTGAAGATGCCTTCCATGTTATGGCAGGATGGAAAATTTCTCGGATGTTCTCACGTCATTTTGATAAGAGAAAGCTATATTTCCTTATTATTGCTACTGCTCTGGACTTAACAAGAAACTCTTTCCTTTCTTGAGATACTTAACTTATTAATCTGCAGACTTCTACCCAAGAACAACCCTACTCTGAGAGTCACCCTTCTGGAACATTGAGAGAAGAGTCCACTTGAATCTCCAAGTCCATTAAGAAGAAAAATGGATAATTAGGAACCCAAGAATTATTTGTAAATAAATCAAGACCATTCACTGCTTTGATGCTGTTTTCTTGTTGTGCAGTCACCGCTACAGCTGGTCAGCGTACATATTTGTACCATATTTGACACCATGCATGTGTCATCATCTTGGGATACAAGTAACAAAAGTCATGTGGCAATTTGTAATGTACATATTTCTCTTAACAAAAATAGGAAGAAAGTCATCTACAGTATCACAGAATTCCAGCATTCTAGGTCTCTATCACTTCTATTAATTCTTTATCAAGTAGCCAACTAGAAAATTTCTGGAATGTTGTATAAAGCAACTATGTCTATCTCTGAGGTGAGGGATGTGTGGAGATGTTAGAATTTGACCGTAAGCGTATTTGATTTTCTGAAGCATATATGAAGGAACTGCTATCCATGCACATCTATTTACAGTCAATCCTTGATCGCACTAGGCTGTTATAAGGTTTGATTGACATTGGCCTAGTCCCTGATTGGGTAAATACCTTTAAGTTGAGTTTTATTATACTTTGGGTTTTATTCAAAATCACTATAAAAAATAACCATATAAAGTTCCTTACAGTATTATCAACAATATATTGTTGTTTTCCATTCAGTAGTCTTGATTGGAAACATGAGTGAGAAAATTTTTTCTTTGAATTCAGTGCTAGGAAAAGCTTTGCTTCCACTGAGGAACAATCAGTCCCTTTTGAAAAATGGTGATTATATAACTGGCTGGGATACTTGGCTACCAAGAAGCTCACTGGTTTAATTTGTTACTCAGTGGCACATTTACTCTTACTTGTGTGCTTTTCCTTGGATTCTATTTTATACTTATAAATATTTATTTAAAAATTTTACTGTGCCTGTCTTTGTGAGTTGTTCAAATCCCTTGTTCAATGAAGTGGTGGTATAAGTAAATAATTTATATTTACTTATAAATATATATAAAAATTTGGTATTAATTTATTAATACCAAATTTTTAAAAAGAGATCAAGTTTGGGAATAAAATAAATGACTCCATGGAATTCCCATGGAATTACTTCCTCCCTACTCAAATCAATGGTACTAGAGTTTCCCTCTTGGGAATTAAGGCTGGAATCCTTTTTCCATTTCTGATTGAATGTAACTTTGGGAAAATTAGCTGGAAGCTCTACCCCAGGGAGACATCAACGTTAATAAAATTCTAAGGTATTTCCTAACTCATCATTTTCACCATAATCACAGCATGTTAGAATTTTATGTACTAAAGTTTTCCTTTTTAGATAAACTAGAGAATAGTTTGAAAGCATCTATTGAGCATTTTGCTTTTTTCCCCCATTAATGCATGAGAAATTTGATCAATTATTTTATCTATAAGTGAAATTAGTAGGGAGGGAATATGAGCCATTCCTGATGGCAAAACTTGAGGTGGTGAAAAATTTTAAGTTTTAGAATGGGTACTATTATTTACATGGTTCAAAATTCAAAAAATACAAAATTATATCTAGTTCAGTTTATCTTCAAACCCTGCCTTCCAGTTGTCTAGCTCCCTTCCCAAGAAGCAACCAATCTTATCAGTTTCTGGTCTATCTTTTCAGAGACATATTATGCTTCTACAAACAAACAACTGTATACAGTTTCCCCTTTTTAATAGAAAATAACATACTATTACATAATTGTTTTGCATTTAAAAATTTGTGCACATAATGTATCTTGGAGATCATTTCATGAAAGTTCAAAGAGCTTTCTCATTCTTTTTTTTTAAGCCTTCATAGGATGTCATTTTCTGGCTATATCATAATTTACCAGTCTTTTATTAATGAATGTACTTTAAAAAATCTTTTGATATTAAAAATGCTGAAATGGACAAGATTATATACACCTGCCATTTCTCATGTGTGTTGTAAGATAAATTCTTATAGGTAGACTTCCTGGCTCAAAGGATATGTGCCTTTGATTTTGTGAGGTATTGTGAGTTGCCCTTGATGGAGATCATTCTAATTTACATTCATAATCTGCATTGTGACTGCTTGTTTCTCCACACTTCTGCCAACACACAGTGGTTATTAAACTTTCTAATCTTTGTCAATCTGAGCAGTGAAAAAATGGTTTCTCAGTATAGTTTTAATTTGCAGTTTTCTAATGGAGAAAAAAAATGCTAACTTTTTTTTTTTTTTTTTTTTTTTTTTTTAGGACAAAGGACCACAAAGTTATGTGGGGTTATTATCTCCCTTAGTATTGTTCCTGGAGTCTGTAGCAGGTCAACATTAGAGTTCAGAGATCAAGAACATGGCAACATGCCCAGAACCAAGATGGAAAATAAAGTCAGCAGGCGCCATTTCAAGCATATTTGCCTTGACAGAGTCCCAGATGATGTCCCTAGAAGGTAACTTCTGTTTTTATGTGGATGCAATTAGAAGCTAAGTTTCAGATTCCCCAATGGCCCCAAAAGCTGATTCTAAATACTTAGGAGAAGGTTTTGTTTTGTTTTGTTTTTTCCCTTCAATCTATACCATGGAAAAATGAAGTAAAACAGGTTCTATATTTATAGATATAATTAAGCCACACAATAGAACTGTGGGGGGTTGGACCAAGTCACCTGGCTCACATGAGGGTTATAAAGATTAAATGGTATGTTTAACACTGGAGTATTCTGCTTAGGGAGGAGGTGTTGCTAATTAGCATATTTGCCTGGTGACTTGCAGAAACAATGTTAGTGCTTTGTTTTATTTTGCTTTGTTTTTTGGTGCTTTTGCATAAGAGAGAACCATTCAACGGTGTTTAATGCTGTACCTCTTTAAAAATAATCACAAAGGACTGTCATCATGTAATAGAATAAAAAGATTAGGAGTTAGGTTAGCTGGGTTTGTGATTGCCCCTCACTAGCTGTGTGACCTTGAGCAAATCGCTTCACCTTTCTGAGCCTCCATTTCCTCACTTGACAAATGGAGGTAATAATCTGACCTATATACCACTGGATCTTGCTGAAGAACTAATGGAACACTGTGCACATGAAAAGGCTTTATAACAGTAAATGGCAATACATCTGTTAGTTGATCTGATATTGATAGTATAGAAAACTTTGTCAATTACAGTATCCTCAGCTTAATTCTCAGAAAAAAACTTACTTCTCTTAAAAATCTTTTGGCAAATCCAAACCAGGTAATTAAACGTTTAAAAAAAAATTTCGACTCAAGTTGCCCGACATTTAATGGTTCAATAATGTTACATCCCTCGTTGGTGGACTAGCCCCTTTGGAAAAGCTTTGTATTAAAAATATGCCGATAGATGAAAATGTTTTATGGGCCTAATAGACAGCTATGGTTGAAATTTGTTCCGTTTAGCAAAAAGGACGTAATTTGTGTTTAGAGAAAAGTGTGTCGGGCCTCGTTTCTGCCCCTGGTGTTCTAGTCTCCTTTGCACTTTTTATTCGAAGATCTAACAGCTGGAGCTCATGTATTTAACCTTTAATAGGTGTTTGCTGGTAAACCTCTTAGAAGCACGAAGATAATACAGAGCGGGAGTCGGACACTCTGAAGACACAATCACTGCTGGTTCCTTGCAAATCTCCGCCCAGAAAATTCTGCCACCTTCCCACTCCCTATCCCCACCCCGTCCCTCCCTCGCGGCCCTGCCCCACGGCTAGCGGGAAGCCAGGAACCTGGCACGGAAAACACAGGTGGCAAGAGGGGGAGTAGGAGGCAAGATCCACTCGGCAGCAGGCCACGTTTGGGGCCCCAGCTCCGGGCACGGCTGAGCCCCGGTCGCCCGCGGGGACCTGCGTGGTTTCGGACCTGTGAGGTCTCGGGCCTGTGTGGTCTCCGACCTGCGCTTCTACCAGGTGCGTAGGCAGCAGCCCGGGGCGCCGCGTCGCGCGTGGCAACAGGTGCATCGCGGCCAGGAACAGACGCCGCCGGCGTGGGGCGGGCCGGCACTTAGCCCGGGAGCGCGCGCGGCTCCGGGATTGGGACCCGAGAGCGCGAGAGAAGGGAGGGAGCTGGCGGCGGGCCAGGCCCGCCTACCTGCGGAGCGGAGCCCAGCCGAGCGGAGCGGAGCGCGGCGGGAGCCTTCAGGGCCGGTGTCTCGAGGTACAGAGCCACGCGTCTTTCAAGTTTCTTGGGGCGCAGCGCCCTTGGCTGCCGCCTGGCCTTTGTCTCCAGCTGCGAGGCGCAGGCTGGGGCCGCCTGGAAGGGGCGGCGGCGGGCGAGGAGGGCAAAGGGGGCCGAGTTTTGCTATTTACAAGTTTCCCGAGCTCCCAGCCCTTGGCTCCACCCCCGGCGGCCGGAGAGGCGGGGAGGCTGGGGCGCCCCGGACTCCGGGTTCCCGCCTGGTAGTTGCAGCGGCGGGCGGGGGCGGGGGCGGGGGCGGGAGTTGGCGACAAGCCGTGGGTCCCCAGGTGCAGGCGCTGCCCGCTGGGCACTGGTGGCACCCGGGCCTCCCGGGTGGGCCTGGCGCGACTCCGCCGAGGGTCCAAAGGGCGTCCGGGCTCGGAGTGCTGGTCTCCCGGCTCCCCGGGGGCTCGGGGTTGGCTCGAGGCGCTGCGGGTAAGTGCGGAGTTGCGTCGATTGCCGCTTCCCAGCCGGTGCGCAGTGGGTATCTCGGGCGAGGGTGGAGAGTGAACCCTCTGAACGCGACCGTCACAGGGTACCGGACTGGCTCCGAGGGAGGGGGCGGGTATTCTGGGACCTTGGGTGCCAAAGTTGGGGGAAAGATGGGAGGCTGCGGAGGGCTGGTCTCACGGGGTGGGGGGTGGGGGGCGGGCAGCGCAGCTCGTGCGGAAGGGACGGATGCGGATCACGTAGCTGTCACCTTGAAAGCGACCGAAGGCGTTTACTTTAGAGTTAGTTACGCAGACTGACAAGCCCGCAGCCGGAAGCCGCCCACCAGACACTTGGCCCGCCTGGGCTCGTCCGGACCCCCCTGGGCCTGGTACTCAGCCTTCCTGCTGGGCGGTTCGCTTGGGCCCATCCTCAGCATAAGCAATCAGAGCTGAAAAGATGGCATTAATGAGGTTGCTGTAATTCCCAAGGTCCTCTCGCCTGTGTCTTACTACTTACTGCGGTTCACATGTGCTTTTCTAGCTCTTTAGAAAAATGCACTCTTAACTAAGGTCACCTGATTGACTACAGTAATTAGTGGACTTAGGTGTTTACCTACCTTAAATAAATCTCTTTGTCCTTTTTTTTTCAGACATAAACTCTTTTCTACTAAGTTATTTATTGATTCTGACTTGGATTAATTTATTTTGGAGTAAGAATGGAGAGATTAATTCTTCATTTAGCCTGCAAAAGTTTCACATGCCTCATTAACTACTATTTGTTTCAAATAGTCAGTGTACTAAGAAATCCAGTGTATTTTGTTTTCTTTGTTTGAATAAAGTCTTAGGCGAAACAGGGGAGATGAAAGCATTTGTGTTTTGCCAGGTGATAGGAATTCAACCATCTTCACGTTAAACCTTGAGCCCTTGGGCTGGAGGGTGAGCGTGGAGGGAAAGAGGCAGACCATCTAGGAGGCAGGGAAATTTAAAAAAATGAGAGTAGCTCCTTCCTGGGAACCTATGACCTCCTTAGGGAGTTTAGATGCACTCAGATAACAGTGTGTGGTTAACCCTGAAAGGAATTGCATAGTTGGAATTGCAATTCTGTAGGCAAACCTATTTTTCAGGGATAATTAGGGCAGGAAATGATGGGCAATTTAAATTGAACCAATGATGTCCTGTTTGTATAGTGCTTTACAATGTATAAAGTGCTTTTATTGATTTTTTTTTTCTCCCCTCAAGTACAAAATTCCCTAAGGAAAGTTAGGCTCTAGAGCACAGGCTCAGTAGTTGTGGCGCACAGGCTTAGTTGCCCCGCGGCATGTGGGATCTTCCTGGACCAGGGCTCGAACTGGTGTGCCCTACATTGGCAGGTGGATTCTTAACCACTGCGCCACCAGGGAAGTCCCACAGTATTTTCTTTATACTTGCTAACCTATAGCAGATTTACTTATTACAATATATAGTTTATATAAAACTATAACTGTAGTTAATACTGTTGCATGATTGTTTTCTTTTCTGCTTAACATATCATGAGAAACTTCCCATGTCATTACAGTTCTACATAATATTAGTGGCTACATAATACTACACTGTATAGATGTAACAATTTATTTAACCATTTCCTTATAGCGGAACTTTTCATTTATTTCCAATTACTATTATTAAATATATACTGATGCAACAAATATCCTTTATAAAACTTTATATATCGCCTATATTTCCTTAGGATGGAGTCCTGTGGTATACAGTTGATGGCTCAAAGATCTATCGATACAGAGTGACCACTGCTTTCTAAAAAAAAAAATGTTTTACCAAAGTTTGTTCCCACCAATTCCCACTCTATGAGAGTACTTGTGTTACTGTATTTTTGTTAATATGGAGACTCATCCTGCAAAGGAAAAATAATCATTGCCAGCCTTATAGGTGAACAGTGCTATTTCAATATTTAAATTTCATTTCTTTGATCCCAAATGATGTTGAATATAAAAAATCTCTAGTTATTTTCCATTTTTATTCCCTTTTAATTGAATGTAGTGCCCAGTTTTTCTCCTGGAGATACTAGTATTTTTCTAGTAATTCATAAGAGCCTTTGATAGTAAACTTTAGCTTTTCGTCGTGCAGATATTCCCCCCCCCAATTTTGTCTTTGTCTTACAAAGACAAACACTTAGCACATGTTTATAGTAGTTTTGACTTATAGAAGTTCTGTACTTTAATGTAGCCAAATCTGTTGACTTTCTCAAACAAAAATTTTAACTCTTCTGAATCATAGCCCAAGAATGATGTATGACAGTGGCACAAGATAACTTTTACGAGAATTCTCCAGAATTCTGAATCAGATTTTTTTTCAAATCCATTAGGAGAATCTCCATGTCTTGGAGTAGAGACTGTTGCAAAACAGATTGCTCTGTTGATGAGAGATAGTTGTGCGTGATATGTAACATTAGGAACAGCATTCTTTGAAATCTGAGAAGAAAGTTTTAAATCCCAGGGAATGAGCTTTCAGATCTGTTCTGTGATTATGTAAACTGGGCTCACAATCCATTTATCTTCAGTAGTTCATTTATAGTATTATCTTGTCACAATTCTTCTTTTTTTATTTATTATTGTAGTTTCATAGTGAATTGTTTTTTTAAAAATGTTAACACTTTTTAAAAAATTTATTTTATTTTTTATTTTTTGGCTGCGTTGGGTCTTCGTTGCTGTGTGCAGGCTTTCTCTAGTTGCGGCTAGCCGGGGCTGCTCTTTGTTGAGGTATGTGGGCTTCTCATTGCGGGGGCTTCTCTTGGGGCAGCATGGGCTCTAGGCGCACCAGCTTCAGTAGTTGCAGCACGCGAGCTCAGTAGTTGTGGCTCACAGGCTCTAGAGCGCAGGCTCAGTAGTTGTGGCACACGGGCTTAGTTGCTCCGTGGCATGTGGGATCTTCCTGGACCAGGGCTCAAACCCGTGTCCCCTGCATTGGCAGGCGGATTCTCCCCCCCGCCACACACACACTGTATTTTATTTTTACAAGAGATAAGTAAACTGACACCAAGCATTGTAAATGGATGACCACAACAAAAGCAGCAATGATTGCAATTACCAAACACGAAACACACTCTTACTATGTCATAATTCAGTCCAGTAATCCTCCACTGTAACAGCTCCTTTACTTTGCAGTGAAAATTGATTTGTATATTTTTTGCCTCTGAGTCCTTGTGGGATTTTTTTTTTATTCAAACAGAAAGTCACAAAACTTATAATCATCCTCATCAGTTCACTCAGTCCCATGTAATTAATTTTTTTTCATCTTGATCTTTTGTTAGCACTTTTATGAATTCATCAGTTTGCTGTTAGAGTTCTGAAAATGTTTATTCAGTTCAGCAGTATAGTTAGTTACCAGAAACCTGTACTTGTCAGAGTCTTTTCCATGAATTCCTTGAAGATGAAACCCTTTTATAGGAGCATTTTTGCAAAAGCATCAGAGTACACCCAGAACTGTCTGTAGATGACAAAAGACTTAAAAATGACCAGGGTTAAAGTTTTGATGAAAGTTCATAATAATGCAGTTGACAAGGAAATTTAGTTATTTCTGAGATATACATTTTAAAGTAATAACTAGAATTATGACTTATAACATTATACCAGAACATATAAGATTTTTAGAAATTTCATGTAATGTCTGAAGCATTTATATTAACATATTTCCATACAAATAACCCAAAGAAAGTTTAGTATTAGTTGTTTGTTTTTTTTATACTGCAGGTTCTTATTAGTCATCAATTTTATGCACATCAGTGTATACATGTCAATCCCAATTGCCCAATTCAGCACACCACCATCCCCACCCCACCACGGCTTTCCCCCCGTTGGTATCCATACGTTTGTTCTCTACATCTGTGTCTCAACTTCTGCCCTGCAAACCGGTTCATCTGTACCATTTTTCTAGCAGTAACCACTGCTCCAGCAGGGAAGCCCCATACTGAATTGTTGATATGAGTCTTTTTTCTTTTCTTTTCTTTTCTTGTGAATTATGACTATTTATTCCACATGTCCCCCCCCTTTGAACAACCACAACATAGACATTCAAGAAAAAGAAGAAAACAGTCTTCAGCTGATTCAAACCAGTGATACCAAAAGACTCACTATCTGTATTTATACACAGGATAACTATATTCTTAAGTAACCAGAGTTACTCCTACACCTTTCGTTTTCTTTTTCTTACCCATCCTCATCTCTATTTTTTTAAAACATCTTTATTGCAGTATAATTGCTTTACAATGGTGTGTTAGTTTCTGCTGTATAACAAAGTGAATCAGCTATACCTATACCTATATCCCCATATCCCCTCCCTCTTGCGTCTCCCTCCACTCTCCCTATCCCACCCCTCTAAGTGGTCACAAAGCACTGAGCTGATCTCCCTGTGCTATGCGGCTGCTTCCCACTACCTATTTTACGTTTGGTAGTGTATATATGTCCATGCCACTCTCTTCGTCCCAGCTTACCCTTCCCCCTCCCTGTGTCCTCAGGTCCATTCTCTATATCTGCGTCTTTATTCCCGTCCTGCCCCTAGGTTCTTCAGACCCTTTTTTTTCTTAGATTCCGTATATATGTATTAACATACAGTATTTGTTTTTCTCTTTCTGACTTACTTCACTCTGTATGACAGACTCTAGGTCCATCCACCTCACTACAAATAACTCAATTTTGTTTCTTTTTATGGCTGAGTAATATTCCATTGTATATATGTGCCACATCTTCTTTATCCATTCATCTGTTGATGGACACTTAGGTTGCTTCCATGTCCTGGCTATTGTAAATAGAGCTGCAGTGAGCATTGTGGTACATGACTCTTTTTGAATGATGGTTTTCTCAGGGTGTATGCCCAGTAGTGGGACTGCTGGGTCATATGGTGGTTCTTTTTTTTTAATAAACTTGTTTATTTTATTTATTTATTTTTGGCTGCGTTGGGTCTTTGTTGCCGCGCACAGGCTTTCTCTAGTTGCGGTGAGCGGGGGCCACTCTTGTTTTCAGTGCACGGGCTTCTTGTTGCAGTGGCTTCTCTTGTCACAGAGCACGGTCTCCAGGCGCATGGGCCTCAGTAGTTGTGGCTTGCGGGCTCTAGAGCACAGGCTCAGTAGTTGTGCCGCACGGGCTTAGTTGCTCCGCAGCATGTGGAATCCTCCCGGACCAGGGCTTGAACCCGTGTCCCCTGTGTTGGCAGGCAGTTTCTTAACCACTGTGCCACCAGGGAAGCCCTGTATGGTAGTTCTTTTCTTTTTTTTTTTTTAATTTTTAAATTTTATTTTATTTATTTTTTTATACAGCAGGTTCTTATTAGTTATCCATTTTATACATATTACTGTATACACGTCAATCCCAATCTCTCAATTCATCCCACCCCCCCACTTTCCCCTCTTGGTGTCCATACGTTTATTCTCTACATCTGTGTCTCTATTTCTGCCCTGCAAACCAGTTCATCTTTACCATTTTTCTAGGTTCCACATATATGCGTTAATATACGATATTTGTTTTCCTCTTTCTGGCTTACTTCACTCTGTATGATAGTCTCTAGATCCGTCTCTAGATCCATCCATGTCTCTACAAATGACCCAATTTCGTGCCTTTTTATGGTTGAGTAGTATTCTGTTGTATATATGTACCACATCTTCTTTATCCATTCATGTGTCGATGGGCATTTAGGTTGCTTCCATGACCTGGCTATTGTAAAGAGTGCTGCAATGAACATTGGGGTGCATGTGTCTTTTTGAATTATGCTTTTCTCAGGGTATATGCCCAGTAGTGGGATTGCTGGGTCATATGGTAATTCTATTTTTAGTTTTTTAAGGAACCAGTATGAGTCTTTTCTTGATGTCTGATAAGATGTATATGTAATTTAAAATGTTTTCCAAATTAATTTTTAACACTACTCATAAACTATTGGTTTGAAGGGGGAAAAAAAAAAAGCCTTCCAGATTTCTCAAACTTGGGTTATCTTTCCATACGATGGAAGCTTAAATATACCCTGAGGATGTTTAAAGACCTCACTAAGAGTGCTCTCTCCGTAGGAGCCTGAGTTCCTGCCTTTCACTCCCCATCTTTTCGAGCCTAACAATAAGCCATAGGCCCAAATATGAGCTGTGAGGATGAGGTTGGTATGTGGTGTGTGTTTGGAGGTACTTAGAAATGGGCCCAGACTCTCTGGAGGTAGGTGAACCTAGGAGGAAGTGACCATCACCACTTAGCTGGCAGGTACTTGGGCAGCAGTGGCTTGTGGCCACCACAGGAGATAAAGAGTGACCAAGAATGAGTGATCCTGCCCTGCAGGAAAAGAAGGATTAAATGGTTTGGTATGACATTAGCCAGCCTGAAATGTGGTTCAGAAAAGCCTGCTTTGATCAGGGTTCTCCAGACTTGGCTTGGGACAGTCCAATGTAACTAGGAACTGAGTTTGCCAACTTCTAACAATTTACTTCTAAACAAGTTTTATAAAAGATAGCCCTAATGGTAGTTTCGTGTTTTTTTTTTTTTTTGGCCACATCATGCAGCATTCGAGATCTTAGTTCCCCGACCAGGGATCAAATCCGTGTCCCCTGCAGTGGAAGTGGGAGACCTAACCACTGGACTGCTAGGGATGTTTCCTTTTTAAAATGACTTCAGCATTCTTTGAAATCAGCAGTTATTACTCTTCTATGTGGGTGGTTATTCATGATATTAATGCATGACTTTTTCTTGTTCACTTGGCTCCAGATGAAAAAGACGTTTCCATTTTGGGGATGACAGATTTGGGGACTAATCTTTACTGTGTAGATAGATACAATAAAACTTCATTTTCATATACCGTAAGTAAACTTGCCATTTGTGATTGCCCTGATGTCTGACTTTTACACAATCAAGGAAAAAATAGTTCGCTCCACAAATTTAGAGTGTAAACAAGGTTGAACCTAGCGATATTTCACTTAGGTAAATAGCTTTCAAGCATTTTATTTTTTTTTTTTTTTTTTTTTGCGGTATGCGGGCCTCTCACTGCTGTGGCCTCCCCCGTTGCGGAGCACAGGCTCCGGATGCGCAGGCCCAGCGGCCATGGCTCACGGGCCCAGCCGCTCCGCGGCATATGGGATCCTCCCAGACCGGGGCACGAACCCGTATCCCCTGCATCGGCAGGCGGACTCTCAACCACTGCGCCACCAGGGAGGCCCCTCAAGCATTTTAGAAGTACATATTTGCATACAAATCTGATTCCCAAACAACCTTGTTTGTTCATTAAAGCTAGTAGGTTTTCCTTAGCCTTGTGTTTAAGTCCCATACTGAAGAGAAGTAAAAATGTATTTACTTAAAGATAAACTGTATTTAGGTCTTGCCAGTAGGCCCAGATCTAAATTAATAAATGTTTTTGTGTACACATGACTTACATGAGTAAAAGAAAAACCACACATCCTACCTGTAGTCTAACCTAAAATTTTATTTCATTTTGAAGTTGTAAAACTATAGATAGTTTTAAAGGCAGTTAAAGTTTCTTTTAAGGAAACGTTTACTTCTTTAGTAGGGTTGAATAGATTCTTCTTGAGCAGTGAAGGAAGATGAAGAGTGGGTCATAAGTTTCTCAAGCTAGCTGGAAAAGGCAGAGTGGTCGCGAGGAAATTTCTTCCAGGTATTGTCATTTCGTTTGAAACTGTACTGATTTCAGTTTCAGTAAGAGCTGTGCTGAGCTGAAGGGCAGGCCTGGCCAGCCCCCTACTGTGTGCACACAGCAAAAGGAAGCGCCGAGACTAGGAAGAAAACAGCTGGGAACGAATCGGTCTTCTAGGTAAGGTGCCATGGAGAGAGGGTTTTAAAGCCATTAAATTACCTTATCGTTCTTTTAATTCGTGCCTTGTCAATTTATATTTAAGTTCAATGCAAAGAAAAGAAAATCAGTGTTTAGTTTGAGGGCGAATCATTCATAATTACCCTGATCTTCTGCAGTTAACCAAAACATTTCAGGACATTTTGTGTCCTAGTTGGCACCGAGGAAGGAACCCCTCAGGGAGAGAGTCACACTTATCAAAAGAGTAGGAAGGAGAGGTGAAAAAATATATTCTTGTGTGAATAAACATATCGCTTAACTAAGGTTTATGGCAATGTTCACATTTGACTGTTGGTTGCTAACTCATCTTCTATGCTTTTTCTGCATTGGAAACTTGGTAATATTTAACTTGGGCATTATTTACGTACAGCACAATTCTGAAGGAAAAGTCAATATTTCTTTATCTTATTTCAGATAAGCAGGTCATATAATGTGTTCAGCAGTGTTCAGTGACACATGAGAAATTCCCTTTTATATTATCTTGTAGATTGTCTTGATGGTTAGTAACAATTAATGATATCAAGTTGAAACTGCATCTTTTAAAAACATAGTTCCCTTGGCTAGCTTCATGGAACAAAAATAGAAGCCAGTATAGATATAAGCAGTCTAAGGTATGACATCCACACGTGGACTCACCCCCTTTTCCCAACGTCTGTGTCAAGTTGATTGAGTTGTATTTACCAGAAGAGCTACCAGTTAAACCTCCCTGTGCTATAATAAGTCTTTTTTCTTGAACAGTAAACTGCTACACTATAGTCATCTTATTCCTGGGCAGATTATAGAGTTGAACCATGTTTGCACACTTCTACTAACCTAACAGCCTATCATTCAAATGAGGATTTCAGATGTCTTGGTGGTGAGAGAGTAAGAAAGATGGGAGAAATGGGTTACAAAGGGTAAATTTTTTTATTTACCAAGAAAAATGCGCTTGTTTTGTTGGGTCTTCAATCTAGACCCTATATGTAGAACCAGGCCACTTATAGTGTACAGTTAGGATTATGTTTTTATGTTAAGTGATGAATGAAAGGCATGAGTAACAATCCTTGCTGTTGGAATCTTAAGTTTGATTTTCATCCGCCTCAAACCACGATTTGAGCACTTTCTACGGGCCAAAGACTGTGCAGGGTAGATACGGGGGAAAAAAAAGGAAAACTGCTCCAGTTCTCAGAGGAGTCAGCCAGAGAAGCCTCCGCCATTGGGAAAAGGGCAGTTTTGGACAGTTAGTGTGTCCAGGTTACTAGACATATTCTCTTGAGTCGTTACCATTGTGTCATACATTGGAAATTCTGCTTACTACATTGACCAAATTTTGGTAGACATAAAGTTTTTTTGACATTTTTGGTTATCTAAAGACTTCTGATCCTTAATCACTCCTATTCTTTTCCTTCTCACCAAAAGATACTTAGCACTACAGTCTGTGGTTTCACTTACTTTCTCTGGAGAAGCTTTTTAGTGACTTTTTCCCACATCTTTTTATTACTTCTTATGAGCTTCTTGAGGATAGGGTCTAAACCTTATGATGCTGGGTAAGATTGTACTTTGAATAATTATTTGTACCAGATGTAGCCTGGAATAAATCATCTAGAGCTCTGAGCTCTGATGGCATGGAAGTTTGGAATTCTTTCTTCAGTTAGTCACAGCTACTAGAGGTCTTTTAAGCCTGAGATATTAATTTCCTCACTGCTTTTCTCGACTTTCCTCCTTGTCCTCTCCTGGTGCCTCTCCCCTCCATCCACTGTGATACACTCAGCAAGCAGCTCAGCCTGTCACTTCATGTCCCTCTGGAAGACTGTACCGTTAGGAGTTAGGGTCCCATAGAGCTGGAAGGCATGAGGCTCCTATTCCTTTGGAGTTATAATTCTGTTTTATTATGAAGTGCCATTCTCAGAACATCTGGCATACCCATGTGCAAATACTTGTACAGAATTAATTCCACTTGTGATCATTTAATTCCATTCTGCATTTAGGCAGACAGTCACATGTTGACAGTTTCTCGTGAATAGAGACTTGGGCTGTTTCTTGTCTGGGGAAATATGTATTTACATTTTAAAGAGGGATTTAGATGAATTTTCAGTCTGGGATTGTTTCTCTTAATACCTTTAATAAGATTTGTTTCAGAGTAGTTTTTCGTTTCTGTAGAACTTTTTGATGATTCACTAGAATCGCTGGTTATTGAATTTGATGTAGTGCTCTCAGGTATTGAATTTTGTGTTTAACGCTTAAAAATTTCTGATGTGGCTTTATGGAAATATTAAATGACAACTATGCAGAGTGATTTACTAATTCATTTGAATGCCAGTATAAGAAGAATGGGTCCAGTCAATGAAAAGGGAATGGAGATAGGAAAAATCCTGCATTTCTCTTTTTATAAAAAAAACTTTAAATGATTTTATATTGCAGATGTGACTATTTTTTCTCTTAGTTGTGACTATTATGTTAGAAAATGTTGGTTACATCTTGTTACGCTGAATATTTAAAATTTATAACCGTATAGGTACATAATCAAATAAAA
The DNA here is from genome assembly GCF_964341445.2 of Mesoplodon mirus. Taxonomy (NCBI): domain Eukaryota; kingdom Metazoa; phylum Chordata; class Mammalia; order Artiodactyla; family Ziphiidae; genus Mesoplodon; species Mesoplodon mirus. The sequence goes on along the minus strand of NC_138996.1, from coordinate 24,309,465 downwards.
ATTGTTTTCTACTTATATGGTATATGTGGAAGCCTCCAGGGCTGGTTATTGTTTTTTTGTCTCTGCTTGCTCTTGTTTTTATTAAAATTGGAATAATAAAACAAATAGAGGTATTTCAACCTTGAGGTAGATTTTGCTCACCCTGATGTCCATTATGAAACCTTGGGGGCAGACTGTGTTATAGAACTGGAAAAAATGTTACTGGTATCCAGAACATTTGGCACAAGAATGTACTAGAGAGCGCACAGACTTTGAAGTTAGACCAAATAGAGTTCGTGTCTGAGCTCTTCAGTGTTAGCTTCGAGGCTTTGGATAAGTTAATTCAATGCCTTTGCACCCAGCTGCCTCCTCAGGACAGTGGAGATAATACCTGTCTCCTGGAGTTATTCTACCGCAGTGCCCAATATATGAAAGGTACAAATGCTAATAATTTCCCTTTATTTCTTACTTTAAACCTCTTCTAATTCATGGATAGGAAGTTTCATTAATTTTCTCCACTCAATTTTGGGGGTGTTGCTTGGATCCTCTGGTGCTCTCTGTAGGGAATTAAATTCCAGGAACAGGAGCCTGATAACTTTCCCTCTTCCTTAACAAGAATTGGTTTATACCAGTACCAGTTGAGATTATTCATTATTTATTCTTCAACTCCACCTTTGTTACCTCTTGGTTTTCTTGGAAGTTTGTGTTTAGTGGAGTTGCTGGGTTTTTTTTTTTTTAATATTTGAGCTGTATTTTTTTAAATTAAAGTAGATACTTTCATCTTTGCTAAAGTCTGTAAATTATGTTGCCAGTTTGCTGTCAGCACATTCTAAAAGCACTCAGAATTGAATCATCACTTTGAACCAGTAAAGCTCTTGTGGATTTTAAAGGACTGCCATCTTCTGTTCTAATTTTTAACCTGTAACTTAGTCCAACAACATTCATGTTTAAGAGTTTTGGTTTTAAAATGTTACCATTAATATATATAATTATTGAGGTAATGCTGAATTTTCATCTTTTGGACAAAGTGAAATAAAACAACACCATATGTTTTTGGAAAGTAACTTTAAGTACGACATTAAGGATGTTTTCATTCAGTTATCACATCAACCCTATGAGGTAAACAGGGCAGGTTGTGAGAGCTCTGTTTTATACATAAGGAAATTGAGGAACAGAACTCTTTGGATAAATGTTTTGTATTATGATGAGTAAGTTATGGAACCAGGACTAGGACCCAGATCTTCCCTCCTGGTCCATTCCCCACTCCAAATATGATACTGTTACTTGACTCCTTCTAATGCCATAAGAAGTAATAAATCACTGTTGCTAGGATTTTCTTCACATTGCTGCTGCAGTGGGATCAAAGGCATGTGGTAGTTTGGAAATGTAAAATTTCAGATGACATAGCTTAGAATTATGGTTTGTTGTTTTTCCATTTTCTAGCCCCAGAACATAAAACAGAACATTAAATCTTGTAAGCCGTTATGATTAGTAGCAGAAATGGAAAATTGACAGTTACAGATCATTACAACAGTATATTACATTTCTATAAGAATTTATAGTTTTCAGACCGCTTTTTCAAAAAGAACCTGATTAGATTCCTTTGAACGATCATCTGAATCATTTGATTATACAATACATTGTAAAGTATACCCATTTTACAGATAGTAATGCAGAGTCATGCATGTTGAATAGCGACTAATATTTGTTTTTCTGAAACATTTTTTTTTCTTGTGGAAGTTTTAAATCCTATTTCCTTATTTTAAGCTACATAGAGGCAGGTAATTCTTGGGCAGATGGAATTAATCCCAGGTAGAAATTTAACTAGGAAGTGAGGCCTGTTGTTAACCAGAACTGGGAAGAGAATGTCCCATAAAACCACAGTTACGCCTTGGGTATCAACCATGGTTTCTAGCCAACAGTTCTTATTACCAAAGTGACTTCTAAGGAATGTCTGCTGTGAGGACTTGGAAAGGAGGCCCCTTCAGGGAAGTTGACTCTTCCTTGGGCTGCCCCTGTGAGTTACATGTGCACATACATTGACCTTCTGTTTAGGCGCTCATATTTGCCAGTGGAAAGCCCAACACAGATAATCATTCTCAAGTAAAGGCTACAGGAAGTCGATGTTTAACGAAGGTTGCGAGATAAAATGTGAGGTGTTGACTTGTGTAACTGCACCCACACATAATGACACGTACACACACAGTGACATTTTTCAATTGGTCTTGGAGTGAATTCAAATGGAAAATTATTTCCTTTTTGCCAAGTGGACTTTGAAGGGATATGGCAAGTGTCTGAAAGAGTCTAAACATGTCCCTGTTCATGATCATTTAACACTTTCAGGAAAAGATTTTACTTTAGCTTTGAACTCTACCCTGCACACCTGGTCTATCCTTATGTCCCTCTAACAGCCTGGGCTATTTTTTGGGTAATTTCTTTAAGTAGCTGTACATAATTCAGAAATGAAAAGGATGCACAGTTTTTGTATCAAATCATTTCTTTAGCCCAGTTGTACAAAGCTTGACAGTGGCCTTTGATAGGCACCATGTGTAAATGGTGGTTAGGTTTTAGTTATTTTACTTTCACAGAGACAGTCCCTTTTGTGTTGGCTCAGTACTATCCTGAAACTTTGACGTATTGTTTTAACTCATTCTTTTTACTGATTTTCATGAAAAGGCTTACTTTTTGATGGGATTCTGAAAATTATCTACACCGTGATGTAAGATCCACAGAAGTAAGAATTTAATTTTGTTCACCTCCCTTATCAGGAATACTTAGAAGAGTGCTTTATATTTAATTGACCCAAAAAATGTTGAAGAAATGCTGACTTAGACTGAGAGAGAATATTTTAGATTCTTGGGGGTCTGTTGGTTTGGTTATAAGCACCTGGTACATGGTCCTGCTGACCTGCTTTTCAAGGTGACTGTTTAGGTCTGAAGCTATAGTGCCCTATAGGGTCATGGCCAGAGACTTACTCCTCTAGGAGGGTCAAGGTGAATATGTTACAGTAAAATGTAAAAATCTCCATAAGTAGAGCAGGTTTGATGTCCATAAGATCAAAGATGGTAGTGGGTGTAGTCAGCCTTCAAGGTTTCAGTTGGGTAGGAAGGGTTAGTTGGAATGTAGATTATAGAACAAGAACCAGGAAAAACATCTCTCCCCGCACCCTCACGGAAAGGCATTTTATTTTAAATATAGCAGTGAGTACATGTCAATCCCAAACTCCCAATCTATCCCTCCCTCCACCATTCCCCCCTGGTAACCATAAGTTCATTCTCTAAGTCTGAATCTGTTTCTGTTTTGTAAAGTCATTTGTATCTTTTTTTTTTTAGATTCTGCATATGAGTGATATCATATGATATTTGTCTTTCTCTGTCCGACTTACTTCACTTAGTATGATGATCTCCAGGTCCATCCATGTTGCTGCAAATGATATTATTTCATTCTTTTTAATGGCTGAGTAGTATTCCATTGTATACCATATCTTCTTTATCCATTCATCTGTCAACAGACTAGGTTGCTTCCATGTCTTGGCTATTGTAAACAGTGCTGCAGTGAACATTGGGGTGCATGTATCCTTTCAAACCATGTTTTTCTCTTTCTCTGGACATATGCCAAGAGTGGGATTGCTGGATCATATGGTAGCTCTATTTTTAGATTTTTAAGGAACCTCCATACTGTTCCCCATAGTGGCTGGATCAGTTTACATTCCCACCAACAGTGTAGGAGGGTTCCCTTTTCTCCACACCCTCTCTGGCATTCGTAGATTTTTTGATGACAGCCATTCTGACTGGTGTGAGGTAATATCTCATTATAGTTTTGATTTGCATTTCTCTAATAATTAGTGATGTTGAATATCTTCTCACGTGCCTCTTGGCCATCTGTATGTCTTCTTTGGAGAAATGTCTTTTTAGGTCTTCTGCCCATTTTTTGATTGGGTTGTTTGCTTTTTTGATATTGAGCTGCATGAGATGTTTATAAATTTTGGAGACTAATCCCTTGTCAATCTCATTGTTTGCAAATATTTTCTTCCAATCTGTGGCTGGTCTTTTCATTTTGTTTATGGTTTCCTTTGCTGTGCAAAAGCTTTTGAGTTTAATTAGGCCCCATTTGCTTATTTTTGTTTTTATTTCCATTTCTCTAGGGAGTGGATCAAAAAAGGTCTTGCTGCAATTTATGTCAGAGAGTGTTCTGCCTATGTTTTCCTCTAAGAGTTTTATAGTATCCGGTCTTACATTTAGGTCTTTAATCCATTTTGAGTTTATTTTTGTGTATGGTGTTAAAGAATGTTCTAATTCCATTTTTTTGTTTTTTACATGTAGCTGCATAAGTAGAGCAGGTTTGATGTCCATGAGATCAGACAAAGATGGTAGTGGACGTAGTCAGCATTCAGGTTTTCAGTTGAGTAGGAAGGATTAGTTGGAAAGTGGATTGTAGAACAAGAACCAGGAAAAACATCTTTATGTTCCAACCTGAATTAATGGATGTGTTCTGGAATATATAGTGCTGTTTATTAGCCATGTGATCTGTGAAAAAAAATTTTTTTAATTGAAGTAAAATTAAGTAACCTGAAATATGCTTAGCTTAAGCGCACAATGATGAGTTTTGACAAATATGCACCTGTGGAACCAACACAGTAATCGAGGTATAGAACATGTCCATCACTCCCAGAAAGTGCTTTCAACCATGCGAACAAGTTGCTAAGCTTTGGTCATCCGTAAAGTGAGGATTATAATAACGCTTGCTTTCCAAGGTTGTTGCCATTATAACAGCAGCTAACAATTGTGTGTGACTTAGAAAGTTTCCAAAAACTTCATGTAACTCTTAATCCTATGGGATGGAATGTTACTGTTATATTAGTTTTTACAGATGAGGGAAATGAGGCCAAGATTATTTTTGGCTTGATCAAGGTGGGTAACCCAGTTACCAAGTAAATGTGGGAACTGTCCATGAGTAATGCCTGCCCTCCGTGTCTAGGCAGCTGTGGGTCTGTAGCTGTATAGAGCTACCAAATGTTAGTTGATTCTATTTCTGTGAAAAGGCGAGTTCGGAAAGAGATCAAGAGTACACATTTGAACCGAGTTTAATAGCCATTGCTATTTATTAACTCTGTTTCTTGGGCAAGGTACTGAATGTCTGGCAACATCAGGTTTAACATCCAGAGGGGCGGAGGGATGGGAAGGAGGTGACTGTCACGGGACCTGTGTGTCCCACTGGGCTGTCAGCTGAGAGGGTGGCTGTGAGAACACTTGGAGGACTTCCAAGTGCTACACGCTCCTGTCCTTGTCCTTATCCGCGGAAGAGGTAGCTGCCTGCTCCCCCACGCTGGCCTCACACACTGGCTGACTGTGGGCGGACAAGTAGGACTTGACAGTGTGTCAGGGAGAGGCAGTTCCCACTTGTCAGTTTCTCGGTGCCATGAATACTGTGTTTACACAGCATTTTCTGTCTCACGTCTTTCTGACATTAAAAAACCTCAGACAGTTTTTCAGCTATTAGGTCAGCCTCACTCCACAATACTTGTCATTTTATTTGGAAAGAGTCTTTAAAGAGAATTCTATTTTGATTTTCTTTCTGAAAAGTATACCCTTGGTACAAAATGGTACGCGTTGGTTTGACGTGGGTGAATCCCTAAGTAATCCGAAGAACTGCGGGATGTGTTCTGGCCTGAACACATTCTCTGGTGCGTGCTTCCATATTGCTGAAGATGAGCCATTCCCATCATGTGTTTAAATGCCAGTGATTAAACATAGCCCTTAACTTCAGGATTTAAATTTGGTCAGTTCAGACATCCTCTTCAAGGCTGTTCTCTAAAGGATTGTTTTCCTCCCTCCCCAGTACACCCACTCCTGGGATGGTTCTTAGTCCTGGAGGAGCGTTAGAGCATCATAACATCACAGCAACGGGTGAGGGTTGTCTGGTCCAGGTGCTTCCTTTCAAGCTCTTGGCCTCTGCAGAGACAGCTCATCATGGTTGGTCTTTAGATGCCTCTGTCCATGTGTATCCCATGGGGCTTTTTTGTGTGCTGGCTTCTTGGTCTCTGTTTTGGCTTCCAGTGGAGGGGTGGAGCATATGCTGACCCTTCCGTGAGGTGTCCAAAGCCTTTCTGATCCACTGGCCGTCTCAGCACTTCCTTTTGTGTGGATCTTTCTGGTCCTCCTCTTCGATCTTCCTGGAGAGTGGGGAATAGCTCCCTGTAGCCCAGCCGGCATCCTTCCTACTCTGCCCACCCTCCTCTTCCTCACTGTCCTTTTCGCCTGACTCAGAGGTTCCTTGTGAGATTTTACGAACCAGGTGTGCTTGGTGACAAAATGTCTACCATGATATACTGAAGTGGAAAAGAAATGCAATGTACTAAGATTTTCATCAAGCTAATTTATATCATCTAAACCGAAAGAATGTTCTTTACTCTGCAATTATGTACTCCCTTCATTTCTTTGTTAAAATGTCTTTTTATAATGTGTTGGTAATAGTAAAAAGTTATTTTGTCTGAAGTATCTTTAGTGACAAAATTAAAAGCTGGCTTCCCCAGGTTGTCTCTCTAGATTTTTGGAGGGGAAATTTTACTTGTCCATAAAATCCGAAAGGCTGAGAAGCACTCATTGGCCTGTTGCTCATCTTCAGCCCAAGCTTCATCTTCTCCAGGGAGCTATGCTTAATCATGCCCTCCAGATCCACAGCAGTGGGGTCCATCCTCTGGGTTCCCTTAGGCTGTGTCACTTCTACTTTTTTTTTTTTAATATTTATTTAATTAATTTATTTTTTTGGTTGCGCCGGGTTTTAATTGTGGCTTGAGGGCTCCTTAGTTGCGGCACATGGGCTCCTTAGTTGTGGTATGCAACTCTTAGTTGCGGCATGCATGTGGGATCTAGTTCTCTGACCAGGGATCGAACCTGAGCCCCCTGCATTGGGAGCGCGAGTCTTAGCCGTCGCGCCACTAGGGAAGTCCCTGTCACTTCTACTTTTGCAGTTTTCGTAATTATTTTACTTTCTTGCCTTAACTGAACTACAGGCTCTTTGAAAACAGGGACTGTCTTCACCATTGTGTCCCTAGCACAGCTGCTGGCACGTGGTAGGTGAGTAATGAATTCTGTTGAATGAATGACAGCTCTTTTAGTAAAAGGGCACTTTATAGCAGGGATGGGGAAACAGGCTGGGTGGTGTGTGAAGTAACTGACCCTCACTTAGCTCCTTGGGACTGTTCTAGTGCTCTTGTATGGGGTTTTTTGTTTTTGTTTTTTGTAGCTAATTGGAAGCTTTGAATATAATAAAAATCACATAAGGATTATTTCATGCCTTGAAAGTGTCTAGAATTAGGAGAATAATTCTAAAGAAATTGGTAAGGTTTAGATGGCTAACTAAAACATCTTACATTTGTATGTTGGTGGGGAACAGAGTTATTCTCAGCTGTAAATATGGATTAAGTTAAACCACACTGCCCTCTTGCTTATAACAGCTAAGCTAGGAAGTTAGTATCCCAAAAGAATGGTGTTATTTTATATATTCTGATTAAAATATTTTGTACAGGGGTTACAGCCATGCGGAGAAAGGCATGAGTGGATACTGGAATTCTTCACTTAAAAAAATAAAACTGGGCTATTGAATTTCACAAATTATTTTGTGAAGCAGTCCTTTCCTGTTTCTAAGAACAAATCTTCATTGCATCCATCTCTGCTTGTAAACTCCAAGCCGGCCTGTCTTTGCCATCAGGGCCACAGGTCTGTGTAAAGGGAAGCAGTGGTCCTGGCCTCAGTCAGTTTGGAATTTGTTGACCACAGCTGGGCTGCAGGTTGGCATTGAGGCTGGAGTCTTATTATTGAATTATTTCTGCTGAGAATTTATTGCTGAGGGTAATTATTTAGAGGTTTCTGTCTCAATTGACTTTCATGTACCAATGGTTTTAAAGGCTGTCACAGTCAGGCTGTCATTCGATTGGGAGCCAGATTTGGACCATTTTCACGGAGCCAAAAACTTGGCATTAAACACGTTCACTTTAGAAATACAAAGCTAAACAGAGCCCAGCTTGTGAATTTCCAAATTCTTCTATAGCACAACAATCTGCATATTAGAAGTCTTTTTCTTTTTTAATTTCACTGTCCATTCCTCCAAGTCTCTGGAGGATAGAGTCTAAGATCCCATAGGCTCATTCTTCCTGCACCCCTATTTGAGAAACGCAAAAAGTAGCCAGTTTTGGAGCAATGACCTTTTGTCCTGCTTATGGGGTAAAGGAGGAGGCGTGGCTGGGTTTCTCACTTCCTGAGGTCCATGTTGTATTCCTTTGTTCTCCTGGCACATTTCCATATTTAGCTGTCCTGGAACTCGGGGTACATGGAGGGGAGGATACCTGACAGAGGGATACTCACCTTCAGGGCTGGAGACCCCAATAAGATGCTTTTTTTTTTTTTTGCGGTACGCGGGCCTCTCACTGTTGTGGCCTCTCCCGTTGCGGAGCACAGGCTCCAGACGCACAGGCTCAGCGGCCATGGCTCACGGGCCGAGCTGCTCTGCGGCATGTGGGATCTTCCCGGACCGGGGCACAAACCCGTGTCCCCTGCATCGGCAGGCGGACTCTCAACCACTGCGCCACCAGGGAAGCCCTAAGATGCTAAATGCTACAGCCAGGACCAGTGAGTGAAACTTCTTTATTCCTTGGATCTGCAGCTCTGGGTCACGCCTACCTGTCTTTTTCTCAAATACTAGAGCCTGTGTGTTGTTCTTAACGTTTTCATGAGGTCTCCATTTAATGTTGTCAGTAGAAGTCTGGGGAGCAAGTATTTGACACTGTAAACTTGTGGGTTCAGAAAACATGTACAATTCTTTATAACATCCAAGTTGGGGATGAATGAAAGAGATAAATTTTGTTATGGCGTGACGTCGTTGAAGGAGAGGTACAAGGTGAAATACATAAATGTATTTTTCCCTATTTTTTTTGTATGTTCTCCCATGAAATTTCAGTTGTTAAAACATTCCAACCTAATTTGAGGTTCTTATGCTTCATTTTAGCAGTGAGATGGAAAAACCAAACATTTAACTTGACATCATGTTACCATAGCTGTCTTTTATAGAGGTGTAGCAATAGATGGTGCAGACTTTTAACACCAGATATATTTAGTGTTTCTGGTAGGCCTGTTCCAATTACAGAAGTTATAGTATATGGTTATTTTTATAAATAGCACAAGGGGATATTTAACTTACTATGCTGTCTTGGTATGCTATTCTTTTTTTGAAAGGTGACTAAAATTTTCTTTGAATATTTTTATCAATACCTACCTCTTCCCAAGGCTGTTATACAAATCTGAAATCTCAAGGTTGCTGCTGGACATGATACTTCAGGGAAAAAAACCTCATCACTGAGTTGTTTAAAATTTCCTGGCACATGGGTTAACATTCTCACAAGAGTAGGAAATCTTTCAGCCTTTTTTTTTTTTTTAACCCTGATGAAATCATGGGCACTACAGGTTGCATGTTTGGAATGGGAGCATAGCCTTGGTCAGGCCAACTGAGGGCAGTGTGTGTGTGTGTGGGGGGTTGCACTATAAAGGTCATTACCCTGCTATCCTTGGAGGACATTCGCCTTTGCAGCCCTTAAGAGATTCTTGCTGTGTTAGCAGAGTAGTGTAGCTAATCCTACTGAGACTTGCCTGGCTTCTGAAGAGTTTCTCTCTAAGGACATGATGATCTAGGGCCAAGTTCCGAATCAGAGAGGGGCTGCTGGCCTAAAAATAGTCACAGTTTAGGAGGAGGGCCTGATGGCACAGAGCCACTGCTGCCTTCCTGCTGCCAGAAGATGACCCGGAAAGGAGGCAGTCAAGTGGGGAGACTGTGTGTCTGAAGACAAGTGTGAAAAGTGTAGGGGAGAGGAGTGTTCTCTTCCTGGCTTGTGTCCGGGGAGGTAACCGTTTTAGTGATTGACTTTTTTAAAACCCCAGAAAAAATAAAAGTAAATATTGGAGGTTATTCTTTTTATGAGGCTGGGCTTGGTGAGATGTATTTCTAGATGTTTCTAATTTGCAAGAAAATAGTTTGTATTTAACGTTAGTCACAGTATGTTTGAGGAATGGAAACAGTAACGTGCCTTGTTTCCTATACTGCCTGGGAGCACAAAGCGAAGCATTGTTTGAAAACTTGCAGACAACAGGTCATTTAAACAAAGACCTATACATTTTAAATTGAATTTTCTGGAAGGATTATTTAGCACACTTACTCATAACTCTTTTGGATACATATGGTGCACGTTTTTTGTTGAAGTCACGTGGGCTTGAAGAAACTTCAGTCTCAAAGTGAGACACAAAAGAATCTTTTCAGAAAGGTAGCTGTTTTTGTTTGGGTATAACATATTCAAAACTTCATATTTATTTTAGAGACTTTTTTTTTTGTTATTTAAGGTGAAACCAGATCACTTTAGAACTTAATCAGTGGTCAGAAGGCCAAGAACACCCTTTTCCCTCCCAGCCTTCAGGTAATTGTGGAGGTCTGAGTGTTGGAAAGTATTTTGTTTGAACACATACCTATTGATTTAGGAATGGATGGTCGTTTATTTTCAAGGATTCTTCCACTGTATCTTAGAGTTGACTATTAAGTATAAGTAATATCATCTGATTTGGGGGCCACAGCGAGGACTCCCTTGCCTTTGAAGATATTTCTTGTCACCTTTAGCACAAAGGCTAATCTGTTGCTAATTGGTGTTCTAGATCAGTGGGTCTGTTTTTTCTCATAAGTGTGATGAGAGACCATAGAGGGCTTTGGGAGGGGATTTGCATGAGCTCACAAATTCAGAAGGATCATTCTGGTCGCTGTGTGGAGAATATATTGTAAGGAGACAAGAGGCTAATGATTTGCTCAGTTAGTTCTTTAGGAGAGAGACAGTAGTGGCTTGGACCTGGGGTCATGGTGAAGGTGCGACATGGCTGTGTTTGGGAAGTATTTTGAAGGTAGCCCCTATTTAGGAGTGGCTGTTGGGGTAAGAGGGAAAGAGAGGAATGAAGGCTGACAACTGGGTTTTCGGCATGATCACCTTGGGTCCCTAGTGGTAGAGGTATTTGCTTTCAGGGAGAACAAGGAACACTGGGGCAAGAAGGAAACTGGGGGTGTCTAGAAGCCCAGAGTTCTCTTTTAGATGCAGGAAGTGTGAGATACCTATTAGACAAGCAAATGTAGGTGTTGACTGGACAGTTAGGCATTAAAACCTGGAGCTTTAGGGAAAGATCAGGGCTAGAGATATGCTCGTGGGAGTTGTTATTCCCACAGAATGTACTTGTAATAAAACCACGCGCTAGGAAGAGAAGAGGTTAAGCGGCTGAGCCCCGCCTTACTCCCAACATTGGAAGGTTGGTCAGAGAAAAATCCAGCAGAGGCACTTGCCAAGAAGCAGCCTGTGAGTTTCAGAGGATAAAGATAGAGTCGTGCCTTTGAAGCCATGTGAAGAAGGTGTCTTGGACTTGAACCCTGTAGAGTGGGTGAAGAATTTTGTTTACCAGAGAACACTTTTGTTCACTTTTTGGTAAGTGTGTGTGTTCACTTTTTGGTAAGTGTGTGTGTGTGTAACCGTCATTTAGAATCTTTGATAAGCTTGAGGAAACCATGGTAGAATTCAGCCAAAGGTAAAAACAAGCACAACAGATTTCTTTAAAGCACCAGAATGTGAGATTTAGTTACCCTTAGGCAACCTCATTTCAGAGACATGTATACATTCTGTTAATCATTTTTGAAATATTGACAGTGGATGGAGGAACCGTAATGCTCTTTGAGGGCCCCTAAGGTCCAAAAACACTTCTTTATATCTGGCCACTGCCCCTAGTGCTGTTTTAAGACCTTGGTTTGTCTGGGCTCTTACTTCAGAGGCCCCATTCCGCATCACATTAAAATATAACCACACTTGATATATTTAAACAGTTGAGTTGCTGTTGACTGCTGATAAAACACTGCATGTAAAACCTTTCTCTTCCTCGCCTCCTTGCCTGGTACTTATAAAACTTTTCAGGTCTCAGCTGCACATGTGACTTGCTCAGAGACACCCTCCGCCCACCCCACTCCTGTAATAGCAACCAGAAGGCCCTGCCTTTCTTCATTAACTACAATTTCTGTTTGAACAGTTGTGTTATTTATTTTTTTGTCTATTTTGTTCACCCTGTAGTAGCACCTAGCAGCATGTTTGGTGTACAGCAGGCACCCGACAAATTGGACGAGTGAATGTCGTCTAGAAAACAGATCTCTTAGAGGTGCCTCCATAGCTTTGGTTTCCAAGCTCAGCGTCTTCTTTATTTTAAAGTTAGACTTACGGAGGTATAATTTATATACAGCATACTTTGCCTTTTTTAGTATGTAGTCTATTGAATTGGGATAAACATAGAGTTGTATAACCACCAACCACAATTTAAAAAAAATAGAAATTTCCATTATCCCCCAAAGTTTCCTTATACCCCTTTCAGTGCTTTCCCCTTACTCTCAGGCAAACACTGACCTCAGTCCTGTCCTCATGGTTTTGCCTTCCAGGTGGTATATAAATGGATTTATATACCTTTTGGGTCTGGCATCTTTCCATTTAGCATATGTGTTTGAGATACCTTTCTATTATTTGTTATTTTTTAAATTAATTGATTATTTTTGGCTGCGTTGGGTCTTCGTTGCTGCGCTCGGGCTTTCTCTAGTTGCGGCGAGAGGGGGCTACTCTTCATTGCGGTGCATGGGCTTCTCATTGCAGTGGCTTCTCTTGTTGCTTCAGTAGTTGTGTTGTGGCTCGCAGGCTCTGGAGCGCATGCTCAGTAGTTGTGGTGCATGGGCTTAGTTGCTCCATGGCATGTGGGATCTTCCCGGACCAGGGTTCGAACCCATGTCCCCTGCATTAGCAGGCGGATTCTTAACCACTGTGCCACCAGGGAAGTCCCCTTTCTATTGTTTGAATCAGTGGTTTACCTTTTTATTGCTGAGTGCTATTTCATTACACTGGATGTACTGCAAAATTTTTATTCATCCACTAGTGATGGACATTTGTGTTTACTTCTAGTTTTGAGAAATTATTAGATTTTTCTTCCTGGTTTTAATTAATAACACAGACAGAATATTAAACCAGCATCAACAGCCCATAGCCCTGTATCCCCTTTCACATCTAATGTATTCATTTTCTCATGTTCTTCTACTATATATTTTTCATGATTATAATCATAAAACACAAACATTTTTCCTAGTTGTTTTGTATGCATAGTTTTATATGGTTTTATTTCATTGTTACTCTACTGTAATCTTCTAATCAGTCCCTTGTTGGTCACATTTAGATTGTTTTCTAAGACAGTTGTAGAAAATATGCCAAAAAGCCTCAAGTCTCTCCTGTGACAAATTCTTGGCCACAGTTTACTTAAGACTCTTAATTTAGTAGTGATAGAAATCAATCCAAGCAAACTGGGGCAAAAACCAGATAGGTGTTATAAGGGTATGGAAAATTGCTCAGAACCCAAGTGTCAAGGAGGTTGTTAGGAACGAAGTCAGGTCAGTCATTTCGCCTCATTGTTTTCACTTCTGCTTCTCTTGGGACATTGGTAGCTGCCTCTTTCTGGAGACACTTGCTGCCTCCACTTCTGGGCGCGTGGAAGAAGGGGGTTACCTCTGCAGGGCTTGGATTTTGATAGGATTTTCAGTTCTAGGGAATTCCATGGACACACTCTGCCTGACTGTCTCTTTCAAATCCAAGTGCTTGTTCGGAAGAGAGAATCTGACCTCGTTTGATGTAGGTGTCTACACCAGGGCTAGTTCATCTAATGGAGCCACCTCAGGAGTAAAGGGGCTGTTGGCAGAGAAAGGGGATTGTTGTGACCTGAGCCCACCCTCAAAATTTTCCATTTCACATAAGATTACATACAAGTCATTTTGATGACTGTTGAAGTTGCTTTCCAAAAGAGCAACAACAATTAGGTCTTAAAAGACGAGGGGATTAGTTGGGGGTTATTTTATGTATCTATTGTTTTGTATTTGTGTTTAGATATTAAAAATAGTTGTTTACCACTTCTTAGTTTTGATCCATTACCTGTGAGAGATGTGTAATGGATAGCTAACAAAATCTGATTTACAGTCAACCTTTATTGAATGCTTACTTTATGTAAGCATTGTGCCTGAGACATTTGTAAAATACGAGTAATTTATCGGAAGCGCTTATTCTCTGAACCGTGAAATCAAGTTGAGATTTGTTTAACCCTAGAGAAGGAGTTTCTTATGAAGTGGGCCTTGAATGGGAGTGTTCACGTAACGGTAGTGGTGTCAGCCTCGGTCTAGAAATGATATCAACAGTGGTGCTGGGTATTCCCTGGTGGCCCAGTGGTTAAGAATCCACGCTTTCACTGCCATGGGCCCGGGTTCCATCCCTGGTAGGGGAACTAAGATCCCACAAGCTTCATGGGGCTGGCAAAACCAAACCAAAACAAAAACACCCACAAAAAACAGTGATGCTGAATGGTTTGGAGGCTCAGTAAGAAGCTAAGCACCTTGATTGGACTCCGAAATGCCTGCCTAGAAGCCTGTTCCTAAGCTGTGTGATCGGTGTTGGGCTGTGTGTCTTGTGCTCACTTTGAGCTTGAGGCCCTGGCTAGAGCCCCCTAGGCTGGCCATGCTGCTTCTCCTGGGGTCCCCACCCAGGCTCTCCAGCGACCAGCCCCGTGTACTGGCCATGGGTCCAGGTGCTCATCCGACTGCCTGCTAATCTCAAGTAACCTCGTCTAAAGATCTTTGTCAGCAAACGTGCCCTAATTGCTATCATAATTTTACTCTTCTCTGAAATCATGTTATCTCTTTTATGACTCTTATGTTGATAGAGTGAGAATTTAAATGAAGATTTTTGTTTTTGTTTTTGCGACACGCGGACCTCTCACTGTTGTGGCCTCTCCTGTTGCGGAGCACAGGCTCCGGACGCACAGGCTCAGCGGCCATGGCTCACGGGCCCAGCCGCTCCGCGGCATGTGGGATCTTCCCGGACCGGGACACGAACCCGTGTCCCCTGCATCGGCAGGCGGACTCTCAACCACTGCGCCACCAGGGAAGCCCTAAATGAAGATTTTAACAACAAAACTTGCACACTTACGGGTGTCTGTTCATATGTACAAATGGATTCTTTCTATGTGACTGTCTAGCTCATAAGAGCTGCTATCTGGTAGCTGTGTGGTGCCACAGTGGTCCGTATGGTGCTGTAGTGTAGACCCTTTCCATTGTGGATTGAACATTTGAGATCTCAGATGTTCATGAGACAGCCCAATGCTCTAAGATACGTGGTATAGTATTTTTCTCCTGTTCTGTAGGTTGGGAAAGTTGAGATAGCAGTGAAATTAAGCCGTTAGTTCTAGTTCTTCTAGTTTGTGGTCTTGTCTTTTTTTTTTTTTTTAAATTATTGTGGTAAAATATACATAACAATTTACCATTTTAACCGTTCTTAAGTATACAATTCGTTGGCACAAAGTACATTCACAATATTGTGTAACCACCACCACACTCTAGTTTCAGAATTCATTATCCCAAACAGAAACTTGGAAGTCATTAAGGACTAATTTCCCATTCAATTTTTTCACCAGCCCCTGGTAACCTCTCTCTACCTTCTGTCTCTATGAATTTGCCTACTCTACGTACCTCATGTAAGAGGAATCATACATATTTGTCCTTTTCTGTCTGTTTTTTTCATATAGCATGTTTTCAAGGTCCGTCTGTTTGTAGCACTATTAAAATTTCATTTCTTTTTACAGCCTGATAATATTCCATTGTATTTATCTACCACATTTAGTTTATCTATTTATCTATTGATGGATCCTTGGGTTGCTTCCACCTTTTGGTTACTATGAATAATACTGATGTGAATAAGGGTGTACAAATCTCTGTTCAAGTCTCTGCTTTTGGTCCTTCTGAGTATATGCCTAGGGGTGGAACGCAAGATAATTCTGTGTTTAACTTTTTGAAGAACCATCAAACTGTTTTCCACAACCGTTGCAGCATTTTACATACCCCCAAGCAGTGCAAGGGGGTTCTAATTTCTTCACATCCTTGCCAACATTTTGATTATGGCCATGCCAGTGGGTACGATGTGATATCTCATGGTTTTGATTTGTGTTTCCCCAAAGACTAATAATGTTAAGCATCTTTTCATTAGTCATTTGCATATCTTCTTTGGAGATATGCCTCTTCCAAGTCCTTTGCTCACGTGGCATTACACTTTGAATTAAATTTTCTGCTCCTTAATTAATTAATTTATTTATTTTTGGCTGCGTTGGGTCCTCGTTGCTGTGTGTGGGCTTTCTGTAGTTGCGGTGAGCGGGGGCTACTCTTCGTTGTGGTACATGGGCTTCTCATTGAGGTGGCTTCTCTTGTTGCTGAGCACGGGCTCTAGACATGTAGGCTTCAGTAGGTGCAGCACGTGGGCTCAGTAGTTGCTACTCGCAGGCTCTAGAGCGCAGGCTCAGTAGTTGTGGTGCACGGGCTTAGTTGCTCCACGGCATGTGGGATATTCCCAGACCAGGGCTCAAACCCATGTCCCCTGTATTGGCAGGTGGATTCTTAACCACTGTGCCACCAGGGAAGTCTCACCTGCTGGGTTTTGATACTACATCAAAGTGCAGCATCTTATCCTAAGTCTCCTTTGTGCACAGAGGCCACCCTGGACTTTCTGAATGGCTTCCAGCAACTCCAGAGCATCTCTGTCTCTACTGACCGTGTGCTGGCATGGCTCTTGCAGTCTCTTCCCCACTGCCACAGTTGAGTTTAGTGGTCTGAGGCATCAGAAAATGTTTTAAAAGTTTGACTCAGAGACATTAATTTCCAGTGATGTTTGATTCATTATTTTTTCCCTTGGGATCTGATTTCTAGTCTTTCTGTATAATTTGCAAGAAGGAATAAATTTTCTTCTACGCTTCTACATTCTTCTGGCTGTTCTAAGAATTAAATTGACATGAGACAGATTAACAGGAGAAAAGCACACAGAAGTTTAATAACATGTATGAATGGGAGGGACCCAGGAAAACTGAGTAACTCACCAAAATAGCTGAAATCCTCACCTTAAACACCATCTTCAGCTAAAGACAAAAAGGATGTTGGGAGTAATGGTTTGGGACCTCAAAGGGGAGGAAGGCAATTGACATGAAGATGGAAAAGTGAATGTCTGGTAAATAAATGTTTGCTGGGCCTGTAGAGACAGTGGGACACAGAGAGGAATTTTACAAGCAGACTTTCCTATGTTCCTCCCTGTGGTTCATACTAGGTTATCTATGGTGATGCTCCCTTCCTGGAACAGGTCCTCTATCTACATTCTTTAGACAGTCGGTGGGGGGGGAAGGTCAAAGTCTCTTCCTGAGTCTTAAAAGGGCTTTGATTGTTTTCAGCTTGAAACAATCTGCATGCCGAAGAGATATTTTGGGGTGGCAAATTTTGTTCCCCTATAACTGTATACCTTTATTCCTCTTAGAGCCTTACTGGTGTCTGAGAAAGTAAAAAGAACTAGTTCTCAGCCTAAGTAAAATTTTCAAATCAAGTAGGGGAAAGGAGGGAAAATTATGTTGCATGTTTGTTGCACATGCTTGGAAACTGACAGGATGATTTAGTTTCTAGTAGGTAGTTTTCTCTTTCTTAGGAACATATCTTGGGAGGTTTAATCTCTTTTTGATTGATTCTCTTATATGGATTAAATAATCTTTTATATAATCTTCACAAGTTCCTAAGCCACTACTTTTTCATAGACCTGTGTCCATTTCATTTCTCCATACCTCTTATCCCTCTGTTTCTTTGTGCTGCATCACAGGTAGTTGTGTAGTTTCAGAAATTGGAAGAACTACTCTGGTTATTCGGTAAATAATGATCTGAAATGTTTTTACTTAGGGCCTAGATCTTTATCATTGAGTGACACTGGATTACAAAACAGGTTGAATGTACGGTGTTTAGTTTTTGGCCTGTTTCTCTTTGTAAAAAAATTTAATCTGTTTTGAGAACAGTACTAAATGTACTGGTTTTCTTATCTTAATTGGCATCAGTGGTTGTAGCCGAAAGTACTTCCTTGGTATGACATCAGTACAGATGAAGCTGGCCTCTTGTACTAGGGAGCAGGACCAGATAATTTTGTTTTAGCAGATGTGCATGACAGTCGTAATTAAGACTCTCTATTCATCTCCTCTTTGTAGTCACTGGGAGACAGAATGATAGGGATTCAGGTTTGGATAATGAAGTGAAATATTTACTCTTTTACCTGTAGCTTTAGGACACAGACTATTTATTTAATACGTTACACTGGTGTAGACCATCTTTAATATTTTTTAAAAATTGTTTTATTCTTTAGGCTGGTGTCTAGTTTCTGCAGGCTTTTTTTTTCTTTGAAGTGTGTTTGATGTTCTTAATGCAGGATTAGTTTGTGGTACTCATGCTATTTCCCCTAAGGTGGTTAAATGCATAGTGTTAAAGAGGATTAAAATTTAGGATAGGGTTTTATCCTAAATACACCATTAAATTTTCCTCCTGCCTCGCCACCCCGCTGCCCATACTTTTATGAGGCAGTATGGTGGTGAGCCAAAGGGTCTAGAGATAAGAGTATCTAATCGTTTTTTTAAATATTTACTTATTTATTTGGTTGCACCAGGTCTTAGTTGCAGCGGGAGGGCTCCTTAGTTGCGGCTCACCAGCTCCTTAGTTGTGGCATGCGAACTCTTAGTTGCAGCAGGCATGTGGGATCTAGTTCCCTGACCAGTGATCGAACCCAGCCCCCTGCATTGGGAGGGCAGAGTCTTCACCATTGCGCCACCAGGGAAGTCCCAAGAGTATCTAATCTTGATTTTGTCTCTAAATAGTTGTATGAACTTGGAAGTCGTCAGGGCTGCCTCCTTGCATGATTCTTGTGGCTCCATTACCATCATCTTTAATGTAACTGGTACCCCTAGGGTTTCTTTTTCACAGAATATGGTGTGAATGGTGACTCCTAAAGTCACGCAATAGAGACACCGCTAGAAGCCATAACTTATTCTCTCTAGACCACAGTCTTCTTACATATAGAATAAGTAGATTGGATTCAGTGAACTCGGATACTTGAGCCAATCATTAGTGTTAGTCAGCCCCTCTTCCGTGAATGGGCCCTGTTTACAGGAGAATAGTAAAATTATCTTTGTTAATAAGAGTAGTGTTTTATTTCAAGAGAAGTTCATCCGTTGTAGTGTTTGACTTCATGTGTAGACGGCCTGCTACAGACTTCTTGGAAAGTGTTTCAGTTGTCTGAATTGGACGGTCTGTTGTTGGAATTTGAAAGACATTTATTTAGGGACTACATTGACTGTTTTGTAAAGTGCAGATGTTCCTTGACTTACAGTGGTTCGACTTGATGGTGCAATAAAGTGTTATGCTTTCAGTAGAAACGGTGTTTTTTTTTTTTTTGCGGTACGCGGGCCTCTCACAGTTGTGGCCTCTCCCGCTGCGGAGCACAGGCTCCAGACGCGCAGGCTCAGTGGCCATGGCTCACGGGCCCAGCCGCTCCGCAGCATGTGGGATCTTCCCGGACCGGGGCACGAACCCGTGTCCCCTGCATCGGCAGGCGGACTCTCAACCACTGCACCACCAGGGAAGCCTGAAACCGTATTTTGAAGTTTGAACTTTTCCTCAGGATGCGCTGCTCTCTCATGATGCAGGGCAGTGGCAGCCCCACCTCCCATCAGCCACGTGATCACAAGGGTAAACAACCGGTACACTCACAGCCTTTCTGTGTCCAGACAACCATTCTGTTTTTCACTTTCAGTACAGTATTCGATCATTTACGTGAGATATCACTTTATTATAAGCTAGGTTTTGTGTTAGATGATTTTGCTCAACTGTAGGCTAACGGAGGTGTTCTGAGCAGTTTAAGGTAGGCAAGGTAAACTATGATGTTTGGTAGGTTGGGTGTATTAAGTGAATTTTCAACTTACGCTCTTTTCAACTTATGATGGGTCTATTAGGACGTAACTCCATCATAAGTCAAGGAAGATCTATAACAGCTTTAATGACACTGGTTATTCATGTTGAAAAGAGCAGATATGCTCTCCCAGGATTCTGAATAAGTGACCTCCAAATCTTTTAATTTAAGTTTCTATGAAAAAAATCTTGATCAAAGAAGTAGTCTGGGGCTTCCCTGGCGACGTAGAGGTTAAGAATCCACCTGCCAATGCAGGGGACGGGTTTAATCCCTGGTCTGGGAAGATCCCACATGCCAGGGAACAGCTAAGCCCGTGTGCCACAACTACTGAGTCTGTGCTCTAGAGCCCTCAGGCCACACTACTGAGCCCACGTGCCACAACTACTGAAGCCCATGAGCCTAGAGCCCATGGTCCGCAACAAGAGAAGCCACCACAATGGAGAAGCCCGCTCGCCACAACTAGAGAAAGACCACGCACAGCAACGAAGACCCAACGCAGCTAAAAATAAATAAATTAATTAATTTTAAAATATACAGTCTGTAAAGAATGTGTTTTATTCCATTGGAGCATAAATATGTCTTTAATATTGAATATTTTGGTATTTAAATAAGATTCCAAAAGTAATTATAAATATTTAAATAATAAAAGAAATGTATAACACAAATGTATAATGTGGAGATCTCTTTTACACCCCCTGCCCCACCTAAGGGGATGGTAATGAACTATTTAATGGTATGGTACTTATCTTTCTAGAACTTTCTCTTACACAAATGTTACTAAGTTGAGAATTTCTGAATATTCACTTTAAGTTTAAAGGATATGAAATGCCTAACAATTTATTAGTATAGGAAATGAGAAGTAAAATTGTAGATAGGTTACTAAAGATTATACCTTAAATCTTAGTTTTCCTATTGTGGTATAGATGCTTACCT
This sequence comes from Mesoplodon mirus, assembly GCF_964341445.2. NCBI lineage: Eukaryota > Metazoa > Chordata > Mammalia > Artiodactyla > Ziphiidae > Mesoplodon > Mesoplodon mirus. The sequence goes on along the minus strand of NC_138996.1, from coordinate 24,288,668 downwards.
ACCATCTTTCCTTCAAAATTTTTTATCCAAGTCACTGGAATATTCTGGTTTCTTTAATCCAGAAGCAGTCACCCAGCAACGGTGAATGCTGATTTAATCTGACAAGTGAAAGTAACTCCTGTTTTCAGAGATGGTCTGGATAGACCAGGAAGTTGCTTACTTTACAGAACATTTCAGTTTTGTTTTGTTTTTAGTCTTACTGTAAGTGATGTACAGTATAACTAAGAAACACACAAGTTTTCCATCTGTAAGACTTAGAAAGATCCTCGATATTTTGTTGGCAGAGAGTCCAAGGGAAATTCTTTACTTTGGAAAAAAATAAAGTCATTACACTTAGCCGTATTATTGCTGCAAGGCCGAGCTGGTCTTTGAATAACCATGGTCTCTTGAGAGGATTCATTGTACGGTCTGGTGTTTGGATTTCTTTTAGTCTGGTTGTAGTCTCTGCATTGCTGTATGAAGAAGACAGTCCCTAAGGCACAACCAAGTATGTTTTTGTTTGTTTGTTTGTTTTTGACAAATAACTTGAATAAGACATCACTTGCTTATATTGATAGCTGTTGATTTTGATTTCTGAGAAATGTAGGTAAGTTACCTTGACATAGTTGATTTGGGGTATTAAGCAAAAATGCTAGAGTTAATTATGTTTTAGAAGTGGTACTTTTAAAAAAAGCTGCTTTTTAAGTCGTATACACGTTTTCATCTCCTTATATTTGTGATATTTATTGTATTAAAGTACTCCTACTTCAGGATAAATTCTAGAATGTGTGAAAATGAAAAGATTATTATGAACAAATGTGAATATACTCTGACCACTTTTTAGAGAGGAAAAGAGATCAATGTGGTACCGTGTTTTGCTTTTAAGTTAAGTAAAAATTTCACGTGTTGCCTAGTCAGTTTTTTATATAATGTATATAATTTTATATATTGTGAATTTTCTATATTATCACACATGGGTCATTTTATGGTTTTTCTACACCTACAATAGCATAGAATATGGTAGGAAATGATTCCATATATAAACATTATCATCTGAAGTGCCTAGCTCCTTGGTTATTTAGTCAACTTTGCATTGTGATTCTGGTTATAGCTCTGAGCCCATGTGTGTGTAAACAAAGAAGGGTGGGAGGGAGGAAGAAAGGGGTGGAAGAAAGCTAGAACTACTGGAATATTTATGATTTAAAATGCTCTGAGCATGTTTAACCTGGCAATTTGACTTTCACACTTTCTTAGTGACAAGATAGGAGAATTGTGGGAACACAACTTCGTTATTTATGCTGTTTTATGATATGTTTAAAGAATATATATATATATATGTATATATATAGGATGTCCTGAAACATAGTTATTTGTAAAAGGAAAACATTTTACTTAGTGGAATTACTAAGCTTTCAGGAATGAGGTTTTAAGAGTTTGTGAGCGTGTGGGGTCTTCCACATGCTGTTTTTGAGGCTTTAGGAAATTCTTAAGCCAGAAGGTCTTGGAATAAAGGTATATTTTTGGAATAAAGTCCAGGGATCCGAATTCTTGCAGTTCAGGAGGTTGTTAACGGGCTTTGTGTCGCATCTTCTAGCAACTTCTTCCTCAGTGGTGGTGTCCTTATTCTAATCAGCCAGGGCTTCACTCTCTCTGCCCCCCTGAAAGGCTTTTAATTGCAAGTGTGATTTTTTTCTAAAGACTAACTATGCCATGGTCCCTCCATATCCATGGGGGATTGGTTTCAGGACCCTGCAGATATCAAAATCCATGGATGCTCAAGTCCCTTATGTAAAATGGTGTAGTATTTGTGTATAACCTATGCACATGCTCCCATATACTTCACATCACCTCTAGATTATGTATAATACCTAATACAATGTAAATGCTATGTAAATAGTTGTAAATAGAATATTAATGCTATATAAAAAGTTGCTGGTGTGCAGCACATTCAAGTTTTGCTTTTTTGGAACTTTCTGGAATTTTTTCCAATATTTTTTATCTGCTGTTGATTGACTCCATGGATTTAGAACCCACAGATATGGAGGGCTGACTGTACTGTTATAATAATAAGTATAGAATAAGTCAGTTTTCAAATGTCAATTCTCATTTAGATGTGACCATAGGTTTAAAATTATTTAACCACGAGGCTCAAACAGAATATCAGTTAATTGTTTAGTCTTTATTAGTGTAAAAATGGTTTTTTCCTTATGATGCTTCTTTTATTTTTCTGGTGTGTTTTACGTCAGTTTTGTGTACTTTGGGATGCCATCTGTCCACCACTGCTGTTACCTGCTGATAGTCTTGTAACGGGTTATTTGAGGGGTCTTCTTTTAGGACACTTGGGAATACTAGATTATTCCTGTAAACATATTCTAATCAGTGAAATACAGGGTCTTAAATACAAACCTCATGTGGTTTTGGGCATGGGTGGGGAATAGAGGTGATATATTTTTGTTGAGATCGTTTTAATTGTTTTCTCATGGCATGAACAAAGCTTCTCTGATAGCATTTATTGTTGAGTAGTATTTTCACTTAAAAACTCTAAAGTTGGGGTGTTTTTAAAGAAAGAAGTGAATTACTTTTCCTTGGGTGATTAAACAGTATGGCTCTATGCTTAATATTATTCATTTTAACTTAGATCTTTTATTCATTCTTTGAATCTCTCCTTTATTTGTTGCTTGGAATGGTTAAAAAGCCTTTTAGCACTTATTGCACCCAGAATAAGCATCCTAAACTCATATATTAGTTTATTTAAAGAGAAAAGAGAAAGAATATTATAAAACTCTTATACTTTATACTAGAAGCTTAGATCTTTTTTCATAGCTACACTGTATGTGATTATTTGTGCAGCTTTATACTGTTTGCTGTAGCTTCCACCTTAAAATATTAATATAAATGAAGTAGCCTTTTAAAATAACGTTTATTTCTAGAGTCACGTGTTGGGCACGTATTGTGCGCCAAGCTCTCTGTTGTTCGGTGCAGAAAACAGAGAGATGAACTTTTAAAGCTTCATCTGAGTTTTTGTCTCCTTTCCATCTTGACACCGCTGTGTTAGTTCAGATCCATCCTGATAATTTCCTGCTGTCTGTCTTTCCTCACTGGGACATCTTCCACACTCCAGCCAAACCAGTATGTTAGTATCCTCTTAACAGCTTTGGCAGACTTGCACTGTTCCCAGAATAGAATCCAAACCCTGAGCATACCCGGAGGCTGCCCTTTACCCCGTCCTCGGTGACTTTCAGCTTCTTACTCTTTCTAGTCATTCCAATCCCTTCACACTTTAGAGCCAGTGGGATTCCTTCTGGCTGCATTGCCTATCTTTCCATTTCTACTTGATATTTTCTCCTGACTTTGCTAGGCAAACGCATCTCTCTCTCAACTGTGGTCTGTTCATTACTTCTGTTGTATATTGATCTTTTCTCTAGGAAGGCATTTACCTCATTGTTATGTCTCATATCCTACACAGGCTCCCCTAATCCAGTCTATAGCAGCCCTGGAACCTAACTGTGCCCAGCACATGGTAGACAGGAAATGCATATTTCAAGTAGTATCCCTAATTTTATTCATTGTGTGATTTTAGTAGTCTACAACTTTTGATTGAATACAGATTTCAGTCCAAGATCCAAAAGTACGACTGCCATGAATCACAATTAAGAAGTGGACCATTCAAGGGGTTTGATTCATTGAAAAGCAAAACCAGACCGAAAGTTCGCTTGATAGACCATCTTTATGAAAAGAAACTAAAATTTTCAGTTATATCAGAATACTTCAAAGTGATCCACAAACTTTCCTTAAGGTCTACAAGCCCACCTCCATAGTTGTCAGAACCATCACATCTATGTCATAACGGTGAAGGGACCGTCTCTCTCCAAGATCTTCTCCCCTGAGTCTAGCAACGTACTTTCCGAAAGGACCTGAGTTTAAGGCCTCCTGGATTCTAGAAAACATGGAGGTCTAAGTACAAACCTATTCAGTGCTCTGTGGAGTAGGGCATTGGGTCTGTGGTTAAGTGTGGCAGAGATGGCTCTTTGTCCCTGACTCTCTACTTCTCCCCTCTTCTATGTTTGTAGGATTTTTAGTCAGGTGTGGGTAGCCCGTATTGGTGTCCATGTCCCAGCCTGCCTTGTAGGCAGGTGTGGCTGTGTGATCAGGCATCAGTGTGGTGCGTTATGTTATATGGAGGTAGCTTCCATCTTTGTTGCCTCTTGACCCTTCTGCCCTGTTCAAGGAAACACAGATAATGCCATTTTGGGTTGAGGTCGTGCACAGCAAAGGAACGAGAAAGGTGGAGCCCAGGTCCCTGACAGCTGGGTCCCTTAACCCTGAACAACCCAGACATTTGCACGAGACAGAAATAAACTTGTCTTTTGCCACTTATCTGAGGTTTTCTGTCTCCTGTGGCTAGAGTTTGAATCCCAGATACTATCATATACTTTATGGCTCTGGACAGGGAGTGTTTAGACAGGGGAGGTAGGAACTGCCAAGAACCATGGTACTTTCTCTGGAGGGGCAGGGATTTGGTTGATTACAGTCTGCTACGATTGTCGGATTAGTGTTAAGATTCCATAGATCTCTTTTGAGGTCTCTTCTAACCCTGAGAGTCAGTGACTTTGAAGTGTTGAGCTTTGCTTTAATAAATTACAGTATTTCATCATTTGTAAGACACACGTTTTCACATTTTAATGTTTCTGATACAAGCATGTATTTTACAAGACAGCCTCTTAGCTTTGACATGTAATTAGAGCAGAATTTGACATTTGACCTGGATGGTCCATAGGTATCCTTCACAGTGGCTGGTGTTAGCAGGAAAATGTTGAAGCATGAATACTGGCTTAAAGTGAGCAGGGTCGCTACCAGGATAGAGCAGCAGCTGAATAAGTCACTAGTTTTAGGTTCAGGAAAAGGCCCCTTGCAGCTCAAGTTTGTGTTTCTTTGTGAAGCCTGTCTGTAGTCTTACTGGCTTCTCCCAAGGCTCAGCCTCAGAAGAGCTAAGCTGTTGAGGGTTTTAAAAGGAACTAAGACAACAGCCTCATTTGATAAGAGGCTTCTTAATGGAAGGAGAAAACAAGATAAATAGAAAAGGTTCAAAGTAATCCTTTTACATAATTCCTTAATTTTTATCATATGTTCAGAGTTTAAGAAGATAAGTGATGCTAAAAGGATTATATGAAAGAACAGCCCACTCTGTTCTCAGAGGCAATCACGTTGCTTCCCTCTTTACTATTTCTTTTATTTACTTCCATCTTTTAAATCAAAGAATGACTGAATAATATCTCTGTGATCCGAGTGGTGTGTTATGATGATGTTTCTTCCTTGTACAACTATTTTTTTCTGTTTACTTTTGTTTTTTTTAATATCTGGCAGAAACAGCTCACATCCTTCAAAAGCACTCTCAGATTGCTCTCAGTTCAGTTTTTCAGTTGGTTAAAACTTCCCAATGTTGATGAGCTCCGTGTGTTTTCCTGGAGACATCCCTGTTGGACTTCTAACTTCGTGCTGCCATCCAGGTGTCGGACACAGCCGTCACCCAGGCATTTCTGGGGATTCCTTTCTCTTTTCTCCTACTGGATTCTCTGTTTCCTAGATAATAATCCTCCTTGGTTTCTTTCCTCACATTGGCAGTGTTCATAGATTCCCAAGAAAGCATGTAGGAGAGGTAAGTGTGGCGCTTTCCGTGCCTAAGGACCCCTTTACCCCCACTCATGTTTGATTCACGGTTTGGCAGGATTGGAATTCCAGTTTGAAAATTTCTCTCAGAAGTTTGAAGATACCGCTTCACTTGTCTTCTAGCTCCCAGTATTAATATAGTAAAGTCTGTCATTCTGATACTTGGTCTTTTGTAAGTCCTTTTTTTAGCGTAGGAGTGAAAAGGTGAGCACGACACCGGACTGCTTAGCGCTGCTACCTTCTAACTACATGAGCACAGCAAGTTTTTTAACTCTCTGTGCCTCAGTTTCTTCGTGTGTGAAATGAGGATAATAGTGCTTTATGCCTCTGAATGCTAGTTTGTGGATTGTACGAGAAGCCATGTAAATCGCTGAGAACAGGTCTTTGTGTGTAACAGTTGTATATCGGCTGCTATTCGTCGCTATAATCTAGCTTTCCTAAACCATCAGTGACCTACAGTGGTCAAATCTTGTTCATTTACTGTGTAGAACAAACAATGTACCTCTTGAGTCTCGAGGCTTTAGTCTGTCAGCAGAACTTGTATTATTTCTTTGATTATATTTTATTACAAAATTTTTTCTTTTCCCTTTCTGATAATGCTATGAGTTGAATACTGAATCGCCTGGATGAATCCTTAATTTTAAAAAAAATCCTTTTTCACTGTTGTGTGTGTGTCTTTTGCTTAAATTTTGAGGTAGTTTTTTGAACTTTTTCTTCTAAAAATTTTAATTATGGCTTTAACATTAATTTCTGAGCATTCTTATATCCTGCTTATATTTTTTTAAGTATCCCATTTTTTGCATGAGTATGATATATATTTCAAGCTATTAATTACTGATTTTCTAACTTTTCTTGCCTGCATTGCCTCAATTTCCTCTGATAATTTTTTTTCTTATTTGTTTTTCTTTTATATTAGAGAATGTCCTCAAATATTGGGTTGATGCTTGGCTTCCTTTTTAAGGTTGAGCATCTAAAAATCTAAGGAAACTCTGTGTTGGGGGTAGGGCTTACCCCCCAGTGGGTGGCATGATAATGTGAGACCTCTTGTCTCTGGTCTTTGTAGGTCTTGTAGGTCTTGTCTCTGGACTTGGTTTCTGCAAAGAAAGATCCTATCATAGTTTGCATGGGGCCTCTAAGCCTGGTGATTATAAGCTTCCATGGAGCTGAGCACGGGAAGTGGGCTGGTAGTCCCACCGCTCAATTGGAAGAATTTCACTGTTTGCACCCGCATGCCTCACCCGCAGCCGATTCTGGGTCTGCTAGCTCTAAATTTGGAGTGTGTCACCAGTTTCTTCTAAGATTATATGGCTGTTTGCAGAGTCGGGATAGTTGTCTAAATGTATAGGGTACAGGTAGGTACCTGGGGAAAGGAGATGTTTAGTGGATCCTTATAAAGAATTACGAGCCCCCCCGCCATTCTGTTGTTTGTCTAATTCCTGGGTCACTCTGGGCTTCTGCAGCCTGTCCTGTCCTGCATCCTGCGGTATGTTCTCTGAAACCTTGTTTGACCTCTCTGTGCTCTAGTAAGTCGTTTCTGCCTTCAGATATTGAGGTTTGTGATTAGTGTCACATAATAGTAAATTTTTATTGTTGTTCTCATTTTCTTCTATGACTATGTTAGTTCCTGTTACACAACATAGTGATTCAGTTTTCCTGTACATTTCAAAATGATCACCACGGTAAGTCTAGTTACTATGCAAACACAATAAATCCTAAGGACCCGGGTCACCTATTGATGTTCTTAGATTCCGGAAAATCAGGGCCTCTATGACTGGCTTAGACCTGTCAGAATTTGCCCCTGAGCTGGGATGGCATCTTTTCCTAAGTTATATGGGGCAAGGTGGACATCAGTACAAACTGAGGGTTCTGCGGGCAGGGGAGAAGGGCAGGGTGAATCGTGGGTAAGCACCTACTGTAACTAGTAGTTATAGACACAGGAGCCCAGGAAAGGCTGGAGCAGCAGGGAGAGACCCAGGGAAGGGATGCGACTAGTATGTGGCCTTTGGGATGGGTGGGATTGATACATTTTCCCATTTCTTCAGAGTCTAATCAAGGACGGTGGTGGTACTCTGTGGACATTTAATTCCCAGATTTCTGATCTTGTCTTTAAAAATGCATTGATACTGATAGGACTTGTTTTGGCTAATAGAATGTGCTTTCAGATTTATTATCTTTGCAGCTATGTCAAACTTGAACTTGTCAAAAATTCACTAAATGGGCACCCAGTGTCAACTAGTCTTAAAATGTCTCTAAAGTCACAATTAATTAGATTTTTAATTTTTTTCACAAAGGTAAACCAATGCTAGCATGAAGACCTCTTAATTTATACGCTAGGATAACTTTATCATGGATAATTTATATGAAAATTATAAGATTTGTGAAAAGCAGGAGGCACTTTTTTGTGATATTTTCTTATGTTTCTCATTAGGTAATTTAGGAGCCCTGTGGTACCTGATTTTGTGAATGTTTTTATCAAGATAAATATTAACTGATTGTACCCAGAGAGTTCAGACTATACTGTCCTTGTAATAGGTAACCTTGCTGAGTCAAGAAATAAAAATGAAATCAAAAGAAATAGATTTTTAAAATGAGGGTATATGGCAAATGACAGCTAGTGCTGAGCATTTGAGAATGGACTCGTTCAGGGTCAGCACAATGCAGCTTGAAGGCCAAATCTGACCTCTCCCTGTTTTTGTGAGGTTTTTTTTTGGGATGTGGCCACGCTTATTCACTTATATATTGTCTGTGGCTTCTTTTGTTCTACAGCAACTGAGTTGAATAAATGCACCAGAGAGTGTATGGACTGTAATGCCCAACACACTATTTGGCCCTTGACAAAAGTAGTTTGCCAACCCTTGTACTAGATTAACCCTGAAGACTTCTTGGAAGAAGCAAACGCAGTAGGATTTAAGGAAGAAAACAACAGGGACGTGCATTAGTGTAAAGTATTTTTGTTTGTTTGTTTTGTTTTTTGTTGTTATTGTTGGTTCTTTCTGATTTTCTCCAAATAGTCATGCTATCTGAAAAACAAAGTTTTATATCTTCCTTCCCAATCTGTATATCTTTTATTCCTTTTTTTTGCCTTATTATTATTATTTTTTAAAGGGCTTCAAATGCTTGGCTTTTATTTATTTATTTATTTATTTATTTATTTATTTTTGGCTGTGTTGAGTCTTCATTTCTGTGCAAGGGCTTTCTCTACTTGTGGCAAGCGGGGGCCACGCTTCATCGCGCTGCGCGGTCCTCTCACTGTCACGGCCTATCTTGTTGTGGAGCACAGGCTCCAGACGCGCAGGCTCAGTAGCTGTGGCTCATGGGCCTAATGACTCCACGGCATGTGGCATCTTCCCAGACCAGGGCTCGAACCCATGTCCCCTGCATTAGCAGGCAGATTCTCAACCACTGCGCCACCAGGGAAGCCCTGTAAACCAATTTTTTTATTTATTTTATTTTTTTTTATTTTTTGCTTTATAACAAATTTAATCAGTTATACATATACATATATGGAGGGAGACGCAAAAGGGAGGGGATATGGGAACATATGTAAACTATTTTTTGATGGGTATAATTTTCTTCCATCAAATGCAAGTACACAGAAATTACCTTTTTTTTTTTTTTTTTTTTTGCGGTGCGCGGGCCTGTCACTGCTGTGGCCTTTCCCGTTGCAGAGCACAGGCTTCAGACGCACAGGCTCAGCGGCCATAGCTCACGGGCCCAGCCGCTCCATGGCATGTGGGATCCTCCCAGACTGGGGCACGAACCCATGTCCCCTGCATTGGCAGGGGGACTCTCTACCACTGTGCCACCAGGGAAGCCCAGTAATTACCTTTTTTCCTGGCTATCGTTAGATGCTATTAGCTTGGATGTCTGAACATTATCAATGGGTGAGAAGACAGGGCAAATGGAATCAGCTACCCTATTTGTGTCCCCAACAATTTGTGGATCATACGGTTTTTTCATATTCGGCAAGTGCTGATTATAACATTTTCTTGTTTTGACAAAAGATGACTAAAATGATAACAGTTCTTCATGATTACTCCCTTCTTTCCAAGCAGTTACAGTATTATTTAAGAATGTAATTTGCTACCCACCCCCTCTCCCCCAAATAAAACCTTAAAAACAGTCAGGTTCAAATATAATTCTAATTTAATTCTTACCCACTTGAAGTCCAGAATGGGCATTTGATTGGGTGGACAGTAATCCTCCCAGCAGTGATTTAGGGATGCAGGCTTCTTCCATCCTGTGGTCCCACCATCTTTAACACATTTCAGCATGTGGCTTCCTTTGTTCATCTGCACAAGCCATGTATGGAAGAGGACATGAAGGATCCCACAGGATCCAGGCTTAGAAGTGGTCCATATAGTGTCTGCTCACATTCTGTTGACTAGAATACATGGCATTTCCCTGCAAGAGAGGTAGGGCAATACCGTCTGACTGTGTGCCAGAAAGAAAAAGGAAATGGGTTTCATGAGCAGCCCATCTCTGCCAGTTGCTGGTTATTAAAACCACTTTATGTTTTGAGAACCATCAGATATTGGTGACAGACAGAGGCCCTCCCTCCCTCACTTCTCATCTTTTCTTCCTTTGTCTTCCCCGAGAGCTGTGAATCACTCATCTTGGCTGAAATGGAATAATTTGGGTAGAGGAACTCATGGCTGATGTTAATGAAGGTCCTACCTTAATGCTTTGCACAAGTGTTTCCATTTGTCCCACTCCTGGGCAAATGGTAAGGTGGTACTTCCCAGCTGTCCTGAGGTTGAGGGTTGTCCTGTGGTCTGCTTTGGTGAAATGTGAGTGGAAGGGAAAGCAGGAGCTTTAAGAGTGAGTGGCCACTTTGCGGTGGTCCTTTCCCAGTGTCTGGTGGTTGTGGAAGTTTTTCCTGAGATGAAGCCTCGATCCCTGGCTGACGGTGGATATGAGCAGAGCTCCCTTCCAACACCCTGGACATTTGTGTTAAACCATTGACTGACACTCTGGGTTGTTTATTTTTGTAGCAAAACTGGCCCCGTCCTGACGGGTATAGAGCACGTCCTTATGCTCCATGGTCTTTACCCCTGTAGTGTTTAAGTTTTCAAGCTACCATCATATTTATAATAAAAAGGTAAATCTCTTTCCACTTTTTTTTTTTTTTTTGGCCATCCTGCACTGCTTCCGGGATCTTAGCCCCCGACCAGGGATTGAACCCGTGCCCCCTGCAGTGGAATTGCAGAGTCCTAACCAGTGGACCGCCAGGGAATTTCCTCTTTCCATTGTTTCTAATAGTGCTAAGCATTTGAACTGTTAGCTGCTACCTGGATAGGCTTCACCTCAAGGTAAAGATACTTTTGGATTAAAACTAAGGTCTTTACCTCAAATAATTTTTTTTTCTTCACTACTACTCATCCTTGAAATGAAGGACTGTTTAAACTTTTGCTGCCTTTACAAGTAGGGAGAGAAATATCTGGAGGGAATCTAACCTTTCTTGTCACTGGCTGTTCACCTGGGTTGCAGGCATGGGGGAGGACAGCAAGGATAGAGACCCTGACACCATCTGGGCAACAGAGAGCACGAAATCACTTTCTTTGGATGGGTGTCTCCACTGCCCGTTAAAGAGAAGAGAGAAGGTATAGTTCTTCTCTATACCTGTATCCTGTGGCTATGGCAAAGGATATGTGTTGCTCATATTTAGGGCGCCGTGTGCAATGCTGGCTGCATTTCCCATAATTCTGGGGCAAACAGCAGAACTATTGGGCAACACTCATGCTCCATTTTGGGTTACAATGTCATCGATAGGCTGCCTGGGTACCGAATCATTGTTTATGTGTGTGTTTTCTTAATAATGGAAACTGTGTTCTGAACTGCAAACAACCAATCTGTAAGAGGACTTGAACACTGCACTGATTTTCTAGAAGGGAGTTGTACTAGTCTGTAGCAAAGCGACACAAACTGGTTGGCTTAATAAAACAGACATTTATTCTCATGGTTCTGAATGCTAGAAATCCGAATTCAAGGTGTCCGCAGGGCCGTGCTTGCTCTGAAGCTTTGGTGGGAGGATGCTTCCTTGCCTCTTCCTAGCTCTGGGTAGCCCTGCTTGTTCATTCAGCATGACTTCAGTCTCTGCCTCTTTTTTCACATGGCCACTCACATGGCTGTCTTCTCCCTGGGTCTCCCTGGGTCTCCCTGTGTCTTTACATGGCATTTCTCTTTCTCTGCCTGTTCCTTCTCTTATAAGGACACTAGTCATGTTGAATTAAGGCCCACCTTAATGACTTTAACCTTTACTTGATTACATTTGTGAAGACCCTATTTCCGAATAAAGCCCATTCATAAGTACTGGGCGTGAGGACTTCAACATATCTTTTTGAGACACACGGTTCATCCTGTAACAGGAGTTTAAAAATGTACCTGCTCCAGCATACTAAGTCAGTCATGCTTCCCAGAGAAGTAGAAAATATTCTCCTAAATCATATGATTTTTAAAAAGTGGACTAACTCATCAACAGCAATATCAAAAATACCAATTAAAACATGGACAAAGGACTTGAATAGACATTTCTCTAAGGAAGATATACAAATGACCAATATGCATGTGAAAAGGTGCTCAAAATTACGAGTCATGAGGCAAATGCAGTGCACTTCAAAGCCACTATATCACTTCACACCCAATAGGATGGCTATTATATATTTTTAAAAAAAGAATACAAGTAACAAGCATTGAAGATGTAAATCGGAAGTCTGTGCATTGCTGATGAGCATGTGAAATGGTACAGATGTTGTGGAAAATGATTTTCTAATTCCTCAAAAAAATGAAACATAGGGTGACCGTATGATGCAGCAATTCCACTTCGTATATACCCAATAGAACTGCAAGCAGGGTCTCAAAGAAGAGATATCTGTACACATGTTCATAGCAACATTGTCCACAGTAGCCAAAGGGTGGAAGCCACCCAAGTGTCCATCAGTGGATGCCTGGATAAATAAAATGTGGCCTATAAGTACAATGGAATATTATTCAGCCTTAAAAAGGAAGGGAATTTTGACACATGCTGTAACAGGGATGAATCCTGAAGACATTGTGCTAAGTGAAATAAGGCAGACACAAACAGACAAATACTGTATGATTCCTCTTATATGAGGTCCCTAGAGTAGCCAAATTCATAGAGACAGAGAGTAGAACCGTGGTTGCCAGGGGTGGGAGAGGAGAACGGGGAGTTAGTGTTTAATGGATGCAGAGTTTCGGTTGGGAAAGAAGAAAAAATTCTGGAGAGGGATGGTGGTGATGTTTGCACAGTTCTGTGAGTCTACTTAGTGTCATATAACTGTACATTTAAGAATGATAAACCTTACGCATATTTTACCACAGTTGTAAAAAGTGGACTTCTAGAAGTCAGATTTAAGCTAGGAATTAAAGAAAAATAAAACGATGTAATATTCCCTGAAGTGTCCAATAAGTAACACCCCTGTTCTTGATCTGGGTTTTGGACCAATGGAGAAGTATGACAGTAGGATAACTGGCCTTTGAGCTATCAAATCATCCCCGTTAAAGGCTCCTGGGAGGCCGCTTTCCAGGGTGAGAGACAAAGAGGGCTCCTAACAGCCCCCCCCAGAATTCGGTTATCCTAGTCATCCCGGGTTGCTCCTAAAGTGTGGGGTCGTGTGCTCCCCGCAGGCCGATGCACTCTCAGAAGACAGTGGGCAGAGGTCAGCCAAGCCTGCCCTGTCTGCTCTTCCCCATTTCCCTAGACAGATATGGTCCTCGGGGCAGGATGAAAGTAAAGGGTCAGATTGAAGCCAAGAAGGATAGAGTAATGGAGCTCCCGCATGAAAGGAGACATCAGGGACGGCAAGCAGCTTCACCCCCGGCATCCCTGCTTCTGGTTCTCTTAACACATTGAACTTAGAAGTTAGCCCGTGGTTAACCAGTGCCTCGCTCATACCTTCAAGGGGCTGCCCCCCAGTGAAAGCACTGTCCCTTTGGGTACTTTTCTAGCACCTCTGGGCAGGTGACAGTTTGAAGGCTCTGACAGGTGAGTTAATTATATCAACTCCGGCCACTCTGTGCCCAGGGCTTAATTTTACTTTCCTCACTGTGATCTCAGATGATATACAGCCATGTTGTCCCACAAAGTACAATGAGATCCAATGACAAAGTTAAGTTGCCAATAACATAGTGATGCCTAAATATGAACATAAACCTCTACCACTGTCATGTTCCCAGGGGAAAATTGTAGGACTGCCTAACCTTGCAAGTTAAGATCCAAATATGTTAAAGAAGTTAAAGTCCAAAATCAAATTCTCTTGGCCCTTTCATACATTCATAAATTCAACCGCTGTTTATTAAAAAAACCACTCTGTGTACTCTTCCAAGTGTTGGGGATATGTTGGGAAATAAAGCAGACCAGAGGGGGGAAAAAGTCCTGCCCTTCTGGAGCTGACTTTTCTGCAGACTTCGAGTGAAAAGGCCAGAATTAAATTTCCATAAGCATCCTTACTGGTGTCTTAGTCTGGTCCTGTCAGGCTAGAGTGATCTTGAAACCTTGGCGGAGTTCATGTTCTCTCGGCGGCCACAGTCTGGGCCGCTTCACAGGAAGAAGTGTCATGATGCAAAATTGTGCTGATTCAGCAGCCAGTGTGTGAAGAGCACACCGGTGGGCCCAGAACTATCTTGTTCCCTCTTTTCCCCACTCTTCCCAAACTACCACGTTTTGAAAACAGCCCAATCCCCTAACCCTGAAATAGTAATGCAGGGCATGTTATATCTGAGCAGTAGTTTCTAAAACAGTTTTTGGTGTTTCCGAAGGTCATCGTGCTGCAGCAGGAGGCCGCGTCTAGGACACACCTTTCCCTCTCTTACAAGCAGTCATTTTCACGTTTGTGCCGTAGAGCTATTTGTACGGCCCCTTTCTCTGGATTTACTGAAATCTAAGAAGGCTGAGTCTTAGGGAAGACTTACCCCTGGTATTTAATTATCCAATCCAGTGCTAACTGGAAACACTTTGTGTTGGGGGTGGTGGTGTGACTCGAGACTGTGGACAAGCCTCGTGGATTCCAGCTCACCGCATCCACTTTCCACCCCTCCCCAGTCTTTGAATAGAGAGTGGAATTCGGGCTAATTTGTCTCGCATTACCTACCAGATCTGCCGTTAACAGTTGAAAGCTGGAAACATTCTAAGAACACAGGAACACACAGGAACCTTCTGCTTTGCCATTCTAAAGCCCTACCTGACTTCCGTAGACCACCAGTGTCCGGAGGGGCCGGTCGCGACTCTCTGCCCTGCGGTTGTCGTTGAGCCTCACCCAAGCTGCTGGTCGGCCCGCCGCTGCCTCGCTGTGCCCTCGGAAGCCTCTGCTTTCTGCGCACGCCTGCCAGGGGTGGTTTCAGGTACGGCTGTGCGCCTTGCACAGGGAGGCGGCCTGCTAACAGCCTTCCCTGGTGCCGAGACTCAAGCGGCTTTGTTTCAGATGTGCGTCCCAGGCCTTGTTTTCCTCAGGTTGCAGACCTGGGCAGTCCCCTTCATGGAGACTGGACAGTGCTGCTGTGAGCTGGAGTTTCTCACTCAGCTCAAAAGAATGTATGGTCTTAGGCTTAAAGCCTCTCGCCCAGTCTGTGTTATTTTAAAACCGACATCCCAGCTGAAAAAGTGAGCTGGGTTACGGGATACAGGCTGAGAGTGCGATAGAACCTCTGGCCGATGCCTTGAACCTGAGCACGTCCACCTTGGCCACGGGAGAAGCCCCAGTTACCCCACGTGTGTTTTGTTCCTGCACACTTTACCCCTTGTTTGTTTCTCATGGTTTGTTGCCTAGGGTAACATAGTTAGAGCTTTGAGAGGGCCCAGAAAAGACTACCTTGTTTCAGGGACTGCTCTTCCCAGTGGCAGAGCTGGCAGTTACAGTAGGCACGTTCTCCTGCACTGGTTGGCGCAGAGCCGCAGTCCAAAGCCCCAGGAGCGTCCTTGGGTTGCCACGGCAACGGTAGCTCTTCCTGGGGGATTCTGTGGTTCCCCCCCCCCACCCCCATTCAGCAACTGAAGGTAAATGTCTGGCTCTCAGGAGCCTGGCCTCCTGGACTTTGTTCCAGAGTGTGGCCAACACGTGGTCAGGATTGGCTGTTGATTCTTGGGTATTATTCTTGCCTTCCTCCCCTCTCTGGTTATGAACCATTTGAGAAATAAGAAACAGAGTCAGGTGGATAGATGATGATAGATGAATTATAATGACAGACTATAATTATAGAATTTCATCTGTCATTATAGATCGGTTACAGATGCAAGTGAGTTTGAGGAACAGAACTGCGTTTGAGAGACACTTCCCCACGGGTCACTATGGTGCAGATAACAGGGCAGGCCTCTCCCACCCTCCCTGTCCCCTTTCCACTGTAGGGACAGGGCCTGTTCCTGGTAGGGGTGGGGAACAGAAGAGAGCTTGTGTTCTCTGTGGGCAGCGGGTCTGGGACTAGGGTGAAGAGAGTGAGGCCAGCAAAACCTTAGTGCGTTCAATGTTGTTGATCTCGGTCACTATTTTTAAAGATCAGAATTCATGTAAAAAAAATCCATGATGAATAAAATCTCAAAAATTTAAAAGAGAGACAGGGTCAGTATTGCTGACGTTTCCCTTGCCTCAGGCTCCAGGAGGACTGTTACTGAGACTGTCTTACCTTTAGTGCCCAAGGCAAAGGGTACCCTCACCTTATCCTAGTCCTTGCCCAGCTAGTTCTTCCTGAATTGACAGAATCCATTTAAGTCACTTTCTTGCTTGTGGATGGAGTGAGGAAAAGGACCGAAGAGGGCAGGAATGTTAGTCACTGCACTCCCTCCACACGGAAGGAATGAACTCAAGTAGGATTTAGAAGGCACATTTTCCATGACTATAAAAAATGTTCAGTTATTTTCCATAGAGGGAGTATTAGCTCTCTGAGAGGAAGGTGCAAAAGCATACATTAAGGGTTCCAAAGTAAGGGACGTCTGTTTCCAGTTAGAGAACATATTATAAAGTTGGATGTGAGGGTAACTAGCTCTGCGAGTACAGTTATTGTGTGGATGTGGTTGGCTAGGTGGGCAGTGTTTTCTCAGAGCTCTCTGCTACATCCTTGCTACTCCAGGGATGGTCCATGGACCAAAAGCTTCAGCATCACCAGGGAGCTGGACAGAAATGCAGAACCTCAGGCCCCACCCATGACCTACTGACTCAATCTGCATTTTTTCAGGAGCAGCCAGTTGATTTGTACTTGCTTTGTAAATTATTTACAGTTCAGCTGTGTTGTGGAACGTCCATAGCCTTCATTTATAAATTCATTAAACCAACTCTAGATTTCCCCCTACTTAAATGGCTTCGCTGGACATCATTATGCTCTTAGGAAACCAGTGGCTAGGTTTGCTTGTACCAGTACTTTGTTCCTAGGTGTACGATGTACTTTACTAAGCTCAGTGCTTGAGGAAGCTGAGTTTGTCAAAAGGTAGGTTGCAGGAGCTAATTTAGGACTTGAACCCTGGATTGTGAAAAAAAGTAATATGATGAGGCTTAGGGGTAAAATTATTAGCCACCTTGAATGGTTTTAACAGTAGGTAGAGCTTTATGGATATACTAGTAACACATGCAGGTGACTTTTTTTTTTTTTTTTTTTGCTGTACGCGGGCCTCTCACTGCTGTGGCCTCTCCCGTTGCGGAGCACAGGCTCCGGACACAGGCTCCGCGGCCATGGCTCGCGGGCCCAGCCGCTCCGCGGCACGTGGGATCCTCCGGGATCGGGGCACGAACCCGTGTCCCCTGCATCGGCAGGCGGACTCCCAACCACTGCGCCACCAGGGAAGCCCCATGCAGGTGACTTTTTGTTCCACTGCTTTGTTTTTGACTTCAGAATAAAATTTGTAGTTTAGGTATTGTGCATGTGTCTTTTTGTTTTACAGTCCATTGAAGATTAGGTAGTATTTTGGGTTTTAAAGCCTCGAGAGCTGAACTATGGTAGTGATTAGTGAGTTCTGAAAAACTTCAAGACGACTGACATGATTCTGTGATTTAAAGCTGTAAGTTATAATTGTATTAAACAACTGGTATTCCATATATTGACATAAATAAGGAGTAAAATTAAAGTTGTTTATGGCTTCAGAGAAATGTGACTTGAAACAAATTCTTTTATTTCATAATTAGCATATGGGATAGCAAGTCTAGCTGTGTTAAGTTCAAATTATTGTGTTAGACATTGCATGTAATAGGAAGATGTAGAAAATACCTACTGATGTGGAAGCCTCTACTGTTTTTTTTTTTTCCACAATGAGTCCGTTTATTTTACTTCAAGTCAAAGACTGAAATTGACCATAAATAAGATAACAAAGTGTCCTGAGACACTGGGTATGAAGCACACTTGTAAGTCAGTCTACAGCTACCTCATCTGTGCAAGACTACTAAAAGAGCTGAAAAACAATTAGCAAGATTTTCGCTTACCTTAACGACAATTCAAATATCCTTATTTAATTCACCTTGCCACTGAATTATCTACACTTACCACCTGTTGTGCTGAATGCCTATATATGTGCCAGGCATATGAACACACTTTTTACGGATCAGCACTCTTATGTAAATTATCTCAAAATGACACTGTGAAATAGGTATTATTAGCTTCAAGGTCACACAGGCACTGAACGGCCAACCTGTGGAGAAACCCAGATCAAAGGGGTCTATCAACAGCATCCTTCCCTTTATGGCAGGATGCCGCAGCAGAAATACTATACAGTCTTAAGTATCAAAATTGTAATTGGTTGGAATTATTCCCGCTTTCAAAATCTTCAGATAGTCTCAAGTAGAGGAAGTGTCTACCAACAATGTCAAAAAGGAATACCATGTGTCAAAGAGGCCTGTCCAAAGACAAAATTCCAGGAGTCTCTTGGGTAAAGATCGATCATTGTTATTCCCACAACACAAAAAGCATCTTCGGGTTTCTTCTTTTTTAAGCACTTCAGGATCTGCCCTGCATGAATCTGTAGGTTCTGCGTGTTATCATTGATTCTAAAGGAGCACCTCGTTGCAGAGACAGGAACTGGTTCTAGGAGTTTTACCGTCAAGCCATAGAAAAATGCTTCCCAGTAGCCCTTGAGCCATTTCACATATTCTTCACTGATACTTCTGGTGTTTCCTAGCAATCCTGCAGGCTGATAATCTATCTCAGCCACTGAAGTTCATCGTCTCCGGGTCGTGTCACCCTGAGGAAGACACCAGGTGACTAAGAGCCAGACTCACAGTGACAGGCCTCTTCCATTCACGTGGCGTGCCTGCACAGAGATTTCATCCTTCCCTTTGAACGGGTCAGACAGCTGTTCCACCGCGAGGCTTCAGGGAGAGGACGGCTCCCTCTCAAGTTTCTGCCTCACAAGGACCGGCATGTCTGGGCCTGGGCGGGAGCGCGTGGTGCCTTCACCCGTCATCCCGCCGGGCGTTGACGCCGCCCGCCGGGTGCCCTGCGCCGTGCCCTGCGCCCGACGCCGTGCCCCGCCCCTTTGCGCACCCTCTACTGGGTTTATAGTTCAGTTGACAAATAAGGCACGTAACTATTGTATAATCTAACAGTAAGCTGCCGTTAGCGACTAATTTGGTCCAGCCATGGAGTTCATTTCTTAGAAGTGGTTTCCTTATTTGTAAAATGAGGACATTTGAATTGGATCTCTAAAATGTCTTTCCGTATTAATGGCAATGTTCATGTGTTCAATTATAGGAGAATGGATTTTTACTTAAGAAGAACAATCATTCTTCTTAAGCTACGATTTAGAAACTAACCTTCTTTTGCCCCGAGGGTGTTGAAATAGCTCCAATCTTGCTCTAGTGCTGCTTTTCCTTGACCATTTCTTTTCGTACATATCTATCCACGTTTAACCTTACAGGTCATTATAGAAATACATATTCTGCTAATCCTTTTGTTCAAGAAGATCTACCCTCTCATATTCCCACATCTTAATAAGTAGGGAAATGGTTCTCTCTCGTACAAATTGTTCTCTGAAAAAGATCTCTTGATTTTCCCAATTGGCTCTCTTAAAAAGGAAATTTAATCATTCTACTTTGTTCTGATAGATAATGCTACTGAACGACAACTTGAGAAATTAACCCTTTGGGTGAGAATGATTTAGTCCAACCTTTCCTCTTTTTTAAACATCTTTGATTTTGCTTTCGTAAAAAACGTTCCCAAGATAGTAACTTTGAAGGCTTTACAAATTACATTGTCATCGTAGAAATATAAAGACCTCGTGTCATGGGTCAGGTGAGATTAAGTCAAAGAATATGAGTCCAGCACGTGGTAGAAATTTAGTTCTTATATCAGGAAAGGAGTGAGATTGGCCATAAGACAACAAGGCTAAGTTTTAATTTTTTTGACAGAATTCCTGAGGGAAGCCTGGTCATCCCTTTCCTGTCCATGGCTTTGTCTGTAGTGATGAGATGGAGACTTGAAGCTGTCTTTTTTCCTTAGTGAATGTTGAGGTTGATCTTCCAACTAATCCTGGAACTGATAAGCTTAACTTCAGAATTTGTTTGGTATCCAAATCTCTGTACCGCTAATTCTTTACTCTTATCTACAAAAGTAGAAAAGACTTCAGTAAATTTATTTCATACCAAAATTCTCCTTAAGTATTTCTTCAGAATACATTTTTTTGGTGGGGTTTTTTTTTTTTTTTTGGCCGAGCTGCGTGGCCAGCAGGATCTGAGGACCTGGACCAGGGATTGAACCCTGGGGCCCGGCAGTGAAAGCGCCAAGTCCTAACCACTGGACTTCTAGGGAACTCCCTGTGGTATTTTGTTGTCGTTGTTGATAGCTTTGCTCACTGAGTTTGGGATTTTTTTTTTCTTGGATGTGTGAATTAAAAAAAATTATAAACCCAAGTGTGCTAAGCAGTCATGTGAAGGCTGATGGTTTCTTTACTTTCCTATTACTCTTTGTAATCTACTGAATTATTAAAAAAATTTTTTAAATATTTATTTTTATTTATTTGGCTGCATCGGGTCTTAGTTGCAGCACACAGGCTCTTTAGTTGTGGTGAGCGGGCTTAGTTTGCCCCGTGGCATGTGGGATCTTAGTTCCCGGACCAGGGGTCGAACCTGCATCCCCTGCATTGGAAGGCAGATTCTTAACTGGACCACCAGGGAAGTCCCAATCTACTGACTTATAAATATAAAACATTTAACCCTAACTTTAGTGGAATTTCCCAGTTCTTAGAAATGTTTTTGTATTACAGTAGCTTGGGAAATTTCTTGGGAGACAACGCTGAACAAAATGCACAAGCTTTAAAAGAAAACTCAGGTTATGTACGTTTATTAATATATACATTGTTAATAATCCTGCCTTTTTATTCTATTAATGATTTGACAAACTATTTTAAGAGCCTTCAAAAATCATCATTTGACTCAGTAATGCTTTTATTTCCGGGAAGTTTTTCCAAAGGCAACAGTCAGAGGTAGTCAAAGATTGCAAAGATATTTAGTGCAGTGCTGTTTATAAATAAATAATATTTAATTATAAATAAATAATATTTAATAATAAATAAATCTAGAAACAACCTAAACATAGAAGGACATGGAACTGGTGGTGTAAATTATCCAATTATACATTTATTTAAAAAATAACTTGAGGTGCTTTGACATATGAACCATTTTCTTTATTTTTTTTCAGTTTTTTTAAAATCATATTTTGTATACTTTGAAAGAGGGAGCTCAGGAAGTAAAGCACCGTCAATTGAATTTAATGACTCTCTTTATCCAGGCAAATAACTTCTATGATTTATGTTAAATGCTTCTGTTTGCAGTGCTCCTATCTGCTTATACCAGGATCTCATAAATGAGTATTGGCCTTATGGAAACATAAAGGTGTAGCATATTTCATGCTTTGTGAAATTATACGCCCCCCAGGTAACTCTAAAAAATGAACAAATGGACTTCCTGATTTAAACATTTAGCTCTAACCTGTTTTATACCCGAGGATTAAAAATATAATATGTGTTTCATAAAAACTTTTATTAAGGTGCTAGCCAAAATCTGTTATTTCAGCGATTTCTTTATTACCTAAAGAGCTATGGTGGGGAAAAAGAGACTAATTTAAATTTTCTACCAGCATACAACTCCTATAGCACTTACTTTGGGATCAGAATCTCTTGTATGCGTGTGCCTGCGTGCTGTTGACATAAACCCTGCAGCCTTTCTTCTTGCTCCTGGTAAAAGCTGGTTTCAGGATGCATGGCTGGAAGTCCAGAGCACTGTTAGCAAAGATACTGATCCTCTCAGTTCTTCCATCGTTCCTATTCTCCTCATTGTATTTAGGTCACTGAAGTACGTTTGAATACAGAGAAAAGATTGCAAAATAGAAAAATGAGATCTACTCTTAATTTACAAATTTCTAGCTTACAGAATGTCATTTGTTTCCTCATGGATATTGTATTTCTTCAGAACAGAACCATGATACCTGGTTGACAGTAAATACCAAGATTAGAAAGTCAGTTCATATTGGCTGCTATTCGTCACTATAGTCTAGCTTTCCTAAACCTCCAGTGACCTACAGTGGTCAAATCTTGTTCATTTACTGTGTAGAACAAACAATGTACCTCTTCAGTCTCGAGGCTTTAGTCTGTCAGCAGAACTTGTATTTCTTTGATTATATTTTATTACAAAATTTTTTCCTTTCCCTTTCTGATAACACAATAAGTTGAATACTGAATCGCCTGGATGAATCCTTAATTTTTAAAAAAAAATCCTTTTTCACTTTTGTGCGTGTGTCTTTTGCTTAAATTTCTGAGCTAGTTTCTTGAACTTTTTCTTCTAAAAATTTTAATTATGGCTTTCACATTAATTTCTGAGCATTCTTATATCCTGCTTATATTTTTTTAAATATCACATTTTTTGCATGAGTATGATTTATATTTCAAGCTATTAATTACTGATTTTCTAACTTTTCTTCTCTTGCCTGCATTGCCTCAATTTCCTCTGAGAATTTTTTTTTTTTTTTTTTTTTGCGCTACGCGGGCCTCTCACTGTTGTGGCCTCTCCCGTTGCGGAGCACAGGCTCTGGATGCACAGGCTCAGTGGCCATGGCTCACGGGCCCAGCCGTTCCGCAGCATGTGGGATCCTCCCGGACCGGGGCACGAACCCGTGTCCCCTGCATCGGCAGGCGGACTCTCAACCACTGCGCCACCAGGGAAGCCCTTGTTTTTCTTTCACATCAGAGAATGTCCTCAAATGTTGGGTTGATGCTTGGCTTCCTTTTTAAGGTTGAGCATCTAAAAATCTAAGGAAACTCTGTGTTGGGGGTAGGGTTTACCCCCCAGTGGGTGGCATGATAATGTGAGACCTCTAGTGTCAGTTTCTGTACGTCTTGTCTCTGGACTATGATTCTGCAAAGAAAGATCCTATCATCGTTTGCATGGGGCCTCTAAGCCTGGTGATTATAAGCTTCCATGCAGCTGAGCACGGGAAGTGGGCTGGTAGTCCCACCGCTCAGTTGGAAGAATTTCACTGTTTGCACCCGCATGCCTCACCCGCAGCCGATTCTGGGTCTGCTAGCTCTAAATTTGGAGTGTGTCACCAGTTTCTTCTAAGATTATATGGCTGTTTGCAGAGTCGGGATAGTTGTCTAAATGTATAGGGTACAGGTAGGTACCTGGGGGAAGGAGGTGTTTAGTGGATCCTTATAGAGAATTATGAGCCCCCCCGCCATTCTGTTGTTTGTCTAATTCCTGGGTCACTCTGGGCTTCTGCAGCCTGTCCTGCACCCTGCAGTATGTTCTCTGAAACCTTGTTTGACCTCTCTGTGCTCTAGTAAGTCGTTTCTGCCTTCAGATATTGAGGTTTGTGATTAAAGTGTCACATAATAGTGAATTTTTGTTGCTCTCATTTTCTTCTATGACTATGTTCGTTCCTGTTACACAACATAGTGATTCAGTTTTCTTGTACATTTCAAAATGATCTCCACGGTAAATCTAGCCTAGTTAGCATGCAAACACAATAAATCCTAAGGACCCAGGTCACCTATTGATGTTCTTAGATTCCGTGGAAAATCAGGGCCTCTGTGACTGGCTTAGACCTGTCAGAATTTGCCCCTGAGCTGGGATGGCATCTTTTCCTAAGTTATATGGGACAAGGTGGACATCAGTACAAACTGAGGGTTCTGCGGGCAGGGGAGAAGGGCAGGGTGAATCGTGGGAAAGCACCTACTGTAACTAGTAGTTATAGACACAGGAGCCCAGGAAAGGCTGGAGCAGCAGGGAGAGACCCAGGGAAGGGGTGCGACCAGTATGTGGTCTTTGGGATGGGTGGGATTGATACATTTTCCCATTTCTTCAGAGTCTAATCAAGGACGGTGGTGGTACTCTGTGGACATTTAATTCCCAGATTTCTGATCTTGTCCTTAAAATTGCATTGATACTGATAGGATTTGTTTTGGCTAATAGAATGTGCTTTCAGATTTATTGTCTTTGACAGCTATGTCAAACTTGAACTTGTCAAAAATTCACTAAATGGGCACCCAGTGTCAACTAGTCTTAAAATGTCTCTGAAGTCACAATTAATTAGATTTTTAATTTTTTTCACAAAGGTAAACTAATGCTAGCATGAAGATCTCTTAATTTATACTCTAGGATAACTTTATCATGTGATAATTTATTTCAAAATTGATAAGATTTGTGAAAACCAGGAGGCAGTTTTTGGTGATGTTTTCTTATGTTAGTCATTAGGTAATTTAGGAGCCCTGTGGTGCCTGATTTTGTGAATGTTTTTATCAAGATAAATATTAACTGATTGTACCCAGAGAGTTCAGACTATACTGTCCTTGTAATAGGTAACCTTGCTGAGTCAAGAAATAAAAATGAAATCAAAAGAAATAGATTTTTAAAATGAGGGTATATGGCAAATGACAGCTAGTGCTGAGCATTTGAGAATGGACTCGTTCAGGGTCAGCACAATGCAGCTTGAAGGCCAAATCTGACCTCTCCCTGTTTTTGTGAGGTTTTTTTGGGGGATGTGGCCACGCTTATTCACTTATATATTGTCTGTGGCTTCTTTTGTTCTACAGCAACTGAGTTGAATAAATGCACCAGAGAGTGTATGGACTGTAATGCCCAACACACTATTTGGCCCTTGACAAAAGTAGTTTGCCAACCCTTGTACTAGATTAACCCTGAAGACTTCTTGGAAGAAGCAAACGCAGTAGGATTTAAGGAAGAAAACAACAGGGACGTGCATTAGTGTAAAGTATTTTTGTTTGTTTGTTTTGTTTTTTGTTGTTATTGTTGGTTCTTTCTGATTTTCTCCAAATAGTCATGCTATCTGAAAAACAAAGTTTTATATCTTCCTTCCCAATCTGTATATCTTTTATTCCTTTTTTTTGCCTTATTATTATTATTTTTTAAATGGCTTCAAATGCTTGGCTTTTATTTATTTATTTATTTATTTATTTATTTATTTTTGGCTGTGTTGAGTCTTCATTTCTGTGCAAGGGCTTTCTCTAGTTGTGGCAAGCGGGGGCCACGCTTCATCGCGGTGCGCGGTCCTCTCACTATCGCGGCCTCTCTTGTTGTGGAGCACAGGCTCCAGACGCGCAGGCTCAGTAGCTGTGGCTCATGGGCCTAATGATTCCACGGCATGTGGCATCTTCCCAGACCAGGGCTCGAACCCATGTCCCCTGCATTAGCAGGCAGATTCTCAACCACTGCGCCACCAGGGAAGCCCTGTAAACCAATTTTTTTATTTTTTTTATTTTTTTTTATTTTTTTTTTATAACAAATTTAATCAGTTATACATATACATATATGGAGGGAGACGCAAAAGGGAGGGGATATGGGAACATATGTAAACTATTTTTTGATGGGTATAATTTTCTTCCATCAAATGCAAGTACACAGAAATTACTTTTTTTTTTTTTTTTTTTTTGCGGTGCGCGGGCCTGTCACTGCTGTGGCCTTTCCCGTTGCAGAGCACAGGCTTCAGACGCACAGGCTCAGCGGCCATAGCTCACGGGCCCAGCCGCTCCATGGCATGTGGGATCCTCCCAGACTGGGGCACGAACCCATGTCCCCTGCATCGGCAGGGGGACTCTCTACCACTGTGCCACCAGGGAAGCCCAGTAATTACCTTTTTTCCTGGCTATCGTTAGATGCTATTAGCTTGGATGTCTGAACATTATCAATGGGTGAGAAGACAGGGCAAATGGAATCAGCTACCCTATTTGTGTCCCCAACAATTTGTGGATCATACGGTTTTTTCATATTCGGCAAGTGCTGATTATAACATTTTCTTGTTTTGACAAAAGATGACTCAAATGATAACAGTTCTTCATGATTACTCCCTTCTTTCCAAGCAGCTACAGTATTATTTAAGAATGTAATTTGCTACCCACCCCCTCTCCCCCAAATAAAACCTTAAAAACAGTCAGGTTCAAATATAATTCTAATTTAATTCTTGCCCACTTGAAGTCCAGAATGGGTATTTGATTGGGTGGACAGTAATCCTCCCAGCAGTGATTTAGGGATGCAGGCTTCTTCCATCCTGTGGTCCCACCATCTTTAACACATTTCAGCATGTGGCTTCCTTTGTTCATCTGCACAAGCCATGTATGGAAGAGGACATGAAGGATCCCACAGGATCCAGGCTTAGAAGTGGTCCATATAGTGTCTGCTCACATTCTGTTGACTAGAATACATGGCATTTCCCTGCAAGAGAGGTAGGGCAATACCGTCTGACTGTGTGCCAGAAAGAAAAAGGAAATGGGTTTCATGAGCAGCCCATCTCTGCCAGTTGCTGGTTATTAAAACCACTTTATGTTTTGAGAACCATCAGATATTGGTGAGAGACAGAGGCCCTCCCTCCCTCACTTCTCATCTTTTCTTCCTTTGTCTTCCCCGAGAGCTGTGAATCACTCATCTTGGCTGAAATGGAATAATTTGGGTAGAGGAACTCATGGCTGATGTTAATGAAGGTCCTACCTTAATGCTTTGCACAAGTGTTTCCATTTGTCCCACTCCTGGGCAAATGGTAAGGTGGTACTT
This sequence comes from Mesoplodon mirus, assembly GCF_964341445.2. Classification (NCBI taxonomy): domain Eukaryota; kingdom Metazoa; phylum Chordata; class Mammalia; order Artiodactyla; family Ziphiidae; genus Mesoplodon; species Mesoplodon mirus. The sequence continues at coordinate 24,262,035 of NC_138996.1, read as the reverse complement.
CCCAGCTGTCCTGAGGTTGAGGGTTGTCCTGTGGTCTGCTTTGGTGAAATGTGAGTGGAAGGGAAGGCAGGAGCTTTAAGAGTGAGTGGCCACTTTGCGGTGGTCCTTTCCCAGTGTCTGGTGATTGTGGAAGTTTTTCCTGAGATGAAGCCTCGATCCCTGGCTGACAGTGGATATGAGCAGAGCTCCCTTCCAACACCCTGGACATTTGTGTTAAACCATTGACTGACACACTGGTTGTTTATTTTTTAGCAAAACCGGCCCCGTCCTGGGGGGTATAGAGCAGGTCCTTATGCTCCATGGTCTTTACCCCTGTAGTGTTTAAGTTTTCAAGCTACCATCATATTTATAATAAAAAGGTAAATCTCTTTCCACTTTTTTTTTTTGGTTTGGCCATCCTGCACTGCTTACGGGATCTCAGTCCCCGACCAGGGATTGAACCCGTGTCCCCTGCAGTGGAATCGCAGAGTCCTAACCACTTGACTGCCAGGGAATTTCCTCTTTCCATTGTTTCTAATAGTGCTAAGCATTTGAACTGTTAGCTGCTACCTGGGTAGGCTTCACCTCAAGGTAAAGATACTTTTGGATTAAAACCAAGATCTTTACCTCAAATAATTTTTTTTCTTCACTACTACTCATCCTTGAAATGAAGGACTGTTTAAACTTTTGCTGCCTTTACAAGTAGGGAGAGAAATATCTGGAGGGAATCTAATCTTTCTTGTCACTGGCTGTTCACCTGGGGTGCAGGCATGGGGGAGGACAGCAAGGATAGAGACCCTGACACCATCTGGGCAACAGAGAGCACGAAATCACTTTCTTTGGATGGGTGAAGAGTCCTTAGTGTCTCCACTGCCCGTTAAAGAGAAGAGAGAAGGTATAGTTCTTCTCTATACCTGTATCCTGTGGCTATGGCAAAGGATATGTGTTGCTCATATTTAGGGCCCCGTGTGCAATGCTGGCTGCATTTCCCATAATTCTGGGGCAAACAGCAGAACTATTGGGCAACACTCATGCTCCATTATGGGTTACAATGTCATCGATAGGCTGCCTGGGTACCGAATCATTGTTTATGTGTGTGTTTTCTTAATAATGGAAACTGTGTTCTGAACTGCAAACAACCAATCTGTAAGAGGACTTGAACGCTGCACTGATTTTCTAGAAGGGAGTTGTACTAGTCTGTAGCAAAGCGACACAAACTGGTTGGCTTAAAAAAACAGACATTTATTCTCATGGTTCTGAATGCTAGAAATCCGAATTCAAGGTGTCCGCAGGGCCATGCTTGCTCTGAAGCTTTGGTGGGAGGATGCTTCCTTGCCTCTTCCTAGCTTTGGGTAGCCCTGCTTGTTCATTCAGCATGACTTCAGTCTCTGCCTCTTTTTTCACATGGCCACTCACATGGCTGTCTTCTCCCTGGGTCTCCCTGGGTCTCCCTGTGTCTTTACATGGCATTTCTCTTTCTCTGCCTGTTCCTTCTCTTATAAGGACACTAGTCATGTTGAATTAAGGCCCACCTTAATGACTTTAACCTTTACTTGATTACATTTGTGAACACCCTATTTCCGAATAAAGCCCATTCATAAGTACTGGGCGTGAGGACTTCAACATATCTTTTTGAGACACACGGTTCATCCTGTAACAGGAGTTTAAAAATGTACCTGCTCCAGCATACTAAGTCAGTCATGCTTCCCAGAGAAGTAGAAAATATTCTCCTAAATCATATGATTTTTAAAAAATGGACTAACTCAACAACAGCAATATCAAAAATACCAATTAAAACATGGACAAAGGACTTGAATAGACATTTCTCTAAGGAAGATATACAAATGACCAATATGCATGTGAAAAGGTGCTCAAAATTACGAGTCATGAGGCAAATGCAGTGCACTTCAAAGCCACTATATCACTTCACACCCAATAGGATGGCTATTATATATTTTAAAAAAAAGAATACAAGTAACAAGCATTGAAGATGTAAATCGGAAGTCTGTGCATTGCTGATGAGCATGTGAAATGGTACAGATGTTGTGGAAAATGATTTTCTAATTCCTCAAAAAAATGAAACATAGGGTGACCGTATGATGCAGCAATTCCACTTGGTATATACCCAATAGAACTGCAAGCAGGGTCTCAAAGAAGAGATATCTGTACACATGTTCATAGCAACATTGTCCACAGTAGCCAAAGGGTGGAAGCCACCCAAGTGTCCATCAGTGGATGCCTGGATAAATAAAATGTGGCCTATAAGTACAATGGAATATTATTCAGCCTTAAAAAGGAAGGGAATTTTGACACATGCTGTAACAGGGATGAATCCTGAAGACATTGTGCTAAGTGAAATAAGGCAGACACAAACAGACAAATACTGTATGATTCCTCTTATATGAGGTCCCTAGAGTAGCCAAATTCATAGAGACAGAGAGTAGAACCGTGGTTGCCAGGGGTGGGAGAGGAGAACGGGGAGTTAGTGTTTAATGGATGCAGAGTTTCGGTTGGGAAAGATGAAAAAATTCTGGAGAGGGATGGTGGTGATGTTTGCACAGTTCTGTGAGTCTACTTAATGTCATATAACTGTACAATTAAGAATGATAAATGTTACGCATATTTTACCACAGTTGTAAAAAGTGGACTTCTAGAAGTCAGATTTAAGCTAGGCATTAAAGAAAAATAAAACGATGTAATATTCACTGAAGTGTCCAATAAGTAACACCCCTGTTCTTGATCTGGGTTTTGGACCAATGGAGAAGTATGACAGTAAGATAACTGGCCTTTGAGCTATCAAATCATCCCCGTTAAAGGCTCCTGGGAGGCCGCTTTCCAGGGTGAGAGACAAAGAGGGCTCCTAACAGCCCGCCCCAGAATTCGGTTATCCTAGTCATCCCGGGTTGCTCCTAAAGTGTGGGGTCGTATGCTCCCCGCAGGCCGATGCACTCTCAGAAGACAGTGGGCAGAGGTCAGCCAAGCCTGCCCTGTCTGCTCTTCCCCATTTCCCTAGACAGATATGGTCCTCGGGGCAGGATGAAAGTAAAGGGTCAGATTGAAGCCAAGAAGGATAGACTAATGGAGCTCCCGCATGAAAGGAGACATCAGGGACGGCAAGCAGCTTCACCCCCGGCATCCCTGCTTCTGGTTCTCTTAACACATTGAACTTAGAAGTTAGCCCGTGGTTAACCAGTGCCTCGCTCATACCTTCAAGGGGCTGCCCCCCAGTGAAAGCACTGTCCCTTTGGGTACTTTTCTAGCACCTCTGGGCAGGTGACAGTTTGAAGGCTCTGACAGGTGAGTTAATTATAGCAACTCTGGCCACTCTGTGCCCAGGGCTTAATTTTACTTTCCTCATTGTGATCTTAGATGATATACAGCCATGTTGTCCCACAAAGTACAATGAGATCCAATGACAAAGTTAAGTTGCCAATAACATAGTGATGCCTAAATATGAACATAAACCTCTACCACTGTCATGTTCCCAGGGGAAAATTGTAGGACTGCCTAACCTTGCAAGTTAAGATCCAAATATGTTAAAGAAGTTAAAGTCCAAAATCAAATTCTCTTGGCCCTTTCATACATTCATTGATTCAACAACTGTTTATTAAAAAAACCACTCTGTGTACTCTTCCAAGTGTTGGGGATATGTTGGGAAATAAAGCAGACCAGAGGGGGGAAAAAGTCCTGCCCTTCTGGAGCTGACTTTTCTGCAGACTTCGAGTGAAAAGGCCAGAATTAAATTTCCATAAGCATCCTTACTGGTGTCTTAGTCTGGTCCTGTCAGGCTAGAGTGATCTTGAAACCTTGGCGGAGTTCATGTTCTCTCGGCGGCCACAGTCTGGGCCGCTTCACAGGAAGAGGTGTCATGATGCAAAATTGTGCTGATTCAGCAGCCAGTGTGTGAAGAGCACACCGGTGGGCCCAGAACTATCTTGTTCCCTTTTTTCCCCACTCTTCCCAAACTACCACGTTTTGAAAACAGCCCAATCCCCTAACCCTGAAATAGTAATGCAGGGCATGTTATATCTGAGCAGCAGTTTCTAAAACAGTTTTTGGTGTTTCCGAAGGTCATCGTGCTGCAGCAGGAGGCCGCGTCTAGGACACACCTTTCCCTCTCTTACAAGCAGTCATTTTCACGTTTGTGCCGTAGAGCTATTTGTACGGCCCCTTTCTCTGGATTTACTGAAATCTAAGAAGGCTGAGTCTTAGGGAAGACTTACCCCTGGTATTTAATTATCCAATCCAGTGCTAACTGGAAACACTTTGTGTTGGGGGTGGTGGTGTGACTCGAGACTGTGGACAAGCCTCGTGGATTCCAGCTCACCGCATCCACTTTCCACCCCTCCCCAGTCTTTGAATAGAGAGTGGAATTCGGGCTAATTTGTCTCGCATTACCTACCAGATCTGCCGTTAACAGTTGAAAGCTGGAAACATTCTAAGAACACAGGAACACACAGGAACCTTCTGCTTTGCCATTCTAAAGCCCTACCTGACTTCCGTAGACCACCAGTGTCCGGAGGGGCCGGTCGCGACTCTCTGCCCTGCGGTTGTCGTTGAGCCTCACCCGAGCTGCTGGTCGGCCCGCCGCTGCCTCGCTGTGCCCTCGGAAGCCTCTGCTTTCTGCGCACGCCTGCCAGGGGTGGTTTCAGGTACGGCTGTGCGCCTTGCACAGGGAGGCGGCCTGCTAACAGCCTTCCCTGGTGCCGAGACTCAAGCGGCTTTGTTTCAGATGTGCGTCCCAGGCCTTGTTTTCCTCAGGTTGCAGACCTGGGCAGTCCCCTTCATGGAGACTGGACAGTGCTGCTGTGAGCTGGAGTTTCTCACTCAGCTCAAAAGAATGTATGGTCTTAGGCTTAAAGCCTCTCGCCCAGTCTGTGTTATTTTAAAACCAACATCCCAGCTGAAAACGTGAGCTGGGTTACGGGATACAGGCTGAGAGTGCGATAGAACCTCTGGCCGATGCCTTGAACCTGAGCACGTCCACCTTGGCCACGGGAGAAGCCCCAGTTACCCCACGTGTGTTTTGTTCCTGCACACTTTACCCCTTGTTTGTTTCTCATGGTTTGTTGCCTAGGGTAACATAGTTAGAGCTTTGAGAGGGCCCAGAAAAGACTACCTTGTTTCAGGGACTGCTCTTCCCAGTGGCAGAGCTGGCAGTTACAGTAGGCACGTTCTCCTGCACTGGTTGGCGCAGAGCCGCAGTCCAAAGCCCCAGGAGCGTCCTTGGGTTGCCACGGCAACGGTAGCTCTTCCTGGGGGATTCTGTGGTTTCCCCCCCCACCCCCATTCAGCAACTGAAGGTAAATGTCTGGCTCTCAGGAGCCTGGCCTCCTGGACTTTGTTCCAGAGTGTGGCCAACACGTGGTCAGGATTGGCTGTTGATTCTTGGGTATTATTCTTGCCTTCCTCCCCTCTCTGGTTATGAACCATTTGAGAAATAAGAAACAGAGTCAGGTGGATAGATGATGATAGATGAATTATAATGACAGACTATAATTATAGAATTTCATCTGTCATTATAGATCGGTTACAGATGCAAGTGAGTTTGAGGAACAGAACTGCGTTTGAGAGACACTTCCCCACGGGTCACTATGGTGCAGATAACAGGGCAGGCCTCTCCCACCCTCCCTGTCCCCTTTCCACTGTAGGGACAGGGCCTGTTCCTGGTAGGGGTGGGGAACAGAAGAGAGCTTGTGTTCTCTGTGGGCAGCGGGTCTGGGACTAGGGTGAAGAGAGTGAGGCCAGCAAAACCTTAGTGCGTTCAATGTTGTTGATCTCGGTCACTATTTTTAAAGATCAGAATTCATGTAAAAAAAATCCATGATGAATAAAATCTCAAAAATTTAAAAGAGAGACAGGGTCAGTATTGCTGACGTTTCCCTTGCCTCAGGCTCCAGGAGGACTGTTACTGAGACTGTCTTACCTTTAGTGCCCAAGGCAAAGGGTACCCTCACCTTATCCTAGTCCTTGCCCAGCTAGTTCTTCCTGAATTGACAGAATCCATTTAAGTCACTTTCTTGCTTGTGGATGGAGTGAGGAAAAGGACCGAAGAGGGCAGGAATGTTAGTCACTGCACTCCCTCCACACGGAAGGAATGAACTCAAGTAGGATTTAGAAGCCACATTTTCCATGACTATAAAAAATGTTCAGTTATTTTCCATAGAGGGAGTATTAGCTCTCTGAGAGGAAGGTGCAAAAGCATACATTAAGGGTTCCAAAGTAAGGGACGTCTGTTTCCAGTTAGAGAACATATTATAAAGTTGGATGTGAGGGTAACTAGCTCTGCGAGTACAGTTATTGTGTGGATGTGGTTGGCTAGGTGGGCAGTGTTTTCTCAGAGCTCTCTGCTACATCCTTGCTACTCCAGGGATGGTCCATGGACCAAAAGCTTCAGCATCACCAGGGAGCTGGACAGAAATGCAGAACCTCAGGCCCCACCCATGACCTACTGACTCAATCTGCATTTTTTCAGGAGCAGCCAGTTGATTTGTACTTGCTTTGTAAATTATTTACAATTCAACTGTGTTGTGGAACGTCCATAGCCTTCATTTATAAATTCATTAAACCAACTCTAGATTTCCCCCTACTTAAATGGCTTCGCTGGACATCATTATGCTCTTAGGAAACCAGTGGCTAGGTTTGCTTGTACCAGTACTTTGTTCCTAGGTGTACGATGTACTTTACTAAGCTCAGTGCTTGAGGAAGCTGAGTTTGTCAAAAGGTAGGTTGCAGGAGCTAATTTAGGACTTGAACCCTGGATTGTGAAAAAAAGTAATATGATGAGGCTTAGGGGTAAAATTATTAGCCACCTTGAATGGTTTTAACAGTAGGTAGAGCTTTATGGATATACTAGTAACACATGCAGGTGACTTTTTTTTTTTTTTTTTTTTTGCTGTACGCGGGCCTCTCACTGCTGTGGCCTCTCCCGTTGCGGAGCACAGGCTCCAGACACAGGCTCCGCGGCCATGGCTCGCGGGCCCAGCCGCTCCGCGGCACGTGGGATCCTCCGGGATCGGGGCACGAACCCGTGTCCCCTGCATCGGCAGGCGGACTCCCAACCACTGCGCCACCAGGGAAGCCCCATGCAGGTGACTTTTTGTTCCACTGCTTTGTTTTTGACTTCAGAATAAAATTTGTAGTTTAGGTATTGTGCATGTGTCTTTTTGTTTTACAGTCCATTGAAGATTAGGTAGTATTTTGGGTTTTAAAGCCTCGAGAGCTGAACTATGGTAGTGATTAGTGAGTTCTGAAAAACTTCAAGACGACTGACATGATTCTGTGATTTAAAGCTGTAAGTTATAATTGTATTAAACAACTGGTATTCCATATATTGACATAAATAAGGAGTAAAATTAAAGTTGTTTATGGCTTCAGAGAAATGTGACTTGAAACAAATTCTTTTATTTCATAATTAGCATATGGGATAGCAAGTCTAGCTGTGTTAAGTTCAAATTATTGTGTTAGACATTGCATGTAATAGGAAGATGTAGAAAATACCTACTGATGTGGAAGCCTCTACTGTTTTTTTTTTTTTCCACAATGAGTCCGTTTATTTTACTTCAAGTCAAAGACTGAAATTGACCATAAATAAGATAACAAAGTGTCCTGAGACACTGGGTATGAAGCACACTTGTAAATCAGTCTACAGCTACCTCATCTGTGCAAGACTACTAAAAGAGCTGAAAAACAATTAGCAAGATTTTCGCTTACCTTAACGACAATTCAAATATCCTTATTTAATTCACCTTGCCACTGAATTATCTACACTTACCACCTGTTGTGCTGAATGCCTATATATGTGCCAGGCATATGAACACACTTTTTACGGATCAGCACTCTTATGTAAATTATCTCAAAATGACACTGTGAAATAGGTATTATTAGCTTCAAGGTCACACAGGCACTGAACGGCCAACCTGTGGAGAAACCCAGATCAAAGGGGTCTATCAACAGCATCCTTCCCTTTATGGCAGGATGCCGCAGCAGAAATACTATACAGTCTTAAGTATCAAAATTGTAATTGGTTGGAATGTTTCCCGCTTTCAAAATCTTCAGATAGTCTCAAGTTGAGGAAGTGTCTACCAACAATGTCAAAAAGGAATACCATGTGTCAAAGAGGCCTGTCCAAAGACAAAATTCCAGGAGTCTCTTGGGTAAAGATCGATCATTGTTATTCCCACAACACAAAAAGCATCTTCGGGTTTCTTCTTTTTTAAGCACTTCAGGATCTGCCCTGCATGAATCTATAGGTTCTGCGTGTTATCATTGATTCTAAAGGAGCACCTCGTTGCAGAGACAGGAACTGGTTCTAGGAGTTTTACCGTCAAGCCATAGAAAAATGCTTCCCAGTAGCCCTTGAGCCATTTCACATATTCTTCACTGATACTTCTGGTGTTTCCTAGCAATCCTGCAGGCTGATAATCTATCTCAGCCACTGAAGTTCATCGTCTCCGGGTCGTGTCACCCTGAGGAAGACACCAGGTGACTAAGAGCCAGACTCACAGTGACAGGCCTCTTCCATTCACATGGCGTGCCTGCACAGAGATTTCATCCTTCCCTTTGAACGGGTCAGACAGCTGTTCCACCGCGAGGCTTCAGGGAGAGGACGGCTCCCTCTCAAGTTTCTGCCTCACAAGGACCGGCATGTCTGGGCCTGGGCGGGAGCGCGTGGTGCCTTCACCCGTCATCCCGCCGGGCGTTGACGCCGCCCGCCGGGTGCCCTGCGCCGTGCCCTGCGCCCGACGCCGTGCCCCGCCCCTTTGCGCACCCTCTACTGGGTTTATAGTTCAGTTGACAAATAAGGCACGTAACTATTGTATAATCTAACAGTAAGCTGCCGTTAGCGACTAATTTGGTCCAGCCATGGAGTTCATTTCTTAGAAGTGGTTTCCTTATTTGTAAAATGAGGACATTTGAATTGGATCTCTAAAATGTCTTTCCGTATTAATGGCAATGTTCATGTGTTCAATTATAGGAGAATGGATTTTTACTTAAGAAGAACAATCATTCTTCTTAAGCTACGATTTAGAAACTAACCTTCTTTTGCCCCGAGGGTGTTGAAATAGCTCCAATCTTGCTCTAGTGCTGCTTTTCCTTGACCATTTCTTTTCGTACATATCTATCCACGTTTAACCTTACAGGTCATTATAGAAATACATATTCTGCTAATCCTTTTGTTCAAGAAGATCTACCCTCTCATATTCCCACATCTTAATAAGTAGGGAAATGGTTCTCTCTCGTACAAATTGTTCTCTGAAAAAGATCTCTTGATTTTCCCAATTGGCTCTCTTAAAAAGGAAATTTAATCATTCTACTTTGTTCTGATAGATAATGCTACTGAACGACAACTTGAGAAATTAACCCTTTGGGTGAGAATGATTTAGTCCAACCTTTCCTCTTTTTTAAACATCTTTGATTTTGCTTTCGTAAAAAACGTTCCCAAGATAGTAACTTTGAAGGCTTTACAAATTACATTGTCATCGTAGAAATATAAAGACCTCGTGTCATGGGTCAGGTGAGATTAAGTCAAAGAATATGAGTCCAGCACGTGGTAGAAATTTAGTTCTTATGTCAGGAAAGGAGTGAGATTGGCCATAAGACAACAAGGCTAAGTTTTAATTTTTTTGACAAAATTCCTGAGGGAAGCCTGGTCATCCCTTTCCTGTCCATGGCTTTGTCTGTAGTGATGAGATGGAGACTTGAAGCTGTCTTTTTTCCTTAGTGAATGTTGAGGTTGATCTTCCAACTAATCCTGGAACTGATAAGCTTAACTTCAGAATTTGTTTGGTATCCAAATCTCTGTACCGCTAATTCTTTACTCTTATCTACAAAAGTAGAAAAGACTTCAGTAAATTTATTTCATACCAAAATTCTCCGTAAGTATTTCTTCAGAATACATTTTTTTGGTGGGTTTTTTTTTTTTTTTTTTGGCCGAGCTGCGTGGCCAGCAGGATCTGAGGACCTGGACCAGGGATTGAACCCTGGGGCCCGGCAGTGAAAGCGCCAAGTCCTAACCACTGGACTTCTAGGGAACTCCCTGTGGTATTTTGTTGTCGTTGTTGATAGCTTTGCTCACTGAGTTTGGGATTTTTTTTTTCTTGGATGTGTGAATTAAAAAAAATTATAAACCCAAGTGTGCTAAGCAGTCATGTGAAGGCTGATGGTTTCTTTACTTTCCTATTACTCTTTGTAATCTACTGAATTATTAAAAAAATTTTTTTAATATTTATTTTTATTTATTTGGCTGCATCGGGTCTTAGTTGCAGCACACAGGCTCTTTAGTTGTGGTGAGCGGGCTTAGTTTGCCCCGTGGCATGTGGGATCTTAGTTCCCGGACCAGGGGTCGAACCTGCATCCCCTGCATTGGAAGGCAGATTCTTAACTGGACCACCAGGGAAGTCCCAATCTACTGACTTATAAATATAAAACATTTAACCCTAACTTTAGTGGAATTTCCCAGTTCTTAGAAATGTTTTTGTATTACAGTAGCTTGGGAAATTTCTTGGGAGACAACGCTGAACAAAATGCACAAGCTTTAAAAGAAAACTCAGGTTATGTACGTTTATTAATATATACATTGTTAATAATCCTGCCTTTTTATTCTATTAATGATTTGACAAACTATTTTAAGAGCCTTCAAAAATCATCATTTGACTCAGTAATGCTTTTATTTCCAGGAAGTTTTTCCAAAGGCAACAGTCAGAGGTAGTCAAAGATTGCAAAGATATTTAGTGCAGTGCTGTTTATAAATAAATAATATTTAATTATAAATAAATAATATTTAATAATAAATAAATCTAGAAACAACCTAAACATAGAAGGACATGGAACTGGTGGTGTAAATTATCCAATTATACATTTATTTAAAAAATAACTTGAGGTGCTTTGACATATGAACCATTTTCTTTACTTTTTTTCAGTTTTTTTTAAAATCATATTTTGTATACTTTGAAAGAGGGAGCTCAGGAAGTAAAGCACCGTCAATTGAATTTAATGACTCTCTTTATCCAGGCAAATAACTTCTATGATTTATGTTAAATGCTTCTGTTTGCAGTGCTCCTATCTGCTTATACCAGGATCTCATAAATGAGTATTGGCCTTATGGAAACATAAAGGTGTAGCATATTTCATGCTTTGTGAAATTACACGCCCCCCAGGTAACTCTAAAAAATGAACAAATGGACTTCCTGATTTAAACATTTAGCTCTAACCTGTTTTATACCCGAGGATTAAAAATATAATATGTGTTTCATAAAAACTTTTATTAAGGTGCTAGCCAAAATCTGTTACTTCAGCGATTTCTTTATTACCTAAAGAGCTATGGTGGGGAAAAAGAGACTAATTTAAATTTTCTACCAGCATACAACTCCTATAGCACTTACTTTGGGATCAGAATCTCTTGTATGCGTGTGCCTGCGTGCTGTTGACATAAACACTGCAGCCTTTCTTCTTGCTCCTGGTAAAAGCTGGTTTCAGGATGCATGGCTGGAAGTCCAGAGCACTGTTAGCAAAGATACTGATCCTCTCAGTTCTTCCATCGTTCCTATTCTCCTCATTGTATTTAGGTCACTGAAGTACGTTTGAATACAGAGAAAAGATTGCAAAATAGAAAAATGAGATCTACTCTTAATTTACAAATTTCTAGCTTACAGAATGTCATCTGTTTCCTCATGGATATTGTATTTCTTCAGAACAGAACCATGATACCTGGTTGACAGTAAATACCAAGATTAGAAAGTCAGTTCATATTGGCTGCTATTCGTCACTATAGTCTAGCTTTCCTAAACCGCCAGTGACCTACAGTGGTCAAATCTTGTTCATTTACTGTGTAGAACAAACAATGTACCTCTTGAGTCTCGAGGCTTTAGTCTGTCAGCAGAACTTGTATTATTTCTTTGATTATATTTTATTACAAAATTTTTTCTTTTCCCTTTCTGATAACACAATAAGTTGAATACTGAATCGCCTGGATGAATCCTTAATTTTTTTAAAAAAATCCTTTTTAACTTTTGTGCGTGTGTCTTTTGCTTAAATTTCTGAGCTAGTTTCTTGAACTTTTTCTTCTAAAAATTTTAATTATGGCTTTCACATTAATTTCTGAGCATTCTTATATCCTGCTTATATTTTTTTAAATATCACATTTTTTGCATGAGTATGGTTTATATTTCAAGCTATTAATTACTGATTTTCTAACTTTTCTTCTCTTGCCTGCATTGCCTCAATTTCCTGTGAGAATTTTTTTTTTTTTTTTTTTTGCGGTACGCGGGCCTCTCACTGTTGTGGCCTCTCCCGTTGCGGAGCACAGGCTCTGGATGCACAGGCTCAGTGGCCATGGCTCACGGGCCCAGCCGTTCCGCAGCATGTGGGATCCTCCCGGACCGGGGCACGAACCCGTGTCCCCTGCATCGGCAGGCGGACTCTCAACCACTGCGCCACCAGGGAAGCCCTTGTTTTTCTTTCACATCAGAGAATGTCCTGAAATGTTGGGTTGATGCTTGGCTTCCTTTTTAAGGTTGAGCATCTAAAAATCTAAGGAAACTCTGTGTTGGGGGTAGGGTTTACCCCCCAGTGGGTGGCATGATAATGTGAGACCTCTAGTGTCAGTTTCTGTAGGTCTTGTCTCTGGACTATGATTCTGCAAAGAAAGAGCCTATCGTCGTTTGCATGGGGCCTCTAAGCCTGGTGATTATAAGCTTCCATGAAGCTGAGCACGGGAAGTGGGCTGGTAGTCCCACTGCTCAGTTGGAAGAATTTCACTGTTTGCACCCGCATGCCTCACCCGCAGCCGATTCTGGGTCTGCTAGCTCTAAATTTGGAGTGTGTCACCAGTTTCTTCTAAGATTATATGGCTGTTTGCAGAGTCGGGATAGTTGTCTAAATGTATAGGGTACAGGTAGGTACCTGGGGGAAGGAGGTGTTTAGTGGATCCTTATAGAGAATTACGAGCCCCCCCCTTCTGTTGTTTGTCTAATTCCTGGGTCACTCTGGGCTTCTGCAGCCTGTCCTGTCCTGCACCCTGCAGTATGTTCTCTGAAACCTTGTTTGACCTCTCTGTGCTCTAGTAAGTCGTTTCTGCCTTCAGATATTGAGGTTTGTGATTAAAGTGTCACATAATAGTGAATTTTTGTTGCTCTCATTTTCTTCTATGACTATGTTCGTTCCTGTTACACAACATAGTGATTCAGTTTTCTTGTACATTTCAAAATGATCTCCACGGTAAATCTAGCCTAGTTAGCATGCAAACACAATAAATCCTAAGGACCCAGGTCACCTATTGATGTTCTTAGATTCCGTGGAAAATCAGGGCCTCTATGACTGGCTTAGACCTGTCAGAATTTGCCCCTGAGCTGGGATGGCATCTTTTCCTAAGTTATATGGGACAAGGTGGACATCAGTACAAACTGAGGGTTCTGCGGGCAGGGGAGAAGGGCAGGGTGAATCGTGGGAAAGCACCTACTGTAACTAGTAGTTATAGACACAGGAGCCCAGGAAAGGCTGGAGCAGCAGGGAGAGACCCAGGGAAGGGGTGCGACCAGTATGTGGTCTTTGGGATGGGTGGGATTGATACATTTTCCCATTTCTTCAGAGTCTAATCAAGGACGGTGGTGGTACTCTGTGGACATTTAATTCCCAGATTTCTGATCTTGTCCTTAAAATTGCATTGATACTGATAGGATTTGTTTTGGCTAATAGAATGTGCTTTCAGATTTATTGTCTTTGACAGCTATGTCAAACTTGAACTTGTCAAAAATTCACTAAATGGGCACCCAGTGTCAACTAGTCTTAAAATGTCTCTAAAGTCACAATTAATTAGATTTTTAATTTTTTTCACAAAGGTAAACTAATGCTAGCACGAAGATCTCTTAATTTATACTCTAGGATAACTTTATCATGTGATAATTTATTTCAAAATTGATAAGATTTGTGAAAACCAGGAGGCAGTTTTTGGTGATGTTTTCTTATGTTAGTCATTAGGTAATTTAGGAGCCCTGTGGTGCCTGATTTTGTGAATGTTTTTATCAAGATAAATATTAACTGATTGTACCCAGAGAGTTCAGACTATACTGTCCTTGTAATAGGTAACCTTGCTGAGTCAAGAAATAAAAATGAAATCAAAAGAAATAGATTTTTAAAATGAGGGTATATGGCAAATGACAGCTAGTGCTGAGCATTTGAGAATGGACTCGTTCAGGGTCAGCACAATGCAGCTTGAAGGCCAAACCTGACCTCTCCCTGTTTTTGTGAGGTTTTTTTTTTGGGATGTGGCCACGCTTATTCACTTATATATTGTCTGTGGCTTCTTTTGTTCTACAGCAACTGAGTTGAATAAATGCACCAGAGAGTGTATGGACTGTAATGCCCAACACACTATTTGGCCCTTGACAAAAGTAGTTTGCCAACCCTTGTACTAGATTAACCCTGAAGGCTTCTTGGAAGAAGCAAACGCAGTAGGATTTAAGGAAGAAAACAACAGGGACGTGCATTAGTGTAAACTATTTTTGTTTGTTTGTTTTGTTTTTTGTTGTTGTTATTGTTGGTTCTTTCTGATTTTCTCCAAATAGTCATGCTATCTGAAAAACAAAGTTTTATATCTTCCTTCCCAATCTGTATATCTTTTATTCCTTTTTTTTTGCCTTATTATTATTATTTTTTAAAGGGCCTCAAATGCTTGGCTTTTATTTATTTATTTATTTATTTATTTATTTATTTATTTATTTATTTATTTATTTTTGGCTGTGTTGAGTCTTCATTTCTGTGCAAGAGCTTTCTCTAGTTGTGACAAGCGGGGGCCACGCTTCATCGCGGTGCGCGGTCCTCTCACTATCGCGGCCTCTCTTGTTGTGGAGCACAGGCTCCAGACGCGCAGGCTCAGTAGCTGTGGCTCATGGGCCTAATGACTCCACGGCATGTGGCATCTTCCCAGACCAGGGCTCGAACCCATGTCCCCTGCATTAGCAGGCAGATTCTCAACCACTGCGCCACCAGGGAAGCCCTGTAAACCAATTTTTTTATTTTTTTTATTTTTTGCTTTATAACAAATTTAATCAGTTATACATATACATATATGGAGGGAGACGCAAAAGGGAGGGGATATGGGAACATATGTAAACTATTTTTTGATGGGTATAATTTTCTTCCATCAAATGCAAGTACACAGAAATTACTTTTTTTTTTTTTTTTTTTTTTGCGGTGCGCGGGCCTGTCACTGCTGTGGCCTTTCGCGTTGCAGAGCACAGGCTTCAGACGCACAGGCTCAGCGGCCATAGCTCACGGGCCCAGCCGCTCCATGGCATGTGGGATCCTCCCAGACTGGGGCACGAACCCATGTCCCCTGCATCGGCAGGGGGACTCTCTACCACTGTGCCACCAGGGAAGCCCAGTAATTACCTTTTTTCCTGGCTATCGTTAGATGCTATTAGCTTGGATGTCTGAACATTATCAATGGGTGAGAAGACAGGGCAAATGGAATCAGCTACCCTATTTGTGTCCCCAACAATTTGTGGATCATACGGTTTTTTCATATTCGGCAAGTGCTGATTATAACATTTTCTTGTTTTGACAAAAGATGACTCAAATGATAACAGTTCTTCATGATTACTCCCTTCTTTCCAAGCAGTTACAGTATTATTTAAGAATGTAATTTGCTACCCACCCCCTCTCCCCCAAATAAAACCTTAAAAACAGTCAGGTTCAAATATAATTCTAATTTAATTCTTGCCCACTTGAAGTCCAGAATGGGTATTTGATTGGGTGGACAGTAATCCTCCCAGCAGTGATTTAGGGATGCAGGCTTCTTCCATCCTGTGGTCCCACCATCTTTAACACATTTCAGCATGTGGCTTCCTTTGTTCATCTGCACAAGCCATGTATGGAAGAGGACATGAAGGATCCCACAGGATCCAGGCTTAGAAGTGGTCCATATAGTGTCTGCTCACATTCTGTTGACTAGAATACATGGCATTTCCCTGCAAGAGAGGTAGGGCAATACCGTCTGTGTGCCAGAAAGAAAAAGGAAATGGGTTTCATGAGCAGCCCATCTCTGCCAGTTGCTGGTTATTAAAACCACTTTATGTTTTGAGAACCATCAGATATTGGTGACAGACAGAGGCCCTCCCTCCCTCACTTCTCATCTTTTCTTCCTTTGTCTTCCCCGAGAGCTGTGAATCACTCATCTTGGCTGAAATGGAATAATTTGGGTAGAGGAACTCATGGCTGATGTTAATGAAGGTCCTACCTTAATGCTTTGCACAAGTGTTTCCATTTGTCCCACTCCTGGGCAAATGGTAAGGTGGTACTTCCCAGCTGTCCTGAGGTTGAGGGTTGTCCTGTGGTCTGCTTTGGTGAAATGTGAGTGGAAGGGAAGGCAGGAGCTTTAAGAGTGAGTGGCCACTTTGCAGTGGTCCTTTCCCAGTGTCTGGTGGTTGTGGAAGTTTTTCCTGAGATGAAGCCTCGATCCCTGGCTGACAGTGGATATGAGCAGAGCTCCCTTCCAACACCCTGGACATTTGTGTTAAACCATTGACTGACACTCTGGGTTGTTTATATTTGTAGCAAAACTGGCCCCGTCCTGGGGGGTATAGAGCAGGTCCTTATGCTCCATGGTCTTTACCCCTGTAGTGTTTAAGTTTTCAAGCTACCATCATATTTATAATAAAAAGGTAAATCTCTTTCCACTTTTTTTTTTTGTTTGGCCATCCTGCACTGCTTACGGGATCTCAGTCCCCGACCAGGGATTGAACCCGTGCCCCCTGCAGTGGAATCGCAGAGTCCTAACCAGTGGACCGCCAGGGAATTTCCTCTTTCCATTGTTTCTAATAGTGCTAAGCATTTGAACTGTTAGCTGCTACCTGGGTAGGCTTCACCTCAAGGTAAGGATACTTTTGGATTAAAACCAAGATCTTTACGTCAAATAATTTTTTTTCTTCACTACTACTCATCCTTGAAATGAAGGACTGTTTAAACTTTTGCTGCCTTTACAAGTAGGGAGAGAAATATCTGGAGGGAATCTAACCTTTCTTGTCACTGGCTGTTCACCTGGGTTGCAGGCATGGGGGAGGACAGCAAGGATAGAGACCCTGACACCATCTGGGCAACAGAGAGCACGAAATCACTTTCTTTGGATGGGTGTCTCCACTGCCCGTTAAAGAGAAGAGAGAAGGTATAGTTCTTCTCTATACCTGTATCCTGTGGCTATGGCAAAGGATATGTGTTGCTCATATTTAGGGCGCCGTGTGCAATGCTGGCTGCATTTCCCATAATTCTGGGGCAAACAGCAGAACTATTGGGCAACACTCATGCTCCATTATGGGTTACAATGTCATCGATAGGCTGCCTGGGTACCGAATCATTGTTTATGTGTGTGTTTTCTTAATAATGGAAACTGTGTTCTGAACTGCAAACAACCAATCTGTAAGAGGACTTGAACGCTGCACTGATTTTCTAGAAGGGAGTTGTACTAGTCTGTAGCAAAGCGACACAAACTGGTTGGCTTAAAAAAACAGACATTTATTCTCATGGTTCTGAATGCTAGAAATCCGAATTCAAGGTGTCCGCAGGGCCATGCTTGCTCTGAAGCTTTGGTGGGAGGATGCTTCCTTGCCTCTTCCTAGCTTTGGGTAGCCCTGCTTGTTCATTCAGCATGACTTCAGTCTCTGCCTCTTTTTTCACATGGCCACTCACATGGCTGTCTTCTCCCTGGGTCTCCCTGGGTCTCCCTGTGTCTTTACATGGCATTTCTCTTTCTCTGCCTGTTCCTTCTCTTATAAGGACACTAGTCATGTTGAATTAAGGCCCACCTTAATGACTTTAACCTTTACTTGATTACATTTGTGAACACCCTATTTCCGAATAAAGCCCATTCATAAGTACTGGGCGTGAGGACTTCAACATATCTTTTTGAGACACACGGTTCATCCTGTAACAGGAGTTTAAAAATGTACCTGCTCCAGCATACTAAGTCAGTCATGCTTCCCAGAGAAGTAGAAAATATTCTCCTAAATCATATGATTTTTAAAAAATGGACTAACTCAACAACAGCAATATCAAAAATACCAATTAAAACATGGACAAAGGACTTGAATAGACATTTCTCTAAGGAAGATATACAAATGACCAATATGCATGTGAAAAGGTGCTCAAAATTACGAGTCATGAGGCAAATGCAGTGCACTTCAAAGCCACTATATCACTTCACACCCAATAGGATGGCTATTATATATTTTAAAAAAAAGAATACAAGTAACAAGCATTGAAGATGTAAATCGGAAGTCTGTGCATTGCTGATGAGCATGTGAAATGGTACAGATGTTGTGGAAAATGATTTTCTAATTCCTCAAAAAAATGAAACATAGGGTGACCGTATGATGCAGCAATTCCACTTGGTATATACCCAATAGAACTGCAAGCAGGGTCTCAAAGAAGAGATATCTGTACACATGTTCATAGCAACATTGTCCACAGTAGCCAAAGGGTGGAAGCCACCCAAGTGTCCATCAGTGGATGCCTGGATAAATAAAATGTGGCCTATAAGTACAATGGAATATTATTCAGCCTTAAAAAGGAAGGGAATTTTGACACATGCTGTAACAGGGATGAATCCTGAAGACATTGTGCTAAGTGAAATAAGGCAGACACAAACAGACAAATACTGTATGATTCCTCTTATATGAGGTCCCTAGAGTAGCCAAATTCATAGAGACAGAGAGTAGAACCGTGGTTGCCAGGGGTGGGAGAGGAGAACGGGGAGTTAGTGTTTAATGGATGCAGAGTTTCGGTTGGGAAAGATGAAAAAATTCTGGAGAGGGATGGTGGTGATGTTTGCACAGTTCTGTGAGTCTACTTAATGTCATATAACTGTACAATTAAGAATGATAAATGTTACGCATATTTTACCACAGTTGTAAAAAGTGGACTTCTAGAAGTCAGATTTAAGCTAGGCATTAAAGAAAAATAAAACGATGTAATATTCACTGAAGTGTCCAATAAGTAACACCCCTGTTCTTGATCTGGGTTTTGGACCAATGGAGAAGTATGACAGTAAGATAACTGGCCTTTGAGCTATCAAATCATCCCCGTTAAAGGCTCCTGGGAGGCCGCTTTCCAGGGTGAGAGACAAAGAGGGCTCCTAACAGCCCGCCCCAGAATTCGGTTATCCTAGTCATCCCGGGTTGCTCCTAAAGTGTGGGGTCGTATGCTCCCCGCAGGCCGATGCACTCTCAGAAGACAGTGGGCAGAGGTCAGCCAAGCCTGCCCTGTCTGCTCTTCCCCATTTCCCTAGACAGATATGGTCCTCGGGGCAGGATGAAAGTAAAGGGTCAGATTGAAGCCAAGAAGGATAGACTAATGGAGCTCCCGCATGAAAGGAGACATCAGGGACGGCAAGCAGCTTCACCCCCGGCATCCCTGCTTCTGGTTCTCTTAACACATTGAACTTAGAAGTTAGCCCGTGGTTAACCAGTGCCTCGCTCATACCTTCAAGGGGCTGCCCCCCAGTGAAAGCACTGTCCCTTTGGGTACTTTTCTAGCACCTCTGGGCAGGTGACAGTTTGAAGGCTCTGACAGGTGAGTTAATTATAGCAACTCTGGCCACTCTGTGCCCAGGGCTTAATTTTACTTTCCTCATTGTGATCTTAGATGATATACAGCCATGTTGTCCCACAAAGTACAATGAGATCCAATGACAAAGTTAAGTTGCCAATAACATAGTGATGCCTAAATATGAACATAAACCTCTACCACTGTCATGTTCCCAGGGGAAAATTGTAGGACTGCCTAACCTTGCAAGTTAAGATCCAAATATGTTAAAGAAGTTAAAGTCCAAAATCAAATTCTCTTGGCCCTTTCATACATTCATTGATTCAACAACTGTTTATTAAAAAAACCACTCTGTGTACTCTTCCAAGTGTTGGGGATATGTTGGGAAATAAAGCAGACCAGAGGGGGGAAAAAGTCCTGCCCTTCTGGAGCTGACTTTTCTGCAGACTTCGAGTGAAAAGGCCAGAATTAAATTTCCATAAGCATCCTTACTGGTGTCTTAGTCTGGTCCTGTCAGGCTAGAGTGATCTTGAAACCTTGGCGGAGTTCATGTTCTCTCGGCGGCCACAGTCTGGGCCGCTTCACAGGAAGAGGTGTCATGATGCAAAATTGTGCTGATTCAGCAGCCAGTGTGTGAAGAGCACACCGGTGGGCCCAGAACTATCTTGTTCCCTTTTTTCCCCACTCTTCCCAAACTACCACGTTTTGAAAACAGCCCAATCCCCTAACCCTGAAATAGTAATGCAGGGCATGTTATATCTGAGCAGCAGTTTCTAAAACAGTTTTTGGTGTTTCCGAAGGTCATCGTGCTGCAGCAGGAGGCCGCGTCTAGGACACACCTTTCCCTCTCTTACAAGCAGTCATTTTCACGTTTGTGCCGTAGAGCTATTTGTACGGCCCCTTTCTCTGGATTTACTGAAATCTAAGAAGGCTGAGTCTTAGGGAAGACTTACCCCTGGTATTTAATTATCCAATCCAGTGCTAACTGGAAACACTTTGTGTTGGGGGTGGTGGTGTGACTCGAGACTGTGGACAAGCCTCGTGGATTCCAGCTCACCGCATCCACTTTCCACCCCTCCCCAGTCTTTGAATAGAGAGTGGAATTCGGGCTAATTTGTCTCGCATTACCTACCAGATCTGCCGTTAACAGTTGAAAGCTGGAAACATTCTAAGAACACAGGAACACACAGGAACCTTCTGCTTTGCCATTCTAAAGCCCTACCTGACTTCCGTAGACCACCAGTGTCCGGAGGGGCCGGTCGCGACTCTCTGCCCTGCGGTTGTCGTTGAGCCTCACCCGAGCTGCTGGTCGGCCCGCCGCTGCCTCGCTGTGCCCTCGGAAGCCTCTGCTTTCTGCGCACGCCTGCCAGGGGTGGTTTCAGGTACGGCTGTGCGCCTTGCACAGGGAGGCGGCCTGCTAACAGCCTTCCCTGGTGCCGAGACTCAAGCGGCTTTGTTTCAGATGTGCGTCCCAGGCCTTGTTTTCCTCAGGTTGCAGACCTGGGCAGTCCCCTTCATGGAGACTGGACAGTGCTGCTGTGAGCTGGAGTTTCTCACTCAGCTCAAAAGAATGTATGGTCTTAGGCTTAAAGCCTCTCGCCCAGTCTGTGTTATTTTAAAACCAACATCCCAGCTGAAAACGTGAGCTGGGTTACGGGATACAGGCTGAGAGTGCGATAGAACCTCTGGCCGATGCCTTGAACCTGAGCACGTCCACCTTGGCCACGGGAGAAGCCCCAGTTACCCCACGTGTGTTTTGTTCCTGCACACTTTACCCCTTGTTTGTTTCTCATGGTTTGTTGCCTAGGGTAACATAGTTAGAGCTTTGAGAGGGCCCAGAAAAGACTACCTTGTTTCAGGGACTGCTCTTCCCAGTGGCAGAGCTGGCAGTTACAGTAGGCACGTTCTCCTGCACTGGTTGGCGCAGAGCCGCAGTCCAAAGCCCCAGGAGCGTCCTTGGGTTGCCACGGCAACGGTAGCTCTTCCTGGGGGATTCTGTGGTTTCCCCCCCCACCCCCATTCAGCAACTGAAGGTAAATGTCTGGCTCTCAGGAGCCTGGCCTCCTGGACTTTGTTCCAGAGTGTGGCCAACACGTGGTCAGGATTGGCTGTTGATTCTTGGGTATTATTCTTGCCTTCCTCCCCTCTCTGGTTATGAACCATTTGAGAAATAAGAAACAGAGTCAGGTGGATAGATGATGATAGATGAATTATAATGACAGACTATAATTATAGAATTTCATCTGTCATTATAGATCGGTTACAGATGCAAGTGAGTTTGAGGAACAGAACTGCGTTTGAGAGACACTTCCCCACGGGTCACTATGGTGCAGATAACAGGGCAGGCCTCTCCCACCCTTCCTGTCCCCTTTCCACTGTAGGGACAGGGCCTGTTCCTGGTAGGGGTGGGGAACAGAAGAGAGCTTGTGTTCTCTGTGGGCAGCGGGTCTGGGACTAGGGTGAAGAGAGTGAGGCCAGCAAAACCTTAGTGCGTTCAATGTTGTTGATCTCGGTCACTATTTTTAAAGATCAGAATTCATGTAAAAAAAATCCATGATGAATAAAATCTCAAAAATTTAAAAGAGAGACAGGGTCAGTATTGCTGACGTTTCCCTTGCCTCAGGCTCCAGGAGGACTGTTACTGAGACTGTCTTACCTTTAGTGCCCAAGGCAAAGGGTACCCTCACCTTATCCTAGTCCTTGCCCAGCTAGTTCTTCCTGAATTGACAGAATCCATTTAAGTCACTTTCTTGCTTGTGGATGGAGTGAGGAAAAGGACCGAAGAGGGCAGGAATGTTAGTCACTGCACTCCCTCCACACGGAAGGAATGAACTCAAGTAGGATTTAGAAGCCACATTTTCCATGACTATAAAAAATGTTCAGTTATTTTCCATAGAGGGAGTATTAGCTCTCTGAGAGGAAGGTGCAAAAGCATACATTAAGGGTTCCAAAGTAAGGGACGTCTGTTTCCAGTTAGAGAACATATTATAAAGTTGGATGTGAGGGTAACTAGCTCTGCGAGTACAGTTATTGTGTGGATGTGGTTGGCTAGGTGGGCAGTGTTTTCTCAGAGCTCTCTGCTACATCCTTGCTACTCCAGGGTTGGTCCATGGACCAAAAGCTTCAGCATCACCAGGGAGCTGGACAGAAATGCAGAACCTCAGGCCCCACCCATGACCTACTGACTCAATCTGCATTTTTTCAGGAGCAGCCAGTTGATTTGTACTTGCTTTGTAAATTATTTACAGTTCAACTGTGTTGTGGAACGTCCATAGCCTTCATTTATAAATTCATTAAACCAACTCTAGATTTCCCCCTACTTAAATGGCTTCGCTGGACATCATTATGCTCTTAGGAAACCAGTGGCTAGGTTTGCTTGTACCAGTACTTTGTTCCTAGGTGTACGATGTACTTTACTAAGCTCAGTGCTTGAGGAAGCTGAGTTTGTCAAAAGGTAGGTTGCAGGAGCTAATTTAGGACTTGAACCCTGGATTGTGAAAAAAAGTAATATGATGAGGCTTAGGGGTAAAATTATTAGCCACCTTGAATGGTTTTAACAGTAGGTAGAGCTTTATGGATATACTAGTAACACATGCAGGTGACTTTTTTTTTTTTTTTTTTTTTGCTGTTCGCGGGCCTCTCACTGCTGTGGCCTCTCCCGTTGCGGAGCACAGGCTCCAGACACAGGCTCCGCGGCCATGGCTCGCGGGCCCAGCCGCTCCGCGGCACGTGGGATCCTCCGGGATCGGGGCACGAACCCGTGTCCCCTGCATCGGCAGGCGGACTCCCAACCACTGCGCCACCAGGGAAGCCCCATGCAGGTGACTTTTTGTTCCACTGCTTTGTTTTTGACTTCAGAATAAAATTTGTAGTTTAGGTATTGTGCATGTGTCTTTTTGTTTTACAGTCCATTGAAGATTAGGTAGTATTTTGGGTTTTAAAGCCTCGAGAGCTGAACTATGGTAGTGATTAGTGAGTTCTGAAAAACTTCAAGACGACTGACATGATTCTGTGATTTAAAGCTGTAAGTTATAATTGTATTAAACAACTGGTATGCCATATATTGACATAAATAAGGAGTAAAATTAAAGTTGTTTACGGCTTCAGAGAAATGTGACTTGAAACAAATTCTTTTATTTCATAATTAGCATATGGGATAGCAAGTCTAGCTGTGTTAAGTTCAAATTATTGTGTTAGACATTGCATGTAATAGGAAGATGTAGAAAATACCTACTGATGTGGAAGCCTCTACTGTTTTTTTTTTTTCCACAATGAGTCCGTTTATTTTACTTCAAGTCAAAGACTGAAATTGACCATAAATAAGATAACAAAGTGTCCTGAGACACTGGGTATGAAGCACACTTGTAAATCAGTCTACAGCTACCTCATCTGTGCAAGACTACTAAAAGAGCTGAAAAACAATTAGCAAGATTTTCGCTTACCTTAACGACAATTCAAATATCCTTATTTAATTCACCTTGCCACTGAATTATCTACACTTACCACCTGTTGTGCTGAATGCCTATATATGTGCCAGGCATATGAACACACTTTTTACGGATCAGCACTCTTATGTAAATTATCTCAAAATGACACTGTGAAATAGGTATTATTAGCTTCAAGGTCACACAGGCACTGAACGGCCAACCTGTGGAGAAACCCAGATCAAAGGGGTCTATCAACAGCATCCTTCCCTTTATGGCAGGATGCCGCAGCAGAAATACTATACAGTCTTAAGTATCAAAATTGTAATTGGTTGGAATGTTTCCCGCTTTCAAAATCTTCAGATAGTCTCAAGTTGAGGAAGTGTCTACCAACAATGTCAAAAAGGAATACCATGTGTCAAAGAGGCCTGTCCAAAGACAAAATTCCAGGAGTCTCTTGGGTAAAGATCGATCATTGTTATTCCCACAACACAAAAAGCATCTTCGGGTTTCTTCTTTTTTAAGCACTTCAGGATCTGCCCTGCATGAATCTATAGGTTCTGCGTGTTATCATTGATTCTAAAGGAGCACCTCGTTGCAGAGACAGGAACTGGTTCTAGGAGTTTTACCGTCAAGCCATAGAAAAATGCTTCCCAGTAGCCCTTGAGCCATTTCACATATTCTTCACTGATACTTCTGGTGTTTCCTAGCAATCCTGCAGGCTGATAATCTATCTCAGCCACTGAAGTTCATCGTCTCCGGGTCGTGTCACCCTGAGGAAGACACCAGGTGACTAAGAGCCAGACTCACAGTGACAGGCCTCTTCCATTCACATGGCGTGCCTGCACAGAGATTTCATCCTTCCCTTTGAACGGGTCAGACAGCTGTTCCACCGCGAGGCTTCAGGGAGAGGACGGCTCCCTCTCAAGTTTCTGCCTCACAAGGACCGGCATGTCTGGGCCTGGGCGGGAGCGCGTGGTGCCTTCACCCGTCATCCCGCCGGGTGCCCTGCGCCGTGCCCTGCGCCCGACGCCGTGCCCCGCCCCTTTGCGCACCCTCTACTGGGTTTATAGTTCAGTTGACAAATAAGGCACGTAACTATTGTATAATCTAACAGTAAGCTGCCGTTAGCGACTAATTTGGTCCAGCCATGGAGTTCATTTCTTAGAAGTGGTTTCCTTATTTGTAAAATGAGGACATTTGAATTGGATCTCTAAAATGTCTTTCCGTATTAATGGCAATGTTCATGTGCTCAATTATAGGAGAATGGATTTTTACTTAAGAAGAACAATCATTCTTCTTAAGCTACGATTTAGAAACTAACCTTCTTTTGCCCCGAGGGTGTTGAAATAGCTCCAATCTTGCTCTAGTGCTGCTTTTCCTTGACCATTTCTTTTCGTACATATCTATCCACGTTTAACCGTACAGGTCATTATAGAAATACATATTCTGCTAATCCTTTTGTTCAAGAAGATCTACCCTCTCATATTCCCACATCTTAATAAGTAGGGAAATGGTTCTCTCTCGTACAAATTGTTCTCTGAAAAAGATCTCTTGATTTTCCCAATTGGCTCTCTTAAAAAGGAAATTTAATCATTCTACTTTGTTCTGATAGATAATGCTACTGAACGACAACTTGAGAAATTAACCCTTTGGGTGAGAATGATTTAGTCCAACCTTTCCTCTTTTTTAAACATCTTTGATTTTGCTTTCGTAAAAAACGTTCCCAAGATAGTAACTTTGAAGGCTTTACAAATTACATTGTCATCGTAGAAATATAAAGACCTCGTGTCATGGGTCAGGTGAGATTAAGTCAAAGAATATGAGTCCAGCACGTGGTAGAAATTTAGTTCTTATGTCAGGAAAGGAGTGAGATTGGCCATAAGACAACAAGGCTAAGTTTTAATTTTTTTGACAAAATTCCTGAGGGAAGCCTGGTCATCCCTTTCCTGTCCATGGCTTTGTCTGTAGTGATGAGATGGAGACTTGAAGCTGTCTTTTTTCCTTAGTGAATGTTGAGGTTGATCTTCCAACTAATCCTGGAACTGATAAGCTTAACTTCAGAATTTGTTTGGTATCCAAATCTCTGTACCGCTAATTCTTTACTCTTATCTACAAAAGTAGAAAAGACTTCAGTAAATTTATTTCATACCAAAATTCTCCGTAAGTATTTCTTCAGAATACATTTTTTTGGTGGGTTTTTTTTTTTTTTTTTTGGCCGAGCTGCGTGGCCAGCAGGATCTGAGGACCTGGACCAGGGATTGAACCCTGGGGCCCGGCAGTGAAAGCGCCAAGTCCTAACCACTGGACTTCTAGGGAACTCCCTGTGGTATTTTGTTGTCGTTGTTGATAGCTTTGCTCACTGAGTTTGGGATTTTTTTTTTCTTGGATGTGTGAATTAAAAAAAATTATAAACCCAAGTGTGCTAAGCAGTCATGTGAAGGCTGATGGTTTCTTTACTTTCCTATTACTCTTTGTAATCTACTGAATTATTAAAAAAATTTTTTTAATATTTATTTTTATTTATTTGGCTGCATCGGGTCTTAGTTGCAGCACACAGGCTCTTTAGTTGTGGTGAGCGGGCTTAGTTTGCCCCGTGGCATGTGGGATCTTAGTTCCCGGACCAGGGGTCGAACCTGCATCCCCTGCATTGGAAGGCAGATTCTTAACTGGACCACCAGGGAAGTCCCAATCTACTGACTTATAAATATAAAACATTTAACCCTAACTTTAGTGGAATTTCCCAGTTCTTAGAAATGTTTTTGTATTACAGTAGCTTGGGAAATTTCTTGGGAGACAACGCTGAACAAAATGCACAAGCTTTAAAAGAAAACTCAGGTTATGTACGTTTATTAATATATACATTGTTAATAATCCTGCCTTTTTATTCTATTAATGATTTGACAAACTATTTTAAGAGCCTTCAAAAATCATCATTTGACTCAGTAATGCTTTTATTTCCGGGAAGTTTTTCCAAAGGCAACAGTCAGAGGTAGTCAAAGATTGCAAAGATATTTAGTGCAGTGCTGTTTATAAATAAATAATATTTAATTATAAATAAATAATATTTAATAATAAATAAATCTAGAAACAACCTAAACATAGAAGGACATGGAACTGGTGGTGTAAATTATCCAATTATACATTTATTTAAAAAATAACTTGAGGTGCTTTGACATATGAACCATTTTCTTTACTTTTTTTCAGTTTTTTTTAAAATCATATTTTGTATACTTTGAAAGAGGGAGCTCAGGAAGTAAAGCACCGTCAATTGAATTTAATGACTCTCTTTATCCAGGCAAATAACTTCTATGATTTATGTTAAATGCTTCTGTTTGCAGTGCTCCTATCTGCTTATACCAGGATCTCATAAATGAGTATTGGCCTTATGGAAACATAAAGGTGTAGCATATTTCATGCTTTGTGAAATTACACGCCCCCCAGGTAACTCTAAAAAATGAACAAATGGACTTCCTGATTTAAACATTTAGCTCTAACCTGTTTTATACCCGAGGATTAAAAATATAATATGTGTTTCATAAAAACTTTTATTAAGGTGCTAGCCAAAATCTGTTACTTCAGCGATTTCTTTATTACCTAAAGAGCTATGGTGGGGAAAAAGAGACTAATTTAAATTTTCTACCAGCATACAACTCCTATAGCACTTACTTTGGGATCAGAATCTCTTGTATGCGTGTGCCTGCGTGCTGTTGACATAAACACTGCAGCCTTTCTTCTTGCTCCTGGTAAAAGCTGGTTTCAGGATGCATGGCTGGAAGTCCAGAGCACTGTTAGCAAAGATACTGATCCTCTCAGTTCTTCCATCGTTCCTATTCTCCTCATTGTATTTAGGTCACTGAAGTACGTTTGAATACAGAGAAAAGATTGCAAAATAGAAAAATGAGATCTACTCTTAATTTACAAATTTCTAGCTTACAGAATGTCATCTGTTTCCTCATGGATATTGTATTTCTTCAGAACAGAACCATGATACCTGGTTGACAGTAAATACCAAGATTAGAAAGTCAGTTCATATTGGCTGCTATTCGTCACTATAGTCTAGCTTTCCTAAACCGCCAGTGACCTACAGTGGTCAAATCTTGTTCATTTACTGTGTAGAACAAACAATGTACCTCTTGAGTCTCGAGGCTTTAGTCTGTCAGCAGAACTTGTATTATTTCTTTGATTATATTTTATTACAAAATTTTTTCTTTTCCCTTTCTGATAACACAATAAGTTGAATACTGAATCGCCTGGATGAATCCTTAATTTTTTTTAAAAAATCCTTTTTAACTTTTGTGCGTGTGTCTTTTGCTTAAATTTCTGAGCTAGTTTCTTGAACTTTTTCTTCTAAAAATTTTAATTATGGCTTTCACATTAATTTCTGAGCATTCTTATATCCTGCTTATATTTTTTTAAATATCACATTTTTTGCATGAGTATGGTTTATATTTCAAGCTATTAATTACTGATTTTCTAACTTTTCTTCTCTTGCCTGCATTGCCTCAATTTCCTGTGAGAATTTTTTTTTTTTTTTTTTTTGCGGTACGCGGGCCTCTCACTGTTGTGGCCTCTCCCGTTGCGGAGCACAGGCTCTGGATGCACAGGCTCAGTGGCCATGGCTCACGGGCCCAGCCGTTCCGCAGCATGTGGGATCCTCCCGGACCGGGGCACGAACCCGTGTCCCCTGCATCGGCAGGCGGACTCTCAACCACTGCGCCACCAGGGAAGCCCTTGTTTTTCTTTCACATCAGAGAATGTCCTGAAATGTTGGGTTGATGCTTGGCTTCCTTTTTAAGGTTGAGCATCTAAAAATCTAAGGAAACTCTGTGTTGGGGGTAGGGTTTACCCCCCAGTGGGTGGCATGATAATGTGAGACCTCTAGTGTCAGTTTCTGTAGGTCTTGTCTCTGGACTATGATTCTGCAAAGAAAGAGCCTATCGTCGTTTGCATGGGGCCTCTAAGCCTGGTGATTATAAGCTTCCATGAAGCTGAGCACGGGAAGTGGGCTGGTAGTCCCACTGCTCAGTTGGAAGAATTTCACTGTTTGCACCCGCATGCCTCACCCGCAGCCGATTCTGGGTCTGCTAGCTCTAAATTTGGAGTGTGTCACCAGTTTCTTCTAAGATTATATGGCTGTTTGCAGAGTCGGGATAGTTGTCTAAATGTATAGGGTACAGGTAGGTACCTGGGGGAAGGAGGTGTTTAGTGGATCCTTATAGAGAATTACGAGCCCCCCCCTTCTGTTGTTTGTCTAATTCCTGGGTCACTCTGGGCTTCTGCAGCCTGTCCTGTCCTGCACCCTGCAGTATGTTCTCTGAAACCTTGTTTGACCTCTCTGTGCTCTAGTAAGTCGTTTCTGCCTTCAGATATTGAGGTTTGTGATTAAAGTGTCACATAATAGTGAATTTTTGTTGCTCTCATTTTCTTCTATGACTATGTTCGTTCCTGTTACACAACATAGTGATTCAGTTTTCTTGTACATTTCAAAATGATCTCCACGGTAAATCTAGCCTAGTTAGCATGCAAACACAATAAATCCTAAGGACCCAGGTCACCTATTGATGTTCTTAGATTCCGTGGAAAATCAGGGCCTCTATGACTGGCTTAGACCTGTCAGAATTTGCCCCTGAGCTGGGATGGCATCTTTTCCTAAGTTATATGGGACAAGGTGGACATCAGTACAAACTGAGGGTTCTGCGGGCAGGGGAGAAGGGCAGGGTGAATCGTGGGAAAGCACCTACTGTAACTAGTAGTTATAGACACAGGAGCCCAGGAAAGGCTGGAGCAGCAGGGAGAGACCCAGGGAAGGGGTGCGACCAGTATGTGGTCTTTGGGATGGGTGGGATTGATACATTTTCCCATTTCTTCAGAGTCTAATCAAGGACGGTGGTGGTACTCTGTGGACATTTAATTCCCAGATTTCTGATCTTGTCCTTAAAATTGCATTGATACTGATAGGATTTGTTTTGGCTAATAGAATGTGCTTTCAGATTTATTGTCTTTGACAGCTATGTCAAACTTGAACTTGTCAAAAATTCACTAAATGGGCACCCAGTGTCAACTAGTCTTAAAATGTCTCTAAAGTCACAATTAATTAGATTTTTAATTTTTTTCACAAAGGTAAACTAATGCTAGCACGAAGATCTCTTAATTTATACTCTAGGATAACTTTATCATGTGATAATTTATTTCAAAATTGATAAGATTTGTGAAAACCAGGAGGCAGTTTTTGGTGATGTTTTCTTATGTTAGTCATTAGGTAATTTAGGAGCCCTGTGGTGCCTGATTTTGTGAATGTTTTTATCAAGATAAATATTAACTGATTGTACCCAGAGAGTTCAGACTATACTGTCCTTGTAATAGGTAACCTTGCTGAGTCAAGAAATAAAAATGAAATCAAAAGAAATAGATTTTTAAAATGAGGGTATATGGCAAATGACAGCTAGTGCTGAGCATTTGAGAATGGACTCGTTCAGGGTCAGCACAATGCAGCTTGAAGGCCAAACCTGACCTCTCCCTGTTTTTGTGAGGTTTTTTTTTTGGGATGTGGCCACGCTTATTCACTTATATATTGTCTGTGGCTTCTTTTGTTCTACAGCAACTGAGTTGAATAAATGCACCAGAGAGTGTATGGACTGTAATGCCCAACACACTATTTGGCCCTTGACAAAAGTAGTTTGCCAACCCTTGTACTAGATTAACCCTGAAGGCTTCTTGGAAGAAGCAAACGCAGTAGGATTTAAGGAAGAAAACAACAGGGACGTGCATTAGTGTAAACTATTTTTGTTTGTTTGTTTTGTTTTTTGTTGTTGTTATTGTTGGTTCTTTCTGATTTTCTCCAAATAGTCATGCTATCTGAAAAACAAAGTTTTATATCTTCCTTCCCAATCTGTATATCTTTTATTCCTTTTTTTTGCCTTATTATTATTATTTTTTAAAGGGCCTCAAATGCTTGGCTTTTATTTATTTATTTATTTATTTATTTATTTATGGCTGTGTTGAGTCTTCATTTCTGTGCAAGAGCTTTCTCTAGTTGTGACAAGCGGGGGCCACGCTTCATCGCGGTGCGCGGTCCTCTCACTATCGCGGCCTCTCTTGTTGTGGAGCACAGGCTCCAGACGCGCAGGCTCAGTAGCTGTGGCTCATGGGCCTAATGACTCCACGGCATGTGGCATCTTCCCAGACCAGGGCTCGAACCCATGTCCCCTGCATTAGCAGGCAGATTCTCAACCACTGCGCCACCAGGGAAGCCCTGTAAACCAATTTTTTTATTTTTTTTATTTTTTTTTTATTTTTTGCTTTATAACAAATTTAATCAGTTATACATATACATATATGGAGGGAGACGCAAAAGGGAGGGGATATGGGAACATATGTAAACTATTTTTTGATGGGTATAATTTTCTTCCATCAAATGCAAGTACACAGAAATTACTTTTTTTTTTTTTTTTTTTTTTGCGGTGCGCGGGCCTGTCACTGCTGTGGCCTTTCGCGTTGCAGAGCACAGGCTTCAGACGCACAGGCTCAGCGGCCATAGCTCACGGGCCCAGCCGCTCCATGGCATGTGGGATCCTCCCAGACTGGGGCACGAACCCATGTCCCCTGCATCGGCAGGGGGACTCTCTACCACTGTGCCACCAGGGAAGCCCAGTAATTACCTTTTTTCCTGGCTATCGTTAGATGCTATTAGCTTGGATGTCTGAACATTATCAATGGGTGAGAAGACAGGGCAAATGGAATCAGCTACCCTATTTGTGTCCCCAACAATTTGTGGATCATACGGTTTTTTCATATTCGGCAAGTGCTGATTATAACATTTTCTTGTTTTGACAAAAGATGACTCAAATGATAACAGTTCTTCATGATTACTCCCTTCTTTCCAAGCAGCTACAGTATTATTTAAGAATGTAATTTGCTACCCACCCCCTCTCCCCCAAATAAAACCTTAAAAACAGTCAGGTTCAAATATAATTCTAATTTAATTCTTGCCCACTTGAAGTCCAGAATGGGTATTTGATTGGGTGGACAGTAATCCTCCCAGCAGTGATTTAGGGATGCAGGCTTCTTCCATCCTGTGGTCCCACCATCTTTAACACATTTCAGCATGTGGCTTCCTTTGTTCATCTGCACAAGCCATGTATGGAAGAGGACATGAAGGATCCCACAGGATCCAGGCTTAGAAGTGGTCCATATAGTGTCTGCTCACATTCTGTTGACTAGAATACATGGCATTTCCCTGCAAGAGAGGTAGGGCAATACCGTCTGTGTGCCAGAAAGAAAAAGGAAATGGGTTTCATGAGCAGCCCATCTCTGCCAGTTGCTGGTTATTAAAACCACTTTATGTTTTGAGAACCATCAGATATTGGTGACAGACAGAGGCCCTCCCTCCCTCACTTCTCATCTTTTCTTCCTTTGTCTTCCCCGAGAGCTGTGAATCACTCATCTTGGCTGAAATGGAATAATTTGGGTAGAGGAACTCATGGCTGATGTTAATGAAGGTCCTACCTTAATGCTTTGCACAAGTGTTTCCATTTGTCCCACTCCTGGGCAAATGGTAAGGTGGTACTTCCCAGCTGTCCTGAGGTTGAGGGTTGTCCTGTGGTCTGCTTTGGTGAAATGTGAGTGGAAGGGAAGGCAGGAGCTTTAAGAGTGAGTGGCCACTTTGCAGTGGTCCTTTCCCAGTGTCTGGTGGTTGTGGAAGTTTTTCCTGAGATGAAGCCTCGATCCCTGGCTGACAGTGGATATGAGCAGAGCTCCCTTCCAACACCCTGGACATTTGTGTTAAACCATTGACTGACACTCTGGGTTGTTTATATTTGTAGCAAAACTGGCCCCGTCCTGGGGGGTATAGAGCAGGTCCTTATGCTCCATGGTCTTTACCCCTGTAGTGTTTAAGTTTTCAAGCTACCATCATATTTATAATAAAAAGGTAAATCTCGGGCCTCCCTGGTGGCGCAGTGGTTGAGAGTCCGCCTGCCGATGCAGGGGATGCGGGTTCGTGCCCCGGTCTGGGAGGATCCCATATGCCGCGGAGCGGCTGGGCCCGTGAGCCATGGCCGCTGGGCCTGCGCGTCCGGAGCCTGTGCTCCGCAACGGGAGAGGCCACAACAGTGAGAGGCCCGCATACCACAAAAAGAAAAAAAAAAAAAAAAAAGGTAAATCTCTTTCCACTTTTTTTTTTTGTTTGGCCATCCTGCACTGCTTACGGGATCTCAGTCCCCGACCAGGGATTGAACCCGTGCCCCCTGCAGTGGAATCGCAGAGTCCTAACCAGTGGACCGCCAGGGAATTTCCTCTTTCCATTGTTTCTAATAGTGCTAAGCATTTGAACTGTTAGCTGCTACCTGGGTAGGCTTCACCTCAAGGTAAGGATACTTTTGGATTAAAACCAAGATCTTTACGTCAAATAATTTTTTTTCTTCACTACTACTCATCCTTGAAATGAAGGACTGTTTAAACTTTTGCTGCCTTTACAAGTAGGGAGAGAAATATCTGGAGGGAATCTAACCTTTCTTGTCACTGGCTGTTCACCTGGGTTGCAGGCATGGGGGAGGACAGCAAGGATAGAGACCCTGACACCATCTGGGCAACAGAGAGCACGAAATCACTTTCTTTGGATGGGTGTCTCCACTGCCCGTTAAAGAGAAGAGAGAAGGTATAGTTCTTCTCTATACCTGTATCCTGTGGCTATGGCAAAGGATATGTGTTGCTCATATTTAGGGCGCCGTGTGCAATGCTGGCTGCATTTCCCATAATTCTGGGGCAAACAGCAGAACTATTGGGCAACACTCATGCTCCATTATGGGTTACAATGTCATCGATAGGCTGCCTGGGTACCGAATCATTGTTTATGTGTGTGTTTTCTTAATAATGGAAACTGTGTTCTGAACTGCAAACAACCAATCTGTAAGAGGACTTGAACGCTGCACTGATTTTCTAGAAGGGAGTTGTACTAGTCTGTAGCAAAGCGACACAAACTGGTTGGCTTAAAAAAACAGACATTTATTCTCATGGTTCTGAATGCTAGAAATCCGAATTCAAGGTGTCCGCAGGGCCATGCTTGCTCTGAAGCTTTGGTGGGAGGATGCTTCCTTGCCTCTTCCTAGCTTTGGGTAGCCCTGCTTGTTCATTCAGCATGACTTCAGTCTCTGCCTCTTTTTTCACATGGCCACTCACATGGCTGTCTTCTCCCTGGGTCTCCCTGGGTCTCCCTGTGTCTTTACATGGCATTTCTCTTTCTCTGCCTGTTCCTTCTCTTATAAGGACACTAGTCATGTTGAATTAAGGCCCACCTTAATGACTTTAACCTTTACTTGATTACATTTGTGAACACCCTATTTCCGAATAAAGCCCATTCATAAGTACTGGGCGTGAGGACTTCAACATATCTTTTTGAGACACACGGTTCATCCTGTAACAGGAGTTTAAAAATGTACCTGCTCCAGCATACTAAGTCAGTCATGCTTCCCAGAGAAGTAGAAAATATTCTCCTAAATCATATGATTTTTAAAAAATGGACTAACTCAACAACAGCAATATCAAAAATACCAATTAAAACATGGACAAAGGACTTGAATAGACATTTCTCTAAGGAAGATATACAAATGACCAATATGCATGTGAAAAGGTGCTCAAAATTACGAGTCATGAGGCAAATGCAGTGCACTTCAAAGCCACTATATCACTTCACACCCAATAGGATGGCTATTATATATTTTAAAAAAAAGAATACAAGTAACAAGCATTGAAGATGTAAATCGGAAGTCTGTGCATTGCTGATGAGCATGTGAAATGGTACAGATGTTGTGGAAAATGATTTTCTAATTCCTCAAAAAAATGAAACATAGGGTGACCGTATGATGCAGCAATTCCACTTGGTATATACCCAATAGAACTGCAAGCAGGGTCTCAAAGAAGAGATATCTGTACACATGTTCATAGCAACATTGTCCACAGTAGCCAAAGGGTGGAAGCCACCCAAGTGTCCATCAGTGGATGCCTGGATAAATAAAATGTGGCCTATAAGTACAATGGAATATTATTCAGCCTTAAAAAGGAAGGGAATTTTGACACATGCTGTAACAGGGATGAATCCTGAAGACATTGTGCTAAGTGAAATAAGGCAGACACAAACAGACAAATACTGTATGATTCCTCTTATATGAGGTCCCTAGAGTAGCCAAATTCATAGAGACAGAGAGTAGAACCGTGGTTGCCAGGGGTGGGAGAGGAGAACGGGGAGTTAGTGTTTAATGGATGCAGAGTTTCGGTTGGGAAAGATGAAAAAATTCTGGAGAGGGATGGTGGTGATGTTTGCACAGTTCTGTGAGTCTACTTAATGTCATATAACTGTACAATTAAGAATGATAAATGTTACGCATATTTTACCACAGTTGTAAAAAGTGGACTTCTAGAAGTCAGATTTAAGCTAGGCATTAAAGAAAAATAAAACGATGTAATATTCACTGAAGTGTCCAATAAGTAACACCCCTGTTCTTGATCTGGGTTTTGGACCAATGGAGAAGTATGACAGTAAGATAACTGGCCTTTGAGCTATCAAATCATCCCCGTTAAAGGCTCCTGGGAGGCCGCTTTCCAGGGTGAGAGACAAAGAGGGCTCCTAACAGCCCGCCCCAGAATTCGGTTATCCTAGTCATCCCGGGTTGCTCCTAAAGTGTGGGGTCGTATGCTCCCCGCAGGCCGATGCACTCTCAGAAGACAGTGGGCAGAGGTCAGCCAAGCCTGCCCTGTCTGCTCTTCCCCATTTCCCTAGACAGATATGGTCCTCGGGGCAGGATGAAAGTAAAGGGTCAGATTGAAGCCAAGAAGGATAGACTAATGGAGCTCCCGCATGAAAGGAGACATCAGGGACGGCAAGCAGCTTCACCCCCGGCATCCCTGCTTCTGGTTCTCTTAACACATTGAACTTAGAAGTTAGCCCGTGGTTAACCAGTGCCTCGCTCATACCTTCAAGGGGCTGCCCCCCAGTGAAAGCACTGTCCCTTTGGGTACTTTTCTAGCACCTCTGGGCAGGTGACAGTTTGAAGGCTCTGACAGGTGAGTTAATTATAGCAACTCTGGCCACTCTGTGCCCAGGGCTTAATTTTACTTTCCTCATTGTGATCTTAGATGATATACAGCCATGTTGTCCCACAAAGTACAATGAGATCCAATGACAAAGTTAAGTTGCCAATAACATAGTGATGCCTAAATATGAACATAAACCTCTACCACTGTCATGTTCCCAGGGGAAAATTGTAGGACTGCCTAACCTTGCAAGTTAAGATCCAAATATGTTAAAGAAGTTAAAGTCCAAAATCAAATTCTCTTGGCCCTTTCATACATTCATTGATTCAACAACTGTTTATTAAAAAAACCACTCTGTGTACTCTTCCAAGTGTTGGGGATATGTTGGGAAATAAAGCAGACCAGAGGGGGGAAAAAGTCCTGCCCTTCTGGAGCTGACTTTTCTGCAGACTTCGAGTGAAAAGGCCAGAATTAAATTTCCATAAGCATCCTTACTGGTGTCTTAGTCTGGTCCTGTCAGGCTAGAGTGATCTTGAAACCTTGGCGGAGTTCATGTTCTCTCGGCGGCCACAGTCTGGGCCGCTTCACAGGAAGAGGTGTCATGATGCAAAATTGTGCTGATTCAGCAGCCAGTGTGTGAAGAGCACACCGGTGGGCCCAGAACTATCTTGTTCCCTTTTTTCCCCACTCTTCCCAAACTACCACGTTTTGAAAACAGCCCAATCCCCTAACCCTGAAATAGTAATGCAGGGCATGTTATATCTGAGCAGTAGTTTCTAAAACAGTTTTTGGTGTTTCCGAAGGTCATCGTGCTGCAGCAGGAGGCCGCGTCTAGGACACACCTTTCCCTCTCTTACAAGCAGTCATTTTCACGTTTGTGCCGTAGAGCTATTTGTACGGCCCCTTTCTCTGGATTTACTGAAATCTAAGAAGGCTGAGTCTTAGGGAAGACTTACCCCTGGTATTTAATTATCCAATCCAGTGCTAACTGGAAACACTTTGTGTTGGGGGTGGTGGTGTGACTCGAGACTGTGGACAAGCCTCGTGGATTCCAGCTCACCGCATCCACTTTCCACCCCTCCCCAGTCTTTGAATAGAGAGTGGAATTCGGGCTAATTTGTCTCGCATTACCTACCAGATCTGCCGTTAACAGTTGAAAGCTGGAAACATTCTAAGAACACAGGAACACACAGGAACCTTCTGCTTTGCCATTCTAAAGCCCTACCTGACTTCCGTAGACCACCAGTGTCCGGAGGGGCCGGTCGCGACTCTCTGCCCTGCGGTTGTCGTTGAGCCTCACCCGAGCTGCTGGTCGGCCCGCCGCTGCCTCGCTGTGCCCTCGGAAGCCTCTGCTTTCTGCGCACGCCTGCCAGGGGTGGTTTCAGGTACGGCTGTGCGCCTTGCACAGGGAGGCGGCCTGCTAACAGCCTTCCCTGGTGCCGAGACTCAAGCGGCTTTGTTTCAGATGTGCGTCCCAGGCCTTGTTTTCCTCAGGTTGCAGACCTGGGCAGTCCCCTTCATGGAGACTGGACAGTGCTGCTGTGAGCTGGAGTTTCTCACTCAGCTCAAAAGAATGTATGGTCTTAGGCTTAAAGCCTCTCGCCCAGTCTGTGTTATTTTAAAACCAACATCCCAGCTGAAAACGTGAGCTGGGTTACGGGATACAGGCTGAGAGTGCGATAGAACCTCTGGCCGATGCCTTGAACCTGAGCACGTCCACCTTGGCCACGGGAGAAGCCCCAGTTACCCCACGTGTGTTTTGTTCCTGCACACTTTACCCCTTGTTTGTTTCTCATGGTTTGTTGCCTAGGGTAACATAGTTAGAGCTTTGAGAGGGCCCAGAAAAGACTACCTTGTTTCAGGGACTGCTCTTCCCAGTGGCAGAGCTGGCAGTTACAGTAGGCACGTTCTCCTGCACTGGTTGGCGCAGAGCCGCAGTCCAAAGCCCCAGGAGCGTCCTTGGGTTGCCACGGCAACGGTAGCTCTTCCTGGGGGATTCTGTGGTTTCCCCCCCCACCCCCATTCAGCAACTGAAGGTAAATGTCTGGCTCTCAGGAGCCTGGCCTCCTGGACTTTGTTCCAGAGTGTGGCCAACACGTGGTCAGGATTGGCTGTTGATTCTTGGGTATTATTCTTGCCTTCCTCCCCTCTCTGGTTATGAACCATTTGAGAAATAAGAAACAGAGTCAGGTGGATAGATGATGATAGATGAATTATAATGACAGACTATAATTATAGAATTTCATCTGTCATTATAGATCGGTTACAGATGCAAGTGAGTTTGAGGAACAGAACTGCGTTTGAGAGACACTTCCCCACGGGTCACTATGGTGCAGATAACAGGGCAGGCCTCTCCCACCCTCCCTGTCCCCTTTCCACTGTAGGGACAGGGCCTGTTCCTGGTAGGGGTGGGGAACAGAAGAGAGCTTGTGTTCTCTGTGGGCAGCGGGTCTGGGACTAGGGTGAAGAGAGTGAGGCCAGCAAAACCTTAGTGCGTTCAATGTTGTTGATCTCGGTCACTATTTTTAAAGATCAGAATTCATGTAAAAAAAATCCATGATGAATAAAATCTCAAAAATTTAAAAGAGAGACAGGGTCAGTATTGCTGACGTTTCCCTTGCCTCAGGCTCCAGGAGGACTGTTACTGAGACTGTCTTACCTTTAGTGCCCAAGGCAAAGGGTACCCTCACCTTATCCTAGTCCTTGCCCAGCTAGTTCTTCCTGAATTGACAGAATCCATTTAAGTCACTTTCTTGCTTGTGGATGGAGTGAGGAAAAGGACCGAAGAGGGCAGGAATGTTAGTCACTGCACTCCCTCCACACGGAAGGAATGAACTCAAGTAGGATTTAGAAGCCACATTTTCCATGACTATAAAAAATGTTCAGTTATTTTCCATAGAGGGAGTATTAGCTCTCTGAGAGGAAGGTGCAAAAGCATACATTAAGGGTTCCAAAGTAAGGGACGTCTGTTTCCAGTTAGAGAACATATTATAAAGTTGGATGTGAGGGTAACTAGCTCTGCGAGTACAGTTATTGTGTGGATGTGGTTGGCTAGGTGGGCAGTGTTTTCTCAGAGCTCTCTGCTACATCCTTGCTACTCCAGGGTTGGTCCATGGACCAAAAGCTTCAGCATCACCAGGGAGCTGGACAGAAATGCAGAACCTCAGGCCCCACCCATGACCTACTGACTCAATCTGCATTTTTTCAGGAGCAGCCAGTTGATTTGTACTTGCTTTGTAAATTATTTACAGTTCAACTGTGTTGTGGAACGTCCATAGCCTTCATTTATAAATTCATTAAACCAACTCTAGATTTCCCCCTACTTAAATGGCTTCGCTGGACATCATTATGCTCTTAGGAAACCAGTGGCTAGGTTTGCTTGTACCAGTACTTTGTTCCTAGGTGTACGATGTACTTTACTAAGCTCAGTGCTTGAGGAAGCTGAGTTTGTCAAAAGGTAGGTTGCAGGAGCTAATTTAGGACTTGAACCCTGGATTGTGAAAAAAAGTAATATGATGAGGCTTAGGGGTAAAATTATTAGCCACCTTGAATGGTTTTAACAGTAGGTAGAGCTTTATGGATATACTAGTAACACATGCAGGTGACTTTTTTTTTTTTTTTTTTTTTGCTGTTCGCGGGCCTCTCACTGCTGTGGCCTCTCCCGTTGCGGAGCACAGGCTCCAGACACAGGCTCCGCGGCCATGGCTCGCGGGCCCAGCCGCTCCGCGGCACGTGGGATCCTCCGGGATCGGGGCACGAACCCGTGTCCCCTGCATCGGCAGGCGGACTCCCAACCACTGCGCCACCAGGGAAGCCCCATGCAGGTGACTTTTTGTTCCACTGCTTTGTTTTTGACTTCAGAATAAAATTTGTAGTTTAGGTATTGTGCATGTGTCTTTTTGTTTTACAGTCCATTGAAGATTAGGTAGTATTTTGGGTTTTAAAGCCTCGAGAGCTGAACTATGGTAGTGATTAGTGAGTTCTGAAAAACTTCAAGACGACTGACATGATTCTGTGATTTAAAGCTGTAAGTTATAATTGTATTAAACAACTGGTATGCCATATATTGACATAAATAAGGAGTAAAATTAAAGTTGTTTATGGCTTCAGAGAAATGTGACTTGAAACAAATTCTTTTATTTCATAATTAGCATATGGGATAGCAAGTCTAGCTGTGTTAAGTTCAAATTATTGTGTTAGACATTGCATGTAATAGGAAGATGTAGAAAATACCTACTGATGTGGAAGCCTCTACTGTTTTTTTTTTTTCCACAATGAGTCCGTTTATTTTACTTCAAGTCAAAGACTGAAATTGACCATAAATAAGATAACAAAGTGTCCTGAGACACTGGGTATGAAGCACACTTGTAAATCAGTCTACAGCTACCTCATCTGTGCAAGACTACTAAAAGAGCTGAAAAACAATTAGCAAGATTTTCGCTTACCTTAACGACAATTCAAATATCCTTATTTAATTCACCTTGCCACTGAATTATCTACACTTACCACCTGTTGTGCTGAATGCCTATATATGTGCCAGGCATATGAACACACTTTTTACGGATCAGCACTCTTATGTAAATTATCTCAAAATGACACTGTGAAATAGGTATTATTAGCTTCAAGGTCACACAGGCACTGAACGGCCAACCTGTGGAGAAACCCAGATCAAAGGGGTCTATCAACAGCATCCTTCCCTTTATGGCAGGATGCCGCAGCAGAAATACTATACAGTCTTAAGTATCAAAATTGTAATTGGTTGGAATGTTTCCCGCTTTCAAAATCTTCAGATAGTCTCAAGTTGAGGAAGTGTCTACCAACAATGTCAAAAAGGAATACCATGTGTCAAAGAGGCCTGTCCAAAGACAAAATTCCAGGAGTCTCTTGGGTAAAGATCGATCATTGTTATTCCCACAACACAAAAAGCATCTTCGGGTTTCTTCTTTTTTAAGCACTTCAGGATCTGCCCTGCATGAATCTATAGGTTCTGCGTGTTATCATTGATTCTAAAGGAGCACCTCGTTGCAGAGACAGGAACTGGTTCTAGGAGTTTTACCGTCAAGCCATAGAAAAATGCTTCCCAGTAGCCCTTGAGCCATTTCACATATTCTTCACTGATACTTCTGGTGTTTCCTAGCAATCCTGCAGGCTGATAATCTATCTCAGCCACTGAAGTTCATCGTCTCCGGGTCGTGTCACCCTGAGGAAGACACCAGGTGACTAAGAGCCAGACTCACAGTGACAGGCCTCTTCCATTCACATGGCGTGCCTGCACAGAGATTTCATCCTTCCCTTTGAACGGGTCAGACAGCTGTTCCACCGCGAGGCTTCAGGGAGAGGACGGCTCCCTCTCAAGTTTCTGCCTCACAAGGACCGGCATGTCTGGGCCTGGGCGGGAGCGCGTGGTGCCTTCACCCGTCATCCCGCCGGGTGCCCTGCGCCGTGCCCTGCGCCCGACGCCGTGCCCCGCCCCTTTGCGCACCCTCTACTGGGTTTATAGTTCAGTTGACAAATAAGGCACGTAACTATTGTATAATCTAACAGTAAGCTGCCGTTAGCGACTAATTTGGTCCAGCCATGGAGTTCATTTCTTAGAAGTGGTTTCCTTATTTGTAAAATGAGGACATTTGAATTGGATCTCTAAAATGTCTTTCCGTATTAATGGCAATGTTCATGTGCTCAATTATAGGAGAATGGATTTTTACTTAAGAAGAACAATCATTCTTCTTAAGCTACGATTTAGAAACTAACCTTCTTTTGCCCCGAGGGTGTTGAAATAGCTCCAATCTTGCTCTAGTGCTGCTTTTCCTTGACCATTTCTTTTCGTACATATCTATCCACGTTTAACCGTACAGGTCATTATAGAAATACATATTCTGCTAATCCTTTTGTTCAAGAAGATCTACCCTCTCATATTCCCACATCTTAATAAGTAGGGAAATGGTTCTCTCTCGTACAAATTGTTCTCTGAAAAAGATCTCTTGATTTTCCCAATTGGCTCTCTTAAAAAGGAAATTTAATCATTCTACTTTGTTCTGATAGATAATGCTACTGAACGACAACTTGAGAAATTAACCCTTTGGGTGAGAATGATTTAGTCCAACCTTTCCTCTTTTTTAAACATCTTTGATTTTGCTTTCGTAAAAAACGTTCCCAAGATAGTAACTTTGAAGGCTTTACAAATTACATTGTCATCGTAGAAATATAAAGACCTCGTGTCATGGGTCAGGTGAGATTAAGTCAAAGAATATGAGTCCAGCACGTGGTAGAAATTTAGTTCTTATGTCAGGAAAGGAGTGAGATTGGCCATAAGACAACAAGGCTAAGTTTTAATTTTTTTGACAAAATTCCTGAGGGAAGCCTGGTCATCCCTTTCCTGTCCATGGCTTTGTCTGTAGTGATGAGATGGAGACTTGAAGCTGTCTTTTTTCCTTAGTGAATGTTGAGGTTGATCTTCCAACTAATCCTGGAACTGATAAGCTTAACTTCAGAATTTGTTTGGTATCCAAATCTCTGTACCGCTAATTCTTTACTCTTATCTACAAAAGTAGAAAAGACTTCAGTAAATTTATTTCATACCAAAATTCTCCGTAAGTATTTCTTCAGAATACATTTTTTTGGTGGGTTTTTTTTTTTTTTTTTTGGCCGAGCTGCGTGGCCAGCAGGATCTGAGGACCTGGACCAGGGATTGAACCCTGGGGCCCGGCAGTGAAAGCGCCAAGTCCTAACCACTGGACTTCTAGGGAACTCCCTGTGGTATTTTGTTGTCGTTGTTGATAGCTTTGCTCACTGAGTTTGGGATTTTTTTTTTCTTGGATGTGTGAATTAAAAAAAATTATAAACCCAAGTGTGCTAAGCAGTCATGTGAAGGCTGATGGTTTCTTTACTTTCCTATTACTCTTTGTAATCTACTGAATTATTAAAAAAATTTTTTTAATATTTATTTTTATTTATTTGGCTGCATCGGGTCTTAGTTGCAGCACACAGGCTCTTTAGTTGTGGTGAGCGGGCTTAGTTTGCCCCGTGGCATGTGGGATCTTAGTTCCCGGACCAGGGGTCGAACCTGCATCCCCTGCATTGGAAGGCAGATTCTTAACTGGACCACCAGGGAAGTCCCAATCTACTGACTTATAAATATAAAACATTTAACCCTAACTTTAGTGGAATTTCCCAGTTCTTAGAAATGTTTTTGTATTACAGTAGCTTGGGAAATTTCTTGGGAGACAACGCTGAACAAAATGCACAAGCTTTAAAAGAAAACTCAGGTTATGTACGTTTATTAATATATACATTGTTAATAATCCTGCCTTTTTATTCTATTAATGATTTGACAAACTATTTTAAGAGCCTTCAAAAATCATCATTTGACTCAGTAATGCTTTTATTTCCGGGAAGTTTTTCCAAAGGCAACAGTCAGAGGTAGTCAAAGATTGCAAAGATATTTAGTGCAGTGCTGTTTATAAATAAATAATATTTAATTATAAATAAATAATATTTAATAATAAATAAATCTAGAAACAACCTAAACATAGAAGGACATGGAACTGGTGGTGTAAATTATCCAATTATACATTTATTTAAAAAATAACTTGAGGTGCTTTGACATATGAACCATTTTCTTTACTTTTTTTCAGTTTTTTTTAAAATCATATTTTGTATACTTTGAAAGAGGGAGCTCAGGAAGTAAAGCACCGTCAATTGAATTTAATGACTCTCTTTATCCAGGCAAATAACTTCTATGATTTATGTTAAATGCTTCTGTTTGCAGTGCTCCTATCTGCTTATACCAGGATCTCATAAATGAGTATTGGCCTTATGGAAACATAAAGGTGTAGCATATTTCATGCTTTGTGAAATTACACGCCCCCCAGGTAACTCTAAAAAATGAACAAATGGACTTCCTGATTTAAACATTTAGCTCTAACCTGTTTTATACCCGAGGATTAAAAATATAATATGTGTTTCATAAAAACTTTTATTAAGGTGCTAGCCAAAATCTGTTACTTCAGCGATTTCTTTATTACCTAAAGAGCTATGGTGGGGAAAAAGAGACTAATTTAAATTTTCTACCAGCATACAACTCCTATAGCACTTACTTTGGGATCAGAATCTCTTGTATGCGTGTGCCTGCGTGCTGTTGACATAAACACTGCAGCCTTTCTTCTTGCTCCTGGTAAAAGCTGGTTTCAGGATGCATGGCTGGAAGTCCAGAGCACTGTTAGCAAAGATACTGATCCTCTCAGTTCTTCCATCGTTCCTATTCTCCTCATTGTATTTAGGTCACTGAAGTACGTTTGAATACAGAGAAAAGATTGCAAAATAGAAAAATGAGATCTACTCTTAATTTACAAATTTCTAGCTTACAGAATGTCATCTGTTTCCTCATGGA
Source organism: Mesoplodon mirus (assembly GCF_964341445.2). Lineage (NCBI taxonomy): Eukaryota > Metazoa > Chordata > Mammalia > Artiodactyla > Ziphiidae > Mesoplodon > Mesoplodon mirus. The sequence continues at coordinate 24,217,677 of NC_138996.1, read as the reverse complement.
TATTGTATTTCTTCAGAACAGAACCATGATACCTGGTTGACAGTAAATACCAAGATTAGAAAGTCAGTTCATATTGGCTGCTATTCGTCACTATAGTCTAGCTTTCCTAAACCGCCAGTGACCTACAGTGGTCAAATCTTGTTCATTTACTGTGTAGAACAAACAATGTACCTCTTGAGTCTCGAGGCTTTAGTCTGTCAGCAGAACTTGTATTATTTCTTTGATTATATTTTATTACAAAATTTTTTCTTTTCCCTTTCTGATAACACAATAAGTTGAATACTGAATCGCCTGGATGAATCCTTAATTTTTTTAAAAAAATCCTTTTTAACTTTTGTGCGTGTGTCTTTTGCTTAAATTTCTGAGCTAGTTTCTTGAACTTTTTCTTCTAAAAATTTTAATTATGGCTTTCACATTAATTTCTGAGCATTCTTATATCCTGCTTATATTTTTTTAAATATCACATTTTTTGCATGAGTATGGTTTATATTTCAAGCTATTAATTACTGATTTTCTAACTTTTCTTCTCTTGCCTGCATTGCCTCAATTTCCTGTGAGAATTTTTTTTTTTTTTTTTTTTGCGGTACGCGGGCCTCTCACTGTTGTGGCCTCTCCCGTTGCGGAGCACAGGCTCTGGATGCACAGGCTCAGTGGCCATGGCTCACGGGCCCAGCCGTTCCGCAGCATGTGGGATCCTCCCGGACCGGGGCACGAACCCGTGTCCCCTGCATCGGCAGGCGGACTCTCAACCACTGCGCCACCAGGGAAGCCCTTGTTTTTCTTTCACATCAGAGAATGTCCTGAAATGTTGGGTTGATGCTTGGCTTCCTTTTTAAGGTTGAGCATCTAAAAATCTAAGGAAACTCTGTGTTGGGGGTAGGGTTTACCCCCCAGTGGGTGGCATGATAATGTGAGACCTCTAGTGTCAGTTTCTGTAGGTCTTGTCTCTGGACTATGATTCTGCAAAGAAAGAGCCTATCGTCGTTTGCATGGGGCCTCTAAGCCTGGTGATTATAAGCTTCCATGAAGCTGAGCACGGGAAGTGGGCTGGTAGTCCCACTGCTCAGTTGGAAGAATTTCACTGTTTGCACCCGCATGCCTCACCCGCAGCCGATTCTGGGTCTGCTAGCTCTAAATTTGGAGTGTGTCACCAGTTTCTTCTAAGATTATATGGCTGTTTGCAGAGTCGGGATAGTTGTCTAAATGTATAGGGTACAGGTAGGTACCTGGGGGAAGGAGGTGTTTAGTGGATCCTTATAGAGAATTACGAGCCCCCCCCTTCTGTTGTTTGTCTAATTCCTGGGTCACTCTGGGCTTCTGCAGCCTGTCCTGTCCTGCACCCTGCAGTATGTTCTCTGAAACCTTGTTTGACCTCTCTGTGCTCTAGTAAGTCGTTTCTGCCTTCAGATATTGAGGTTTGTGATTAAAGTGTCACATAATAGTGAATTTTTGTTGCTCTCATTTTCTTCTATGACTATGTTCGTTCCTGTTACACAACATAGTGATTCAGTTTTCTTGTACATTTCAAAATGATCTCCACGGTAAATCTAGCCTAGTTAGCATGCAAACACAATAAATCCTAAGGACCCAGGTCACCTATTGATGTTCTTAGATTCCGTGGAAAATCAGGGCCTCTATGACTGGCTTAGACCTGTCAGAATTTGCCCCTGAGCTGGGATGGCATCTTTTCCTAAGTTATATGGGACAAGGTGGACATCAGTACAAACTGAGGGTTCTGCGGGCAGGGGAGAAGGGCAGGGTGAATCGTGGGAAAGCACCTACTGTAACTAGTAGTTATAGACACAGGAGCCCAGGAAAGGCTGGAGCAGCAGGGAGAGACCCAGGGAAGGGGTGCGACCAGTATGTGGTCTTTGGGATGGGTGGGATTGATACATTTTCCCATTTCTTCAGAGTCTAATCAAGGACGGTGGTGGTACTCTGTGGACATTTAATTCCCAGATTTCTGATCTTGTCCTTAAAATTGCATTGATACTGATAGGATTTGTTTTGGCTAATAGAATGTGCTTTCAGATTTATTGTCTTTGACAGCTATGTCAAACTTGAACTTGTCAAAAATTCACTAAATGGGCACCCAGTGTCAACTAGTCTTAAAATGTCTCTAAAGTCACAATTAATTAGATTTTTAATTTTTTTCACAAAGGTAAACTAATGCTAGCACGAAGATCTCTTAATTTATACTCTAGGATAACTTTATCATGTGATAATTTATTTCAAAATTGATAAGATTTGTGAAAACCAGGAGGCAGTTTTTGGTGATGTTTTCTTATGTTAGTCATTAGGTAATTTAGGAGCCCTGTGGTGCCTGATTTTGTGAATGTTTTTATCAAGATAAATATTAACTGATTGTACCCAGAGAGTTCAGACTATACTGTCCTTGTAATAGGTAACCTTGCTGAGTCAAGAAATAAAAATGAAATCAAAAGAAATAGATTTTTAAAATGAGGGTATATGGCAAATGACAGCTAGTGCTGAGCATTTGAGAATGGACTCGTTCAGGGTCAGCACAATGCAGCTTGAAGGCCAAACCTGACCTCTCCCTGTTTTTGTGAGGTTTTTTTTTTGGGATGTGGCCACGCTTATTCACTTATATATTGTCTGTGGCTTCTTTTGTTCTACAGCAACTGAGTTGAATAAATGCACCAGAGAGTGTATGGACTGTAATGCCCAACACACTATTTGGCCCTTGACAAAAGTAGTTTGCCAACCCTTGTACTAGATTAACCCTGAAGGCTTCTTGGAAGAAGCAAACGCAGTAGGATTTAAGGAAGAAAACAACAGGGACGTGCATTAGTGTAAACTATTTTTGTTTGTTTGTTTTGTTTTTTGTTGTTGTTATTGTTGGTTCTTTCTGATTTTCTCCAAATAGTCATGCTATCTGAAAAACAAAGTTTTATATCTTCCTTCCCAATCTGTATATCTTTTATTCCTTTTTTTTGCCTTATTATTATTATTTTTTAAAGGGCCTCAAATGCTTGGCTTTTATTTATTTATTTATTTATTTATTTATTTATGGCTGTGTTGAGTCTTCATTTCTGTGCAAGAGCTTTCTCTAGTTGTGACAAGCGGGGGCCACGCTTCATCGCGGTGCGCGGTCCTCTCACTATCGCGGCCTCTCTTGTTGTGGAGCACAGGCTCCAGACGCGCAGGCTCAGTAGCTGTGGCTCATGGGCCTAATGACTCCACGGCATGTGGCATCTTCCCAGACCAGGGCTCGAACCCATGTCCCCTGCATTAGCAGGCAGATTCTCAACCACTGCGCCACCAGGGAAGCCCTGTAAACCAATTTTTTTATTTTTTTTATTTTTTTTTTATTTTTTGCTTTATAACAAATTTAATCAGTTATACATATACATATATGGAGGGAGACGCAAAAGGGAGGGGATATGGGAACATATGTAAACTATTTTTTGATGGGTATAATTTTCTTCCATCAAATGCAAGTACACAGAAATTACTTTTTTTTTTTTTTTTTTTTTTGCGGTGCGCGGGCCTGTCACTGCTGTGGCCTTTCGCGTTGCAGAGCACAGGCTTCAGACGCACAGGCTCAGCGGCCATAGCTCACGGGCCCAGCCGCTCCATGGCATGTGGGATCCTCCCAGACTGGGGCACGAACCCATGTCCCCTGCATCGGCAGGGGGACTCTCTACCACTGTGCCACCAGGGAAGCCCAGTAATTACCTTTTTTCCTGGCTATCGTTAGATGCTATTAGCTTGGATGTCTGAACATTATCAATGGGTGAGAAGACAGGGCAAATGGAATCAGCTACCCTATTTGTGTCCCCAACAATTTGTGGATCATACGGTTTTTTCATATTCGGCAAGTGCTGATTATAACATTTTCTTGTTTTGACAAAAGATGACTCAAATGATAACAGTTCTTCATGATTACTCCCTTCTTTCCAAGCAGTTACAGTATTATTTAAGAATGTAATTTGCTACCCACCCCCTCTCCCCCAAATAAAACCTTAAAAACAGTCAGGTTCAAATATAATTCTAATTTAATTCTTGCCCACTTGAAGTCCAGAATGGGTATTTGATTGGGTGGACAGTAATCCTCCCAGCAGTGATTTAGGGATGCAGGCTTCTTCCATCCTGTGGTCCCACCATCTTTAACACATTTCAGCATGTGGCTTCCTTTGTTCATCTGCACAAGCCATGTATGGAAGAGGACATGAAGGATCCCACAGGATCCAGGCTTAGAAGTGGTCCATATAGTGTCTGCTCACATTCTGTTGACTAGAATACATGGCATTTCCCTGCAAGAGAGGTAGGGCAATACCGTCTGTGTGCCAGAAAGAAAAAGGAAATGGGTTTCATGAGCAGCCCATCTCTGCCAGTTGCTGGTTATTAAAACCACTTTATGTTTTGAGAACCATCAGATATTGGTGACAGACAGAGGCCCTCCCTCCCTCACTTCTCATCTTTTCTTCCTTTGTCTTCCCCGAGAGCTGTGAATCACTCATCTTGGCTGAAATGGAATAATTTGGGTAGAGGAACTCATGGCTGATGTTAATGAAGGTCCTACCTTAATGCTTTGCACAAGTGTTTCCATTTGTCCCACTCCTGGGCAAATGGTAAGGTGGTACTTCCCAGCTGTCCTGAGGTTGAGGGTTGTCCTGTGGTCTGCTTTGGTGAAATGTGAGTGGAAGGGAAGGCAGGAGCTTTAAGAGTGAGTGGCCACTTTGCAGTGGTCCTTTCCCAGTGTCTGGTGGTTGTGGAAGTTTTTCCTGAGATGAAGCCTCGATCCCTGGCTGACAGTGGATATGAGCAGAGCTCCCTTCCAACACCCTGGACATTTGTGTTAAACCATTGACTGACACTCTGGGTTGTTTATATTTGTAGCAAAACTGGCCCCGTCCTGGGGGGTATAGAGCAGGTCCTTATGCTCCATGGTCTTTACCCCTGTAGTGTTTAAGTTTTCAAGCTACCATCATATTTATAATAAAAAGGTAAATCTCTTTCCACTTTTTTTTTTTGTTTGGCCATCCTGCACTGCTTACGGGATCTCAGTCCCCGACCAGGGATTGAACCCGTGCCCCCTGCAGTGGAATCGCAGAGTCCTAACCAGTGGACCGCCAGGGAATTTCCTCTTTCCATTGTTTCTAATAGTGCTAAGCATTTGAACTGTTAGCTGCTACCTGGGTAGGCTTCACCTCAAGGTAAGGATACTTTTGGATTAAAACCAAGATCTTTACGTCAAATAATTTTTTTTTCTTCACTACTACTCATCCTTGAAATGAAGGACTGTTTAAACTTTTGCTGCCTTTACAAGTAGGGAGAGAAATATCTGGAGGGAATCTAACCTTTCTTGTCACTGGCTGTTCACCTGGGTTGCAGGCATGGGGGAGGACAGCAAGGATAGAGACCCTGACACCATCTGGGCAACAGAGAGCACGAAATCACTTTCTTTGGATGGGTGTCTCCACTGCCCGTTAAAGAGAAGAGAGAAGGTATAGTTCTTCTCTATACCTGTATCCTGTGGCTATGGCAAAGGATATGTGTTGCTCATATTTAGGGCGCCGTGTGCAATGCTGGCTGCATTTCCCATAATTCTGGGGCAAACAGCAGAACTATTGGGCAACACTCATGCTCCATTATGGGTTACAATGTCATCGATAGGCTGCCTGGGTACCGAATCATTGTTTATGTGTGTGTTTTCTTAATAATGGAAACTGTGTTCTGAACTGCAAACAACCAATCTGTAAGAGGACTTGAACGCTGCACTGATTTTCTAGAAGGGAGTTGTACTAGTCTGTAGCAAAGCGACACAAACTGGTTGGCTTAAAAAAACAGACATTTATTCTCATGGTTCTGAATGCTAGAAATCCGAATTCAAGGTGTCCGCAGGGCCATGCTTGCTCTGAAGCTTTGGTGGGAGGATGCTTCCTTGCCTCTTCCTAGCTTTGGGTAGCCCTGCTTGTTCATTCAGCATGACTTCAGTCTCTGCCTCTTTTTTCACATGGCCACTCACATGGCTGTCTTCTCCCTGGGTCTCCCTGGGTCTCCCTGTGTCTTTACATGGCATTTCTCTTTCTCTGCCTGTTCCTTCTCTTATAAGGACACTAGTCATGTTGAATTAAGGCCCACCTTAATGACTTTAACCTTTACTTGATTACATTTGTGAACACCCTATTTCCGAATAAAGCCCATTCATAAGTACTGGGCGTGAGGACTTCAGCATATCTTTTTGAGACACACGGTTCATCCTGTAACAGGAGTTTAAAAATGTACCTGCTCCAGCATACTAAGTCAGTCATGCTTCCCAGAGAAGTAGAAAATATTCTCCTAAATCATATGATTTTTAAAAAATGGACTAACTCAACAACAGCAATATCAAAAATACCAATTAAAACATGGACAAAGGACTTGAATAGACATTTCTCTAAGGAAGATATACAAATGACCAATATGCATGTGAAAAGATGCTCAAAATTACGAGTCATGAGGCAAATGCAGTGCACTTCAAAGCCACTATATCACTTCACACCCAATAGGTTGGCTATTATATATTTTTAAAAAAAGAATACAAGTAACAAGCATTGAAGATGTAAATCGGAAGTCTGTGCATTGCTGATGAGCATGTGAAATGGTACAGATGTTGTGGAAAATGATTTTCTAATTCCTCAAAAAAATGAAACATAGGGTTACCGTATGATGCAGCAATTCCACTTGGTATATACCCAATAGAACTGCAAGCAGGGTCTCAAAGAAGAGATATCTGTACACATGTTCATAGCAACATTGTCCACAGTAGCCAAAGGGTGGAAGCCACCCAAGTGTCCATCAGTGGATGCCTGGATAAATAAAATGTGGCCTATAAGTACAATGGAATATTATTCAGCCTTAAAAAGGAAGGGAATTTTGACACATGCTGTAACAGGGATGAATCCTGAAGACATTGTGCTAAGTGAAATAAGGCAGACACAAACAGACAAATACTGTATGATTCCTCTTATATGAGGTCCCTAGAGTAGCCAAATTCATAGAGACAGAGAGTAGAACCGTGGTTGCCAGGGGTGGGAGAGGAGAACGGGGAGTTAGTGTTTAATGGATGCAGAGTTTCGGTTGGGAAAGATGAAAAAATTCTGGAGAGGGATGGTGGTGATGTTTGCACAGTTCTGTGAGTCTACTTAGTGTCATATAACTGTACATTTAAGAATGATAAATCTTACGCATATTTTACCACAGTTGTAAAAAGTGGACTTCTAGAAGTCAGATTTAAGCTAGGAATTAAAGAAAAATAAAACGATGTAATATTCCCTGAAGTGTCCAATAAGTAACACCCCTGTTCTTGATCTGGGTTTTGGACCAATGGAGAAGTATGACAGTAGGATAACTGGCCTTTGAGCTATCAAATCATCCCTGTTAAAGGCTCCTGGGAGGCCGCTTTCCAGGGTGAGAGACAAAGAGGGCTCCTAACAGCCCGCCCCAGAGTTCAGTTCTCCTAGTCATGGCCGGGCTGCTCCTAAAGTGTGGGGTCGTATGCTCCCCGCAGGCCGATGCACTCTCAGAAGACAGTGGGCAGAGGTCAGCCAAGCCTGCCCTGTCTGCTCTTCCCCATTTCCCTAGACAGATATGGTCCTCGGGGCAGGATGAAAGTAAAGGGTCAGATTGAAGCCAAGAAGGATAGAGTAATGGAGCTCCTGCATGAAAGGAGACATCAGGGACGGCAAGCAGCTTCACCCCCGGCATCCCTGCTTCTGGTTCTCTTAACACATTGAACTTAGAATTTAGCCCGTGGTTAACCAGTGCCTCGCTCATACCTTCAAGGGGCTGCCCCCCAGTGAAAGCACTGTCCCTTTGGGTACTTTTCTAGCACCTCTGGGCAGGTGACAGTTTGAAGGCTCTGACAGGTGAGTTAATTATAGCAACTCTGGCCACTCTGTGCCCAGGGCTTAATTTTACTTTCCTCACTGTGATCTCAGATGATATACAGCCATGTTGTCCCACAAAGTACAATGAGATCCAATGACAAAGTTAAGTTGCCAATAACATAGTGATGCCTAAATATGAACATAAACCTCTACCACTGTCATGTTCCCAGGGGAAAATTGTAGGACTGCCTAACCTTGCAAGTTAAGATCCAAATATGTTAAAGAAGTTAAAGTCCAAAATCAAATTCTCTTGGCCCTTTCATACATTCATTGATTCAACAGCTGTTTATTAAAAAAACCACTCTGTGTACTCTTCCAAGTGTTGGGGATATGTTGGGAAATAAAGCAGACCAGAGGGGGGAAAAAGTCCTGCCCTTCTGGAGCTGACTTTTCTGCAGACTTCGAGTGAAAAGGCCAGAATTAAATTTCCATAAGCATCCTTACTGGTGTCTTAGTCTGGTCCTGTCAGGCTAGAGTGATCTTGAAACCTTGGCGGAGTTCATGTTCTCTCGGCGGCCACAGTCTGGGCCGCTTCACAGGAAGAGGTGTCATGATGCAAAATTGTGCTGATTCAGCAGCCAGTGTGTGAAGAGCACACCGGTGGGCCCAGAACTATCTTGTTCCCTCTTTTCCCCACTCTTCCCAAACTACCACGTTTTGAAAACAGCCCAATCCCCTAACCCTGAAATAGTAATGCAGGGCATGTTATATCTGAGCAGTAGTTTCTAAAACAGTTTTTGGTGTTTCCGAAGGTCATCGTGCTGCAGCAGGAGGCCGCGTCTAGGACACACCTTTCCCTCTCTTACAAGCAGTCATTTTCACGTTTGTGCCGTAGAGCTATTTGTACGGCCCCTTTCTCTGGATTTACTGAAATCTAAGAAGGCTGAGTCTTAGGGAAGACTTACCCCTGGTATTTAATTATCCAATCCAGTGCTAACTGGAAACACTTTGTGTTGGGGGTGGTGGTGTGACTCGAGACTGTGGACAAGCCTCGTGGATTCCAGCTCACCGCATCCACTTTCCACCCCTCCCCAGTCTTTGAATAGAGAGTGGAATTCGGGCTAATTTGTCTCGCATTACCTACCAGATCTGCTGTTAACAGTTGAAAGCTGGAAACATTCTAAGAACACAGGAACACACAGGAACCTTCTGCTTTGCCATTCTAAAGCCCTACCTGACTTCCGTAGACCACCAGTGTCCGGAGGGGCCGGTCGCGACTCTCTGCCCTGCGGTTGTCGTTGAGCCTCACCCGAGCTGCTGGTCGGCCCGCCGCTGCCTCGCTGTGCCCTCGGAAGCCTCTGCTTTCTGCGCACGCCTGCCAGGGGTGGTTTCAGGTACGGCTGTGCGCCTTGCACAGGGAGGCGGCCTGCTAACAGCCTTCCCTGGTGCCGAGACTCAAGCGGCTTTGTTTCAGATGTGCGTCCCAGGCCTTGTTTTCCTCAGGTTGCAGACCTGGGCAGTCCCCTTCATGGAGACTGGACAGTGCTGCTGTGAGCTGGAGTTTCTCACTCAGCTCAAAAGAATGTATGGTCTTAGGCTTAAAGCCTCTCGCCCAGTCTGTGTTATTTTAAAACCAACATCCCAGCTGAAAACGTGAGCTGGGTTACGGGATACAGGCTGAGAGTGCGATAGAACCTCTGGCCGATGCCTTGAACCTGAGCACGTCCACCTTGGCCACGGGAGAAGCCCCAGTTACCCCACGTGTGTTTTGTTCCTGCACACTTTACCCCTTGTTTGTTTCTCATGGTTTGTTGCCTAGGGTAACATAGTTAGAGCTTTGAGAGGGCCCAGAAAAGACTACCTTGTTTCAGGGACTGCTCTTCCCAGTGGCAGAGCTGGCAGTTACAGTAGGCACGTTCTCCTGCACTGGTTGGCGCAGAGCCGCAGTCCAAAGCCCCAGGAGCGTCCTTGGGTTGCCACGGCAACGGTAGCTCTTCCTGGGGGATTCTGTGGTTTCCCCCCCCACCCCCATTCAGCAACTGAAGGTAAATGTCTGGCTCTCAGGAGCCTGGCCTCCTGGACTTTGTTCCAGAGTGTGGCCAACACGTGGTCAGGATTGGCTGTTGATTCTTGGGTATTATTCTTGCCTTCCTCCCCTCTCTGGTTATGAACCATTTGAGAAATAAGAAACAGAGTCAGGTGGATAGATGATGATAGATGAATTATAATGACAGACTATAATTATAGAATTTCATCTGTCATTATAGATCGGTTACAGATGCAAGTGAGTTTGAGGAACAGAACTGCGTTTGAGAGACACTTCCCCACGGGTCACTATGGTGCAGATAACAGGGCAGGCCTCTCCCACCCTCCCTGTCCCCTTTCCACTGTAGGGACAGGGCCTGTTCCTGGTAGGGGTGGGGAACAGAAGAGAGCTTGTGTTCTCTGTGGGCAGCGGGTCTGGGACTAGGGTGAAGAGAGTGAGGCCAGCAAAACCTTAGTGCGTTCAATGTTGTTGATCTCGGTCACTATTTTTAAAGATCAGAATTCATGTAAAAAAAATCCATGATGAATAAAATCTCAAAAATTTAAAAGAGAGACAGGGTCAGTATTGCTGACGTTTCCCTTGCCTCAGGCTCCAGGAGGACTGTTACTGAGACTGTCTTACCTTTAGTGCCCAAGGCAAAGGGTACCCTCACCTTATCCTAGTCCTTGCCCAGCTAGTTCTTCCTGAATTGACAGAATCCATTTAAGTCACTTTCTTGCTTGTGGATGGAGTGAGGAAAAGGACCGAAGAGGGCAGGAATGTTAGTCACTGCACTCCCTCCACACGGAAGGAATGAACTCAAGTAGGATTTAGAAGCCACATTTTCCATGACTATAAAAAATGTTCAGTTATTTTCCATAGAGGGAGTATTAGCTCTCTGAGAGGAAGGTGCAAAAGCATACATTAAGGGTTCCAAAGTAAGGGACGTCTGTTTCCAGTTAGAGAACATATTATAAAGTTGGATGTGAGGGTAACTAGCTCTGCGAGTACAGTTATTGTGTGGATGTGGTTGGCTAGGTGGGCAGTGTTTTCTCAGAGCTCTCTGCTACATCCTTGCTACTCCAGGGTTGGTCCATGGACCAAAAGCTTCAGCATCACCAGGGAGCTGGACAGAAATGCAGAACCTCAGGCCCCACCCATGACCTACTGACTCAATCTGCATTTTTTCAGGAGCAGCCAGTTGATTTGTACTTGCTTTGTAAATTATTTACAGTTCAGCTGTGTTGTGGAACGTCCATAGCCTTCATTTATAAATTCATTAAACCAACTCTAGATTTCCCCCTACTTAAATGGCTTCGCTGGACATCATTATGCTCTTAGGAAACCAGTGGCTAGGTTTGCTTGTACCAGTACTTTGTTCCTAGGTGTACGATGTACTTTACTAAGCTCAGTGCTTGAGGAAGCTGAGTTTGTCAAAAGGTAGGTTGCAGGAGCTAATTTAGGACTTGAACCCTGGATTGTGAAAAAAAGTAATATGATGAGGCTTAGGGGTAAAATTATTAGCCACCTTGAATGGTTTTAACAGTAGGTAGAGCTTTATGGATATACTAGTAACACATGCAGGTGACTTTTTTTTTTTTTTTTTTGCTGTACGCGGGCCTCTCACTGCTGTGGCCTCTCCCGTTGCGGAGCACAGGCTCCGGACACAGGCTCCGCGGCCATGGCTCGCGGGCCCAGCCGCTCCGCGGCACGTGGGATCCTCCGGGATCGGGGCACGAACCCGTGTCCCCTGCATCGGCAGGCGGACTCCCAACCACTGCGCCACCAGGGAAGCCCCATGCAGGTGACTTTTTGTTCCACTGCTTTGTTTTTGACTTCAGAATAAAATTTGTAGTTTAGGTATTGTGCATGTGTCTTTTTGTTTTACAGTACATTGAAGATTAGGTAGTATTTTGGGTTTTAAAGCCTCGAGAGCTGAACTATGGTAGTGATTAGTGAGTTCTGAAAAACTTCAAGATGACTGACATGATTCTGTGATTTAAAGCTGTAAGTTATAATTGTATTAAACAACTGGTATTCCATATATTGACATAAATAAGGAGTAAAATTAAAGTTGTTTATGGCTTCAGAGAAATGTGACTTGAAACAAATTCTTTTATTTCATAATTAGCATATGGGATAGCAAGTCTAGCTGTGTTAAGTTCAAATTATTGTGTTAGACATTGCATGTAATAGGAAGATGTAGAAAATACCTACTGATGTGGAAGCCTCTACTGTTTTTTTTTTTTCCACAATGAGTCCGTTTATTTTACTTCAAGTCAAAGACTGAAATTGACCATAAATAAGATAACAAAGTGTCCTGAGACACTGGGTATGAAGCACACTTGTAAATAAGTCTACAGCTACCTCATCTGTGCAAGACTACTAAAAGAGCTGAAAAACAATTAGCAAGATTTTCGCTTACCTTAATAACAATTCAAATATCCTTATTTAATTCACCTTGCCACTGAATTATCTACACTTACCACCTGTTGTGCTGAATGCCTATATATGTGCCAGGCATATGAACACACTTTTTACGGATCAGCAGTCTTATGTAAATTATCTCAAAATGACACTGTGAAATAGGTATTATTAGCTTCAAGGTCACACAGGCACTGAACGGCCAACCTGTGGAGAAACCCAGATCAAAGGGGTCTATCAACAGCATCCTTCCCTTTATGGCAGGATGCCGCAGCAGAAATACTATACAGTCTTAAGTATCAAAATTGTAATTGGTTGGAATTATTCCCGCTTTCAAAATCTTCAGATAGTCTCAAGTAGAGGAAGTGTCTACCAACAATGTCAAAAAGGAATACCATGTGTCAAAGAGGCCTGTCCAAAGACAAAATTCCAGGAGTCTCTTGGGTAAAGATCGATCATTGTTATTCCCACAACACAAAAAGCATCTTCGGGTTTCTTCTTTTTTAAGCACTTCAGGATCTGCCCTGCATGAATCTGTAGGTTCTGCGTGTTATCATTGATTCTAAAGGAGCACCTCGTTGCAGAGACAGGAACTGGTTCTAGGAGTTTTACCGTCAAGCCATAGAAAAATGCTTCCCAGTAGCCCTTGAGCCATTTCACATATTCTTCACTGATACTTCTGGTGTTTCCTAGCAATCCTGCAGGCTGATAATCTATCTCAGCCACTGAAGTTCATCGTCTCCGGGTCGTGTCACCCTGAGGAAGACACCAGGTGACTAAAAGCCAGACTCACAGTGACAGGCCTCTTCCATTCACGTGGCGTGCCTGCACAGAGATTTCATCCTTCCCTTTGAACGGGTCAGACAGCTGTTCCACCGCGAGGCTTCAGGGAGAGGACAGCTCCCTCTCAAGTTTCTGCCTCACAAGGACCGGCATGTCTGGGCCTGGGCGGGAGCGCGTGGTGCCTTCACCTGTCATCCCGCCGGGCGTTGACGCTGCCCGCCGGGTGCCCTGCGCCGTGCCCTGCACCCGACGCCATGCCGCGCCCCTTTATTATTTTTTATTTTTTATTAGTTTCTGCTTTATAACAAAGTGAATCAGTCATACATATACATCTGTTCCCACATCCCTTCCCTCTTGCGTCTCCCTCCCTCCCATCCTCCCTATCCCACCCCTCCAGGTGGTCACCAAGCACCGAGCTGATCTCCCTGTGCTATGCGGCTCCTTACCACTATCTATCTACCTTTCGTTTGGTACTGTATATATGTCCATGCCACTCTCTTGCTTTGTCACAGCCTACCCCTCCCCCTCCCCATATCCTCAAGTCCATTCTCAAGTAGGTCTGTGTCCTTATTCCTGTTTTACCCCTAGGTTCTTCATGACATTTTTTTTTTCTTAAATTCAATATATATGTGTTAGCATACGGTATTTGTCTTTCTCTTTCTGACTTACTTCACTCTGTATGACAGACTCTAGGTCTATCCACCTCATTACAAATAGCTCAGTTTCGTTTCTTTTTATGGCTGAGTAATATTCCATTGTATATATGTGCCACGTCTTCTTTATCCATTCATCCGACGATGGACACTTAGGTTGTTTCCATCTCCGGGCTATTGTGAATAGAGCTGCAATGAACATTTTGGTACATGTCTCTTTTTGAATTATGGTTTTCTCAGGGTATATGCCTAGTAGTGGGATTGCTGGGTCGTATGGTAGTTCTATTTTTAGTTTTTTAAGGAACCTCCATACTGTTCTCCATAGCAGCTGTACCAATTCACATTCCCACCAGCAGTGCAAGAGGGTTCCCTTTTCTCCACAACCTCTCCAGCATTTATTGTTTCTAGATTTTTTGATGATGGCCATTCTGACTGGTGTGAGATGATATCTCATTGTAGTTTTGATTTGCATTTCTCTGATGATTAATGATGTTGAGCATTCTTTCATGTGTTTGTTGGCAGTCTGTATATCTTCTTCGGAGAAATGCCTATTTAAGTCTTCTGCCCATTTTTGGATTGGGTTGTTTGTTTTTTTTGCTATTGAGCTGCATGAGCTGCTTATAAATTTTGGAGATTAATCCTTTGTCAGTTGCTTCATTTGCAAATATTTTCTTCCATTCTGAGGGTTGTCTTTTGGTCTTGTTTATGGTTTCCTTTGCTGTGCAAAAGCTTTGAGGTTTCATTAGGTCCCATTTGTTTATCTTTGTTTTTATTTCCATTTCTCTAGGAGGTGCGTCCAAAAGGATCTTGCTGTGATTTATGTCATAGAGTGTTCTGCCTATGTTTTCCTCTAAGAGTTTGATAGTTTCTGGCCTTACATTTAGGTCTTTAATCCATTTTGAGCTTATTTTTGTGTATGGTGTTAGGGAATGATCTAATCTCATACTTTAACATGTCCCTGTCCAGTTTTCCCAGCACCACTTATTGAAGAGGCTGACCTTTCTCCACTGTACATTCCTGCCTCCTTTATCAAAGATAATTTGACCATATGTGCGTGGGTTTATCTCTGGGCTTTCTATCCTGTTCCATCGATCTATCTTTCTGTTTTTGTGCCAGTACCACAGTGTCTTGATTACTGTAGCTTTGTAGTATAGTCTGAAGTCAGGGAGCCTGATTCCTCCAGCTCTGTTTTTCGTTCTCAAGATTGCTTTCGCTATTCAGGGTCTTTTGTTTTTCCAAACAAATTGTGCAATATTTTGTTCTAGTTCTGTGAAAAATGCCAGTGGTAGTTTGATAGGGATTGCATTGAATCTGTAGATTGCTTTGGGTAGTAGAGTCATTTTCACAATATTGATTCTCCCAATCCAGGAACATGGTATATCTCTCCATCTATTTGTATCATCTTTAATTTCTTTCATCAGTGTCTTATAATTTTCTGCATACAGGTCTTTTGTCTCCTTAGGTACGTTTATTCCTAGATATTTTATTCTTTTTGTTGCAGTGGTAAATGGGAGTGTTTTCTTGATTTCACTTTCAGATTTTTCATCATTAGTGTACAGGAATGCAAGAGATTTCTGTGCATTAATTTTGTATCCTGCTACTTTACCGAATTCATTGATTAGCTCTAGTAGTTTTCTGGTAGCATCTTTAGGATTCTCTATGTATAGTATCATGTCATCTGCAAACAGTGACAGCTTTACTTCTTCTTTTCCGATTTGGATTCCTTTTATTTCCTTTTCTTCTCTGATTGCTGTGGCTAAAACTTCCAAAACTAAGTTGAATAAGAGTGGTGAGAGTGGGCAGCCTTGTCTTGTTCCTGATCTTAGTGGAAATGGTTTCAGTTTTTCACCATTGAGGACGATGTTGGCTGTGGGTTTGTCATATATGGCCTTTATTATGTTGAGGAAAGTTCCCTCTATGCCTACTTTCTGCAGGGTTTTTATCATAAATGGGTGTTGAATTTTGTCGAAAGCTTTCTCTGCATCTATTGAGATGATCATGTGGTTTTTCTCCTTCAACTTGTTAATATGGTGTATCACATTGATTGATTTGCATATATTGAAGAATCCTTGCATTCCTGGAATAAACCCCACTTGATCATGGTGTATGATCCTTTTAATGTGCTGTTGGATTCTGTTTGCTAGTATTTTGTTGAGGATTTTTGCATCTATATTCATCAGTGATATTGGCCTGTAGTTTTCTTTCTTTGTGACATCCTTGTCTGGTTTTGGTATCAAGGTGATGGTGGCCTCGTAGAATGAGTTTGGGAGTGTTCCTCCCTCTGCTATATTTTGTAAGAGTTTGAGAAGGATAGGTGTTAGCTCTTCTCTAAATGTTTGATAGAATTCACCTGTGAAGCCATCTGGTCCTGGGCTTTTGTTTGATGGAAGATTTTTAATCACAGTTTCAATTTCAGTGCTTGTGATTGGTCTATTCATATTTTCTATTTCTTCCTGAGTCAGTCTTGGCAGGTTGTGCATTTCTAAGAATTTGTCCATTTCTTCCAGGTTGTCCATTTTATTGGCATAGAGTTGCTTATAGTAATCTCTCATGATCTTTTGTATTTCTGCAGTGTCAGTTGTTACTTCTCCTTTTTCATTTCTAATTCTATTGATTTGAGTCTTCTCCCTTTTTTTCTTGATGAGTCTCGCTAATGGTTTATCAATTTTGTTTATCTTCTCAAAGAACCAGCTTTTAGTTTTATTGATCTTTGCTATCGTTTCCTTCATTTCTTTTTCATTTATTTCTGATCTGTTCTTTATGATTTCTTTCCTTCTGCTAGCTTTGGGGGTTTTTTGTTCTTCTTTCTCTAATTGCTTTAGGTGCAGGGTCAGGTTGTTTACTTGAGATGTTTCCTGTTTCTTAAGGTGGGATTGTATTGCTATAAGCTTCCCCCTTAGAACTGCTTTTGCTGCGTCCCATAGGTTTTGGGTCGTCGTGTCTCCATTGTCATTTGTTTCTAGGTATTTTTTGATTTCCTCTTTGATTTCTTCAGTGATCACTTCATTATTGAGCAGTGTATTGTTTAGCCTCCATGTGTTTGTATTTTTTACAGATCTTTTCCTTTAATTGATGTCTAGTCTCATAGCATTGTGGTCGGAAAAGATACTTGATACAATTTCAATTTTCTTAAATTTACCAAGGCTTGATTTGTGACCCAAGATATGATGTATCCTGGAGAATGTTCCATGAGCACTTGAGAAAAATGTGTATTCTGTTGTTTTTGGATGGAATGTCCTATAAATATCAATTAAGTCTATCTTGTTTAATGTATCATTTAAAGCTTGTGTTTCCTTATTTATTTTCATTTTGGGTGATCTGTCCATTGGTGAACGTGGGGTGTTAAAGTCCCCTACTATGAGAGTGTTACTCTCGATTTCCCCTTTTATGGCTGTTAGTATTTGCCTTATGTATTGAGATGCTCCTATGTTGGGTGCATAAATATTTACAATTGTTATATCTTCTTCTTGGATCGATCCCTTGATCATTATGTAGTGTCCTTCTTTGTCTCTTCTAATAGTCTTTATTTTAAAGTCTATTTTGTCTGATGTAAGAATTGCTACTCCAGCTTTCTTTTGATTTCCATTTGCATGGAATATCTTTTTCCATCCCCTTACTTTCAATCTGTATGTGTCTCTAGGTCTGAATTGGGTCTCTTGTAGACAGCATATATATGGGTCTTGTTTTTGTATCCATTCAGCCAATCTGTGTCTTTTGGTGGGAGCATTTAGTCCATTTACATTTAAGGTAATTATTGATATGTATGTTCCTATTCCCATTTCCTTAATTGTTTTGGGTTCATTATTGTAGGTCTTTTCCTTCTGTTGTGTTTCTTGCCTAGAGAAGTTCCTTTAGCATTTGTTGTAAAGCTGGTTTGGTGGTGCTGAACTCTCTCAGCTTTTGCTTGTCTGTAAATGTTTTAATTTCTCCATCAAATCTGAATGAGATCCTTGCTGGGTAGAGTAATCTTGGTTGCAGGTTTTTCTCCTTCATCACTTTAAATATGTCCTGTCACTCCCTTCTAGCTTGTAGAGTTTCTGATGAGAGATCAGCTGTTAACCTGATGGGGATTCCCTTGTGTGTTATTTGTTGTTTTTCTCTTGCTGCTTTTAATATGATTTCTTTGAGTTTAATTTTTGACAGTTTGATTAATATGTGTCTTGGTGTATTTCTCCTTGGATTTATTCTGTATGGGACTCTCTGTGCCTCCTGGACTTGATTAACTATTTCCTTTCCCATATTAGGGAAGTTTTCAACTATAATCTCTTCAAATATTTTCTCAGTCCCTTTCTTTTTCTCTTCTTCTTCTGGAACCCCTATAATTCGAATGTTGGTGTGTTTAATGTTGTCTCAGAGGTCTCTGAGACTGTCCTCTGTTCTTTTCATTCTTTTTTCTTTATTCTGCTCTGCAGCAGTTATTTCCACTATTTTATCTTCCACCTCACTTATCCGTTCTTCTGCCTCAGTTATTCTGCTATTGATCCCATCTAGAGTATTTTTCATTTCATTTGTTGTGTTTATAATCGATGCTTGATTCATCTGTAGTTCTTCTAGGTCCTTGTTAACTGTTTCTTGCATTTTGTCTATTCTATTTCCAAGATTTTGGATCTTGGAAATAGAATCTTGGATCATCTTTACTATCATTATTCTGAATTCTTTTTCAGGTAGACTGCCTATTACCTCTTCATTTGTTAGGTCTGGTAGGTTTTTATCTTGCTCCTTCACCTGCTGTGTGTTTTTCTGTCTTCTCATTTTGCTTATCTTACTGTGTTTGGGGTCTCCTTTTTGCAGGCTGCAGATCCGTAGTTCCCGTTGTTTTTGGTGTCTGTCCCCAGTGGCTGAGGGTGTTTCAGTAGGTTGTGTAGGCTTCCTGGTGGGGGGGACTAGTGCCTGTGTTCTGGTGGTTGAGGCTCGATCTTGTCTTTCTGGTGGACAGGTCCACGTCTGGTGGTGTGTTTTGGGGTGCCTGTGGCCTTTTTATGATTTTAGGCAGCCTCTCTGCTAATGGGTGGCGTTGTGTTCCAGTCTTGCTAGTTGTTTGGCATAGGGTGTCCAGCACTGTAGCTTGCTGGTCGTTGAGTGAAGCTGGGTGCTGGTGTTGAGATGGAGATCTCTGGAAGATTTTCACCGTTTGATATTATGTGGAGCTGGGAGGTTTCTTGTGGACCGGTGTCCTGAAGTTGGCTCTCCCACCTCAGAGGCACAGCACTGACTCCTGGCTCCTCAATTTGGGATGATTCGTTGTCTATTCATGTATTCCACAGATGCAGGGTACATCAAGTTGATTGTGGAGCTTTAATCCGCTGCTTCTGAGGCTGCACAGAGAGATTTCCCTTTCTCTTCTTTGTTCTCACAGCTCCTGGATCTCAGCTTTGTTTTTGGCCCCGCCTCTGCATGTGGGTCGCCGGAGGGCGTCTGTTCTTCGCTCAGACAGGACGGGGTTAAAGGAGCCGCTGATTCAGGGGCTCTGGCTCACTCAGGCCGTGGGGGAGGGAGGGGCACGGAGTGCGGGCCGAGCTTGCGGCGGCAGCGGCCGGCGTGATGTTGCACCAGCCCGAGGCGCTCCGTGCGATTTCCCGGGGAAGCCATCCCTGGATCCCGGGACCCCGGCAGTGGCGGGCTGCACAGGCTCCCCGGAAGGGGGGCATGGACAGTGACTTGCGCTCGCACACAGGCCTCGTGGCGGCGGCAGCAGCAGCCCCAGCATCCCATGCCCGTCTCCGGGGTCCGCGCCTTTAGCCGCGGCTCGCGCCCGTCTCTGGAGCTCCTTTAAGCAGCGCTCTTAATTCCCTCTCCTTGTGCACCAGGAAACAAAGAGGGAAGAAAAAGTCTCTTGCCTCTTCGGCAGCTCCAGTCTTTTTCCGGGACTCCCTCCGGGCTAGCCGTGGTGCACTAACCCCTTCAGGCTCTCTTCCCACCACCAGTTGTAGGTTCTTTAAATGTAAAAAGAAAGCAATTGAAATTAATCAAGTGATGACTTGTTAATTTTCTAATATTTACTTGAGTGAAACATTTTATTTCTTCCAGGGAACAACAAATCATTTCAAGTTCAAGACATCTTAGACTAAGAAACTTTCAGCTGTGCTGAAAAACTTAGGAGATGGACACATTTTCCTTCCCTCTCATTTAAAAGGTTTTAAAGAAGAAATAAAATGTCAGAGGTTTAAAGTTAATATTTCAGGATGAATGATGATAATTCAGATGACAAGACAGAAGATGAACTGCAGTCCTTATTTATCGGTGATAAAAATGGAAACACATATGTATACAACCAAAAATCACCGTGTACCCAAAACTCTTCAACCAATAATGTGAGTTGGAATTCTGCCAACCCAGATGACATGGTGGTTGATTATGAAACCAACTCTGCTGTGGTCTTTGGAGAAACTATTTCTTTAAACCCTCAGTGTGTTGAAGTACTTGAACACCAAAAGTCTTCAAGTGATTTTTTTAGTAAGGAGATGTTAGATATGCACAAGGATTCCACATGTCTGTCTCTTGCACATGTTGTAAATACAGAGGAACCCAAAGATTTGCATCACAGTTGTCATTCCCTAGAATCATTTCAGGACCAGAGCGTTGAGACATCTCTGCCTTTTGTGTGGAATCCTAACGATGATGATTTGAACTGTACAGAAAACCCTACTGCCTTGGCGCTAAACCAGACATTTGACATGAAAGTGGATACTATTAACTGTACCTTCATAACACATGACACCACCGGAAAGAGTCAGTCTTTGCCTACCACTGCAAGCCTGCAGCCAACCAGCATGAGAAGTAGAAATACATCTTCATCCTGTTGCATTCCTCCATCTTCCCATTCTGATAAGATATATGTGAGAGAAATGAGTTATGATAGAGACAGCTTTGAAAACCCTCAAGCTACAGTGTCACAGGCCCAAGACACAACTTACACAGCATTTTCTGACATGGTGATGCAAACTGATTTGGTTCTTCCAGATACTGAAAATCACTGTCACTGTTCTTCGGGAAAGGTCACCAGTGAGTACCCAGATGGGGCACAGCAAAGACTAGGTGGAGAAAAGGAGATACAAGCTCTAACACCAGTTTCTGATGGCATGGATGTTCCCAGTGGGTCTGTATTACAAGAGTTCTTTTGTTCATCTAAAGATGAACCAAATAGTGAGAGACATTCACAGAGCTCTTATGAGCAAAAGGAAATGGGCCAGAATGTAAGAGAAACAGTGTCCAATTGTCTTATAGATGATGAATGCCCTTTACTGGTGCCAGCTTTTGATAAAAGCAAAACCCAAGTGCTGGACGCAGAACATCAAGTCACTGTGGCTAAAGACACACCAGTTGCCTCTAATGAAAAGGATTTGGGAACCCGAAATCATACCATAGAATTGATACCGAATAGCCCGCCAGGACAAAAGGTGGCTTCATCATTTGAACTGACTTGGGATGCAGATGATATGGTCATTAGTACAAATAACATAGTTTGCATGTCCACGCCAGTCCTAGAACCCACCAACGCAACCTTTTCTATCTCACCTATTGAAGGGACGGAGAAATGGAGTAAAGTGCAGAAGAGTAATCGAGAGCTTAGACGTTTACCAAATTTGAAGGGGGCACCGATGAACATGTCTAAACCTAATCTAGGAAAATCAACCACCAAAACGAATAGCCCCCTAGGCAGCAAAGTTAGAAAAACTGAAATTATAAGTTACCCGAGACCAAACTTCAAGAATGTCAAAGCAAAAGTTGTATCCAGACCAGTGCTACAGTCCAAGGACCCTGCTCTATCAAAGGCTGCACCCCGACCTCAGTTAACTGGGGCCTCATCACCCTCATCAGTGTCTTCCTCAAGACCGTCGACAGCTTTGAGAAAAACACCAACATCTGACTTAAATGCAGACACAAAAGCAGAAATCCTAAATAACAAGACACATAAGCAGCAATTTAATAAACTCATTACGAGCCAGGCTGTGCATGTTACAACTCATTCTAAAAATGCTTCACACAAAGTTCTAAGAACAACATCTGCCATGAAATCGAATCAGGAAGATGTTGACAAAGCAAGTTCTTCCAATTCAGCATGTGAAACTGCGTCCGTGGCTGCAGTTTTTCAGGAGATCAAAGGTGAACTCCCTGTTAAAATGGAAAGCACAGAATGTTTGCAAATGTCCTATACTTCCAACATCGATAGGATTAGCCCTGAAAAAAAAGGTGAAAAAGAAAATGGGACACCGACGGCAAAACAAGAGCTAAAAAAGGAAATTATGAATGAGACCTTTGACTATGGTTCTCTGTTTTTGGTAAGTGAAATTTTTGCCTGCTTCAGGAAATGGTGGTGGAAACGGAGAGATGTATTAGCAATTGCTTATCCACTAATAGTCAATAATATTGCTGAACTAGGTGTGCAGATTTGCTTTCAGGTATTGCTGTGTTACTCAGTAATTCTTTGTCTTGTCTGTCAGTACATTTTAGAATGTTAATTGGTTACCTGCATATTGAGGAAAAAAACACCTCAAGTCCAGTATTTTGTATTGAGTATCAACATTCCTTTTAATAGTAAGCTGAAAGAACAGGTTACTTTAATATTTTAGCGTAATTAGTTATTTGAAGTTAAGTATCTGATTATATTTTATATCTATGAAAAAATAAACGTTTTGTTTATGAACTTACAAATGTATTGGGCCACATTTGAGAAATGGCTAGGCAGTGCTGGTAAACAGTATCAACGTAAAAATAATTCCTGGTCTCCTGTTGAGGAAGCTGCCCCAGGTGGTGGAGCCCTGTCCTGTGAACAGGAGGATTCTGAATTCTGCCTCTGATTAGCTAAGGTGACTCTGGGCAAGTAACCTTTTGAGACGCAGAGGTGAAAGGATTGGGCTAGATGTCTGAGGTCTCTTGCAGTCCTAATGTATTGATTCCTGGTACTAAAATAAAACCCATTTTATTCATGTATAGTGAAAAGGTAGTATGTTTCATACAGTACCTGGCAGATGTTTGGGGGTTCCATTTAAACAAGAATTCACATGCAGTTCAAAGATTTTTTTTTTTCAGCATGGATATAGTTTTGACTCTAGCATGAAGAAACTAGCTTTCTGAGTGCTGGAAGCATTTGGGAGGCTGCTCTGGGCTTTGTGTGTTCATTCTCAGTGCTGTTTTGGCAGTGGGGACTTGCATGCATCTCTAGCCCCACATAGGCTTTTCCTGGGCGTCTGTCCTCTGGGCCAGGAGTGGAGGTCGGTGCCAGGGTAGGAAGGCAGACGGGAGTCATCTGTGTGGAGGTCTCATGTCTGAGAGGAGTGACACGTGTAGTTCGGTGAAGTGTTAAAGGGCTGTTTTAAGTGTTTTGAGGGTGCATAGGGAATTGTTAGGTCCTTTTAGGAAGTTATTCTTGAGCTAGTTCAGTTTAGAGTTGCTTTGGCGTTTATAGTAAATCTTCCTTTTAGGAAGAATGGCCCACCGCAGTGATGTCTAAGCTACTGAGACTGTCCGTTATTTCAAAACTCAGATTTTTATTTTTAAGTCCTTTTGAAGTCAGACTTAGGAAACTCATTTTATACAGTTTTTAATTAGATACGTTGTTAAATTAAATGACAACCTCTGGTAATTCTAAGCAACATTCTTAGTTTGGTGTTTATAGATACATATACATGAAAATAATACATTTATTCCTCCTTGATTTATGGGAGACTTTTTATTGTGCACTGATCTCCAACTGCCAGAAAACCTAGCATAAAGTTTCTTTAAATAACATTTGCCTTGCATATAAATTGGTTGTGTAATTTTGAAATTAAAAGTTTTTCTGATATATGCATTGGGAGTAAGGCTTAGCTTTCTATTTCCCATGTGCGGAATGAAAGCCTGTCTTTCAGGCTTATGGTGTGATGCTGAAGTAAGGTGATAGAATCATCCCATTGAAGTGGATCCCAGTACTGGAGAAGAAGCACTTTTCACCTTAGGAACCTTGCAGTTAGGATTTCCATATTTTCAATACTGACACTTTTACTTGTTGATGAGTATTAAAAACTCATTTTTCCCCATGATAATGTTTCATGTGCAATTCCCTCTAATATCGCTATTCACCTCTTAACACATTTCCGTGTATCATGGGGAAGGGGCCCAGCAAACCGTCCCTGGCCACAGGCATTGTATTTATTGTAGAGAGTTGAATGAGTGAGCCTTTGCATCGTGTTGTAGGCAAACCCCTATGTTTCTTTGTCATTTCAGCAGCACCCAAAGGCTCTGAATCTGCCCCGGTTCTGTGATGAGACAGTGCTGGATAAATGTGCATTTTCAATGTGCTCTGTTGGTCTTGAGACAAATTAGGCCTTGAGTTCACTGAATCCTTAGGTTGCCTGCAACCTTCCAGCTGTTTGGTCGGGGTTTACCTGAAACTTCAGAAAGCTTCTGTTGGAAAAGGAATTTGACTTTAATTTGATGCAGGTTGAGTATAGCTCCCCATTATAGAGGTTATATATTGGTGTTAGTATGTTAGATAAAAGGGATGGTGAATTATCTAAATGGAAAGAAATTGATATTTTTTTTGATGACTGCTCTGGGCCAAACCCTTTGCTCAGGTGCTTTATGTATATTATGTCATTTAATTTTCTCAGAAATGTTCAGGTGCTTTATACACTGTCATTTACTCTTGCCAGTAACAACAGGAAATTTGTTAGCTACAGTTTAAAGCTTCATAAGTGGTTACTTAACACACACACATAGCTGGTAAGTTGTAAAACTGAGATTCAAACTCAGGTCCCCTGACTTGAATCCTGGCCCTTTCTGTTCCACACACTGCAGGCTTTCAAAATTCTATGGAATGTCGGTTCTTAAAGGCAGAACAAATCTAATTTGTTAAAGATTCACTTTGTAAGTTGGTTAAAAGTTTGGTTTACTTTTTTAAAGGTTTTTCTGGGGAATTACCTTAGCCAGTTTTATGGTAGAGGGAGAAGATCTTTGTGTCCATTGCCTGCTTTTTTTGGCCAATTTTATGTTGCTTTCCAGTGTTCCCTTAGGATATTGCCCTATTTAATTTAGTTTTTAATCCACCTAGTGTATGTCATCAACATGGGGCTTTACATATCTCTAAGGGAAATTATCCACTTATGACTTTTTAATATATTTATTTATTTATTTATGGCTACATTGGGTCTTCGTTGCTGCACGTGGGCTTTTCTCTAGTTGCAGAGAGCCGGGGCTACTCTTCGTTGCGGTGCACGGGCTTCTCCTTGTGGTGGCTTCTCTTGTTGTAGAGCACGGGCTCTAGGCACACGGTCCTCAGTAGTTGTGGCATGTGGGCTCAGTAGTTGTGGCTTGTGGGCTCTAGAGAACAGGCTCAGTAGTTGTGGTGCACGGGCTTAGTCTCTCCGCGGCACGTGGGATCTTCCCGGACCAGGGCTCAAACCCGTGTCCCCTGCATTGGCAGGCGGATTCTTAACCACTGTGCCACCAGGGAAGTCCTGCACTTATGACTTATTAAGCAAAGAAAGAATGGTCCTGGTGGGGAATAGTCAACGTATAGGTTAAGAGCATCGATTTTGGAGTTTGATGTGGTTTCACATTGTAGCTCCATCCATTCATTGGCAAAATGCCCCCAGGCAAGTTACTTAGTCTCTGTGAGGCTCAATTTTTCTTTAATGGGAGAATACAAATGATAGCTTATGGTGTTGAACTTTGTTCTTTGAGCAAATCTCAGGCTCTCATTTCCTACATGTAGAATGAGAGTCTTTATTGGGTGCCTACTTTGTGCTCTATATGACGGTGATGGCTGGGATTTAGAGAAGGAAAGACACAGCCCCTGGCCAAACCTAGTGCCTAGTACAGTGGGTAGTATTAGAAGGTAAACAAAAAGGGACTGTTAGGTCCTCAGTTGGGAGTGTGTAGAGACTCCCTGTCCTGCTCACGGCAGAGTAGGGTGGTGGCGATGGGGAGAGTTGTCAAGGAAAGGAAGGCTTCTAGGGGTGAGAGCATGTTAGTCACTAGCTGAAGCTTAAAGATCAAGGATGAATGGAAGGGTGTTTTGGGTGGAAGGAATAACATGTACGAAGATGAAGAAACATTCTCATTTAGGGGACGCAGGGTAGTGAGTATCATGGGAGCTGGGGGTGCAGAACCATGAACAGTAAGGACCAAGCTGAAGAGGGTGGCAGGGCGGCCGCATCCAAAAGGCCTTATTTGGAAGAGTCGACTTTATCTGGGAGGCGGAGGGAAGCCTCCTAGCCCAGTTTGGACTTGAGAGAGATCTCCTTAGCAGGGGACCGGGAGGTGAATTGGATATGGTTCCAGGCGTCCCAGAAATGACGCAGCCTGTACTAAGGCTGAGGGAGAAGGGTGAGAATGACATCCAGAGGGGCTTAGGAGGTAAGAAAGGAAGCCCCTAGAAATAGCTTTCATTGTGTAAGTGGGGTGCCTGGGCACATGGTGGTGAATATGGGAAGAGCTAAGTTTTGAGATGAACGGGTAAAATTAATCTGATTTTTAGAAACTGCTTCCTGTTCTTCTGCTGTGAAATGCAGTATGATGAAAGTATCAACCTTGTAGGGTTATTAGGATTAAATGAATTGATACGTACATTTCAAACTTATTTTTCATTCTGTAAGGTCTGTAGGTTGATCAGTAAAAATAATATATAATAATAATAAAATATTTATAATTATATTATTATAATATAACAATAATATAAAAACAATAATATTATTGTCAACGTTGTTAGGTCGAGGTGCCTGACGGATGCTAAGTGAAGCAGAGGAAGAAAGAAACTGAATACATGGGGAACTCGGGAGAGAGTGTTGGCTTGGGCGTGAGGACTTGGGATACAGCGGTGTTTAGGTGGCAGTGGGAAGAGCGGACAGGATC
Source organism: Mesoplodon mirus (assembly GCF_964341445.2). Taxonomy (NCBI): domain Eukaryota; kingdom Metazoa; phylum Chordata; class Mammalia; order Artiodactyla; family Ziphiidae; genus Mesoplodon; species Mesoplodon mirus. Next base: position 24,191,125 of record NC_138996.1, on the reverse strand, counting down.
ACGTGGGGAGAGTATATGGTGAGAAAGCTTATGGTGAGGACCCTTGTGATGACCAGCCTTTGAAGGTATGGAAGAGCAGGACCCAGAAATGGAATAACCAGACAGATAGAAGGGAAACCAGCAGAGAGCTCTATGGGAGAAACCAGAGAAAGACGATGGAGTCATCGGCGTCGCAGACCATGTAGAGGGCCTCTAGGAAAAGGACTGAAAGCTGTAGCTTGAATTTAACTTGTGGCATCAGTCACCTTGGGAACAGTTTCCCTGATGGGGACAAAAGGCAGATCATGACGAATCAAAGAGTAAACTATGAAGAGTTTAAATGTCTTTATAGTAAAAATGAAAACTAAATGTCCATCTGGCATATCTGCTTAGACAGAAATTGTGTTTTTCTGCATACCTAACCCCACCAGGAGGTGGTATGGGGAAGGTATGATCTGGACTGAAACCTTCATGATTTTTTCCACAGGGTCATGCCTCAAAAACTGCAACCATCTCATGTAGGAGTCTAGCCAAGCCCAACTGCTCCGTTTTGAGGAAAACACCTGGTCCGAAAGCCAAAATGGGACCTTCTGTTTCCTGTTTGAGGCGGAGTGACAGTAGAAATCTCAACTCTGATCAAGCCATATCTCCCCAGAGGATAAGGCGTGTGTCCAGTTCTGGTAAGCATAAAATCATTCAGTTGTGTTTTATAGCAGCTTATGAATTATTTGAATGTAAAATTAGTCCTATCAGGCAGCAGAGAGACAGGTTTTGGTTATAGAGCTCTAATGCATTGTGTCACTAAAGCATGTAGCCTTTTGTGGACCAGCATCTTGCACAGGGAAGACTAAAAAGAAGTCTAAGACACAGCCGTGCTCCTTGAGTAACGTAAAGGCGAGTTGGGGAGAGAGAGATGTGCATAAAGCAACGTAAAAGCTATTCAGAAGCATGCATACACACACACACACACACACACACACAATTGGGCGCTGGTTATATACGAGTCATCTCACCTTTTTCTTTCTTTTAGTTCTGAGATATACATTTTAAAGTAATAACTAGAATTATGACTTGTAACATTATACCAGAACATATAAGATTTTTAGAAATGTCATGTAATGTCTGTCATTTCACTTTTAAATGTTTTACAATTGGTTAACTGCTTAATAACACTGGTGTGGTATACTAGTTTCATAATGTGCCCTCATCACGTATGAAGAGACTAGTGTTTTTCTTGAATTTTACGGAAAGATGTATTATAAAATCTTCAGGGATGTGAGGGTGACTAAGAAGTTAAACGTTTCTAATACGGACTTTGATTTATGTTGGTTTGTGTGGTAGAAGTAGTAAAGTCATGTTCCATTTATAAAATTTGAGAGCTTCCAAAGTAGCTGTTAAGTGTCTTCCTAAATTGGCAAAGGTTTGCATTTCTCTGTGTTAAAATAAGAACAGGAAATGGGAAAGGCAGCCCTTTTCATAGGGACTAAGACAGAAAGCCTGCTGGCCGCTCCAGTTGACCAAGAACACTCTGCAGGGAATACCCCTCATGTGAGCAGGTACAACATTGAGCAAATGAAAGGCATGTCAGATAGATTTAGAAGTAAGTTCCCTTATAAAAATAGTGACTGCTGTTGAATGGTCTGGGGAAAAAAAAAAAGTGCCTCAAGACTTATGTGTTCACACATGTGAGAACATTTTGCAGAAACTAACAAAACCAACTAAATCCTCAGGGGATCTCTTTACCTGTCTACACCTTAGTATTTTTAGGTTTTATTGTCCAATCCTGTTATGAAGCTGTCGTGTGAGAAGCTTATAACATGCAGACGTGTTTTAAGGGTGATTTACTTAGGTTCAGGCCTAAATAAATCAGGCCTTGTGCACCAAGGTCTTGAGGGTCCTGGGGAGCAAACCCAGGAAGAGGTATGGCTGGCGGAAGAGGGGTTTGTACGCATTTCCATTTCCATCCCCAGAGGAACTGAGTGGGAAGGAGGAATTTGTCAGCTCAGAGTGTTCATCCTTTGGGAGGAAAACAGAAGAGGCACTAAAGACATCGGGAGAAGCAACAATCCTTATTTTGGATGTTGCCACAGTTTGGGGAGTTGGGGCATAAGTGAGATCAAAGCTTTGGTTCTTGCTGTCGCTGCCATACAAGGCTTATGGATTTTCCAGGTGACAGGGAGCCCCTTCCTACTCGGGTGTCAGCAGCACCCGTGGCTTGGCGGCCCAGAGGGCCCTGGCCGCTGGCATCCTGGCCTGTTGTTAGAAGCGCTGCGTTCTAGCACTGCCATGGCCCCAGGGAGCTGCATGAGCTAGTCGTTTCCGCTCCCTGAGCTTCTGTGAAGTAGGAGGGTTGGAGAATGTCAGGCTCCATCAGCTTTTGCAGTCCTTATCTTTCTAGGGGCAGTTTGGAGCTCACCTAATTTTCTGAGCAGTGGCTGCTGCTAGTGTGAGTCTCTGGACCACATGGTGCTCGAATCCCAGAAAACCTGAAGCGCACACTTTTAAGAAATTAGGCCAGTACCCAGGATGTATTATAAATGATGGGATTCTTTTATGTAGATGATGCCACCAAGGAGTGACACAGTTTTGAAGTCCCTTTACTGTATGCTACATAATGCCATGCCTTAAAGAGGGAAAACTGGGTCTGCTTCATCTTAATGAAAAGACAGGAAATTTATTGAGCTTTTATTAACCTGTGTCAATAAGCTTAATAACTAAGCTATGCATTCAGAGTTTTCAACCCAAGTTAAAAACTAAATTATCGCTTACCTGGTGATTTTCCATGTATAAATGGGGAAAAAAATCAGTGTAACCAGAAATTTTGTAGATTTGTATTTGAGGTTTTTATTTTAATGGTTGGAAGCCTAACTTGATTATGCTGTGTTATGTTTCTAAAATATTAATAGCAGCTAACTTGTTTGGACGCTCACAATAGATTGAGAGGTGTTTTGTCGTGGAGAACAGGAAACTTAAGCGTCACAGAGTTAAAAGTAGAACAGAAAATCAAGAAGCAAAAACAATGCGCGTTTGGATCATTGAGCGCATATGGCCATTTACTGTACGATGAAGTGTCTGTGTCTTAGAAAATTGAAACCAAATGGATATCCTCTGTGCTCACACAGAGTTCGTCTCCTGAAAGGTAACCAGCAGAAATGTTCCAGCCAACTTGGGGTTTTCAATAAATCCTTTCAGAGAACTAAGTAGAAAACCAGACCTGGAGTTGACATTGCCATTTTCTTGAAGCTTTGAAATGAATATGAGAAAGAATTGTAATTAAACCCAAGGGCACTTTTCCATTTCACTTGTCAAAGTCTGGCAGTTCTAGTGTACAACATAACGACTGTAGTTACCTCTGCTGTGTAATATATAGAAAAGTTGTTAAGAGAGTAGGTCCTAAGAGCAAATCTCATTATGAGGGGGAAAAAAGTTTTCTAACTGCATCTAAATGAGGTGATGGATGTTAACTAAACTTACTGCGGTAATCCACTTCACAATACACGTTAAGTCAAATCATTATGCTGTACACCTTAAACTCACACAGTGATGTATGTCAATCATCTCATTAAAACTGGAAATAAAAAAGTAACTTAAAAAATCTGGAAGTTTGGGGCTTCCCTGGTGGCGCAGTGGTTGAGAGTCCGTCTGCCAATGCAGGGGACACGGGTTTGTGCCCCGGTCCGGGAGGATCCCACATGCCGCGGAGCGGCTGGGCCCGTGAGCCATGGCCACTGAGCCTGCGCGTCCGGAGCCTGTGCTCCACAATGGGAGAGGCCACAACAGTGAGAGGCCCTCGTACCCCCCCCCCCAAAAAATGTGGAAGTTTATCTGAAACCAGATTGTAAGTGATTATAACAAACCAGATCTAAACTAACTTTGTTTCTTTGGAATATGTATGTGTTTCAACCACTTAATTAAATAAGATGAGATAAGCAAGGAAAACTATTTCTAATAATAATTATAATGCCAGTGACAGAAGCTCACACTTATTAAATGCTTACCAGGCTTTGTTTTTACCATTTCACCTATAAATTCATTTAATCCTCATAAGAGTTCTGTGAGGCTTATCTGCATTTTGTAGAAGAGGAAGCCATCACAGTGAGGTTAAATAATTTGTCAAGGTTATGCAGCTGGGAAGTGGCAGAGGTAGTACATTCAGACCAGGTAACAGGCCTCTGGAGTCCATGCTCGTAACCTTCACGTTATTAGTCTAAAGAAACACTTTCAGTCTGACCGTGAGTTTTGGAAAAATTCAAATTCTTATGCTCAGCTGGATACTTCAGAAACTGTGGCATTTCTCTTGTCGAGCTCTTTTTTTTTTTTAATACATCTTTATTGGAGTATAATTGCTTAACAATGGTGTGTTAGTTTCTGCTTTATAACAAAGTGAATCAGTTATACATATACATATGTCCCCATATCCCCTCCCTCTTGCGTCTCCTGAGCTCTTGACTTAACATTAGATATCAGTTTACCACGATGTAAATGATTTTACATGGTCATTGCAGATTAATGCTGCTGAATAAATAACTGCTTAGGAAATACTTTGAGATCCAGTCAGGCACCTTCAGAGAGCGCCTCCCACCCTCTTTCAGAGGTAATACCAGTTCTTACCAGGTTTTAGATTATAAATATGTGTGTTCCTTCATACACACATGGAATTGACCTACCAGTGACCAGCCTGAGCCAGGTAGGATTACGGAAATAGAACAAAATATACACCCCACCCCACCCCACCCCACCCCCGCCCTGGGGCTCCTTTAAACTGCCTGGGGAGGGTGAATGCATGTTCCTGCAGCAACCAAAGAGCAGCACAAAGGGATCTGTAAGGGGTGTGGAAAAGGCCCTTAAGCGCTTTAGGATTGGGAGGAAAAGAATGTTCAGGGGCCCATCTGATCATAGCAGAGCCTGAAGAAAGGCCTCATGAAAGAGATGTTTCTCTAGAAGAAAACTGAAGACCATTTCAAAAGGGTAAACCTTCGTGTTAATTCATTTTATTGTGGGTTAGTAAAATAAGCATCCCAAAGCTGTAATGACTTGCCTACCCTTATAGGTTTCTCTTCTTTCCTGCTCAGCTGTTTTTGTAAACTGATTTCTTGTTCCTTTAGTGTTAGATTGACTTTAAAATCATTTCAATTTACTTTTGTATCATTTTGGCCTTTCTAGGCAAGAGTTTGAGAGATAGCAAGCGAAATTATGAGAATGTATTCACGCTTGCAGAAGTTAATTATTAAAACCCAGAAATGATCATCTAATAACTATTTCTAAAAGCCAACTTTAGTGTGTTGCTTATAGATGTTTCTGTATTTGTATGTAGTTAAACCATGTTTTTTTTTTTTTTTTTTTTTCTTTTTGCGGTATGCGGGCCTCTCACTGTTGTGGCCTCTCCCGTTGCGGAGCACAGGCTCCGGACGCGCAGGCCCAGCGGCCATGGCTCACGGGCCCAGCCGCTCCGCGGCATGTGGGATCTTCCCGGACCGGGGCACGAACCCGTATCCCCTGCATCGGCAGGCGGACTCTCAACCACTGCGCCACCAGGGAGGCCCCTAAACCATGTTTTAAAGAATGTATCTCAATGTTTCTTGCCATAAGAAAAGTAATACTAGTAAGGTGTTTTGAATGCTAATGAAAGCTGTTCTAAGCTTTCTGAGTGTATAATTCTCACAACTCATGAAGTATACGTACTGTGATTATTCCCATTCTACAGATGAGGATTTTGAGGTTTTGAAAGTTTAAGCAACTTGCCCAAAGTTACAAAGTTAATAATTGGTGGAGACAGGGAACAGACCCGACAGCCTGGTCCCAGGCTCTATGCTTCTGACCTCTGTCCGTTGCGTACACGCGGTAGTTCTGACACACTCACTTCATCACTTAACAAGGATCTGTTGAGTGCCTGCTTGTGCTGGGAACTGTTCTAAGTGCTGGACATGAAGAGGTGCACAAAAGAGACAAATTCTTGCCCTTGTGGAGCTTAAATTCTGGTCGGAAAATCAAACACGAGGACAAAATGTTTAGTGTGTAAGGTAAGTGCTAAGGAGAAAAACAAAGCAGGGAAGGGAGTTAGATCTTTAAACAGGGTGATATTTGAGCAAACACATGGAGGAGGTGAAGGAGGGCGGTATTTGACTATCAGGTGGAGGGAAGAGCAAGTGCGGGGCGGCCAGGGACTGGGCATGAGGCCAACCAGGGAGGGTCTTAGAGGCACCTGGAAGACAAGCATCTTCTCTCTTCTTCCTCACTTACATTGTCACTGTGAATTCTTGATCATTTTGCAGGCATTCCACACAATTCTGCTCACTTGGCAAGTAATTCTGAGAAGACTGTTCCAGATATGGAATGACTCATAAGCGGAGCAGTCTGTCTTATTTGTCCATTCAAGAAGCGCTTTGAGCGCCTGCTGTGTGCTGGGCAGCTTACTAGATCCTGAGAACATAAACGTGATTTATAGGTCATTTTAACGCACGCGCTAGTTGGAGGGTGAGGTGGAAGGCGGGTGGTTTCAGAAAACCATTTGAGGGCAACCTCTTCATTCTTCAAACCCCAGCTGAACTGTCCTGTTCTCTGTGATACTTTGCATTTATTACACTGTGCTATAATTATTTCCTTCCATATCTGGAAGATATCCATAAGGACAGAGCCCAGGTCTTAGTTATTTTTATATTTTCCAGCTCTCAGCACAGTGTACCTCTTACACAACAGGTGTAAAATGTTGTCTGGCTTGATTTGAATGGAAACTTGTATGAAGTACTATGTGTCCACAGTAAAGGGAACACCAGTAACTCAGCCCAAGGGAAGGCTGGAGAAGGGTGGTGACATTGAACTGGCCTTGGAATGTGCCCATAGGGGTTTGCCAGGCATGGAAGGTTGCTGGCTTTCCCTGGGGTGCAAATGTAGCCTTATGAAAGACCTGGAGTGTTTGGGGAACATGGTGGAAGGCAGGGTCAACATGCCTTGAGTAGGCTGTGTCTTGGGGTAAGTGATGGGTGAACCCCAAGGAAGGTCGCGGCAGATTAGTTCTAATAGTTTAGGCACAAACTTGTAAGAGTTACACCAGCATTTGGTAATAGAAAGCAGAGTGAGGGACTTCCCTGGTGGCACAGTGGTTAAGACTCTGCGCTCCCAGTTCAGGGGGCCCAGGTTCGATCCCTGGTCTGGGAACTAGATCCCACATGCATGCCGCCACTAAGAGTTAGCATGCCACGACTAAAGAGCTGGTGAGCCGCAACTATGGAGCCCGCCTGCTGCAACTAAGACCCGACGCACCCAAATAAATAAATAAATATTTTTAAAACAGTAAAAAAGAAATCAGAGTGAAAATATTAAAAATGTTTTGGAGGACAGGGCTCCGGTCAGCTTCAGTGGTGGTGAACAGTCCCAAGTGTCTCCTCAGCTTTCTTGTCTGGGTGGCCATGGGGTGAAACAGGGACTAGAGCAGCAAGAAGAAATTGTCAGAAAGAGAATGATGGGTTAGTTTGGGGCATGTTGAACTTGAAGAGACTAAAGACTTGAGAAAGCACCTCAAAGGCGTGTGTGCATGTTTGAGGCTTAAGACTGTAAAAACATGTGGAGGGTGAGGAAGCCTGTGGGAAAAGAGCTGGTAAAGAGATCAAGGACGGGGATGAGGGACAGCCAGGCGATGGGAGCATCCAGGTGTGTCCAGGGCACAGGCAAGGTAGTCTTTGAAATAGAGACGGGGGTGCAGAGGATGTGGATACAAACCCATCTGGAGATTAAATAGTGGGAGGTAAGAGTGCAGGTTCAGACTAGCACCTGTGGAGAATGGACAGCTTCCTCTTTCAGATTTTCTGGCTCATTTTTATGGGGTTAGGTGATTTCTTTCAGGGGAGTTTGTGCAGATTTTATTGATTTATTTTTGTAGCCTTAGAAAGGGAAATAAACTGAAGACAGGATTCAGTTTTGAGTCTCAATGACCTCGTTGTTCAAAGTAGCTCTGCTCATGAACCTTGGCTTCTAATGAGACAGGAGGCTCCCCAGGTGCCCACCTCGGTTCATATTAGGAGTTTTCAGGGTGAGTGCCAGGTGAGCTCACTCACGACCAGGTCAGTACATTTGCCGATGAACATGTGAAGAACCTTGCTCATCTTCGTGGTACCTGGGAAAGGATGCAACCTGTCTAAGCCTTTGACTTACTACACCCTTAGTTGCGGGACACATGTTCCCAGGCCCGTGACTCAGGACGTTATTTTTGTTTAATCTCTACCTGAAGCAGCAGACACCTTGTGAACATACTTGCAGAAACAGGTACTGACAGTATCACCATGAACACTGTGCTTCTGTGTAATTCGAGTCATCATGAGAACCTTGTTTTGTGGGATGTTCTTCTTTCTCTGCCAAATTACTGCCCTCTTAAGAGAGACTTGCTGTGTTTCTCTTATGACTCACCTGTACTGCTGTGACTTTATCTTTTGAGTTTACTCTCAAATCTAAGCAAATGGTGATGGTTATGCAGAGTACAGTTTCTTGTACCCTGCTGATATAATATTGCCTTAGCTAACTCACGAATGTGACTAAAGACACATTTTGCAATATATAAATGTGAATATATACTACTGAAATTCTGCATTTTGGAAGGTAATTTGTTCCCTTAGCAGACTGAAAGTGTAAACTGTGCAAGCCACACTCCAGAGCCTGAGGAATCGTGGGATAAGTAAGACATGATTCGTGGCCTCAAGGTACCAGCCAAGATGGGCAAAGGCAAGTTCCTCCCTCATTACATCTGTCCTTATAGTACTATAAAAAAAGAGCTGTAGGATTTCAGAAGAGGGTACGATTACAAATATCAAATTTTGTTGAAATTCTTCCTTGGGATAATAATATAGGTAATTCTGTAATATAATAGAGGTATACCTTTATATTACAGAAGGGCCAGTCTTGGTTGAGTATTGATGCTCTCTGCTGTTCAATTTTTGACACTGAAACCCCAGAACTAAAAATAAGAAGAATACATATGGATTGAGGTGTTTTTCAGGACTTGGCTGGTACACTAGGAAGTAGAAATGAAGGCACAGTTGGGGTTCAGAGTATGGAATATAAAGATTGAGGACAGTCAGTACAGAATGTATGGACATACGGAGGAGGGCAGGTGGGCAATTAGGACGTGATGCATGGGTGTGCAGGCAGTCAGCAAAGAGAAGAGGCTCTGACAGAGCCCGGTCTGTCCGTGTCAAGAAAGGGATGTGGGAGGCATTGTCCCAAGCAAGGTGAACCTTACTCAGCCCCGCTCTTACCTTGAATTTAACCAGTTAATTTGAATGTCACATCAGGTTTCCAATGTCCCCTTCCCAGCAGGCTATTTAAAAAGTATAACACTGGGCTTCCCTGGTGGCGCAGTGGTTGAGAGTCCTCCTGCCAATGCAGGGGACACAGGTTCGTGCCCCGGTCCAGGAAGATCCCACATGCCGCGGAGCGGCTGGGCCCGTGAGCCATGGCCGCTGAGCCTGCGCGTCCGGAGCCTGTGCTCCACAACGGGAGAGGCCGCAGCAGTGAGATGCCCGCGTACCGCGAAAAGAAAAACAAAAAAAAAAGTATAGCACTTTAGAAGTGGGAAGTGGGGGGGGAGAGAACATCCTTAATCTCATCAATGCCCAGTAGTCTCTAACTTCACAATTTATAGCTATTCAGTGCCTTTTCTTTTTACATATTCTCATGCACATATGCTTACGTATTTCTTTTTTCTTTTTTTTTTTTTTTTGTGCGGTACGCAGGCCTCTCACTGTTGTGGCCTCTCCGGACGTGCAGGCTCAGCGGCCAAGGCTCACGGGCCCAGCCGCTCCACGGCATGTGGGATCTTCCTGGACCGGGGCACGAACCCATGTCCCCTGCATTGGCAGGCGGACTCTCAACAACTGTGCCACCAGGGAAGCCCTATGCTTATGTATTTCTAATGGGGACAGAGTTCCTACTGTTTTAAAAACCCCATGCCTAACAGTCAATAGGCACTTCCTTAGTTGATTGAATTTTCTTTTTCATTTTAAAAGGTGTGGTGCCTATTTTCCTGGATTCTTAAATTTTTAAACATTCTTTAAAAATATGGTTTAAAAGGACTGTAGTCATCATCTCAATGTGCTGTGATTTATTTCTTCAGACTTGTTTGAACATTAGGTTGTTTCCAGTGTTTTTCAGTATGTTAACTCTACACTGAAGAACTTTGTATATCAGTACTTACTCTGGTCAGGTAAGTTACTGAGATACATTCCTTTAGGTGGAATCAGAGGGTGTGAGCATTTTTAAGACTTTTGATACACGTTGCCAAGTTGCTCTTCAAAAATAGCGTGCAAGTCTGTGCTCCCACTCCGAATATATAAGCATGTTTCCCAACACCCTAGCCAACGTGTACTTTTTTAATTTCTTTTTTTTATTGAAGTATAGTTGCTGTACAATATTATATAAGTTACAGGTATATAATATAATGATTCACCATTTTTAAAGGTTATACTCCATTTATAGTTTTTATAAAATATTGGCTATATTCCCCGTGTTGACATTTCTAACACCCTTGCCAAATATTCACTGTTTAGGAAAGTGCAAAATGGTATCTTATTTTAATTGGAATATGCTTGGCACTCAAATATTTGTTGGATAAATGTAGATATAAGGGTCACCGTGCTGAGGTACAGAAGTGAACGCAAGATCAAAACGTGCCCTCTGTGAAGTTACATTCTGCTGGGAGAGACAGGCTATTCATAAGTAAATAAAGTACAAAGGATGTTTGACAGTGTACAGTACTAAAGAGAGAAAAAATACTAACGCAGAATGGGGGATGTGACATGTTGGGGTGTATGGGCATGGGAAAGAGAGAGAGAGGTAGCTTTTTTTTTTTTAATTCCTGCTATCGTATTTTTTAATTCCTAAGAGTTCTTATTTCTTTATATATATATATATATATATTTTGCGGTACGCAGGCCTCTCACTGTTGCGGCCCCTCCCGTTGTGGAGCACAGGCTCTGACGCGCAGGCTCAGCAGCCATGGCTCACAGGCCCAGCTGCTCCGCGGCATGTGGGATCCTCCCGGACCAGGGCACGAACCCATGTCCCCTGCATCGGCAGGCGGGCTCCCAACCACTGTGCCACCAGGGAAGCCCCGAGAGGTAGCTTTTGAGTAAAGGCCTGCGGGGAGCCAGCTGTGTGAACATCTGGAAGAAAATCACACCAGTCAGAGGGAGGAGCAAGTGGAAAGACCCTGAGGTGGAGCTTGACTGACAGCTCTTAGGAGTAGCAAGGAATGAAGTAAGGAAAAGTGAAATAGGAGACGAGGTGTGACAGGTGGTGGAGAGCCAGATTACGTATAGCCTTGAAAATCATAAGGACTTTGGCTCTTAACCACAGTGACTTTAATTTTAACAGAAGCAGTGTTACAGCTGTGTAGAGAATATGCTGAGTGGGAGTGAGAGGCTCAGCAGAAACATCCATGAGGAAGCATGGCTCTCATCATGGCAGGAGGCTGTGGCTCCATAGGGTTGTGGAAGGGTTGGGTGGGGCGATGAGAGGGGGCCAGGTTTAGATATACGTGTTGAAAATGAAGACAGCAGGATTTGCTGTTGGCATGAGGATTGAGAGTAAAAGAGAGGAATCAGAGATAACCCTCAACATTTTGGTGTGAGCCGTGGCAGGATGCTGCTGCCGTGAACTGAGATGGGGAAGGATGATGGAGACACGGATGTTGGGAGGTGGGTATTGGGATCTCAGTTGTACCGACATCACGTTGAGAAAAATAATGGGTACGTACATGAAGGTATAGAGTAGAAAGTCGGATTTACAAGTCTAGAGCGCCCAGGAGAAGTCTGCTCGAGGGAGATCAGGTGGGGATTCAGCAATAGTTAGCTGGTATGTAAAGCCACTAGACTGGATGAGATTGCCCAGAGAAGAAGTATAGAAAGAGAACAGGTCAAGGGCACCTTTGGGGAATTGCATGGAGTCTCTGAAGTACCTCTGGGGTCCTCTTCAGCTTTGAAGGGCTAGAGAGTGGAGGAGGAATCACAAAGGAGACCAAGAAGGAGCAGCCAGGAAGGTAGGAGGGAAGTCAGTGGAGAGTGGTGTCCTGGAGGCCAAGTAAAGAAAGCCTTTTAAGGAGAGAGGAGGAGTCAACTGCACCAAATGCTGTGGACAGGAGCATGTGTACAACACAGATTGTTTTAAACCAGAAGGCTGTGCGTTTACTTAACAGGAAGCTAGAGGTGGGCAGTTCCTGGGTTGGTGGTTCAATGTCATCTTTCTGTCCTTCCACTCGTCCTGCCTCAGCACTCGTCCTGCTTTTGTCTGTGACTTTTCAGTTAAAGTATGGTCACCAAGAGTTCCAAGTGCTAAGTCCCCCTGCTGCTGTGTGCAGAGGCTGGGAGCAAAGGACCTTTCTCCTGACATGCTTGCCTACCTTTATCAGGGAGGGCAAGTCTTACCCAGCACCTTACCCTCTGGCACCCTTATCTTTAAGTCTTATTGGCACAAACCGGATCACACTCCTAATCTGAAGAAAGGTTAGGACCACAAGTATTTGGCTTTTTAAACCCTTCTATAGGATGTGAGCAAAGGAAATGGGGGTTAGAAGTGACAGTTGGGGAGCCAGGAAAGATGTGAGCCACGATAAGGTTAAATTGAAAAGAAATTGTATTGACCGTTTTAATTTATTCTTGTTTAGAGCTTTTGCTTACTTATACTGTTGGGGTATATGATTCTTCATTATTGATTTGATATCTGTTGTCCTTTGTCCTGTGTTTTACTGTATGACTTTTTATTTTGTATACAGTGATTTAAAATTTTTTCCATTTTTATAGTCATATACATCTTTTAAGTTTTCCTATATTTTTATGCTTCACAAAACCTCTACTAAAAGAGAAGATTGATCTGTATTTAATATGCTTAATTTGTATGCTTTTAGTTTCCTTTTTAATCCAATTTTAATATCTTCTTGGTGTATGATGAGAACTAGTAGCTAATTTTTTTTTTTTTTTTTTTTTTTTTTTTTCGGTACGCGGGCCTCTCACTGCTGTGGCCTCTCCTATTGCGGAGCACAGGCTCCGGATGCGCAGGCTCAGCGGCCATGGCTCACGGGCCCAGCCGCTCTGCGGCATGTGGGATCTTCCCGGACCGGGGCACGAACCCATGTCCCCTGCATCGGCAGGCGGACTCTCAACCACTGCACCACCAGGGAAGCCCCCAAGTAGCTAATATTTATATGTCACTTACTATGTGCCAGGTGCTGTTCTAAGCATTTAAAAATACCCTCATTTAACTCTCACATGCACCTATGATGTAAGTACCACTATAATCACCCCCATTCTTACATACGAGGACAAAAAAAAAATGGGCATGAAGAACCTAGGGGCAAGACAGGAATAAAGACACAGACCTACTAGAGAATGGACTTGAGGACGTGGGGAGGGGGAAGGGTAAGCTGAGATGAAGTGAGAGAGTGGCATGGACATATATACACTACCAAATGTACAATAGATAGCTAGTGGGAAGCAGCCACATAGCACAGGGAGATCAGCTCAGTGCTTTGTGACCACCTAGGGATAGGGAGGGTGGGAGGGAGGGAGATGCAAGAGGGAGGGGATATGGGGATATATGTATATATATATATAGCTGATTCACTTTGTTATAAAGCAGAAACTAACACACCATTGTAAAGCAATTATACTCCAATAAAGATGTTTAAAAAAAAAAAAAAGAATAAATAGAATCCTTTAAAAAAAAAAAAAAGAAGGCTGCCCCCAGCCTGTGTGTTGGCAGGGCTGGGTTTAAACCTAGGCAGTCTGGCTGTGGATTGTTGACTTTTAACCGCTACACCGTGCTGCTTCTCACGTTTTAATTTTTTAGAAATCCAAATATCTTATCACAAATAAATGTCTTCACTGATTTGAAATATCTCCACTATCTTATTCTGAATTTTTGTATTTCTGAGATTGATGTACCAGTTTATTAATCTGTCAGTATAATTTTTTACCATTAATAGACTGTTTTACTATTTTATAATATACTATAACTAGTAGCACAAACTCCTTCTAACTTCTTAAACTTTAAAAAAATGTAGTAAAATATTTATTACATAAAATATACTCTTTTCACAACTTAAGCGTACAGTTCAGTGGTAAGAAGTCCATTCCCATTGTTGTACAGCCCATACCAGCATCCCGTATCCAGAACTTTTCATCTTCTCCACCTGAAACTGTCCACTGAACACTGACTCCTTACTGCCCCCTTCCCTCAAGTCCTGGCAACCACCATTCTATTCTTCTGCTTCTATGAAATTGACCACTGTAGGTAACCTATATAAGAGGAATCATACAATATTTGTCCTTTTGTGACCGGCTTATTTCACTTAGCATAATGTCTTTAGGTCCATCTATGTTGTAGCCTGTGTCAGAATTTCCTTCTTTTTTAAAGGCTGAATAAATATTTCATGGTATGTATATGCCACGTTTTGTTTATCCAGGCATCTACTGATGGGCACTTCGATTGCTTCCACCCTTTGGCTATTATGAATAATGTTGCTGTGAACCTGGTATTCAGGTATCTCTTGAAGATCCTGCTTTCAGTTTTTTTGGCTGAATACCCAGAAGTTGAATTGCTGGATCATAAGGTAGTTCTATTTTTAATTTTTTGAGGAGCCCAACATACCATTGTCCACAGCAGCTACACCATTTTACTATTCTCGCACCAATGCACAGTGTTCTAATTTCTTCACGTTCTTGCTGGCACTTAATTATTTTCTGTCTTGTTTTTATAATAGCCATCCTAATAGATGTGAAGTGGTATCTTAATGTGATTTTGATTTGCATTTCCCTAATGACTAATGATGTTGAGCAATTGTCCATTTGCTTCTTGGCCATTGTATATCTTCTTTGGAGAAAGTTCTATTCAGGTCCTGTGCCCATTTTTTTTTTTAAGTCTTTATTGAATTTGTTACAATATTGCTTCTGTTTTATGTTTTGGCTTTTTGGCCCTGAGGCATGTGGGATCTTAGCTCCCTGACCAGGGATCGAACCCACACCCCCTGCATTGGAAGGCGAAGTCTTAACCACTAGACTGCCAGGGAAGCCCCTTTGCCCATTTTTAAATCATTTTTTGTTGTTGCTCTTGGTGTTGAGTTATAATCCTCATTTTTATGTACTAAAATTTTTTGACTCTTCTTACTTATTCTAGACTAGTTTAAATTGTTTTTTTAAAAAACTCTCCCAATTTCCCCTTTAAAAATAATCACATATGATTTAGATAAGAATAGTAATCAATTAATATGTTAATTCAGGGAAGAATAAACATGTATGTCCCACTTATTCAATCTTTTATGCCCCCACTTTTGTAATTTATCATCATACTAGCACTATTTGATACATTTTTCATAGAAGTAGTGTGTGTGCATGTCTGTGTGTGCAACTACTTTTTGTTGCTAAAGCAAAGGATCTTTTTCCTTTTTTTTCCTGGTCCATCAGAAAGCTGTCGATTGTTGCACAGTACTTATTTTGTAAGCAGCTTATCAGGTCTGTTTAAATAATTTTTAGACAACAGTACTCTACCATTGAAGCAAAAATTTTAAACATCTACATTAGCGTTAACGAGAGAATTTGGTCCTTCCATGTTGAGAGTGAATCTGCAGCCACAGTTTCACATGTGTGTGATTTATTTCTCCCATAACTTATTGTTGATTTTTTTTATCCCTTTGGGTAGCTTTACTTTCGTTTCATAATAATAATTCGTAGTTACCATAGATACTTACTCCAAAGGTCACTTCCTCTATATAGCTGTATTTAAAGAGTTATATTGGGTTAGCCAAAAAGTGCCTTTTCGGTTTTTAAGTAAAAATAAAAGACACATTTTTCGTTTTCACCAAGAACTTTATTGAACGATGTATTAACCCTTTTGTTCCACTACCTTCTGCCATTTTTCAGGCAACTTCATAATTCCATCTTCTCCAAACTTTTTATCTTTTTGAGCAAAGAACTGTCCTAGGTGCCTTTCATGGTCTTCCAGGGAATTGAAAATTTTTCCATTAAAAGAATTTTGTAAAGACCTAAATAGATGGAAATCCGAAGATGCAATGTCTGATGAATACAGCAAATGAATCGGAACTTTCCAAGTTGTAACAGTTTTTGCCTGGTCATAAAAGAAACATGCAGTCTTGCATTATCCTCATGGAAGATTATGCATTTCCTGTTGACTAATTCGGGATGCTTTTCATCGAGTGCTGCTTTCAGTTGGTCTAACTGGGAGCCGTACTTGTTGGAATTAATCATTTGGTTTTCAGAAGGAGCTCATAATAGAGGACTCCCTTCCAATCCCACCGTATACACAATATCACCTTCTTTGGATGAAGACCGGCCTTTGGTGTGGTTGGTGGTAGTTTATTTCACTTGCTCCACGATCTCTTCCATTCCACATTATTGCACAGTATCCACTTTTCATCACTTGTCACAATTTGTTTTATTTACTTTTAAAATAAATAAATTAATTTATTTTTAAAATTTATTTATTTATTTTTGGCTGTGTTGGGTCTTCGTTGCTGTGCGCCGGCTTTCTCTAGTTGCAGCGAGCGGGGGCTACTCTTCGTTGCGGTGCGCGGGCTTCTCATCGCGGTGGCTTCTCTTGTTGCGGAGCCTGGGCTCTAGGCGCACGGGTTTCAGTAGTTGTGGCTCACGGGCTCAGTAGTTGTGGCTCACGGGCTTAGTTGCTCCGCAGCATGTGGGATCTTCCCAGACCAGGGATTGAACCCGTGTCCCCTGCATTGGCAGGTGGATTCTTAACCACTGTGCCACCAGGGAGGCCCCACAATTTGTTTTAAAAACGGAACATTTTTGTTACGTTTAAGTAGAGACTCACCTGCGGAAATATGGTCAAGAAGGTATTTTTCGCTTACTTATGTGGAACCCAAACATCAAAGCAGTTAATATAACCAAGCTGGTGCAAATGATTTTCAGCACTTGATTTGGATATTTTGAGTATGTTGGCAATCTCCCGTGTGTTATAACGTTGATTGTTCTCAATGAATGTCTTGATTTGATCACTATCAACTTCAACTGGCCTACCTGACCGTGGAGCATTGTCCAGCGAGAAATCTCTAGCACGAAACTTTGCAAACCACTTTTGACACATTCAGTCAGTCACAGCGCCTTCTCCATACACTGCACAAATCTTTTTTTTTTGCGTTTTGGTTGCATTTTTACTTTTGTTGAAATAATAAAGCATAATATGCTGAAAATGTTGCTTTTTTTCTTCCATCTTCAGTATTAAAATGGCTACACAAAAATTTACCAATTTTGATTTTTTTTAAATGCATGCTGATATGACAGTTGTCACATACAATCTAACGAAATAGTCTTGAATGAAGTTAAAGACAACTAAGTGATACTAGAGCCATCTTATGGAAAAAACTGAATGAAACCTTTTGGCCAACCCAATAGCTTTAAACATATTCTTATTTTTTGTATTTTAACTATCTATGTTGTTTATTTGGCATTTTCTCTTCCTGGCTCTAGTAGTTAATGGCACTTGCCTTCTTAAGAATATTTGTTACATTTTATATAATAATTTATATTTTAAATTGCATATATTAATATGTAGCTTATTTATTCAGACTGACCTCAGTAACCTCCTTTTCATTGTCTAGTTAAAAGCCCCATCGCCACAGGTGCAGTAGCCTCCTAAGTGTTCCCCTGATTTTGTTTTTAATAAGTTTATTTATTTTATTTATGTATCTTTGGCTGCGTTGGGTCCTCATTGCTGCGTGTGGGCCTTCTTTAGTTGTGGCGAGCGGAGCTACTCTTTTTTTTTTTTTTTTTTAAGATGTTGGGGGTAGGAGTTTATTAATTAATTAATTTTTGCTGTGTTGGGTCTTCGTTTCTGTGTGAGGGCTTTCTCTAGTTGTGGCAAGCGGGGGGCCACTCTTCATCGCGGTGCGTGGGCCTCTCACTATCGCGGCCTCTCTTGTTGCGGAGCAAAGGCTCCAGACGCGCAGGCTCAGTAGTTGTGGCTCACGGGCCTAGTTGCTCCGTGGCATGTGGGATCTTCCCAGACCAGGGCTCGAACCTGTGCCCCTTTAGCAGGCAGATTCTCAACCACTGCACCACCAGGGAAGCCCCGGGGCTCCTCTTCATTGTGGTGCGCGGGCTTCTCATTGCTGTGTGTTCTCTTGTTGCAGAGCATGGGCTCTAGGTTTGCGGGCTTGTAGTAGTTGTGGCACGTGGGCTTAGTGGTTGAGGCTCACAGACTCTGGAGCTCAGGCTCAGTAGTTGTGGCTCATGGGCTTAGTTGCTCTGCGGCACATGGGATCTTCCCAGACCAGGGACTGAACCCATGTCCCCTGCATTGGCAGGTGGATTTTTAACCACTGCACCACCAGGGAAGTCCTGTTCCCCTGATTTTAAACTCTTCCCTTTGGTCAGCTGTTCATACTGCTGCTACATGATCAAGTTCTGATACAGGTGCTCAGGAAGCTTCAGTGCCCCTCCCTCTCCATCCTCCCACCACACCCCTCCCCCAACAGTTAGGGTCTAAAGTTCTTACACTCCTTTCCTAGGAAGGCTCTGGGAGCTTCCTCCTGGAGAATGCGTCATTTAATGTAAGTGTCAGAACAAAGGAGGTGCCGTTCAGGAGTTCATTCTTTGGCTTTAATTTCCAGTCCAAGGAAACATACCATGATGGTATCATGAAGAATTTTCCAGCAGTCAAGTGACTTTTCATCATGGCCATATAAAAGTATCAATTGAAGGCATTGACTTCTTTTTTCTCTTTCTTAGTAAAATTAAAATAATTAAAGAATACCTAATGTTTACAGATGCAGAGGAATAAGAATATTAGAATCTACTTACTTTAATTATTGATCCAATTTATCTGCTTTTAGTTTTTTAATCTGTTTTGTCTTGAGTATCTTTTATCGGATTAAATGTTTGACCACATTGACTAATAATATTTTTTTAGTTTTTATTATAAAAATAGGCTTATCGTTAAAAAAAATTCACATGGAGTGATATGTAAGTATATAAAGTAAGAAGGGAAAATTCCCCCTTTCTGTCCCTTTCCTCTTCTTTTCCCCCATGTCCCACTGTGCTCTATCCTATAAGGGGCCCATACAAAATTTGCTATATCCTTCTGGAATTTTTCAGTATATAGATAAGTATAAACTTAAAGAGATAGGGTAATATTAACATTGTCCTTTTTTTTCACTGAATCTTTCTTATGGATTTTCAGTTTTATAAGGTGTTCCTTAATGATTTTTTGTTGTTGAATAACAGTGCATTTAATCGGATTTTCCAAGGTGGTTTTCCGAGTAAATTGTTGCGTGAAGCTATGCTTCAAATCCAGTAG
The DNA here is from genome assembly GCF_964341445.2 of Mesoplodon mirus. Lineage (NCBI taxonomy): Eukaryota > Metazoa > Chordata > Mammalia > Artiodactyla > Ziphiidae > Mesoplodon > Mesoplodon mirus. The sequence continues at coordinate 24,171,835 of NC_138996.1, read as the reverse complement.
AATCTCTGTGTTACTATATAAGGCAAAGTGAAGATGTTATTCTTGCCCGATTTTTCCCTGGACAAAAGATGGTTATAATTATAGAATCAGAACAAATGTGTTGTCTATAGGTAGGGTGATGCTAACAGCATGAGCTTAAAATAAACCACTATGGTCCATACTGTCTCTGCAGGTAGATCTTAAACGGTTATGATTCACATCTGGGATAAGTTACATGGTGTGAAGTAAACTGGTAAATGTCATCTCTTCAGAACTTGTAAGAGCAGTCCTGTATTGATTTCACTGTTGAAGAATTTTGTGTTTAGGTTTCTCAGAGATGCTCAGCCCAGGGTTGCAATGTCTTACTTTTAATACTGCCTATGATGTGTATGTTTTACTGCTTCTTTATATAAAGTCCAGTCACAGGTACTTTAGGTCAACTCTGCTACGAAGTTAAACATTAGGACCGTTGGTGAAGCAGCTAAGTACCTTTGTTGTGGTCCCACAGTTTTAGCATTCACTACAGGAGCACCTTCCTAGCAAGAGGGGTTCAGGCTGGCCCCCAAGCCTGGTATGTCTGTCCACGGCACAACAGAGGGAACAGTGGGCAGGTGGCAAGTTGCCTGCATTCTAGGCCCTCCTGTCACTGGTTATAGGTGTGCGACCTAAATAAGCCGTTTAACCACTTAAGTAGGTTGCTCATCTGTAAACGGGGGATGGTAATAGTAATACCCTGTTAGGATTCTTCTCCATTTCACAGGACTAATCCTTTGGTGAAGTAGGCATCATTCTGTGCCCTCAGTGACCGCTCGTCAAGAGGGACGGTAGAACAGGGAGGATTTGGCTGGGACACAAATTGCCATTAGATGGAAGGGGTGGGGCTGGATGGGGGTGACAGTGAGACTTGTGAAAATGGGAGGGGCCAGTTCAGGGGAATGATAATTGGGCTTGGGGTAAGCTTGCTTCCGGTGCCAGGCTGTGTGCTGGAATCAGAGAGGGTACAGGTGTGTAGGAATTCTAGGCACACTGAGAAATGTCTGTAAACCTACGATGCTTTCAGAAACAAAGCTGTGAGATATCCCTTTCTGAAAACAAGTTAAGTTTCCAAACGTACTGAGCCTTGGCTGCCTTGTGGCTCTGACACAGAAATTTTCATCCGTCCCTTGCCCAGCCTTGCTCATCGTTTCCAATGATGACGACTCATCAGAATGTTTTTGCCAAAGGAGCAGCAATTTGGTAAATTTAAATTCTAAAACTCTGTTTATCCCTCCAAGAGCAGGTAAAACCAGTGGCCAAATATAAATTAAAAAATCAAATGGTTACTTGAATATTGGTTATTTATTGGTTATTTGCTAATTATTATAAGGAATGTAAAGAAAAATGGCTCCCTTTAATTGATAGAGAAGAGTCTATTAACAAAGGACAAATAAGCTTGTAAAAATTGGTTAAGTGTTGAATGCTTCAGTGTAGATGATGAGACAAAACATTATCAGAATTTGTCCTTCACTCTTGGCCTTTAAAATTTTTTAAATAGCTCTATTATTGTTATTATAATTCTGTGTATATTTTTTGGTTTCATTGAGGTATAATTGACAATTGTAAGATAATTTGATTTATTTACATATACATTGTGAAAGGATATACACCATCTAGTTAATAAACACATTATCACCTCACATATTTATCACGTGTATGTAAGAACATTTAAGTTCTACTCTTATAGCAAATTTCAATACAGTGATAACGCTGTGTATCACCTCTAGTTACCATGTCTTACATTATCCTCAGACCTTATGCATCTGAGAGCTGACAGTCTATACCCTTTTCCAACCTCTCCTTATTTCCCCCATCCTACTTTTGGCCTCAAAAGAAAAACTAATTCATTCAGCAAACATTAAATCTTACACCAGGCTAGACACTTTGCTAGGTCCTCAGGAACGGAATTGAATCAGGTTCTTTTCCTGTTCTCAGAGGCTGTAGAGACTAGTCTGAGAGGCGTATTGTGACAGAAGGAAGTATGGGTCTGAGCATAAAAGAAGGTGTGGTCCATGGCACTCAGCAGGGAATGTCCTGGAAGGAAAGGCTTTACAAAGAGGTTGGGATTCTCAACTGTAATTCTCAGACTTAATGTGTATTTAAATTACCAGGGGATCTTGTTAAAAGGGAGACTGTGATTCAGTAAACCTGGGGTGACCAGCAAGGATTTAAAAGACAATCATCAACTCACTTTGTATTCACTGGGCAGAGTTTGAGGACAGGAGGGAAAGAAGGCCATTGCATTCACAGGGTTGGGCAGAGCAGAAGAATAGAGTGAAACATCCTGGAAAAATAAAAAGAAGGTGTGTGTGTGTGTGTGTGTGTGTGTGTGTGTGTGTGTACACGCACAGAGAGGTAGGGGCATGGCGAAGCATAAGGGGGAAGAATTGGGTAGGAATCAACCAACCCTAGGAGTGCCTTTTATGTCTTTAAAATTAAATATTAATTAAGAGGCTTAAAAATAATGTCATCCTGCAGATAATGGGGAATCACAGATTATAGACTGGGTCATGACCTTAGTTTTCACATTCAGGAGATCAACACGATGGAGCTGGAAAGGATGGAAGGAAAGAACTTTGGGGTCTAATACAGTTATTCAGTCCACGTGTAAGAGAGTGAATAAGGATTTGTAGCATTTGAATTGAGGGGAGGAACACCTCTTTGAAAAGAAATGATGTGGGCTTCCCTGGTGACGCAGTGGTTAGGAATCCGCCTGCCAATGCAGGGGATGAGGGTGCCAGCCCTGGTCCGGGAAGATCCCACATGCCACGGAGCAACTAAGCCCGTGCACCACAACGACTGAGCCTGTGTTCTAGAGCCCGTGAGCCACAACGACTGAGCCCACGTGCCACAACTACTGAGCCCGGGAGCCTAGAGCCCATGCTCTGCAACAAGAGATGCCACTGCAATGAGAAGCCCGCGCACCGCAACGAAGCGTAGCCCTCCCTCACCGCAACTAGAGAAAGCCTGCACACAGCAACCAAGACCCAACGCAGCCAAAAATAAATCAATTAAATAAATAAATTTTTTTTTAAAAAAGAAAAGAAAAAGGATGTGCCTTGTGAATTGGAATAACACATCCTGGTGTCAGGGAGAAAAAGAGAAAACGGGTGATTGGAGCAGGGCTCACACTGAAGTACAAGATTCAGTACAGGGTGAGGCTGCAGAGAGGAGAGCTTGAGATGCCAGGCCTAAGGCACTTCAGCTCTTTTTCTCTATTAAGATGAGATTTTTATAAGTGAAATAACTGGGACAAAGCAGTGAGCATTACTTTTTGGAAAACCTAATTTACTCCCTTAGGGTGCCATTAGTAATATGTGACACTGTCATTTGCAGGTAAGGTCCTTTTCAACTCTTGGTATTCTTCAGTTATACGATGCAGGTAGCATTGAGAAACTTAACGTTAGATTAAATGAGACTCTGATGGGGGAAGAAAGATGACTCCAATGTTTTGGGGCTGGGAAAAAGGAAAATTTAATTATGGTTAGCATAAGTAGGTAGGAGGTTGTCTAATTGTCCGAGTTGGAAATGTTCAACAAGAAATGGAAAATGTGAGTGGCATTGGGATGCAGGAAGACAGAGCTGCAGGTGAGAATTTGGGATTCATCCATATAAGACAATGGTTAGAGTAAAGTAGATAAAATAGACTCTCCTGGAGAGATGGATATGAAGAAAGTTGGAGCAAAGGCATGGACTTGCGAAATGCCCACGTTCAGGCGTGAGCATCAGAATGGTGCGGCTTCAAAGATGCCAGGGAAGGGGACGCGTCCATACATATTTTGCTGATAAGTGGAAACACTTTTGCTGCAAGCAAGAGTTAGGAGTTTGAGTGAGGACCATTTAAGTTTGGCAAATAAAGAGTAAAGGTGAAAAGGTAAGATGAAAAAGATGCTAATAATATAGCACCCCCTGCTGTTAGGCATCAGGCATTTTAAAATTGTTTTTCTCAAATTGACTTTTTCTTCCTTCCTGTTTTGGTTGTTTTTTAATTTTCACCTATGTTTTATATGGTAGCTTAGTGTGTGAATGCACTAATGTGTTTCCTTTCTAATCAATGCTATGGGGGGAAGTCATGTCAGTTTGTTTATTCCTTGATTTCAACTTTGCTAAAAGCTTCTGTCTCAAATGGCTCTTCTGGTCTCTGTGTCACAGAAGACGTGAGTTAATTACTTCAGGATTACGGGAACCCCTCCTGCAGGATTCTGAATATTCATTTTACGTTTTGACTCACTTGTTCATATAGGAGTTCAGGTTTACAAGCTTAAAGCTTTTGGAATGAATAGCAGTGGAAACTTTTTTTTTTTTTTTTTAACCCCCAAGGAAAACCTGCATCCTTGAAAACTGCACAGCCGTCTTGGGTGAATTTGTGTAGACCACTTCCTAAATCCAAAGCACCTCTGAAAAGCTCTGCGCTGCGGAGGACAGGAAGCACCTCCTCTGTTGCCAGCACCCACACTGATCTGAGCACTTACAACAATAACTGTAAGTCAGTCTTATGTCAGACTTTGGGGCTTGTTGAAACTGTAGTTGTTAGAGAAATCTTATGCGCTACAAGTTATCAGAGTTTTTGGTTCTGTGATTTAGGGGAAAATACGCATCTTGCTTCTCCCTTGGCATTGCTCTAAAAGATTAGCAGGAAAAACAAATTCTTTCAACGACATTCTTTTTTGATGAATGTGCTATGAAACACAGAAATATTTATCTGTTGAAGGCACCTGGTATTTTTTTGCATGAAGGATTCTAAAGTGTATAATTTGAAGATGGTGGGGTTTTTTGGCTTGTTTAAGGAAAGGAAGCAATCTAGGGGCTATTGGAATCCAACTGGAAATCAGAAAAAAAGATAACTTCAGTTTCATTTATTTTGTAAGCGGCTATATTTTGTAGGTGTGTTTTTTCTAATCAAACTTTGGATGCTAGATTCAGTGTATTAAGAGTAGTATATTATAACTTCAAGCCTAGTTGTAAGTAATTTAAACGGAGTATATTTTGGGGGTTTTCAGTTCGTGTGAATTCAGTTTGCTGTGTATAAAATGAGTGAATTGAGTTATCCCTTTTGTTCAAAAGATGTATTTGGCCTTAGTGTTTATTTGCTCATTTCCCTTTTAATTTCTTTCACAAAATTTATGGGTTAACTAATTTGAACAATTTTGGAGTGCCTGCTGTGTACAGGCACCACTGTGGATGCTGTGAAGGATATGAGATATCAAAGAAATGGTCCCTCAAGGGTAGTTGAGAAAGAAGATATTTACGTGGATAACTAGAATATCAGATAAAACAAGATATAAGGGAGTGGTGGGAGGAGGGGAGTTCTCTCTGCTTGAAGGGGAGGATCGGTGTCTTCTTTCCGGTGAGGGGACAGGGACAAAGTGGAGTCATGGTTATGAAACTTCTGGATGTGGAGCACCGTGTAGGGTTACCATACATTCTTTCTTTCGCTTCCTCTCAAATAACTTCTGTTACCCTCATTCTATATGCAAGGTCATTGAGGCCCAGAGAGGTTGTCGCTGGTCCAAGGGCACTCAGCCAGTATGTGACAGAATTGAGAATGTGTTTGTGGAGGGTAAGGCACTGAATTAATGACCAAATTAATGGGCATGTTTCCGAGGGGGCACTTAGCAGGAGCTGGTCTCCTATGAGAGTCAGTAGTTGTATACTGGACCTTTAGGAGCACTGAAATTTGTTACTTGAAATTAAACGGGACTGTTATCTGCTTATGATTTGAATTTTGAAGTTGTGGCATAAGATCAGAAGGGTTTGCATGTATCCATTGATTCCTGATGATTTGAAAAGGTAATTCACATGTGTATTCTTTTAAGGTCATTTCACTTGCAGTGTTCCCTGTTTGTAATGGGAAGTTTTGAAAACATTCTGCCAAGAGGGAAGCACCAAGGTGCTCTCGGGGGCTGGAGGGTTGTGTAGCGCTGGCGCTCGTGGCCCTGGCAGGGGGCACGTCCCGTGGAGCCACTGCCCAGCGTCCCTGCCGACGGCCATGTTGCGGTGGCCCCATTCAGGACCGTGTCTGACACTCCTAAGGAGGGTGTCAAATGCTTTTGTCCATTCCTTTTTGTCTTTTAACAAAGGGGCTTCCCGTGGACCCACAGAGCCTGTCTAGGGGCTGTGTGTCTCTGTTGCAGATGAAGCATTCAAATCCATGTCTCTTTCTTAGTTGGATTTGCTAGCTGGTTTAATCTGTTCCGAGTAGTGCCTTGGAGCTTACAGATTTTTTTCCTTCTCCATTCTAATTCACTAAGAGCAAGCATGAGGGATAGGAGAGTGAACATGGCTGCAGTTTTTCCTGCCTAAGCTTGCTTTGATCCTTTTAAATGACTATACCAGGAGGATTTCGCAGTTGTACAGAAACGGATACTTCTTCGAAAATATTTATCAATTCTACACTCACCCCACCGACTGGCTCAGAGAGGCACTATGATGCTACCTTATTGACACTGCTGGTTCTGGGATCCTACAGCCTTTGTATAGTTCCTTTGTTAGCCACGTTTACTGGGAAAAGAAGTAGGTCGACGATTTCTGGTTTGATTCTTTCTTTGTAAGCATGTTTAAATTTTATTCAATAAATTGATTTAGCATCTCTTGATTGCTATCTTTATAACTTGTAATTTGTTAATTGTATTTCTTGGGCATGTTTATATTTAAGTTGTGAATGATTCTGTCTACCAGTTTATTGTGTATTTTATGTGTTTTGAGACTCGGACTAAATATAATTCAGCAGCGTTGTCGAAGTTCGTTGCACATGAAATTATTTTATAAGACTAGTTAATGGTCTCATTTTTGATGAAATAACTGGTTGTTTTTGTGTGTGCACCTAATCGTCGTACGAGGATAGAAGAATGCTTTCCCAGAATTAAAATGAAAACATCACATTTTATTTTACTCATATTATAACTAAACATATTTAAAATGTGCACTTTTTAAAGATTACCTTACAACATGAAAAAAGTCATTTTGAGCTGCAGTTTTCCTATTTCTGATAATGATGGGTCATGTTGGGAAATAACTTAATCTTTTGACCAGTGTTTTAAATTCATACTGGGTTAAGCCTTTGAACGATTTCACAGCGTGCTTTCTTGCTTTGTCCATTTCTTTCTTTGTGATGCGTTGCCGTGGGCGCAGTCGCTTTTGAGGCTGCAGAGTGCTGTTGTAAAATTAGCATCTGGTCCTCCGTGCTTAGGGATGCTGTAGAAGTAACATGGCCAAGTTTTAAAGTGACTGAATCAATATGAGACAATAAATCTTTCTTATTTGGGGGTTTCAGCAGGTTCTTTGTGTGTGTTCTTTTCAGCATAGAAAAGTTTAAGGTTACAGTATTGATTTTTTTTAATATTAACCTGAAACATTGCACAGTCGTTTCTATATCAGATATGCTCATTTTTAGAGGTTAATTGTTGTAAGCTCTTCCAGACTCAGATAGCTAAGTTCCAGTTTTTAAGATCATTGGATAAAAATGTTTTGTGTGTGTGTGTGTGTGTGTATGTGTATGTCTTGAAAAGAGTTGAAGGTTTGAGGACCTTTGTGTGAGTGTAGATGCAGGTCTCAGGAGAGCTGGTAATTTTGCCGTATTAGCGAATATGAAGTCCAAGCGCTTCCTACTTCTACCAGTTTGGCCACAAAAACCTAAGCACATTTATTTTTGAGAGACAGCGGGTGAGGGGAGACAAAAGGATGCACACCAGAGCTCCTTGCACTGTCTGAGAGATAGAACAGGCGGAGGTTAACTGAAGAAACGGAGCTTTCTCTTCCCTCACCTTCACGGCCAGCCCTGGCATCAGCCGCGTGATACAATAGAAAAGGGTGTTCAACTCGGACTCAGTGCTAGTCAGTCTTACTGAGTCACTGAAGTTGGACAATCTTACACTCTCTTAGCCTCAGTGTTCTCACCTGATGAACAGGCAGGGAGGCTTAGATCATCTTCAAAATCCTTGCAGCAGCAGAGGTTTCTGACCACCTTCATTTTAAGTTGGTGGCTAACGGTTTGGAAGGAGGGTGTTGTGAGTCAAAGGGATCCAGGTGATAGAAGGATTAGTCTTATTCACCTTCAGTCCTATCCTCATTGCAGGATGGCAAGTAGGTATTGTGTCGCCTGTCAACACTGGTCCGTTGGTGAGAATCACCTGGAGAACAGTGTTGAAAGGTTTTCTGGCTGCTTCCAGGTTTAGAGCAAAAATGGGTGCTTGACTAGTGAGGCCTGCGGGGGGTGAGGAAGGGGTGAAAGACAGGCGGTACATACTCTGACCCCATGTTGCAAAACATGCTCATTACTTACGCACGTCTGAATGGACTATTTAATGAGAAAATACTATTATGCAGACTGATATTAATTTCGTTTTCATTCTTTTAATGTTTTTCTAGGATATATTTGAGACACTCTTATTATTACAAGGTTGGGTAATTTTGCTTTTGGAATTTGAAAGCTTAGACTTAAGTAGTGATTTGATTTTAAGCCAGGTGGCAGATGATCTGGCACAGTGGGGAGTGTTAAGCTGATTCACGGAAAGTTCAGGAAATGAGCAGAATGTTGGCTCTGTGTGTGTATATACAAATTTGTTAAACAAAACAAAAACCAGTGCTAACTAAGTGCTAGAGTGTAGTGTGAAATGTTAGTTTGCAAATAAAAGTCTGGAACAATGAGAAACCTTTCTCTAACAGGAAAATCTTTTCTCCTGCTTGGGCTGCTCTGAGCATCTCTCTTCATTTTCTCTGTAGACTCAGTCATCTATCATTTCACTTGAACCACATTTTGACCACGGGGAAATGAAAAAGAAGGATTCCAGAGCACCTATTATTCTGGCTTAATCGAGGCAGCTAGGACCAAGGGTGTGGTCAGCATGGGGGCAGTTTTAAAACTGTATGTTAGGGGCTTCCCTGGTGGCGCAGTGGTTGAGAGTCCGCCTGCCGATGCAGGGGACGCGGGTTCGTGCCCCGGTCCAGGAAGATCCCACATGCCGCGGAGCGGCTGGGCCCGTGAGCCATGGCCGCTGAGTCTGCGTGTCCGGAGCCTGTGCTCCACAACGGGAGAGGCCACAACAGTGAGAGGCCCGCGTACCTCAGAAAAAAACAAAAAAAAACAAACAAAAAACAAAAAAACTGTATGTTAGAATTGGCTGAGACACGGGCAACCACTTGTGGGATTTCACATTTTGATTGTACACACCAGCCATCATGGAGTGGTTGTACCTCCTGAACCACTGGGTTTAGGAGAATTCCGAGTGTGTGTTTGGCCTCAGTGGAACCGAGCACCATAATCAGTGAGTGGGGACCCCGTGACACCGTATGCATTGTCTGTTTCCACACTTGGTGTTCAAACCCTCTCATACCTAGAGAGGTGAAGTGATTCAGCACAGCTAGGCAGTGGCCCAGTCAGGACCAGAACTCACATATTATAGGTTCCATTCCATTCCATTCCTTGAAACTAATGTGCTTCTCTTATTATATTGGAGCTTGTGCCACAGTTTATCATTTGCATATAATAATTCTAGAAGAGAGAACATTTAGATATCGTCAGGATACCCAACCGGCTGCCCCATTAGGAACTGAAATAGAGGGCAGGAGAAATACTTTAAGGGCATCACGCCTCGTAGTAAAGTACATCCTTCAAGTTGGGGTCAGCCTAGAGGAGAGCCTTTAGAAAACCGAAGGATGTGGAAGTGTTGGTCATAAAACTGTGTGCTGCTCAGCACACTGTGTCTCCACAATTAGTAAAGTGGGGAAGAAATGAAGGGGGGAATGTGTATAGTAGATGATCAGAGAGAGAGTGTGTGTGTGCATATGTGTGTATATATATGTATACATATGTCACATATAAATGTAAATGTGTGTGTGTGTTTGTACCCTGGGTCAAACTCATTTTATCCTTGAAATACGGATTTTGACCCTCACGTGTAACAAATTGGTGCTAGAAGGGTGGCAGCGAGACAATTTGTGTCCAGGACAGCACCTCTGTTCTGAGTGTGACAGAGCCAACAAGACAGGAATACTGTGCCTCGTGAGAAATGTGGCTTTTGCCTTAGCGAGAAATCCTTTCACGGAGTCCTTTGGAAACTGAAGGTCTTTGTGTTTAAAGCTTAGAAATGAAAAGCAAGGATTTAGGATCATACAGATTCATAATAGGTCTGTAAATTAAACTCAGTTCAGTTTTTCAAAATCTATGTAGGTGACTTATTTGCTGCTGAGTATAATTTTTAAAATATGTTAAAAAAAGTAAGACTCAAATCAAGATTGTTATTTGGCTACGTTGTGTCTTAGTTGCTGCGCACGGACTTTTCTCTAGTTGCGGCGAGCAGGGGCTACTCTTTGTTGCGGTGTGCGGGCTTCTCATTGCAGTGGCTTCTCTTGTTGTGGAGCCCAGGCTCTAGGCACACGGGCTCAGTAGTTGTGACTTGCGGGCCCTAGAGCGCAGGCTCAGTAGTTGTGGCGCACGGGCTTAGCTGCTCCGCAGCATGTGGGATCTTCCCAGACCAGGGCTTGAACCTGTGTCCCCTGCCTTGGCAGGCAGATTCTTAACCTCTGCACCACCAGTGAAGTTCCCAGATGGTTATAATACATGGTTGAGACTAATAACATCATTTACTTCCTTTCTTGGATTTTGATTTAGCATAAGTTGAAATGTTGATCGAAACCCACTACCATTTTACATGAAAATCTAAAAAACCTGCTCTATGACATTTTGGTTCCCTTTCTTTAAGACTCTGAAATCATTTCCCATCCATCCTTTGAAAAGTCATGTTGAATTTTATAGTAGTAGTATCTTAAGTATTTATCATTTACATTAGCTCCCTGTCAACTTGGGAGAAACCAAGTTTCCAGGTTCTGGGGAAAGAGGGAATTGGAAAGAAGGATGGGAAGTCGACAGAAACTTGTCAGGAGGAGGGAAGGCTCTGTGTTGATTTGGCCTAACATTGGAAGTGTTATCTGTGCACAGGAAGAACGAAGAGGTGGCTCCCTGTAGGGGGACTTGACGTAGGTCAGGGGAGAATGACAGCATGTCTTTACAAGGTTTAAATGTGACATCTGTAAGCACTGTTGTAGGAGTTGGGACAGTTTAGCCTAGAGAAAAATTTCTAGCTGTCTTCAGATTTATAAATATTTGTAAATAATGTTGACAGCTCACCCCTTTCTAGAAATGTGAGGTGAAGAAAGGGATCGAGGTTGGTAATAAAGAAATTTGTGATTATAAGTGTTGATTATTAGAATGGAATTGGATGGTTAGAATTGGGTGTTGAAGATTATTTAGAAAAAAAATATTAAAAAATCCAATCTGGGTTGGTGGAGGGGAAATTAAGCCTGGAAACCAGGTAGTGAATGAATGAACCTCCAGATTTCCCTCTGGCCCAGTAAGTATATGGTGACATAAACATACTAGTGGTTTGTGTGGTTAGCAAGGGGAGATAGATAAAAAGGTTACCTTTTCTGGGAATAGAGAACCATAAAACTTCCAAAGTATTTTTGTTAGGATTTTTTCCTCCTGAGTTATGGAGAGAAAAGGGCAAAGTGCTGTGTTTACACTCTTGAGTGTTGTGTATAACATGGTAATCTCTTAGGAAGAGCCAAGCAGTGCTGTTAAAATTCCTTGTAGGAGCTAAGCTTCTGGACACTGTACTTTTTCAAAGATTCCTCAATTATGGAGAACTAAAAGGAGAAGTTGAGAATGATAAGGAAATACCGATTTTTTAAATCTTTAATTAGATCACTGCCGCTGCTCTTCTCACCCTCCTTTTTTGTTACCACTTAATAAAATTTGAAACAGCTTTGTATGTTGTTATCTTTACACGCGGGTACTATTTTTGTCTTTTCAAGCCTTTCCTTTAAGGTTTTTGACCCTTAGGAGATTTTAAAATGTAGATACCCTCAGCCGAAATCAGTACAATAAGTGATGGTGATGCTGGTTAAATTCCTAATATGGAATCCTCTCAACTGTACCAGTCCTATTTCATAGGACCTTGTTATGGACCCGATACACCTTTAGCAAAAATATAATGTGAAAATGCATTCTCATTTTGAATTCAGAGCGCAGGACACAGGCCCTGCTCTTTCTTTTCCCTCTGCCTTTCCCCTGTCCCATACAAATCTTAAGGATACAGTAGAAGAATTGGGTTATTTTTTTTTAATCCAATGAGAAGCCATAAATGTGAAGAGGAAACTCACAGTTTACAAAGAACCTATATAAACATATATAGGTTTATATAGTCTACATACTTGTCTTATGCAACTGAAAGATATTGAGTTTTTTGATGCCTAGGGCTTCAGTCATTATTGGACAAAAGAAGAAACAAAAGCAAGACATCTACTGGAGGCTTTGTCTAAATGTTTCTCCGTGGTTTCAAATTGTCTTTCTGGTAGAAAATCAACAAGTTACAAATTATCACTATTTTTTTAAAGCTGTGTTCTTTATTTCAAAGTGTCACTGTCTTTTGATATGCTAGGATTGTCTTTAGAGTCCCAGTGAAGAAAGAGAAGCAAAATCAGAGACTAGCAAAATAGCAGATGCCCTTTCCAGGACCCGTTGACATATTATACCTAAAATATAGTATTTGCTCACCTTCACTCTGACCTTTTCCCAGGAAATAATATAGGTCTGCTTCTGTGGGAGCCCCCTTTGCCTAGTTAACTGTCGTGGACTCAGATATACCACAACCTAAGCACAATTAGCTAGTGCCTCAAACTTTCTCCAGAAGTCCTTTCTTCAATTCTTTTAGTGCCTGGAAACCTTTCCCCCCCGCACCCCAGAGCTGATTCCTGTGTGAGTGAGAGAGGAAAGGTTTACGTGTAATATAAAAGATGCTTTTTATTATTTAGGTGGAATTCCCTTTTATATTTTAGCTTTAAGGCTTAGGTGCCTTTGTTCTAGGGCAGATGTTGGAGTTGCAGCTTCTTGCAGTGGCAGAGAAGGATCAGAACCAGATCTCATCTTTGCAGCTACCAAGGAGCTTGTACATTATAGTCGTCCCTTGGTATCCACAGGGGATTGGTTCCAGGACCCCCAAGGATACCAAAATATCTCCCAACTTTTATCTGGGATGACAGCTGCCCTGGAAAAGAGGCATAAACTTGGGCTGTGCCAAGATGTAAGGTCACCCTGGTTACCGTTCACCCTGCATCCCTGAGGACAGGAACTACCTATGATCCATCTTTGTATTCCCAACATACAGTAACGACTGGCACGTGGTAGGTGCTTAGTGAGCACTTGTTGATTTAAAGAGGAAAGATAGGTCATGGAAGACTCATACTGTGTTTATCTGTAAAATAAAATGTACTTTTCTGTTTTATTCCAGCTGGTAATAAGGTTGCCATCAAATATGAGGAAAAACCTCCAAAACCAGCATTTCAAAATGGTTCCTCAGGATCCTTATATTTGAAGCATTCGGTACCCCAAGCTCACGCGCACTTACTAAAAACTCCTCCAAAAGGTATGGACCTCACTGTGGAGAAGAGGAAGGCAAGGCTTTTTAAGTCCTTGGCTTATAGGAGGTTAAATTTTGGCATTTAGGTTCATGGTATATTGAATATTTATTTACAAAAAGTCTGGTGAATAAAGACATAATACATTTTTACACTGATGGAGCTATTCTTGTTCTGAGAGTCTGTAGGTTCTATAGCTAAAACTTGATACATATAAATCAGCAGATAGAGCAAAGGTATAAGGTGAAAATAAATGAAACTTCTAGAGTTAAATTATGCGAAGGTGGTGATCTAGAATAATGAGATAGAAATGCATGGTTTACTTCACACTTTTGGTCCAACCACGTCCCCCCGCACCCCACCCCCGTGTTCTTTATGTTTTCTTCTCTGTATCGCTCACTTCGTGACTGCTACAGCTATGAAGGTTAACTTTCAAGTTTACAACATATGTGGTATATACTTCATATGGAATGTTTTCATGCAGCTTTATCACAGTGGAGCTGAAGCACATTAGCAGTTGTTGCTTAGTGAATTGAAAGATTGCTTAACTGAAAGAATAATTGTGAATGAGAAGCTTGAGCTGTAATATGTGATGCATATTTATATTAGAGGGTTTAAAAAGCACAGAAACGTACAGCATCCTCCTTCATCCCGTCAACCATGAATACTGTTGCCTTTCCTCCTTTTCTTTCCCTCTGCATATATAATAGCTTTGTTTTTGTTTCAAGAAAACTCAGGGCATACTATGTACATTCTCTTGTGTCTTGCTTTTTATTAATTTAATAGTATATCATGAGAGTGTCTTCATTTTAAATGGCTATGAAATAGTCTCCTGTTTTCCAATTCCCTGGTTCCTGGACAATTTCTGTCTTTTCACTATGGCACGTGATGCTGAGATGAACATCTCTGAATGTGAATACTGTTCATTGCTTCAGGTTCTAGTTACTTCCAAGGGGTATTCCTAAAAGAGGAACCACTGGGTTAAACTGTGTGAATCTTTGTGAAATTGTTATCATATTACTGAATAACTTTCCAGAAATGTGTTAGTCTCTCAAAGCAGTGTGTGTCTGTTGCTCTGTGTCCTTCTCAACATGTGTGTGTGTGCTACATATGTATGTAAAGGATCACGTGGTAACTTGAGGTTAATTACCTAGTGAATGTTTATCAACACTTTCTTTTCTACTGAATTCAAGAGAGAATAGGCATAGATATTGGCAAAAAGGTTCTTCTGGGTACCAGCAGGTTCTCATCTTCCAGGGTTTTAAACAAATTTCTGATGCATCAAATTACCCCTCGGTGGGATGACATCAGTATATGAATCTATGGTTTTTATTGATGATGATAAAGCCCTGTAATCTACACATACACCTGTAACTGGAAAGAAATGTCGAACTTTAATTCTAAGATAACTTTCAGAGAGTTAGAACGGCATGATTTCTCTGATACGTTTGCACAACAGAGAACCTCAGTATTCTAAAATATCTTGCCATTGAATTTGTAAGCTTTTGTATCACAGAGGTTTTACTTGACTGGGAATCAATGCTGTCCATTTATAACAGCCACATATTTTAAGAGATAGTCATCTCTGTAAAATTCCACAGAATGTGGCAGCTGTTCTAACTAAATAATCTGCAGGTGACTTGCCCTAGAAATGACTGTCACATCAGGAAGATGTGTTCATAGTCTTCTAGTGACTTACCTTTGTAGCTCTGTACCTGTTACCACTCCTGGTTGAATTTATTTTTCAGCTGTATTGATGTATAATTGACAATTAAAATTATATTTGATTTAATACACATATATATTGTGAAAGAATTCCCCGGGTTGTATTTTATATTGTATCAGTTTGGAGGAAAAGCTTAAGTATGTTTTCCTTCATAGCTGAATAGCAAGAGAACTGGATTTAATACTTGGCAATTTTAGAAATCACACCCTAGTAGCTGTGTTTTGTAGTCTGGGCCTTTTTGCTCTATCAGCAGTGGAATAGCATAAAGTGTGTAATACATGTATAAATTTAGTACTGTTAAAATTTGAATTTCAGCAGTTCTTGAACTGAAAAAATACTGTAGTTTGTCCTAGCATGTTTAATTTTGACAATGAATAATATCACCCTTAAACTAGTATTTTGATGTTATTTGGAATATTTTATCCTTAGATATTCTAAGTATAAACTCGATAAAGTTGATTAGATCTCAGTGGAATTTCCCATCTGGAACCTAAAATTTCGGTGTTAATGGATTGTTTTTGGAAAAAAAAAACTTAGTTTTTAAATGGTTTATTTTTGTATGATATTTTCTATAAAACATAAATATTTCTATTTTAGGTCCTTCAAGAAAAGGTCTATATACAGCTTTCAATGTGGGTAAGTGACACCTTAAATATGGATGGAGAAAAAGAATCTTTTTGTAAAGTTATATTATCATTACAAGTATTCAAGTGTATTTGCAGTGATTTTTTCACTAGTATGCTTATAAATATAATTTCAGGTTTGTGGCATAAACATAACTGCTTATGACCTTGATCAGCATGGGGTTAAAACTTGGTGAGCACAATTGCCAAGCCATCTGATGCAGAAGGACATTTTATTAATCACAGATAATTTGTTTTTTAAATAATGATTTTTTTTCAAATGTGGAGCATATTTAATATTTAAAATGTGGAGATGTAGAGAATGTACTTTTTTTTGTTGTTACAAGAAATAGGCTATTTTGGGCTTCCCTGGTGGTGCAGTGGTTGAGAGTCTGCCTGCCGATGCAGGGGACACGGGTTCGTGCCCCGGTCCGGGAAGATCCCACATGCCGTGGAGCGGCTGGGCCCGTGAGCCATGGCCGCTGAGCCTGTGCGTCCGGAGCCTGTGCTCCGCAACGGGAGAGGCCACAACAGTGAGAGGCCCGCGTACCGCAAAAAAAAAAAAAAAAAAGTTATGTTTACACTATAGTGTAGTCTATTAACTGTGCAATAGTAGCATTATGTCTAAAAAAGGTACATACCTTAATTTAAAAATACAAAACAAAATTAATTACAGTAGTAACATCAAAGATCACCAATCACCATAACAAATATAATAATAATGAAAACGTTTGAAATACTGCAAGAATTACCAAAATGTGACAGAGACGCATGAAGTGACCAAATGCTGTTGGAAAAATGGTGCCAATAGTCTTGCTCAACGCAAGGTTGCCACAACCTTCAGTTTGTAAAAATACAATATCTATGAAGTGCAGTAAAATGAGGTTATGCTTGTATCGAATCAAAACAAGACAAATACTGTGGAATCTAAAAGGTAGAATGAATGAATATAACAAAACAGAAACAGACTCACAGATAACAAACTAGTGGTTACCAGTGGGGAGAGGACAGGGAAGAGGGACAATATCGTAGAAGGGGAGTCAGTAAGAGGTACAAACTCTTAGGTATAAAATAAGATACAAGGATGTAATTAACGTACAGCACAGGGAGTATAGCCAATATTTTATAATAATTTAAAATGGAGTTTATAAAATATGAAATCATGTTTTGTACACTTGAAACTAACATAACATTGCAAATCAACTACACTTCATTAAAAGGTGGGAAAAGAAAAAATCAGACACAAGAAAAGAAATATGAGGGACTAAGAAACATGAAAAAAGTTTACGAACGTCACTTAAAATAATGTGCTGTCAGTTCTTGTCTATTTTTAAGAGTAATACCCACTATTGGTGAATGCGTGGGGACCAGGTGCCTCATACGTGCTACTGAAGGGGAATAAATTACTACAGCCTTTCTGGACAGAGGCACGTTGGTGACATAGAGCAAAAGGCTTCTACCCTGGAATTCCACTTATCAGAATTGATTCTAGGAAAATAGTTGATTGACTTATTTATTGCTTTTCAGAAATGTTTAGAAGGGGGAAAATTGGAAACAGTATGAATGGCTTAAACAACAGGTGTTGTTTATGTTCACTGACATTTTAAGGATATTTTTGAAGCCATTAAAATAACAACATAGAGGATTATTTAATGCCATGGAAAGATAAATGTGAAATTTTTAAGTTTAAGAAAACTGGTTACAGAGCACGGTGATGTACAGGTAATTTAACTTTTTTAAAAATAATTTTTTAATTTGTTTTTATTTTTGGCTGTGTTGGGTCCTCGTTGCTGTGTATGGGCTTTCTCTAGTTGCGGCGAGCGGGGGCTACTCTTTGTTGTGCTACACAGGCTTCTCATTGCGGTGGCTTCTCTTGTAGCAGAGCACGGGCTCTAGGCATGTGGGTTTCAGTAGTTGTGGCACACGGGCTCGGTAGTTGTGGCTTGCGGGCTCTAGAGTACAGGCTCAATAGTTGTGGCGCACGGGCTTAGTTGCTCTGCGACATGTGGGATCTTCCAGGCCAGGGATCGAACCTGTGTCCCCTGCACTGGCAGGCGGATTCTTAACCACTGTGCCACCAAGGAAACCCCTGATTTAACTTTTATTTTTCAAAAAATTATACATTGAACATGTTTTTTTCTTAGTTTTTAAAAACAAACATTGTACATGGATAAAACATTACTGCTCTTATTTTGGGAGACCAAAGAAATAAAAGGCAGTGCCACTGATCTTGAAAAACTTATAATCTTAAGGGTGGGTGGAGGTTGAAATTTTTTCTAATTGTTTTATGGGAATTTTTGGACAGTTATTCACAATATATCTTAGACATTCTTTTCCCTACTAAGGAAGAGGACATTATGGAAAAATTGGACTCTTTTTTTTTTTTTTTTTTTTTTGCGGTACGCGGGCCTCTCACTGTCGTGGCCTCTCCCGTTGCGGAGCACAGGCTCCGGACGCACAGGCTCAGCGGCCATGGCTCACGGGCCCAGCCGCTCCGCAGAATGTGGGATCTTCCGGGACCGGGGCACGAACCCGTGTCCCCTGCATCGGCAGGCGGACTCTCAACCACTGCGCCACCAGGGAAGCCCGGAAAAATTGGACTCTTGAGTTGAAGTTTCTACCATTGGAATAGAGATTTGAACTTAAAAATTATGATGCATAAAAATGAAGAAAATGTGGCAGTTAGTGTTGTGTTAGGCAGAGGAAGGAGGTAAACGTTAAGACTGATACTTCATGTTGGAGTTCTGGGGAAGATTGGTTGGATAGAGATGCTTGAATCCCTGGTTTAAGTATTAATCTCCAGATTCTTGATGATCATTAACAACAACAAATAAATCTGTCCTAGTTGGATGTATTTCCTAGCATCTAAGCAACCCTGCACAGCATATGCTAGAATCATAACATCACTGTTTTCTAAAGTCCAGTCACTAATGAAATGCACATATTCCTACACAGACTGCAATGGGATCTGTGATTCTTGTTGGAACCTACCGTGATATAGCACATTGACCTGCTAAACACTTATATCATCCATAAGATACCTTTAGTTTTTTAAGCCTTACCAAAGACCTTATACAATTATTTATTCATTGTTTTTGTTTGTGTCATTAATAGAAACTCAGTCCATATCATGTGCTTTTAAGAAAGGTATTCTGGGGCCTCCCTGGTGGCGCAGTGGTTGAGAGTCCGCCTGCCGATGCAGGGGATACGGGTTCGTGCCCCGGTCTGGGAGGATCCCATATGCCGCGGAGCGGCTGGGCCCGTGAGCCATGGCCGCTGGGCCTGCGCATCCGGAGCCTGTGCTCCGCAACGGGAGAGGCCACAACAGTGAGAGGCCCGCATACCGCAAAAAAAAAAAAAAAAGAAAAAAAAGAAAGGTATTCTGTCACTTAAACTTTTTAAAAACTTTTTTTTTATGACTCTGTGATCTCTGTTTTAAAAAAATTGGGAAAATACAGAAACATAAAGCAAGGGAATTAAATATCATGCCTACCCCAACTCCCACAGTATTGCTGATATTTTGGTATACTTGCTCCAGTATTTGTTATTCTTTTTGTTTAAAGTTGACATCCTAATACACATACAAATTTAAATCATGGCTTTGTTTTCCCACTTGACATCCTAACACAGGCTTTGCTGTACTTCATAAAAATTCATCTTATTCCTAATTTTTAATAACTGTAATTACATTTTTCTATCTTAGGTACCAAAAGTTCCTTAAATTTTTCCTTACTGTCCTTGGTGATCCTTATGTTCTCTTAATTCAAATTAAGACTTTGTATAATAACAAAGATGACACTTTCTTAAATTTGGGTACTTCTATATTTAGTATAACTAAAGAAACTACAGTGTGCGCACAAGTGGTAACGGCTGATCAAATAAGTAATCAAGGAAACGTTTTGAGCCAGTTTTAAAATCTGTGCCTCCCCAAGCCCCTGAAGTATATATATTATAAAAGTAATTGGAACTATACAATAATTGCTTATTCGATTATTTAAAAGAGTGCATACATATAAAGCGTTTAGGAGTGTGCTTGGTATGTAGTATATTGTATGAGTTAGCTGTCAAGGCCCCTTTTGCTTTGGTGCACTTGTGCTCAACTGCCACCAGGGGGCAGACTGTGTTTGGGAAAGAATGGAAACCCAGCTTGAGCTGTTCTTAGTCTTTCATCTCAAACATCTTTTTCCGTGTGTGTGTGTGTGTGTGTGCGTGCACTTTGCTGTACAAACAAGAACTACTCCTCTGACTTTTGACTTTTCCTGGCACTGCTTCTCTTTATTCTTGTAGTTCCTTGCTGTGCTGTTTTTTTGGGGTTTTTTCTTTGTTTTTTGCCTTTGAAGGAAGAGTTCCCCAGAGGATGGGAGACACTGCAGGCCACAGCCACACAGGACCACGCAGGGTCACTCACAGGGAGAAGCAGGGAGCCTTGCTGTGCTGTTTACAAAGATCGTTAGCACATTACTGTTAACTCTGTGTGGTGTAGCTTAGGGTAGTTCAAGTAAACTTTCTAATGAGTATGAAGAGTTGGTGGCATGTTGCTAATTTCTTCTTTTGGGTAGTTAGGCTAAAGGATTTCCCCTTTAACCAGGATACGTTAGAGTTTACTGTTACTTAAGTAACAAAACTAAACAAACAAAAAAACTTAACAAAACAGAAAACATCCTATAGGGGGTGTTGTCCTATCTTTAATAATATCAGTGTTCAGTCTTCTGTTTATAATTTTAATGCTGATTTTGGGGTTTTTTTGGCGGTGCGCGGGCCTCTCACTGTTGTGGTCTCTCCCGTTGCGGAGCACAGGCTCCGGACGCACAGGCTCAGCGGCCATGGCTCACGGGCCCAGCCGCTCCGTGGCATGTGGGATCTTCCCGGACCAGGGCACGAACCCGTGTCCCCTGCATCGGCAGGCGGACTCTCAACCACTGCGCCACCAGGGAAGCCCTTTAATGCTGATTTTTATCTTAGTTTTTTAAAAACTTTTTATGGGGGTATAGTTGTTTTACAGCGTTGTGTTTATCTTAGTTTTTACAAGCTTTTTTTCTTTTCTTGGTGCGGGCGGGGAGGAGAGGTGCTTTATGGCAAATTAATTTGCGGAATCCAGAAAAAAGGTTGCGGTTTAATAATAACCAATTGTGATAGAGTGAAAAGGCACCTAAATGTAGCTTTTCTAGACTTTAGTTCCTTGATTATTTGTGCTTGCCTGGCCGTGGGTGCAGTGTTTACAAGACGCCTTGTCTGTGCAGGAACAGGCTGTAATTTTCCCACAGCTAACCCCTGGCAGGTTGTTGGGTTGGTCTCTCGACAACCTCTGAAGTGGCAGGCTGTGGGGCGAGTGAAAAGGGAGAAGGAATTACTCAAAATTTCCTCTCCTGCCTGTCTCCTTCCCTCTTCACACCCTAAATGCTCTACAGAATTTCTTGGAGAGTAACTGCTTCCTGCACATTCTCATAGCATTTAATAGTCATTTATGGTTAACAGTTAACTACATTCATTTCTGTTACTGAGTCTTGGAAATCTTGGAAACACACATCGATCACTTTTCACACATTGTTTTCTTGTGCTTTTTAAAATTAAAAGAGTTGGACTCTTCCTGGTTTAATAATATTAGCTTTACTTAAGTGAGCATTTTGCAGGTGCAGTTTTCTTATGTCCATGCCTTTATCTTTTCAACCTCTTTTGGTTTTTTTGCCACCGTATTTTAATGTGCTTTAACAAAGGACTCTACTCAAACATTTACCAGATCTCAGTTCTTACTGATAAACAATAATCACACCTTCCTGATGTTCCTAGTCTCAAAACATTACTATCTTGAGAGGTCACCTGATTTTCTATAAATGCAATTAGTCAAGCAATAAGTGGAGTCCTTAGAATACTCACTAATTTTTATTCCTCTGGAACTATTATGTTACATCTGGTAGAGAAATTGCATTAACCCTTTATTGCTGGCTATTAGTGAAATCCTCAGAATATGAGTGTTAGAGTTGAATTTTAACCTTTTATCAATCCGTCATTAGTATATTATAGTAAAAACATTTTTTGAAGTATAATTGACCTACAACACTATGTTAGTTCCAGGTGTTGTAGTAGGAATTTTATTTAAAATTGTAATTGAGAACATTTATTGCTTGAAGCCATTAAAAATTTTTTTGTCCGGGGTATCAGGTTTATATATAGGTTTACATGTAAAATATCTGAAAAAAATGCCTAGTGCTACTGGGCATGAATATAATTACAACTTAAAAAATCAGAACAGATTACTTTAATGAAGTCTTAATTTTTTATAATTACTAAATAAATATTAGGCACTCCTCGAAGTAGTTACTTCCCCTTAAGGCTCCTCCAACTCATTACAGAACCTGTGACATTATTGGTTGTTATATAAAGCGCCTAAGACCACCCACTTCCTCCTCCCCTTCACCATCTCTGATGAAAACCATAACAACCCCATAAGCATGTTTGGTGTGATGTCATTCAGAGGCTGCTGACTGCTGGGTCTGCCAGGAGGAGATTTTATTCAGAGGCAGAGCGTTGTTTGGGCAACATCTGGGAGCAGAAACGGAAGCCAGGAGCACTTGGATAGCTCTGGGGTTTTTCTTTTGTGCACGTACGGTGGAGTGACGTCTGGCATGTAGGCATGTTTTCTCTCGCTGTATTTCTTGGCCTCGAAGAAGCGTGCTGAGTTTAAAAAGACAGTATGTGAGAATCCACGGAGCTGGGTCTTCTGTGAAATCTTTCCACCTGCTCTGAAGACATGTTGTTATCTCCCAAGTTCTCCTTGTCCACCATTCACGTTCAACTCACTGCCAAAGGATTGCTTCGAAATCTTCGCCTCCCTTCAGGGTTTAGGAAAAGCACTGTCATTTTCCACACAGGTTGGTCTTGCGCAGATCTCTCTTTACCGTTACACGGGGGGCATCTTGATTAACTTGCAGGTGTTTATCAGAAATTTTCTAAGGGGATAGATAACTAGCGAAAGAAAGCTCTAATGAGAGAACGAGGCGTAATTTGTAAAAATAAGCGGTTTTCTCTTATGTTTCAACACATGTGTAGGGTACTTTTACTGTCTGCAAGCTGATGTGTGCTTGGTGTGTTTGTTGAAAGCAGAACTGTTGCCTGGGTGCTCCTAGCTCTTTGCTCTGACACCAGCCGAATCTGGAAAAATCAACACCTGTTCAATTACATTTTACTTCACATGATTTTGGAAATAGGACACAGGTAAATTAAGACAAACAGTTCTCTTTCCTTTAAAGAAGAGGATGAAATGAGAAGGTTTCTGTAGGTTTTCGTTACGTAGTTCCTCACTGAGATTGGACTAGGCTGGTTTGGTATGCTAAAAGATTTCCACGTTCTAAACATTTCTGAAATAAAACATCGTAATGGCTGTGGAGAGGTAGGAAATGAACCACAAATTAAGTTTTCCAAGCTTCATGGTGGAAACGTTTGCAGTCACAAAAGACTGCCTCTGATCTTTAATGCTTGTATCTGCTTTTTATTTTCTGTGCCTGCGATGGAACTAAATGTAAGGTATATTTTAGGCACATGTAAACCTGTGTGTCCACTTTTAGAGGATTCATTTGCCTACTGTGGCGACCTCTTGTTTAGATATAATTGCAACTGTGGTAAATTAAGTTGATTTTACGCTATAAAAACTGGAGTGCTATTATCTTGAATTCGGGCTGGTTCGTGGTATCTGTGCTAGAATCATGAGTATGTAAATAGATGATTTATTGTTTCCTGTGAATGCCAGCCCTTCTGGGTCTTGTTTTCCATCTCTGTCCCCAGTGATTTTTTTCAGCTGACTGCTTTTAGTTTGCCCAGGGGTATCTCCCTGCTCTGTGGGATGACTCTTCCTCATGTTTCATAACTCCCCTTGACCTGTCACTGGAGTCTGCCAGCCTTTCCCTCTCGATTTGAGCTGACAGCTGAAGGTAAATGGGGTAAGTCAGGAGGGAAAAAGTGTCTCTGTCTCTCCCAGCCTAAATGCCACTGTCGCTTTTTCAACCTTAAAGAATAAAAAGGTGAAAAATAAAAATAAAAGGGTGCCCTATATTTGCAATAATTTGTGTAATCTAAAATAACTCCAAATGGCTTTTAACTTTTTTGACTTTAAAAATTATATTTCTATGTTTTAATCAAAACCCGTAACACATTCAGTTAGATTTTATATTCATATATTTGTTTTCCATTAATAAGAATTTAAAAAATCTTGCAAGACACGTAAGTTTTGTTTAAGTGGAATAATGGAGAAGCCTCTGGTGGTTCTTGACCCACAGCACTTTAAAATATTCATACAAAGTTATCCAGCATTTTGTCATGGCTTTTAATTTTAACTTAAGAAAAAAAAAATCAATCCATACTCCAAATTAAAAAGAGAATCAAACAGTACAGAAGGTTGTATAATTTGAAGTGAGCCTCTGTCTTACCCAGGCCCTGCACCCTTCCACTCTCATGGGTGCTTGTTTATTCTTCCAGTAATTTTCTAGTCATATATAAGCCTATGCAGGTTTTTTAATATGCCTTTTTGTTTTACAGAAATGGAAGCTTACCATATATACTCTTCTATAGCTTACTTTTAGACATTAATATATCTTCGATTTTCAGGTTAACACACTTATCTACCACATTCTTTTTAGTAGTCTTGTAACATCCCATTGTTGGATGGGCCATGGTTTATTTAACCAGTCTTCCATCAGTGAACATTTTAGGTTGTTTGTACCATTTTTTGTGGAGCAGATAGCTTTCCAAAGCAACTGAAGCAAAAGGCACAAGGCTTTTATTACCAGAGTTTGACTAACTAATAGTGATATTTTGGGTACTCTTTATTTTTTAAATTTACATTAAAATATTTTGAAGCATTCATTTGATTGCAGTTGTAATTTTTAGAGCTAGAGTGTACTTAGTGGTGCTCTAGTTCACTTGATTTTACACCAGGAAGTCGGAGGCCCAGAGAAGTGAATTAACTTGCCCAAGGGCACACAGTCAGTGGCAGGCATGGGACTAAAACCTGGGACCTCTGTTAAGAATTTTGGGGGTTTTTTTTGGTTTTTCCAGCTGTGAATTTTGCTGTAATTCTGTTACATCTAGTGAATAGCAGTGATGGAAAAAAGAGTTTTGTGTGTGTGGGAAGCATTTTAAAATTATGTGAAGAATATAATTCTACTTAGCCCAGTAAGAATCTTTTGTGAGCTTATCCATATTACATAACTTGAGGGTTTGAGAAATCTTCCAATAAAATAGATATTGAAGGGCTTCCCTGGTGGCGCAGTGGTTGAGAGTCCGCCTGCTGATGGAGGGGACACGGGTTCATGCCCCGGTCTGGGAGGATCCAACATGCCACGGAACGGCTGGGCCCGTGAGCCATGGCCGCTAGGCCTGCGCGTCCGGAGCCTGTGCTCCGCAATGGGAGAGGCCACAACAGTGAGAGGTCCGCGTACCACACACACACACAAAAAATAGATATTGAAGTCATCGCATTTCTTCTTATCCACATGGGCTGTGAGCTGTAGCTTGTGTTTGTATTCTTAATAAAAGAAGTGGTGTTGGTGGCTGCAGTGGCAGTGGAGTTGGCCTGGATACCAAGAGCCCGGGACTGTAGCCTTGGTTCTGCTAGTAGTAACCAAGTCATTGACCTTAATCACATTACCAAACAAGGCTACAAAATGAAGGAATCAGATGAGATGATTTCCGAGGTCTCTTCAACCTCAAGTTCTGTGAATTTTCTGGCTACAGGTGAAAAAACCCTGGATGTGTTACTGAAAATTCTTATCTAAACTAATTCTCTCCTTATTTCCCAAACTCAGTGAATACTCCTGATTTCTTTCTCTTCACGACACCACTGTTTGCCCCCTATTCTGTTCTCACACCTCAGTACCCTTTGAATCATTGTTCTTCTTCATTGATCCACAATTAATTGGTTGCAAGAATCTAAGACTCTATCCTTTGAAATCACTGTTGTTTTTACCCTCTGCCTACTGTAGTTCAGGCTTTATTTTTAGATTGAAGAATTTGAAAATGCTCTTCTTAGAGGTAGAAAATGGTCAAATATTGACAGTTGCATATCACCCAATCTAATACTTCAGGACTTTTTGGAGGATTTTATATTTTTGGTCTTTGCCACTAACCAGTCTTTCCCTTGCTTCCAAACTGTCTTTCACATTGCAGGATTAAGTCATTCATTTCATAAACAAATATGTATTAGACATGTACTGTGTGGCAGGTGCAGTGCTAGATGCTGAAAATGTAGCCAGGACTGAGTCACACGTGGCCTCCTGCCTTCACACAGCCCACAATGTTTAGATTTTGGCCATACCACATAGCTGGTGGGGTCATAGTTCCCCAACCAGGGATTGAACCTGGGCCACAACAGTGATAGTGCCTAATCCTAACCCAAGACCACCAGGGAGCTCCCCTACGCAGCCCACAGTTTACCAGGGAGACAGGCAGAGAACACGAGGCCGTCGTGGTAGGGCATGGACTGGGTGCACAGGCAACGCCCAGCAGGTGAGGCTGACTTTAATCCAGGTCCTCCAGAAGCGCCATTTAAGCTGGGACCCCGGGATAGGAGGAACTAGCCAAGAAACAAAAAGTGTTCGAGGCAGAGAAGACAGCATGTGAAAGCCTGGAGGTGAGGGAGAGTTTGGCTCCTTTAAGGAAATGAAAGAATTTTAGTATGTCCGAGCATAGAATGTGGAGAGAGAGGTGCCAGCAATAGGATGGTGGTTATATGGAGCCAGACAGAACAGGCCCTTTGACCGGCCCTTGCACAGGACACTGTGCGCTGTAGTATATTGACAAAGTGTGTTGTCCCGTCCAGGATGTGATTTCCTCTGTAAATAAGGGCAAGGAAAGAGAGTGAATTTGTCAGGGTTTTGGGTAACGTAGCAGGATGTCAGGCATGAATGAAGATCTCAGCATCAGAAGAGTGTTACATCTTCTAAGAAGTCCAGAAGTGATCTCACTGACTTACCAAAGCTTTCAGTTCGGTCTAGTTCAGAATTCTGCCTCATATTTTGAAACCTATTAGTTTCAATGTTATGAGTCAGTGGAGGGAAAAGAATCTTCCACGTAGAACTATTCCTTGCCTCCAGGTTTATTGGAATTCAGGTTTTCTATGAAGCTGGAGATGAGATACTTGTATTAATTATTATGAAAAGTGCCATTTTGAGCCTGAGTTAATATTCTCATTGATTCAAGTGAAGGCAATTCACTGCACTAAGAGAGAATTCTTTTTGCTGAGCTAGTAAGATTAAAAGCAATTACTCTAGCAAAGGAGAGGGGTGTATGTACATATATTTTGAGGAAAGGCAGGAGAAGTATTATTAATAGAACAAAATATTTTCATTTACTTGAAGCTGCGCTAAAGAGAACCATTTTGCCTAGATATTTGGTAAGAGTGAGGCAGAATGCAAATAAGTTTCTTTAATTAGAATGAAAGTCATCAAGTTACGTGCTTATGTTTGGTATTCATTTTTCAGACTGTCAAGTAGAACTGCTTTTAGCTGCAGTTTAAGATAGTTTAACCAAGGAGGAGCTTGTCTCTTAGAAAGCAGCAGCTCTGATGTTCAGAGGCTTTCCTCATGATTGTTGCCTCATGATCTCACAATGCCTGCTGCAGGCAGGAAAAACAAGACCCAGGGAAGGGGTGGTGCTTACATCTCATTGGCTAAATCTCAGTCACATGGCTGTTTCTACCTTCAAGGGAAGCTGGGAAATTGAGTGTTTGATTTCTCCAATGGCTGTAGTACATACAGATATAAGAGGGATTAGAGCCCTAGTATAGAGACTGCCACAGAGAAGGCAAAACAGTTATTTCTCAAAAGCTAATACAGACAGCTTATAAATAAGGGAAGTATATCAGTTAACAAGTTGAATCTTGCAACTGACCTCATTGTTTCTTCTCTTTTATGATATGAATGTTTTTTGGTAATGATTACCTATTTTGTAAATGTGTCAATTAAACACTTTCAAGTCATTTTTGTTGTTTGGACCTAGAGGTTAATATTTGATTTTGATCTCTTGAATTAATTTTTAGTTACAAAATAATGCTTATACTGAGAAAGAATGTTCTCAACCTTATGTGGTTTTTATATATTTAAAATGTGTTAACAAAAGATAAATATTAGCAGTGCATTTATGGTGGGGATCCTAGTCATGCATGAAGGTGATGCTAAATAAACCTTAATTTCTCTTGTGCTTCTCACATTGCAAAATATAGAAGCCAGCGAAAGCATTTTAGAAAGCTTTCATAAAAAACTATATATATTAGAATTTTTTGGTAAAAAGTTTAAAAATATTCACTCATTTGTAGAATGCAAAAGACATCAAAAGGACCAAATTCAAGAACAACAGATGAGAGATGTGGCCTTCCACCAGCCCTTTGTTATCTCACTGTGAATCCACATTCTTCTTTTTAGCTTCCTTGAAAGCAGTCTTGAAAGTTTCTCTGGGCTCTTGCCACATTGATAAACGTTTACTAAGAACTGCTGTTGTGAATGGCATTATGCTAAAAATGTTGATACTGAGCTCATGTAGCTATGGCAGTCTTACAGCTTCAGCTTTGCTATGACATTAAAATGTGCCCTTTCCTAGTTGTAGCAGTCTATTTAAGAGAACAGTTATGTGTTAAATGAATTTTCACTCACAATGGATAATATTTTTGATAAGTCTTTAAAAGTTAGATGTTGAAAGAGAAAGTGTATCTTAATCTCACAAGTTTCAGATAGCTAGTCTTACTGTGCTAAATTGTGTTTTAATGTAGTGTCTGTTTTCACACAAACATGGAAAATAAACCATACATTATAGCCTGGAGTTGCATTTAGGATGGGAAGTATAGCAGTGTTTTTCATGAGGAGAAAATGGAGGAATAAGGCGAGTAAAACATATATAGTAAATGCTTATTTTATTAGAACCACTGAAATATTCGGGTTAACTGAGCTTTGGATAGTAGAGAATCACCCTATACATGAAATAATATAGATTACGATACTTTTTATTAGCTCTAAAGCATGTTCTAGAGCTAAAAATAGTATTTTATTAATAGTATATGCATATTACTGTTATCTTAGGTAAAAAGACAACAGGTGTGGTTTTAAATGTGTATAAAATTGAACATCACTTTTCTGTTTTTGGCTTAGGTGATACAGTAATACTTTGGATTATTTTAGTACATGAGGGTCCTTTATAAAAGGCATCAATTATATAGCTCTGGGGGAAATTAAGACTAATAGAGCCTTCTTTGGGGTGAGAGACTAGGCTTTTACCTATTGTTCCCTGGTGGCCTGAGTTTTAGGCATCTCTCATTCAAATTGCTTTTCCTTAACTGGTTAATGTTTTGAGAATGGCATTCTTTTTTTATTTATTGTTTGTGTTATGGAAATTCCTAATGTTGAATGTTTTAATTGGCTATTCTAATTTTTTTTATTTTTGCGGTACGCAGGCCTCTCACTGTTGTGGCCTCTCCCGCTGCGGAGCACAGGCTCCAGACACGCAGGCTCAGCGGCCATGGCTCACGGGCCCAGCCGCTCTGCGGCATGTGGGATCTTCCCAGACCGGGGCACGAACCCGTGTCCCTCTCAACCACTGTGCCACCAGGGAAGCCCAGCTTTTCTAATTTTTGTTTCTACTGTCTATTAAGGATAGTCTATTGTCTTAAATTTGCAATAAGGACATTTTTGACCCGCTTTGGTGCATTTTGGGGACTCCCCCCTCCCCCAGGTCTTTTGTCTTCACATGCCTTATTTCAGCCATGCTGCTTTGCTGGGGGCCCTGCTTGACAAAGAGCATGTGATTGCACACGGCTGTGATGGTTAGGGGCACCACCTGTGGCTGTGGAGCACTGACCCACAGGGCCTGGCCTCGCTGGCACAATGGTGACATCCCCTGAGCTGGCTAGCTCATGGTGGAAAAGTCCAGAAGAAATAGTTTTTAAAATTCTAAAATGGTACATGTGCTTGAAGTAGATACTGCAAGAAGGGCCTTGTAGACTTTTTGTTTTTGTTTTGGAGTTGGTTCCTAGTGGTGACAGAATGTTATTCTTGGCACTGTGTTCTTCCATGTGGTAAATTAAAAGGGACGTCTTGGTGT
Source organism: Mesoplodon mirus (assembly GCF_964341445.2). Lineage (NCBI taxonomy): Eukaryota > Metazoa > Chordata > Mammalia > Artiodactyla > Ziphiidae > Mesoplodon > Mesoplodon mirus. The sequence continues at coordinate 24,141,979 of NC_138996.1, read as the reverse complement.
ATGTCATCATCACTGAAATCAAAACCACTTCTTGGCTTTGTGATGCCAGGCATCTTTTTAGGTACCTATTAAATTGGTTAATTCAAAATGATCGTTAAGACAAAAACAAAAATATGAAAGTCCACATGAAGGCCAGCATTTAATATTTTAGGTAACTTGCTTAATAACAAAGGGGAAAAAGCCAGTTCCAGGGCTGCTGTCTTGTGAAACAGCACCTCAGTCACATCAGTGAACTGGGTGGGAATATATATATATATTTTTTTTTTTTTTTTTTTTAATTTTTGGCTGCATTGGGTCTTTGTTGCTGCGCGTGGGCTTTCTCTAGTTGTGGCGAGAGGAGGCTACTCTTCATTGCAGTACGCGGGCTTCTCATTGCGGTGGCTTCTCTTGTTGCGGAGCATGAGCTCTAGGCGCGCGGGCTTCAGTAGTTGTGGCTCGTGGGCTCAGTAGTTGTGGCTCGTGGGCTAGAGAGTGCAGGCTCGGTAGTTGTGGCACACGGGCTTATTTGCTCTGAAGCATGTGGGATCTTCCCGGACCAGGGCTCGAATCTGTGTCTCCTGCATTGGCAGACGGATTCTTAACCACTGCGCCACCAGGGAAACCCCGGTGGGTATAGATTTTATCCCTTTCCTTGTGCTCTGAGAAAAGGCCTACCCAATTTGTTCATATACAGTGTGAACAAGTATAACAAAAGCTACTTTTTCCTATTTTAAGTTGAAATAAAAATTCAGATTTTTTCTCTACTAAAATAATGAAAGTTTTGCTTGTTAGATGATTAAAGTAAAAATATTCTCATTTGACATCTGCAGAATTTTTAATGATACAGGCATGAAATTGCATTACTTGCAAATTTTTATAGTATGCTCTTTTAGTCCTGAAACAAATCCATAAACTATCTTTTTTACTCTAATCTTTTTCTTTTAATTAATTTATTTATCTTTGGCTGCATTGGGTCTTCATTGCTGCACGTGGGCTTTCTCTAGTTGTGGTGAGCAGGGGCTACTCTTCGTTGCAGTACGCGGGCTTCTCATTGTGGTGGCTTCTCTTGTTGCGGAGCATGGGCTCTAGGCGTGAGGGCTTCAGTAGTTGGGGTGCATGGACTCAGTAGTTGTGGCTCTTGGTCTCTAGAGCGCAGGCTCAGTAGTTGTGGCGCACGGGCTTAGTTGTGGACCGCAGCATGTGGCATCTTCCTGGACTAGGGCTCAAACCCATGTCCCCTGCATTGGCAGGCGGATTCTTAACCATTGTGCCACTAGGGAAGTCCCACAAATCCATAAACTTTTAGCACATTAAGGTGGACTTTTAGATTATTTAGAAAGCCAACAAATTGGCGGATGTGATACCTTCTTAAAAGTATTTCTGAATGTAATGAATTTCTATTAACTTTTCTTTACAGTTAGTAGTCCATTTTAAGAACATGAGAGATCTGCTTTATTCCCTGCCAGCCACATGGAAAATGTCTATGGTCAATTTTGGATTGTTTTGCAGGAAAAATTGTCTAAGCAATAGTTATCCTGAAATAGGTGTATTTAATATGAATATGCCTTCTCTTCTGTAATCTGCTTTTGAAATTAAGACAGTAAAACCACTTTATATATAATACAAATCATTGCAGCACTTCCAAAAATACAATACTGTAAAATTTTAATAGGTGTCCTACAGCACCCCTCCCCAGCCAAAAGAATTAGCTTGGGTAATGTTAACAGTCTAAACACTGTGCTTTGCTGAGCTTGAAATGTTCCATAGTCAGCAAGTGCCATACCTACCCAGAAAAAGAAAAATATTATATGTGGCTCCTAATTATGACTATTAACTTTTCTAGAGCAAACACATAATGAAAGGAACCCTGGAAAGGTTTATATAAATTTAAGCTAATAATTGATAACACGAACATGTTCGTTTGTTTGTTTAAAATGATGGTTGGATGCCGTGAAGTAGTTCTCAGTGCCTTAACTGTGTGCCTGTTGTCAGGCCTGAGGGCCTCTTCCATCCTTGTCAGGGGGAGTGCTTTCTCCTTTCATACAACACTGAATAATAATTCAGAAAAAGATCTTGGTAAGATTGTCTAGATTTCTGTGGGTGCGTAGTTCAATTGATCAAGCTGGGAAAGTGTGTTAATAGGCTTGTGCTGGGGGCTGCATTCAGGACAATGGGAAATAAAGAGCTGATTTGCTCCCCAGGAAAATGTCCCTGCAGACGATTCAGTCTGGAAAGCGTGATGGAGCAGGTGAGGCTGGAATAGAGCCTCTTTGGAGAATAAGGCGCAGAGTGTTAGAGAATGTCGGTGCACTTCCGCACCGGGTCCCACGCCCCACGCCCCCTCCCTCTGCCCTCTCTGAATTCCCACGTGCGCATCTCCTCCTCTGTGTGCTGTCTCTAAGCTGGAAACTGTGACTTATCCTGGATTCCTCTTGATCCAACTGGTCCAGAAGTCTTCCTGTTCTGCCTCATAAACACATTCATCATTTCCTGCCTGCTCTCACTGCCCTGACCACCAGTTCCCCTCCCTGGGCCTCCCTCCTGACCACTCTCCTCACCAGCTCAGATCTTCTTTCACTGTGTCTCCAGACCCCTGCTTGGCACCATTCTGTGTCTCCTACGAGAGAGAGAAAACCTTGTACAGCACACATGTCTTGCCTCTGTTTATGCTTCCAGCCACGTCATCTTACTTTAATTTCAGGAGAGCTTTGCTGTCAGCACTGAATACCAGGACCTCCAGGGCCTCCCATACCTCTATGCCTTGGTGTTTTCTGGCCTCTTCTGTTTATCTGTCTGCCAAACACGCAAATGTCCATCCAAACTCTGTCTCTAGAACCCTTTCTTTTTTATGTATTTATTTATTTATTTATATTTTTTAAATTTATTTATTTATTTTGTGGTACGCGGGCCTCTCACTGTTGTGGCCTCTCCCGTTGCGGAGCACAGGCTCCGGACGCGCAGGCTCAGCGGCCATGGCTCACGGGCCCAGCCGCTCCGCGGCACGTGGGATCTTCCTGGACCGGGGCACGAACCCGTGTCCCCTGCATCGGCAGGCGGACTCTCAACCACTGCGCCACCAGGGAAGCCCTAGAACCCTTTCTTGACAGCCCCAGATCTAGGTGTTTCTCCACCTGTACTCTCACCCCACTGTGTACATAATTCTGTTACCTAATTATCACATCATATGGCCATTGGTGATGGCAAGTTTCTGTCTCTGCTGCATGAAAAAAGTTCCTTAAGAACAAGAACCAATGTGTTAGAAGCACATCCAACAGACGTTTACTGAGTGTACAGTGGTCATGTGGGTGATCGTTTCATAACTGGATACTCCCACTTATCAGAACACATATTTCCTGGTAGTTCACGTTTAAGGCTTTCTTGTCATGGAATATCCCGGGGTAAACACCCATAAATACCCATCAAATCCTGAGGAAACACGGATGGGAAGAACTTGTGTAAAGATGTGTCCCTAGGAAGGGTTTTAGGTGTGTAGGTGCAGATTAAGGCAGAAAGACGGGAATCAGTTGTCTGTCCAGGCTGGTGGTAGAGCCCATTAGCTCATTACTTACATTTTATTAACCCACAAGCATTAGTTTTCAAGGCAGTATGTAGTAGAAAGCATATAACAGCCAATGACTGTCCCCTTCACAGATAGGTGAATATGTGCGAGTCGAACAGGAAGAGATTAATACCATAGAAACAAGGTGTCTTCATGCATCCTTGTAAAATACCACCTTCTTTTTTTTTTTTTTTTTTTTTTTGCGGTACGCGGGCCCCTCACTGTTGTAGCCTCTCCCGTCGTGGAGCACAGGCTCTGGATGCGCAGGCTCAGTGGCCATGGCTCACGGGCCCAGCCACTCCACGGCATGTGGGATCCTTCTGGACCGGGGCACGAACCCATGTCCCCTGCATTGGCAGGCGGACTCTCAACCACTGCGCCACCAGGGAAGCCCCACCACCTTCTTCTACGTGCTTCCACCACCCCCAAGACACGAGCCTGGTCCACCTGCCCCACAGCAAAGCCACATGGTAGATTTTGATAAATATTTGGCGAGTGAATGAATAATAAGTCAATAGGCACATAACACACTAGGCAAACATTGGTTACTGAATGCTACGTATAGTTTTGTGTTTCATTCAAGTTAAGGCAAGCTCTCCTAGTAAGTCTTGTCTCTTACTTGATTTTAATATTCGGAAAGCCATCGGATTTCCGAATATTAAAGTGGCTGGTTTTGCCTTAGGATGGATGTGTCCTCAGCAGCTAATAGGTTAGTCCCTGTCTGAATTGTTAAGTCTCTTCCACAAAAATTGTGTTTAGCCTTGAGGTGGGGATCTATATGCCTGAGTGACTTGAGCCTGAAACATGGGCTTATTCTTCTTTCCCCAACTATTTTCTTTAAGAGGATGATAAATAACTTCATTAGGCGAGTTTTAAATTTTATTAAATTGAGGTTTCTGAGTAGAAAGAACAAAGACAGTAAACAGTGTTATCCAGCTATTTTTCAAGTGAACAAATGTCTTGGATTCAGGACTTTTATTTTCCTGATGGAGGTTTCAGTTTCATTGGGATGAACCTCAGGAAGGTCAGACCAGACATGGCAGTGGTAATTATCCAGTCAACGCGCATCCGAATCTATGCAGAAGTTAACATTTAATTTTAAGGTTTCTGAGTAAGTTGATTCTTTGAAATTAGACAGGCTGTTAATAGGTATAATAAGCAAAATATTTAATAGTTTTAAATACAGCTGCATTATCAAAACAGTAACATGTTAATAAATGGAACACAAGGGAAAAGTTTGGTTCATATTAAGCTAATTTCCTATAAATAATGAATTTTGTAGAATTTAAGGGAAACTTGCTTTTTTGGCATTATGAGGTCCTCTATGTATGAGCATTAGGGCTTTGAACATCACTGGAGATTTTTGCATCATCTCTGTTCTTCCGTTGGGCCAGGAGTGAGGATGAAGGGAAAGATGCTCAAACTGGGTCATCAGCTACCATGTGGTCATCAGCTACCATGTGGTTGTCAGCTACCATGTGGTACAATTTTGTCCTCAGGGAGCACAGTATGTGGAGCAGAAGATTGAGGTCACAGTGTGCTTTTCCAGCTCTAGGTAGAGTGCAGTCTGTTTGCTTATTTGCTCTTAGGTTGAAATTTGAAGACATCTAAATCTATTTTAAGAATTCACATTCAACAGAAGCTGTGTTATTTAGACTTCTGTCCAGATTCCCCATGGAAGAAACATGGATTGACGTATGTTTGCTTGATGGTTAAGTGTTAAAGATTGAATCTCAGAATTCATTGTAACCATCTTTAAAAAATGTTACGTTTTAATTTTGAATAGGTAATGTATTTACCCTGTGGTTAAAAAATATTTTAAAATGCATTAGAACACCTATATCTATCTGGTTCTTATTTCCTTCTCTGAAAAGGTAAACATTGTTAGTACTTTCATATGTATTATACAATAGTTTTGTTATGAATTTATAAGCAAAAAAATGCATTTATATTCCCATCATCTTGACACAATGGGGGCACATCATCTACATTGTTCTTCACTATGTTTTTTATTTACCACAGAGAGCTTCCTAGTTCTGTTACAGCTGTGACATTTCACTATATAAATGTACCATACATTTATTTAACCAGACCTCTACTTATGGACATTTGGGGTTTTTTTTATCTTTTCTTTGCAAACAAGTTTGCAATGAAACCCCTTCTATAGGTGTTATTTTACTCTTGTGTAGGATTCATGATAGAATAAATTCTTGCTTACCAGCTGTGAGTCCAACAGTTTGTGTGAGGGTGTGTTAGAGAAGGCTTATCACCAAATTTTATGTTCTCAAACATCAATTTGGGTATATGACACTATGCAGACAGACATCATCAGAATTGTTTTAAATGTTTGAATGAGATTCTTCGTGGGTAGCATTGAAAACTGCATCGCGATGTACGTGATGATTTCTGCTGATTTCTATTACTTCCTGAGGCAGAGTGGTGTTTGAGTTCTAGGTGTGGTGTTTGGGGTTTCCATGGCTGGACACTTAGGAACTGATATTGATGTGTGAGATTCCCCACTCTTGAAATTCTAATTCTCCAGCTATTAAGAAAGCCTGAGAGAAAAAGAAGTTGGTACCATCTTGAGTCTTCTTGACAGCTTGAGTTTTCCTGAAGCAATAGCTTTGTCTCCCCTACTTCTCTAGTTAGATGGAGTTCACACCCTAACACTTAACCGCAAATGATGGTGAAACAGTAACCAGTCAAAGCACAAATGAGAAAGCAGCTAAGAACCAGGAGACATGCATGATTGGAATGCAATCACACTTGGACAGTTGATGTTTTCCAGGGTGTACCTTAGCAAAAAACTGCTTAAGTTCATTCTCGAGTGATCTTAGCAGCGTTCCTAATATAGTATTAGGTCCTAGAGAATTTTCTAAACTTTCAAAAAATAGATATGCCTTGACACAGTTAACAGTTACAAAATGTGGAGAATAGGACTTTTATAAGCACAAATGCCATTTTGTTACCAAAAGCTAAAGCAACCAAAATGTAATAAAGGAAATGTATAGGTACTAACTCACTTGTGGATCTAAGCCATCTGAATTCTCAGCAGCTAACTGGGGAGTAGCTTACACTGTTGCACTGACAGATTTGAAAAAACTAAGTGTTGGTTGGGCCTGGGGGACAAGGCATGAAATGGGAGGGGGTCAAAAGGTACAAACTTCTAGTTATAAAATAAATAAGTCATGGGGATGTAATGTACAGCATGGTGACTAAAGCTGGTAATTCTGTATTGCATATTTCAAAGTAGCTAAGAGAGTATATCTTGTTCTCATCACAAGAATAAAATTTTGTAACTGTGTATGGTGACAGATGTTAACTAGACTTATTGTGCTCATTTCGCAGTATATACAAATAGTGAATCATGTTGCACACCTGAAACTAATATAATGTTATATGTCAGTTATACCACAATAAAAACATGTCAAATTACATTTCAGATGGTAAAAAAAAAAGTTTGTCTCAGGAATTTGAAGCCACAATTGCATAAGAAGAGCCTTTACTAAATTTATTGAAGTAAAATAAAAACCGTCATAATGGTTTCAGAGGACTAATTCAACACTTATTTTTTACAATTTTTATACACTTTTTCAAAAAGTATTGACAGATTCTTAACATTATGTAAATATATTATTTTAAAATCGACTTTATGTCCATGGAGAAACACTAGAGTTAATATCTTTAAACCAAGAAAGGATAGAGAGACTTATCTTTAAAATAACGCTAGAGGTGGAATTAACCATTCAATAAGAAAAACAGATAAAGGAAGGTATATTATATACATATAATCAAGGAGTTTAGCCAAACAATATTACTAAGCAAATAATTTCCGTAGACTTGTAAATTCAAAAAGTCTGGATAGGGCTTCCCTGGTGGCGCAGTGGTTGAGAGTCCGCCTGCCAATGCAGGGGACACAGGTTCGTGCCCGGTCCGGGAAGATCCCACATGCCGTGGAGCGGCTGGGCCCGTGAGCCATGGCCGCTGAGCCTGCGCATCCGGAGCCTATGCTCCACAACGGGAGAGGCCACAACAGTGAGAGGCCTGCGTACCGCAAAAAAAAAAAGTCTGGATAATCCAGTAAAAATGTTTTAGTTTATAAAGGAACCAAACATAAATACTTAGCTGCTGCCCGACTTTGGCATAAGAGATAATTTGAAGGAAAAAAATTTTGGTGTTACAAAAAGAATACCTGTATTCTGAATGTGAGTGTAAAAAACAATGCTTAATGAGTTAACTTACATTTAATTTAATATATTTCCTTAGAAATAACTTATTAGAACATGACTAGTTAATACTAAAATTCATCTGAGACACTAAGTAGGCAAGAAACTTAATGTTTTCTCCAGAAATGTTAATATAAAATATTCATTTCGGGCTTCCCTGGTGGCACAGTGGTTGAGAGTCTGCCTGCCAATGCAGGGGACACGGGTTCGTGCCCCGGTCCGGGAGGATCCCCCATGCCGCGGAGCGGCTGGGCCCGTGAGCCATGGCCGCTGGGCCTGTGCGTCTGGGGCCTGTGCTCCGCGGCAGGAGAGGCCACAGCGGTGGGAGGCCCGCATACCGCAAAAAAACAAAAAACAAAACAAAAGATTAATTTCTCAGATTTTGTAAATAATTATAACCTAACAGTTTAAAAACTGATATTGTGGTAAATAATAAAATTGATTAACATAGAAATTCTAGGAAGAGAATGGAAAGGTTTTTAAGGATTCAAGAAATGGTAACTTCAGAGCAATGAATAATAAATGAATACATATTTCAGTCAGTATTGGTAGGACATATAGCAGCGATATCGGTCAGGAAAGTGAACCTTATCTACATATGTTGCAGGAAATTCTAGATGGTCAAAGAGTTAAGAGATGTTTTTTGCTCTTCTGTTTGTATAAAATCATATAAAACACTATATAAAAGGTAGGTATTTATCCGTAAATATTGGTAGGTATTTACCCGTAAAAATTTATCTGTAAATATCCAATAATATTCATTATTGAAATGAATGGTTAGCAGATAATGTGCTTGGATGAATTAAAGTAACATTTTGTTAAGATTATTGCATAAATGTTAATTTTTAATTATGTAATATATTACATCCCCACCCATCTCTACTTTCCAGAATGGGTGGGAACAGAAGCCTAGGTTCTGACTTGGGGTCTGTCCTGTAGAAGCTGTCTGTGCCCAGGCTAGGCCCATCACATCCCGGAACTTCACCTTCCTTATGGGGGGTTACTGGGAGGACCACAGAGAGGGGAAGTGAGAAAACACTATAAACAGTAAAACAGTAGAATTATTATATGTTATAGGACAAATATAATCCCTGGGAACATTTTATTTGTTTATTTGTTTATTTTATTTTTTGGCCGCGCTGTGCGGCATGTGGGATCTTAATTCCCTGATCGGAGATCGAACCCGCGCCCTCTGCAGTGGAAGCGCAGAGTCTTGACCACTGGACCACCAGGGGAAGTCCTTGGGAACATTTTAAATTTTAGAAAATGACATAGAGGAATACTAATCTCAGATATTTGGATAAATTGTAAAATATTTAGATTATTTTTCATCCGTACGTGACTCTATAAAGTTCTCCTTTCAGGACTTTAATGTTACGACTGTGAAATTGGTTATGTCTCTGTCTGCTTTGGAAGTGGCAATTATTGCTAAGCAGTGAATAATGATTCCTAACAAAAACTAATGCCTGCTTTCCCTTCTCTTTAAGTATTTTTAAAACACAATAAATATTTTAGTCATTTTAGAACTGAGAATTATCAAGTATTAATACAAATATTGAGTTGTTTAACCATGGGAACCTACCATAGAAAATGAGAGCCCTTTTCCTGTTTTGTTTGTTTGTTTTTTTAACTTAAAGAATATACTGAGTGTATTTTGCCATTGTTTCTTGGAACATGAATACTGAGGTTTCGTTTTCCTTCAAGAAATCGCTGTTTTCTTCCGTCTAAAAAACTGGAGAAAATAATTACTGTTTATAAAATTGTCTTAGGTTTGTTTGTCACCATAGAATGTGGATACCACAGGGAATGACTTTGAGAATAAGGAAACATTTATTTTTTTAGTTTCTTGTCTTTTTTTCCCCTAGATTTAGATTTGTTTTGGTTATTCAGCCTATTTATTTTAAGAAGCTAAGCAGCTTGTTTCCTGTTTTTCCAATTCTGTTTGACATTTAAAGTGACTGAGACATTTGGAATGGTTCCAAAATTGAACTGTTTTTTTATGTGAAATAGAGTAATTCCCAGGGCACCATGACAGAAAGTGAGAAATCACTTAGCATGGCATCTTAAATGGATTTGGAGTACTAGCGTGTGCTTTAAAATAAAATTTTTTGAAGCCATATTACCACTTGAAGGGGGAAAAGAAACAACAAAGCTTGTATTTGATAGAAAACGGAAGAGTGTAGTCAAGAGTATTAATACTCTTACTGAATCACTTTGCTGTGCACCTGAAACTGACACAACATTGTAAATTAACTCTAATATAAAATTTAAAAAATTTTTAAAGAGTATAATACTCTTAGCAATGAATTTAAAGATCAGGTGTTAAATATGAGTAGATTTTCAATGTATATGTGGTGATTTATCGGGAATTAGGAAGTGATTCATTTAGAGTATAAATCTTTGTAAGGACCAGGCCATCAGCAGGGAGAGGACAGGAAGTTAGTAAGAAACGTATAAGAAGAGGGAAAGGCATTTAAAGTCCAATCATTCGTGTGTTGTTTTTCAGCCTGTGTGATCAGAATGGACAGTCAGGGTTTTTGTCACAGACAGATTTCTGTACCAATTTACCTGGAAAACTAGAAACTATGAAATCAACGTTATTTTGCACGCAATTTTCATGCTTCTGGATTGGTAAATCTGTTTGTTTCAGGCCCCTAATTCTCTGCCCCATATATAACTTATGTCAGAATTAAAGCCATCGTCTGTGTTTCTGAGTTCCAGAAATCTTGATACTTGATTAATCCCTGTTCTCATCCATATGCTTTCCTTATGTAAACATAACTTAAGTGCATTTCTGTGGCTTCTCTAGTTGTTTGTGAAGCCAGATGGTGGTAGTTATAAAAAATTAAAGTCACATATTTTCCTACCTATATTCATTCCTTTTGCAGTTGAAAAGTGCAGACAGAAGAGTCCCAGAAGTTTATGTATCCAGACACAGACATCTCCAGATGTGCTCTCCTCAGAAAAAACACTTGAGTTGGCTCAGTATAAAACAAAATGTGAAAACCAAAGTGGATTTATCCTGCAGCTCAAGGAGCTTCTTTCCCATGGTAATACCAAGTTCGAAGCATTAACAGTTGTGATTCAGCACCTACTGTCTGAGGTAAGGATGTGTACCCTCTAAACAGCCTTCTCACTAAGGTAGGGGCAGGCGGGGGGATGGGCAATGCTCATGCTCCTGTCTTGTGAATATCTTTAAGTTAATGATTGGTAAGATCATATATAATTCACCCAATTATGCTTTTGTCAACTCACTGGATACCTGAGTCACTCTCTAGAAATCTGGGATTGAAACGTTTCTTAGTACTTCTCTTTCTCCTCTGGGGTCTGTTAGACCAAAAACAGTGAAAACGTAATTGCCTCTTAAACTTCTGTATACCTCTAGACTATATTAGCATTGCCAATTAAAAAAAATTAATCAGTCGATCTAAGAAAGAAATGCAAAATTTTATTTGAGCCAAATTGAGGATTTTAACCTGGGAACAGCATCTCAGAAAGCTCTGAGAATTGCTCCACCCCTTAGAAGTCAAGGCACAGTTATGTATACGTTTTTTGAGACAGAGGGCGAAACATTATTGACAGTTTACACAATCCAGATCTGCAAGTACAAAGTGGTTGGTCATGTGACCCCTTACAAGTCTAGAGGGAATGTTATCTTTAAGGAGTTGGCTTGGTGCTGGGGGAGTGTTGCTCTTTATGGTTGAGCAGGTATTTCTCCTGATGGGGGAGGTCTGGTCCATGTATAATGCAGATACACAATGCACAGTAGAAGGGAGAGAGGAGGCCAAAGGGCAGAGAAAATTTTTTTATGTTTAAAGTTTTCTTGCCATAAAATATGAATTTTATTTCACAGCATTAACTTTTTTTTCACTTAATTTTTTATCTAACTATATGTAGTTTTCCATATCACACTGAACTTAATGCTTTGAAAAATGAGGTTGATTATATTTATGGGTCAAAGAACACTTTTTTTTTTTTTTTGCAGTACGCGGGCCTCTCACTGTTGTGGCCTCTCCCGTTGCGGAGCACAGGCTCCGGACGCGCAGGCTCAGCGGCCATGGCTCACGGGCCCAGCCGCTCCGCGGCATGTGGGATCCTCCCGGACCGGGGCACGAACCCGTGTCCCCTGCATCGGCAGGTGGACTCCCAACCACTGCGCCACCAGGGAAGCCCAAAGAACACTTCTGAGATAACTCCCAGTAGTGGTCTAGGGAGTCTTCAGAATTTCCATCTGTTCCTATAGTAGTTTGTGGTACAACAAACATGAAACAGATTTTCTTTGCTTACTTACTCTTCCCTGATACTCTACAAGGATGTTCATTCAGGAATTAGTTAAAATTCATTGAGAAAACCAAGTTTCCATGAACGTATGCTACTGGCATAGCAACAAAAAGTATAATTATTTAAGGGGAAATACTGGGTTGAGAATGTAGCTTGAGCTCTCTAGATATTTTTAAATCACTGTTTTAACGATGAGGATACCTGACATCTCAAGAAGAATACTGTTCAATCTGCTTGTTCTGTAGTTCAGTTCAATCCAACAAACCTATACTCAGTTCTTACAGAGGCTGCTCTGATGTGGTTGCCGTCTGGGGCAAAGGGAGATGCAGGTGAATGAGACTTGGTCTGTGCCTTTGACGAGCTGCTAAGCTAGCAGACAGTTTAAATCAGTATTTGGTGAACATTTTACAGCTTTGTTCGAATGAACTTTTTTGAGGGGGAGATGCAGACATTTACCTAGTTTTTTGTTTTGTTTTGTTTTTGTTTTTGCGGTATGCGGGCCTCTCACTGTTGTGGCCTCTCCCGTCGCGGAGCACAGGCTCCGGACGCGCAGGCTCAGCGGCTGTGGCTCACGGGCCTAGCCGCTCCACGGCATGTGGGATCTTCCCGGACCGGGGCACGAACCCGTGTCCCCTGCATCGGCAGGCGGACTCTCAACCACTGCGCCACCAGGGAAGTCCCTACCTAGTTTTTAAATTACAGTAGCATACAGTATTTTTGCTTTTCTTTATTATATAAGAAAGGAATTTTGAGAGTTGGTTTATGTAACCAAGTAAGCTAAATTGGAAACTACATAACGTCAAATGTAGGGAACAATTAGTTTGTCTATTTAGTGATAAACCAATTATTTATTTTACTATCTCTAGCCTAACAACCCCATGTTCAACTCTTTTCTCTCCTTTATCTCCCACATGAAAGCAGTCAAGTTTGGTGAGTTCTCATCCCACAGTGTTTCTCCCCTTCCTCATCTCCTCTTTTCTATCTCTACTGATGCCAGCCTTGTTCAAGCCCTGGATAACTGTCTCCTGGATTATGTTAATAACTTCTTAACCAGTCTTGAGGCTTGCACTTTTCTCCTCTGTAATCCATCCCAATCACTGCATCCCAAAGCATTTCACTCTACTGATTACCTTCAGTGGTTCTCCATTGTCCACAGCCGATTTGCCCAGTATGGTAGCCACTAGCCTTAGGAAGCTATTGAGCATTTGAAGTGTAGCTAGGCTGAACTGAGATATGTGGTAAGTGTAGAATACACACAGATTTTGAAGACGGTATGAAAAAAGGATGTGAAATATCTCATTAATAACTTTTCTATTGACTGTATGTTGAAATGATAATTTGGACATACTGGGTTAAATAAAATATATTGTTGGGGTTTCCCTGGTGGCGCAGTGGTTGAGAGTCTGCCTGCCGATGCAGGGGACATGGGTTCGTGCCCCGGTCCGGGAAGATCCCACATGCCGTGGAGCGGCTGGGCCCGTGAGCCATGACCGCTGAGCCTGCGCATCCAGAGCCTGTGCTCCGCAACAGGAGAGGCCACGACAGTGAGAGGCCCGCGTACCGCAAAAAAAAAAAAAAAAAAAAAAAAAAAAAATATATATATATATATATATATATATATAGTCAAATTAATTTAATCTTTAAAAAATGTGGCTACTTGGAAATTAAAATTACATACATGGCTCACATTATATTTCTCTTGGATGACTCTGGTGTGTAACTTGGAATATAAGACTCTCTGTAATCTGGCACCAACTGCCCCTTTAACCTTCCCCTCACTGCCGGTATGCTCCAGCTGTATAATCAGGAAGGTAAAGGAGAAGCAAGAGGGCTTTAACATTTGTTGAATATTTACCAAGTACCAGACATTCTTACTTAATAAAATCCTCTCCAAAACGCAAGTTGGAGTTTACAAAATAAGAAAATTGAGGCATAGAGCTGTTAAGTACTTGACTATCTTATCATCAGATGGCTGATAAGAGGAGGACCAGGACTTGAACCCAGGTCTAGGACACTATGAACTCAGAATCCCCTGTAAACTTCCTGTACTTTTTCATCTTTTGCTCAAATACCATTATTGGGCTACCACCCTTCTCCCTAGTACCTACGTGTTCAGATCTTTCTTATATTAGCATCGCATTACTACCTGGATTTAATTGACTTGGATTCATTATACAAACCGCCCAAGTTAAAAATGCAAATTAAATAGATGAGACCGTCCTGCCTTCCATGCCTGTCAGTGAGCAAAGGCCCAGGAGTGGATGTGAGGTGGACAAAGGAGTCTTGCTTCAGCTGTATTCTCAGTCCCTTGGTACCCCATGTGGCATGACCCTTCCACGCTGCATGTGGTCCTAGTGTTTAAAGATACTTTCCTTCCATACGACTTGGCCCCTAAACACAAACCAAACATTTTATCAGGTGATCAATTGGAGAAAGATTTGGTCCAACACTAGAGAAAATATTTCACTGGGTCGGGCACACTGAGAGATGCTTCAGTCCACTGCAGGGCAGACTCTTAATGAGTTTCATGGTTTCTTGTATCGCATGTGAATTTCATCTTACACCCAGTTTGGATCCTAATGCCCATGTAACTGTGATTCTGTTGAATTTCTTAAAATTCAGCTCAAAAACACCCTCTTTTATGAAGACTTTCCTGGTCCTTCTAGCTCTATGTTTTATCTTCTCTCTGTATTCTAGGAGCACTTATATTTCTCTGTCACTCTCTACCTAGTAGGTAACCATTTCGAAGTTGTTTTTACTTTTTAAGACAGCTCACTGAGAGCTGGATCTGTTTCTGGTGCTTTCTTAGGAAGCCACCCCAGGTGCTATGGCAGTGCCTTGTACATAATAGATACGCAGTGTGTATCTCAATGAACAAATGGATCAATAAAGAGGACGGAATCCCAGATGTAAGATGAACATATAAAGTCTTTATGTAAATGTTCTTTGCTCTTTTCTAGCTCTTTATAATCAATCAGCAAATATTTACTGATGGCCTAATGTGTACGGGGAACTGTTAAAAAACAGTTGGAAAGGAAAGATATGACCAAGGAAAAGTTAAGCAATTTTTTCAAAATTTTTACTTAACCCTTTGGTTCTCTCATACCCGTTATAGAAGTGATTGATATATAGATATGTAGATATAGATTGTAGATCTATACTGATCTATATATACATATATATCTCGTTATTGCTCATTTTTCCTAAACCGTTTCAGAGCATTAAATTACAGGTAAAAATCGTTGATTATAGAGAATCCTGGAACTGTCACTTATCCTTTTGTTGCAAGTCTATTTAATAACTACAACTTGGGCTTCCCTGGTGGCGCAGTGGTTGAGAGTCTGCCTGCTGATGCAGGGGACACGGGTTCGTGCCCCGGTCCGGGAAGATCCCACATGCCGTGGAGCGGCTGGGCCCGTGAGCCATGGCCGCTGAACCTGCGCGTCCGGAGCCTGTGCTCTGCGACGGGAGAGGCCACAACAGTGAGAGGCCCGCATACCGCAAAAAAAAACAAACAAAAAATAAAAAAACCCTACAACTTTACCACTTTAGTGGTAGACATCATTCATTACAGAGCAGAAGTTCTAATGCATGTCTCATGAATCTGGAAACCAATACCACACTTCCT
Organism: Mesoplodon mirus; assembly: GCF_964341445.2. NCBI lineage: Eukaryota > Metazoa > Chordata > Mammalia > Artiodactyla > Ziphiidae > Mesoplodon > Mesoplodon mirus. Next base: position 24,126,306 of record NC_138996.1, on the reverse strand, counting down.
ATTTCTCAGAGGACACACTGTTGTTAGTTTTAGTTCTGATTCTTGGTTTATCCTTGCATGGTTGTACAGTGTTCTGTGCAGGCAAACCAAGTGCCAGACAGTGTTGATGGTAGTGATCCCAATTTCTTCATGAGAGTTTCTGGGTACCTCAACCCAACCTCTGACCAGTTATTCAGTGTGCCTCCAATTCTGTTTTTGCTAGTGGAACCTAACCTAAAGTAGCACCTGAACAAAGATGAATTTTGAATGACACTAGCAGTCTATGGATAAAAATGTCTCAGACCAAAAAAAAAGTGGACACGATTCATCGTGTGGTAGTGGGGATGGAGAAGATCAGAGAGAGCATACATCTGAGCCATGCGACGTGGCTCTTCCCTGCAAAATCCCCTGTGCTTTTGACACTCTCCCAAGCTAGCAAATTGAGGCTCAGTGATGGGATGACAGCCGGAGACTAAGTGCCTGTGTCCCAGGGACTCCTAATTAAATTATGGTGAGTCCATTTTTTTCTTGGAGCACTTTATATATTTAATGTATGAGTACAAAAGCATTTTTCCCAACCAGATTCCCACCTCCCTCTTTTTTTTTTTTTCTTTTCTTCGCATTGTGTGGAACTCTGCATGTTACAATACAAAGAAAATTAAATAAACTTGTTATCTGGACCATAAAGAGTTTATCATCTAAGACAGAAACACTGATATAGGAGCAGCTAAACAAAAAGAAACAGGCAGTCAGTATCTAAGTGACAAATGCATTTTGTCATCTACAAAGAAAGGGTAAAGATCTTAAAGGGCAAGCTACCAGGAGAGTCAGGTAGAAAGTAACACTGAGTATGTGCCTATTAGGATATGGGCACTGTGGTCAGCATTTCACATAGGATTTTTAAATCCTATGTGAAATTTAAAGCCCTTGGTTTTTTAAAGCCCTATTTAAAGCCCTTGGTTTTTCCATTGTCCTGTACTGCTTCCCCTCAGATGAGGTCATCTGCCTTGAGTTATTGGGCCTGGATGTCTTAGTTCTACCTAGGTTTCAAGCTTCTTGAAGCAGGAACCATGTCTTAAATTTTTTCCATATTTCCCCCAGCATCTGGAATGGTACTTGGTAAGTTGGTACTGAGTAATAAATTGCCAACCAATTCAGAAGGATAAATGTCCTGTCTAGGTGTGTGGGGGAAGGGAGTAGTATCTATGATTGACAGTTAGTATTCCCTGAAGGCTTATAGAATGGGTCAGGTACAGAAGACCAGGCCTTCCAGCTTGTGGAGGTGGGACATGCATGACAAGCATGACTTGGACAGAAGAGGAGTAGGGAGTCTAAACAGGGGCTGGATGATTGAGGTGCATGGAAGTTTATGTTTTATGCACTCAATGGAAGACTCTTGCTGAGCAAGGGCATTTGTTTGTACCCAGAATATGGGATAAAAACCTACCAATCCTCTGCAAAATAGTGTGGAGGGAGGCTTTCCATAGTTCAGGAATGGGGTTGGCGAGGATGAGGACTAGGGTGGAGGCATCACTAACAGAAAAAGTGCAGTGGATTCAAGACACATTAGCAGGGGAGAACTGACCGACTGTGGCACAACCCATTAGACAAGGAAGAGTCCAAAAGGATCCCATGGTTTTCCTGTGGCTGCCACTGGGATGGACAGAGGTTGGAAGACATCGATGGCTTCTGGGCACTGAGGAAGGCTGAGTGCAGTGGAGCTGGGGGCAGTGTCCCCATGCGTACAGTCGGCCCTTGGTACCTGTGGGGACTGATTCCAGGACGCCCCCCCAGCCCAACAGCAGGTACCAGAATCCGTGGATGCTCAAGGCCCTCATATAAAGTGACGGAGTACAGTTGGTCCTCCATGCCCACATCCCAGGTTCCACATCAGGGATTCAACCAACCTTGGATTTCAACTGTACTGAAATTGCTTGTCCACAAAGTCCCTTTAATAAGCAAAAAGACTGCCTTGTAGATACTTGTGATAGGCTGTAAAAGTTCACAGAATCACTCCTGGAAACTTTACACCAACTTAACTTTTCAATTTTCCATATTTAAGGATTTCCGTAAATTTGAAAAGTGATTTAACTTCTTGCCAGCTTTTCCTTCTATTAAGGATTTAGCTCTAAGAAAAGAGTGAATTTTAAGCAAGGTCACCGAATGTGTTACAGGACTGCTTGCGTGTATCTAGCAAAAGTCTTCTGGGTCTCCTGTCACTCGAGTGACTAAACTTGCTGATACTTTAGAAAACTCATTGCTTGTTCACTTTTTAAAAAATGGACTGACTGATTTGTGATTTCAGAACAACCTAATACTACGTTTTAAAAATCAGGCATTTAGAATATCATTGGGGCCAAACTGTACTCATTGAGAAAGTGTCCCTTAAATTCCAGTCACTGGTAACTGTCCAGGACAGCGCTGGTGTATCGTTAACTTCCCTAGCTCTTCCGTGAGAGACTATTACAAAGTAAAAGGTAAAAACCGTAACATATATCTGATCTCCAACTCTCAATTCAGCAGGTCACACTTCTTAAAATGCCAGGGAACCATGTCGTAAGCATTCAAATGAATTTTTCTGGAAAACATCATTCATTTTATAATGTCATGTGAACTCCTACGTCACAACGTCACAACACACACGTTCACCGTTCCTCACCTCGTCCATAACTCACTTAGCACACAGGTTTTGGAGAATAAATGTCCTTTTTCTAGTAGCAAGTATGCTCATCTAATGACCCCTAATTAGAGAGGGGAATTAAAAGGTTCACAAGTCTAAAAATAACTCCATTATCTACGCGGAGGCGGCCGGTTTTTCTTTCCCCTGTACCAGCTGATATTTGAAAGTAAGTGGCGATCGATCAGTCTAAGCGCTGGCTCTCGTTTTTCATAAATGAAGGGCTGTGGCTTTAAGCAGTCGCAGGCAGCCTGTGCCAAAGGCAGAAGCTGCAGCCTCAGCTCCTGTGAGGAGAGAGGCGTCCCAGGCACACGCTAACCTGCAGGATGCGAAGTGAGGCCAACGGAAGACCAATGGCGCTCCTCCTGGCGGAGCTTTGAGTGTAGACCGACCGGACTGGTGGGTGGCGTGGCCACCTGCGCGGGGACGGGAGGGGGGGCTTGGAGACAGAAGCTGGAAAATGGGCTGCTCGGGCAGCAAAGTGTGCCTCTATTCTCCGTGTGCAGCAACGAGGGTAATTAGTATTTGTTTATAGTGCTTTTCTGGAAGAACGCCAGGGGCGAAGGCAGAGGTGGTCTGGCGGGAGGGGGAAACGCTTTGAGTGACAAGCCACTCTCGCCTGCAAAGGCCGGTCTCATGATCTCCGTCCGCAGCGCTGCGACCCAGCTGCAGTGGGAAGCTCTGTCCGGGGCGATCCCTCCCGGGGAGGGCATTTCCAGAGAGCTTTGCATTCTGTCTTTTCCTTCCTTACACGCTGGTGGGAGGGAAACTGCCTCGTAAGAAACTGTATCTAATTGCTGTGTTTGTACAAGCATGTGTGTCTGTGCGCTTGCGGATGAGTTGCTGGTAACTTAGAAATGGTTCTCCTTGGCGAGATTGATAATTGCTTTTCTGATTCTGAAACAGCTGCCTGGTTTTCTTTGATTCATTTCTCTAACATCTCCTCAGAATGATCGCTGCTCCAACATATTATCATCCTTAGAAAATAACGTGTAGCTGAGTAAAATTAATTTCATTTTGTTTTTAAAGGATTATTTTTTTCGCTGTGGCTATGTAAGAGACTTGTGTGTCTTCCTTTTAGAAGTAAAGGATTGGCCTCCTAAGGAAACTTTTCTATTTGCAGATATAGGGTAAAGTTCATATAAGTGCATGTGTTTAGAACATTAGATGTTTATCGTAGACTGATTAGGCCTTTATTGCCCTTGGAGGAGGAGAATGCATTATGTCTTAAGTACACCTTAGCTGAAGGGTTCTGGGATCAGCAGGGAAGCATGGCTCAAAGTAAATATTTTTAAACGGGCCATTCAGTGCCTCAAATGAATATTGCACAAGGACCTGAGAAAATACAGATTTTTGAAATGTGAATTTCCTTAACAAGGAAGGGACATCTGTGTTTTTTAACAACACAAACTGTTAGCCTAAATGATGCATATCTTGGCTTCTCAATTCTGAGTCTCATTTTCCTGGTGATAACAAATGTGTGCTTTACTGAAAGGGACCCTCTTGAAAACATGAGTAACTTGATGTGTGTTTTCCACAGCAGGAGGAAGCCCTGAAACAACACAAAACCCTATCTCAAGAACTTGTTAACCTCCGGGGAGAGCTAGGTAAGAGCTTTTTTTTCTTTCTTTTTTTTCCTTCTTCCAAGTTTTTCGGGTGGAGGGGAAAATTGTCACAGTTGGTTTTCCTCTCTGCGTGGTGTCTGGACCTGCATGCTGGCAGTGTTAGCCACTCGCTCCAGTATCTGTGCAAACACTGACCATCGACGTTGCTGTTGAATCTTGGCAGTTTGACCTCAAGTTCACAGAATTCTGGGCACTGATCTGACTAAGCCCAGCGGAGTTTCTGATGACCAAAACATTTCTTTTCCTGAAGAGGGGGACGGAATGCTTTTTGTAATTGTGTGGATTCCTGTTAGATAATTCCGTCAGGTTTTTTTCTTTCCAGAACCGTCTTTCATATGAAAGAGCGGTGAGGAAATTCCCTCTCCAGTAGCAGTAAATATATTGCACTTCCTTGGGTGCTCTGTGTGTAGTGGGTATAGCATTGGAAGGCACACTCTGTGCTAAGCTTCCAGCTGGACTGGCAGTGAGAAGGACCCAGCTCCACAGGAAGCCAGGTGTCTCCCCTGCCTGTGGCACTCACCCCCCAGGGCTGCTGTTCCCAGGCCGAACTCTCTTCTAGTTCTTGTCTTTCCTGGAAGAGCCCTGGGTTGGTGCAGCAGAGACAGTGCTGCCTTTCCTACCTCAGCCTGCGTGTTGGAGTGAGCTGACTTCCTCGGGAGCCCCATGCGCTGTAGGCACCATGGCCCTAGACAGTCAGCTTCCTGCTGTAGCTTCAGCCAGGTCTGGAGCAGTTCATTGAAAGGCTGCCTTCCTTGCCCTTTGCGGTTTTCTGTGTGTGCTGAAAGCCTGTGTAGGTACGTGTATAAATAATGCAAAGGCAACAGCCAGAGTTGAAAATTATGTTCGTCTAGTTCCAGGAGAAACTGCTCGTTTTTCTTTGGACAACACCAGAGTTGAAATACTGTCAGTATAATTCGCTGGACTTGAACCCTCTTAAGTCCCCGTCCCCTACCATGCCCGGGCAAAGATCAAGTAGCCGTGAACGTGGGGTGAAGACTTCCGTCTATATTCCTCTTCTTTGTTCACCCCCCGATGCAGGGCAATGCCAGACTCCTGACTCACCCTGATACCTCGCCCTGGGCATCATTTTCTCCTGATCTCAGGAAGGACTTTTTTTGGGAAGAGTAATTGTAGGACAGATGGAACTTCAGGACCCCAAAGACTTGAGAGTTCTAGGAAAACAGTTCAAGGAAACCACAGATAAGAAACAGCCTGGCTCCCGGGGATGTTTAAGGCTCTCTGCCAGGTTACTGAACGTGACTGGTGTCCTTTTGATTACCCGGATGACCAACTTAACTTGCTTTTGTCTGCGCCTTAAGTAATGTAATGGATATAGGGTTAGCAGATCAGGAGAGAGGTCTTTTTTTGTGTGTTTCAGGGTTCGCTCTAACCCGGTAGAGGTGGAGAGGAGCCTCCCTGGGGGTTCACGTTTCAGCCTCCCCCCAAGACGAGGCAGACGTGCCAAGGGAACACTGTTCTCATTCAGTCCGTTTGAATGGGGGAATCCTCTTTCCACCTTTCAGTGGATAACGCGATTCAGTGACCTCAATGGGACCCAGGGACTCATTACCTCCCGTTAGTTACTTAGCCCGACAGGAAATAGCTGTAGCCATTTGCACGCACTCTCACCTTCCCATCTGTGATAAGGAGCCGTGCCCCGGTGTGGCTTTACTGCTGCTCTGGGAGTGTCAGGATGCAGCGTTTGGCCCGTCCATATCATCCGGTCACCCAAGGCCACACTCTCAGGAAGTGTGGCATTACTGCTGGTGAATCAGATCGAATTGTTCATGTAACAGCGTAGAGCATTTGGGGGAAGATTTTTGGTTCCATGAGGGGAAGGGAGAGAAGCCTTCTTCTGATGGAACAGTCCAGGAAGAGCGTTCTCAAAGCTGCCGGTTTCGTTGATTGTGCATGAGCTGCAATAGGAATACGTTCACACCGCAGAGTTTACAGCCCAGTTTTAGAATCTGAGGCAGTGGTTCAAAGCGGTTAGACTGTGTGGTCATACTCTCCAGGTTCAGATCTGTGGCGCTGGGTGACCTCGGGCAGGGGGCACAGAGCACACGCCTCCTGTCCCAACTTCATTCTTTGTAAAATGGCGGTAGTGTCTGCCTCAAGGGTGGCCACGAGGATTACACGAGGTAACTTGTTGCAAAGCGTCTACCACCAAGTATTAACTGCTATTAAATAGTAGTTGTTAAGATGCATGCAGGTGACAGCTGTGTGGTAACTGCATTTGCTATTTTGCGAGGGCAGAGACTCTGCTGCAGAAGGGAATAGTAATTCGACTAAATATTATTAGAAATGCCTTAGGACAGGTTATGTTTGCTCTTCACGTACAAATGGAAAGGTGAGATGAGATGGATCCCTTCCTGATACGTTAGAAGCGCTTGGGGTGCGGAGTCCACCGTCTGGGTGTTTGTCCATCCGCTCCTGGTTAGAAGTTACCTGACTTCTTTGCGCACAGTTTGCTCACTGGTGATAGGAAGTTAATATGCGTTTTGCTGGATTGTTTTGGAGTTTGAATAAGATGATAGTGCATGTGAAGTGACTGGTCCATCACAGGCAACTCAAGAAAAGGGAGCCGCCACCATCAATGCCATCAAAGTACCCACCTTTCCCCTCTGACATAATGGGGCATCATTGGTGTCGCTTTCCCACTGAGTAGTTTTTCTTTACCTCCTCTATGAAAATCGAGGCAAGGTTCCCAACTGCTAAGAACTGCAAAGAATAAAGGACAACTCGTAAGCTCGGGGGCACTGAAGCCCAAGTCACGTCTGCACTTTGACCTTGGGCCTCTCACCGCTGCGGCCTCTCCTGTTGCGGAGCACAGGCTCCGGACGCGCAGGCTCAGCGGCCATGGCTCACGGGCCCAGCCGCTCCGCGGCATGTGGGATCCTCCCGGACCAGGGCACGAACCCACGTCCCCTGCATCAGCAGGCAGACTCTCAACCACTGCGCCACCAGGGAAGCCCAAGTCTGCACTTTTGATCTTCAGACCTCACTGCCTCCGATATCTCCTCCCCTGACTGACTTGCCCACTGTGGTCTCACTTGTTTCCTGACAGGTGCCCTCTGCTCCCAGGTTAACCCAGCTTATTACCTCCAGCACAGCCTGTGTGTATCTGCATCTGAGCCATGCCTGCTTTGTGGAACAACATACCATTTGCTTCTGCAAAAAACTCTTTGAAAACCCCCTCTCAGTCTCCTCAGAACCAAAGCAGGAGGCTCCCTTTGCTCCAGAGAGCCCTTGATATTTTGCATTTGTGTATATACTATATCTTGTGTTTTCCTATTGTCTTCAGACAGTAAACTCTTTTTTTTGGGGGGAGGGGGTCTTTGTTGCTGCGCACGGGCCTTCGCTAATTGCGACGAGCGGGGGCTACTCTTCGCTGTGGTGCGCGGGCTTCTCATTGCGGTGGCTTCTCTAGTTGCGGAGCACGGGCTCTAGGCACACAGGCTTCAGTAGCTGTGACACATGGGCTCAGTAGTTGTGGCTCACAGGCTCTAGAGTGCAGGCTCAGTAGTTGTGGCACACGGGCTTAGTTGCTCCGCGGCATGTGGGATCTTCCCGGACCAGGGCTCGAACCCGTGTCCCCTACATTGGCAGGCGGATTCTTAACCACTGCACCACCAGAGAAGTCCCCAGACAGTAAACTCCTTAATTGCAGAGATCCATTCCTGCTTCCTATGAGAAAAATATATATATGCTTTCCATTTTCATGGGTAATTGATAAATATTTATGGGCATTTTAGGTTTTAAAGTTTCTTTTCTCTCTTTTTTTGGCTGCACCACATGGCTTGTGGGATCTTAGTTCCCCCACCAGGAATTGAACCTGGGCCCCTGGCAGTGAAAACATGGGGTCCTAACCACTGGACTGCCAGGGAATTCCCTAAAGTTTCTTTTTATTTAAGAACAATGTGTGAAAATTAACGAAAATTGTAGAGTGAGGGGTAAATAGCCCATAGCTCCATATTTTGGCATATTCCTTTGTTTATATGAATGTATACCACTTTGCACTCTTTTATTATTATTATTATTATTATTATTATTATTAACGTATAATTTACATGCAGCGGGATGCTAATTGTTCCATCAGTTTGACAAACACACACACTCATGTAATCTACACCTTTGGGTTACGTTTCCAGTAGACCCACTTCCCCTAGAAGCAAACACTGACCTTATTTTTATCATTCGAGGTTAGTTTTGTCCATTCTGCAATAGAGTTTCATGTAAATGGAAACACACGATAAATGCTCTTTGTGTCTGGCTTCTTTCACACATAATGTTTTTGAGATCCTTCCATGTTATTGTAGATACTCTGATTTTTAAACTTATGTCAGGCACTTTCCCATTTTGCCTCATGGTCTTCATACGCTTGTGTTTAATGATCATGGTAATGCCTTTTGAGTGGATGTAGCATAATTTCACTTACCCCTTAAATAATGTCATCGTAAGGCTTTCATCGTCGGCTGTTCTTCTTACCCATTCCCATGGTTTCAACTACAACCCATAGGGTGACGACTCACAGATTTATTTCTCTAGTCCCCTCCTTCCCAAGCTGTAAATACTTTTTTCCCAGTGAAGAGCTGCCTGTAGATGAGCCAGTCCAGTGTAATCAGACCTTCCTGACTCCCCAGCCCCTTGCTTTCGGAATACTCTGCAGTGTCTCCTCATTCAGACCTATTCCTCAAAGTCTGTTCATCACCTTCTGCACTGGATTATTATTCACTTACCACCCAGGCTGCCAATTAAGGTCATAACCCTCTTCCTCCATCCTCCACATGATACCAGTCTGTGTTCTAAGTGTCGCCCAGATCCATCTCTCTTCAGCATTCTGGCTGCTTCTGTACTAATGTAAGTCCTGTAATTTCTCACCTGCAGTATATCCCAGTGGTCACCTTGCCTCCAGGCCCGCTCCTCTCTTCTCCAAGTGCTACCAGGACTATACTTGTAATAAGTCTCTACTGGACATCTTTAACAAACATAAGTGACTCCATTTTGGCTTTGGGAAGAAGTCCAAGCATACTAAAGTCACCGTGTGTGATGTGTCTGTAACCTTCCGGTGTAGCTTCATGGTGTCTGACCCTCATTCCCCTCTCTGCACACCTTCCTCTTCCCTCCCAAGGTTGCAGGCAAAGGCTCATTCATGCCTTGTTTGTGCCTCCTCTCTGTTTGAAAGGCTCTCTCCTCTTCCCACTATCTTTCTATTTTTGCCTCTCAAACTCCTTCTTCTTCTCATTACTTATTTTTAAAGTCTTAGCTAGAATACCTTGTCTTCAATTCAGTTTCACCCAAATCCTTCAGACAAGTGAACTGCACCTTCTACTATACCCTTCAAGTACCTTGCTCTTATAGGCATTTGTTTATAGACCTCTTTTCACAGTGCAGAGCTGTGAGCACTTCAAGGGCAAGGCCAGTATGTCCTTCATCTTTATAGCTCTACCAGCTAGTACCTTGGGCCTGGCAGTTAGTACTTCTGATGCTTAGTACTTCAGAGAATGAATGATTTTACTGCTGAGAATGGTAGCTAGGGAAGTTGGTTTTATCCTTATAATATGCTTATACTTGATGGTTTCTGTACACAGATATTTTCCTATAAACTGTTAAAAATAAGTAATAAAGTAAGATGAGCTATAATTCTCTTGAAGACATTTTACATTATGCCTGACAATCCCAGTTAATTAGGTCATTTTGAAAATGTCAGCCCTCAAAATAAATTACAGTTCAATTTAATGTTTACATAATCCACAGCAAACATTTTACCTCTGAGATATGGAATAAATGTGTCATGCTGATTCTTTCTATGGTCATGTTGGTGTAATGGAGAGCCATAATTATGATCTTTTAGGGTTCCTACTGTATTTTTTTATTGATCTTAATCATTGGAATCACATTTTTTCATCTAAATTAATGAAGAAAAAGGTAGTTTGTATTTCACAATTATTTTCTAGCCATCAGAATTAATAGCTAACTCACATCTTTTTATACATTTGTCCTGATTGTTCCTATGTCATGATACAAATGAGATTTTAACCCTTTATTCACTAAAAATTCCTGGAATTCCCATAGTAATGGTTCAGAAGACTAGTCGATTTTGCCCTCTGTATGTAAAGATGATGGGTATGGCAGCGACATTTATTGAGTGCCTACTCTTTGCTGACATCAGTGTTCATCTCTAAGTCTACTGGTTTGCATTGTATAGGTTTGCACTGTATAGGAAGGGAGGGAGGGAGGGAGGGAAGAATGAATTGAGGCTTAAAAGTTATGTAACTTTCTTAAGGTCAATAGGCTAGAAAAGCAAAACACCTGGATAAAAACCTAGGATGGCTAGACCACCAAACTCCTGTTAATTACAAAAAAAGAAACCATGGTGAAACTGTTGGAAAGATGGGGAAATCATGTGATATAAACACTAGTTTGCATTGATAACTACTCTGGGGATCTTCTTATTCAAGTCAAGAGTTCAAGAAGTATTATTAGGTTAAAATATCTTGTTATTATGTACCAGGAAAAAGTGACTTGTCTCTGCCTAAAGCAGTGTACACGTTGTCTAATCAACACTTGACTGTGTCTGTGAACTAACCTCCCTTCACACCTTTATGGAATGTGTTCATTCTTTCACTAGGTTTGTGTACAGTTATGGTTTAACAAGGTTGTATATTTAGAGTAATTTTAAAACTCTTTACAGTTAAGCCACTTTTGAGTTGCAGAATTCCAGAAGTGATTTTTGAAGTGGGCTTTAATGAAAAATCTATTAATATGTAATGAAAACCAACCATATGCCAAAACAATTCTTTATCTCACTGAGTTGATTGAAGATGGAGTTGATTCCGTCTTAAACTTGGCTTGTTCTTTTTCTATCCTTGTCTGTCTGTCCTAAATTTAGACTTTGGCTGGCTGTCTCTATAAGTGAAAGGTTAGGTTCTTTCACCTGTACAGATGCACAATATCACCAAGTGTGTCTATTCTGAAAGCCTATTGAGTCTTCTTCCTTGTCCTGGTCTTTTCCCTCACTTGTCCTTGTCCAGTTTTGATATGTTCGGTTTTTCCTGATTTAATGTAATTTGTCTAGAATGGTGGTTCTCAAACTTCACTATGTAATAAAATAGGCCAGATTAAAACTGCAGATTCCCGGTTCTGACTCGGGTGGCTTGGGATGGAGGCGTCCACTTATAATGATCATCCAGGTGACTCTGATGCAGGTGCTCCCTGGGCCACACTTTGACAGCACACTAGCTGTCCAGAATGTTGTTCGTTTAATGTAAAAAATATGTGTATGTAAGACTTAAGTGAGCAGAGTAAGAGAATAAAACCAAATAGCTCTGGGCTTCCCTGGTGGCGCAGTGGTAGAGAGTCCGCCTGCCGATGCAGGGGACGCGGGTTCGTGCCCCGGTCCGGGAAGATCCCACATGCCGCGGAGTGGCTGGGCCCATGAGCCATGGCCGCTGAGCCTGCGCATCCAGAGCCTGTGCTCTGCAACGGGAGAGGCCACAACAGTGAGAGGCCTGCATACAGCAAAAAAAAAAAAAAAAAACAAATAGCTCTAACTGAACTGAGTCCATTCTTGTACATAGGCTTCCGAATCATATGCATACCAGTAACTTTGGGTTTTTTTGTTGTTTGTTTTGTTTTTTTTTTAAATTCCAGGTGGCTTTTTAAAATTAATTAATTAATTTGGTTGCATCAGGTCTTAGCCGCAGCTCTAGGGCTCCTTAGTTGTGGCTCACCGGCTCCTTAGTTGCAGCTCGCCGGCTCCTTAGTTGTGGCATGCAAACTCTTGGCGGCATGCGTGTGGGATCTAGTTCCTGGATGGATCAAACCGGGGCCCCCTACATTGGGAGCATGGAGTCTTAACCACTGCACCACCAGGGAAGTCCCTGCCTACCGGTAACTTTGACCTGCCCTTTTGAACCTTGCCCCCTAAACATGAATCATCAGGGAGGGGACACAGAATAGTGTCAGACTCACCTGTTCATTAATATTAAATTTATTCTTTTGATTGAAATGTGATTTCCTTAAAGTCTGAACTTACTTTCCTCAGGCCTGAAGCTTAGAACATTTATGCCGGGTTATTCAGCCAGGCTTTTGACTCAGATCCACTTTCCAGCCTAAGTGTTTTGATTGGTCCATGGGACGTTTGCTGTTGTGACTATGAGAGCATCTGTTGTGCAGCATGCTGTTGGCCAGTGACTAAGCTGAAAACCAGCAAAGCCTTTGCAGACTTTTATTGGCAGGGAGAACCCAGGGCTCCGTGGAGGCCCAGCCGGCACCTATGTACTAAGATCTGTGACTGGGCCAGACCGTCATCCCGCGTGTGAATAAGATTTCATCAGGACTGATCAGTGTAGGGAGAAAAAAGATCATTTTCTTACCTGCCTCACTTTGCAGTCTCTCTAGCTTGCACAAGATAATTAAGCCCTGTTATTCTGAGGTGCCCATTGTATGACTGCATGAACTTCTCTCTTAATGCATCTCAAGTTGAGAAAACAGCCTCTTGGATCAGGTTGTTCCGTGTTCTGTACTATAGAACCTGCACTGAGAAGGGCTGAGCGGATTGAGTTCTAGACCCGGTTCTGCCACGTCCGTCCCCTCTATAGTCTAGTAAAGTGAGATTTAAGATAATACCTATGTTATTAACTCAAGACATGACTGTATTCTATTACATGGAATAATAAATACGAGAGCACTTTGTAAAGTCTGAACTGAGTTTTAAAGGGAAGGTGGTATTATTTATCGGAGAATGGATTTGACGTTGCAGTTGGTTTGTGAAAGTAAATTCCTAGTAAGTTGTGATTCGTGGAAGGCTTTTGAAATCAGTTCTTGTCAATTCATATAATGCCCAAGAGCAATCTGAAAGCTATTTATAGCTAATTTCGAAATTCAGAAAGAGACCGTTGTGTCTCTCACATGTCTGCCAAATTTTGTGGTCTTGTGAAAAAGCAGGACCTTTGGGGAGCAAAACCTGGGGCTTTTATGAGGAGATGACCATCCCACAGACAGTCTGTGAAGAGTCACTGCACAAAATAGAGCGCTCTTCCACCTTATCCTCACCCAACCGTAAGGCTAGCAGGGCAGGTGGTATTTAGTCCTACCTGGCGTATCAGGAAACGGATCTGCAGAAGTTGGAACTGCTTGTCGTTGATAGTCTAGGTCCCTGCCCTTCTGTTGTTCTCTGGGCACCAGCCTCTCCACAAAGTAGCATTTTACTTTTTAAAAAGGGCTTCTTGGTTACTTTGTTCAGGTATATTATCTCCAATTTGAAGCAGATTAGACCCCAGTTTAAGAGAGTTACCAACATGGTCACCTGCCCTGGAAGTGTGTCACGAGCAGATTTCCCTTCAGAGAATAATACTATGAAATAATCGTGCTACTATGATAGAAGGTTATGTCGCCATTTATGGTTCTGGGGTTGGGGTACGGGAGAAGTAACGTAAGATAGATATTTGTTTCCCCTTCCTTTTATACACAGGTGGTAGAGTATTATACATGCTGTTCTGCACCTTGTTTTCTGCTTAGCATTTCTTAAAGATCAATACACAGAGAACTTCCTCAATATTTTTTCAAATAGCTGTAAAATTATTTTTTGGAAACTATTCCATTATATAGATATACCGTAATTAATTTAACCAGTTTCTTCATGGTGGACATTCAGTTGTTTGTAATGTTTTGTTCTTACAAAAAATGCTCTAGTGAATAGCTTCGTATGTCCCTCATTTTATATGTGTGGGAGTATGTCCCACACATATATTCTTAATAGTGGAATTTCTGGGTCAGAGGAGTATGCAGAGAAAATATCAGACAAACCCAAATTGAGGGACATTCTGTAAAATGCCTGACTTCAAAATTGTCAAGATGATGAAAAGCAAGGAAAGACACATTCACAGATCAGAGCAGATGAGGGAAATGTGATGAGTAAATGCAAGTGGCTATCTTGGGCTGGAGCCTAGAACAGAAAGAAAGGACAAAGCTTGGAGTTTAGTTAATATTAGTGTGCCAGTAAAATTATTTCTTAGTTTCGACAAATGTCCTGTCATAATATATGATATCAGCATTAGGGGAAACTGGGAGAGAGGTATCCGGGAACTATTCTATCCTTACGAGTTTTATGAAAATCTAAAAATATTCTAAAAAAGTTTATTCTTAAAAAGGGGGGGGCATTAGTAGAAAAACTGGGGAAATTGGAATAAAGTCTGTAGTAGAGTTCATAGTATTGCTTCAACGTTAAAACCTTCGTATTGACAAATGTCCTGGCTTTACATAAGATGGTAACATCTGGGGAACCTAGGTGAAGGGTATACGGGAGCTCTTGGTACCGTCTCTTTGTACCTTTTCTATCAATCTAATAAAATTATTCCACAATTATAAGTTGTTTTTTATTTTTTTATTTTTTATTTTTTTTATTTTTTTTTTGCGGTACGCGGGCCTCTCACTGTTGTGGCCTCTCCCGTTGCGGAGCACAGGCTCCGGACGTGCAGGCTCAGCGGCCATGGCTCACGGGTCCAGCCGCTCCGCGGCATATGGGATCCTCCCAGACCGGGGCACGAACCCGTATCCCCTGCATCGGCAGGCGGACCCCCAACCACTGCGCCACCAGGGAGGCCCTATAAGTTGTTTTTTAAAAAGCATGTCTGCCCTGAGAAGTGTGTGCTGTTAAAGAAAGGGATGGAGGGGTGCCCAGAAATAAAAGCAGGTGAGGTGCCCGGAGAGAGAGGCTGAGAGAGACCCAGAGGAGGCAGGAGAGGCTGGACCGGACATCTACCTCATTGCCCTCCTGGATGGTGCAGAGAAGGGAACCCTGCTCAAGGAAGGGCTGGCACTCACAGCAGGCCTGCTGGAAGCATCTAGGGAGAGTGTGGGTGTACAGCTGGGGAATGAAGTCATCTTGCTTTCCTGTTTGTCTCTTCTTTCTGTCATGAACTCTTGTATGGCATCGTGAAACTTTGCATGATCTTCTGAGTAACCTTACCTCCCTAGTTTTCTTCTTCTTTTTTCTCTTCCATATTTTATGTCCAATTTAGATAAAATTATGTCCAATTTAGATAAAATTCTTTTTTCTCTTCCATATTTTATGTCCAATTTAGATAAAATTACCTAAAAGTTGGAGAAATTCTATTGCATATAATGCCAAGAACAGTAGTATTAGAAAGTGAAGCTTTGGGGTGGATGTGTCCCCTATCCTCGTGTGTGTGTGTGTGTGTGTTTACCTTCTTTGAATACTAGACGAGCAGTGCATCTTTGTAACTGTCACATTGTGTCATGGACACCCCTCCCCACCAAGCATGTCTTTGTGGACTCTTCAGACACATTTGAGTCATTTTGTCAAAGCTAGCAATAATGACAGTCACATTTGTCGCATACTTAACTCTGGTCAGGCCCCGGCCAAGTGCTTCACATATATTTTATTTAATCCTGCAGGGAAGGCACTAGTATTAACGCCACTTTAAAAATAAGGAAGTTCAGGCTTAGAAAGCTTAAGTCATTTGCTCAAATCACATAGCAGGTAAGTGGTGTGGCTGAGATTTGAACCTAAGTGTTTAGCTCTGTTCTGTTAAGACATTTATGTTCCCGAGAATTAAAGTATTTCTAGTTGTCTCATGACGAAACCTGCTACTCAGATATAAAAATTAAGAAAGCCGTGTATCATTTCAAAAGAATACTAACAATTTAGGGCCATGGTTGTGTAATGTTTTTCATTGTAAACAGTACATTTATCAGTCACCAAAGGGGAATCGGTCTCCATGAGATGGAAATAATAAAAATCTGACCTCTTCCTCTTAGGAAAGGCCACCAGGACCAATGAGGTAATGGCTGTACTTCAGTCCTGGGGAAAAGTGCTAAAGGACCCAGGACGAAGCCACTTCTCTTCTCAAGGTTATATTTGATTCTGGCATTGGGCCTTCTGAAGATGTCATCCAAATAATCGAAAAGGAAAAATTTCAAGCATTTCACCACTTGTGAAATATTTTTTCCTTGCTTAGTTATCCATGTTTTAAACTGTCAGGGGAGCGTCTCTCTGTTTTTCCTGTTCTGTCCTTGGCCTCGAATTCTTCTAAGGCCTGGTTCATCTCAGGTTGAAATGTCAACTTCCAGCTTGTAACGTGGCCTTATGTTTTAGGGCTGATCTTTTTTTTTTTTTTTTTTTTTGCGGTACACGGGCCTCTCACTGTTGTGGCCTCTCCTGTTGTGGAGCACAGGCTCCGGACGCGCAGGCATAGCGGCCATGGCTCACGGGCCCAGCCGCTCCGCGGCATGTGGGATCTTCCCAGACCGGGGCACGAACCCGTGTCCCCTGCATCGGCAGGCAGACTCTCAACCACTGCACCACCAGGGAAGCCCAGGGCTGATCTTCTAAATGAGTTGGTTTCTTTCTTTTGCTTCTTAATTCTGAAAACTCTGTCTCTCATTTTAATTAATAGATTGCTGGAGAGGGCTTCTGCATTTTCCCAATATGGGCACAAAAATGATAATCCATCAGTTTTTCTGCAGGCAGCGGTCTCTTTGGTGTCCTTTGTCACAGACATGCTTTTAAAAATTGCCTAATAGAATGATTAAAACAGCAAGGACAAAAGGACTACTTTGTGGATTTTGCATCCGTGCGCTAACTTCATGAAAACAGGATCGCCTAACACTGTGCGAAAACTCCTTGCTTGGTCCGAATTCTGAAAGATTCATGTTTGATTTTGGCTGTCTTGGGTGTTTGATTAATTGACTGAGAGTGAATGGAATTCTGGCGAATAAGCAAGGAAGAGACAAAACTGAGAACAGAAGTAAGAGCCCAGGTGGCATAGAAATCGCTCCTAAATTGAAATAAGTACAAGGAAAAGGCCAGGACTGAAACCCCAGGCTGGCGTCCCCGACTCTCCCCACGAGTGTGTCCAGCCATCAGGGGTGCTGAGAACCCTTGATACAGCGTTGACATGTGTGTCCTTTAGAAAAGTATTTCATGAGTCTTTATGCCAGATAAGTGCCTCCCCAGGAGCCCAGGCCCGTTAGCTCAAAGTAGAGCCATTTGTGTGAGGGATCACTTCAGCCCAGCTGTTCCTGCACAGCTGCAGGCTGATGTCACCACCTGGGGCCGGGCCTGCCTTGGGACTGTTGTCCTAACAGCAGTAACCACCGCTGCCCCGTCCGACCCATTTTTTTTCCCTGTACCCTTCCTTCCCTCCTGTCCTCCCATTACCTCTCTGCACAGTGGCCAAGAAAATCAAACACTATTTAAGCTTCTTTAAAAAAAAAAAAAAAAAAAAAAGAGGAAACACTCTGTCTGGCCGCCAGTGTGAGAGGACTTCCATCTATCCTTTTTGATTTTAAAGTTATACAGTTACACATTCAGACTGACAGTCTTTGATTACAAGCAGATGTGTTGAAATCCGGCAGGTGTAGCATACTGCTAACTTCTCCACGGAAGCTCTTCTAGTTTTTGGTTCACTTAGACATTTTATCTCAGATATGAGCATTCAGATGAGATAGAATTTTTTGTTTTGTTTTTTACTTTGCTGTTATCTGAAATCCTGAGGGAATTAAGTCAGAAGGCTGTGTGAAATCAAGATTTCTCTGACTAGAAAAGCTATTCTGATGCCTTTATTGACTGCTCGCAAATAGTTTTCTACTGTCTTCTTTCATATAGAGCTGTAACATGGAATTCACACAAGGAGGCTTGTGGCCCTATCATTTTATTTGTATTATTTTGGAAAGGCGGTGGAAGCGAATACGTTTCCTTCTTTGGCTAACATTTGCCTTCGTGAATCACTTTTTCCTCCTTTGATAAATAAGTAGTGATCTGAGGAGGGCATTCTGTAGCAAGCAGCATGGCCATCATCTTTTAATAAATTCTTTTAAAGAAAAAAATAACTTCCCAAACAGAGTCCCAAAGGCCTGAGTTGTCGGTGCTGTTGATGATCTCTATAATCTGGCCCGCATCTGCCTTGTTGAGTCTTCTCTCCAACTTGTCTGCCTTGGGAATGTTCTAGTTCCCAAGGTGCACTGTGCAGGCTCCCCGTTGCTCATCGTGGAATACAGTTTTTACCCTCGATATCAGGATAGTAGTTCTTGCTTTGTTTTTGCCTTTACTGTTAGTTCAGTAAACATTTGTGGGTTTATTTGAATTTTAAGGGTTCTCTTTAGCAGACACTATGCTTGTCATTATTTCAATATGACTTATTTTGCTTCTGAAGGCATACTGATATGGGACAAGTATGGGCTGGTATTTCTACTGCCATGTGGCATATTCCCAAGAAAACAAGTTACATCATTGCCCGAAATTCACCCCAGGAGCCAGCCAATTTCCCACTCCTTAGGTCAGAATAATCATTGATCTAAACTCTCCTCTTGTCCTCCCTAAAACAATCGTTTTCCTTCCACTACTCCAGAAGTACATATTCCTTACCAAAAGAGACATAAGGATTCCTTTATCATAAGCAGACTTACCAGTACCCATTTTGCATGAGTCCATGGGCGCTCCGGGGTGCTGAGAACATGCATCCTCCTTACAGAGTAGCACGCCTTTCCCCCATATCTAACATCAGTACAGGAAGCCTGCAAAAGTCCAAAGTCAGGCTTCCCAAGAAATGATAGAGCTCTTTCAGGATTTTTAAAAAAATTTTATTGGCATATAGTTGATTTACAATGTTGTGTTAGTTTCCGGTGTACAGCAAAGTGAATCAGTTATATATATATACATATATCCACTCTTTTTTAGATTCCTTTCCCATGTAGGCCATTCCAGAGTATTGAGTAGAGTCCCCTGTGCTATCCAGCAGGTTCTTATTAGTTACCTATTTTATATATAGTAGTGTGTATATGTCAGTCCCAATCTCCCAGTTTATCCCTCCCCCACCATCCCGATAACCATAGATTTGTTTTCTACATCTGTGACTCTACTTCTGTTTTGTAAGTTCATTTGTACCCTTTTTTTTTTTTACATTCCACATATAAGCGATATCATATGATATTTATCTTTCTGTGTCTTACTTCACTCAGTATGACAATCTCTAGGTCCATCCATGTTGCTGCAGATGGCATTATGTCATTCTTTTTTATGGCTGAGTAATATTCCATTGTATATATGTACCACATCTTCTTTATCCATTCCTCTGTTGATGGACACTTAGGTTGCTTCCATGTCTTGGCTATGGTAAATAGTGCTGCAATGAACATTGGGGTGCATGTATCTTTTTGAATGGTGGTTTTCTCCAGGTATATGCCCAGGAGTGGGATTACTGGGTCATACGGCAGTTCTATATTTAGTTTTTATTTATTTATTTATTTATTTATTTATTTATTTTATTTTTGGCTGCCTTGGGTCTTCGTTGCTGCACACGGGCTTTCTCTAGTTGCGGTGAGCGGGGGCTACTCTTTGTTGCGCTACACGTGCTTCTCATTGCAGTGGCTTCTTTTGTTGCAGAGCCTGGGCTCTAGGCACATGGGCTTCAGTAGTTGCAGCACACAGGCTCAGTAGTTGTGGCTCACGGGCTTAGTTGCTCCAAGGCATGTGGGATCTTCCCGGACCAGGGCTCAAACCCGTGTCCCCTGCATTGGCAGGCAGATTCTTAACCACTGCGACACTAGGGAAGTCCTATATCTAGTTTTTTAAGGCACCTCCATACTGTTATCCAGTAGTGGCTGTACCAATTTACATTCCACCAACAGTGTAGGAGGGTTCCCTTTTCTCCACACCCTCTCCAGCATTTATTGTTTGTAGGCTTTTTAATGATGGCCATTCTGACCAGTGTGAGGTGATACCTCATTGTAGTTTTGATTCGCATTTCTCTAATAATTAGTGGTGTTGAGCATCTTCATGTGCCTACTGGCCATCTGTATGTCTTCTTTGGAGAAATGTCTATTTAGATCTAGCAAGTGGGGGGCATTCTTCGTTGCAGTGCATGGGCTTCTCATTGCAGTGGCTTTTCTTGTTGTAGAGCACGGGCTGTAGGCGTGCGAGCTTCAGTAGTTGTGGCACACGGGCTTAGTTGTTCCACGGCATGTGGGATCTTCCCGGACCAGGGCTCAAACCCGTGTCCCCTGCATTGGCAGGCAGATTCTTAACCACTGCGCCACCAGGGAAGTCCCCTTCTGCCCATTTTTTGATTGGGTTATTTGGGTACTTTTGATATTGAGCTGCATGAGCTGTTTGTATATTTTAGAGATTAATCCCTTGTTGGTTGCTTCATTTGCATATATATTCTCCCATTTCTTTCAGGATTTATTATAGTCTGTGTGGGTATGTGTTTATGTGCAAGTTCTGCAAGGTATTGTTAGTACTTCTGTTTTTGGTAGTGGTAGTGAAGAGTTAGGATGCTCTGATTTTATGTTTATCAAATTACTTTGCCTTTTAAAAATGTTAACCTTTCAGTATATTTACATTGTATTGTAGCTTCTCAATGTATTTTTCCTAAAGTTTTTATGTTCTGGTGATTTGTGTTCAATATATTCTAGTATTTTGTTTTTATTACTGTATGTTTGAAGTAACGAGTTTAAATTGGCTCCAACTGCATACAAGCTTAAAGTCTATTTATTGCTTCTCTCTGGTCTTACCTGCTCCTACATCTCAGCTGCCTCCTCTAGTGCCTGGCCTGCCTTAGAGATGCCTCGGCCAATCAGAGTCTCCTCTCGTTACAGCCCCTGCACTGATTGGTCACCATATGAAAGGGTGCACTTCACTTGGGAACCTGGCTGTGCTCAAGGACTTCTCTTACTGCATGATAGACAGTTGACGTTTTGCTGCCAGAGACCACTTCCTCTCATTCCCTTTTATCGTTCCCTTCTATACTATTATGTTTGAAAATCTGGTCCTGAGAGAATCGAGTACTCTGAGAGCGCTGTGTTTATGCTTCCAGAGTCATCACATCTGTGTGTGAATGTTATGAATTTAGGACATTTAGCAGGTTAAGTGTAATTTTCCCTTTTCTTTTTCCATCTCTTTTCAGTCACTGCTTCAACCACCTGTGAGAAGTTAGAAAAAGCCAGGAATGAGTTGCAAATAGCTTATGAAGGATTTGTCCAGAAGCTAAACCAGCAGCACCAGACTGATCTAACAGAGCTGGAGAATCGGCTTAAAGAATTTTACACCGGGGAGTGTGAAAAGCTTCAGAATATCTACATCGAAGAAGCAGAGAAGTACAAAACTCAGTTACAGGAGCAGGTCTGTGCTTTCAGAACCTGAGCATGTGCTTGGCCATGGCTATTAATTTGAATTCTAACTGTTGTCTGATGATGGCCTTCCTTTGATGACCTTCTCTTTGTTGGACATCCCTTGATGAACTTCTTTAGATTTTAAATAAATGAAAAGTTTTTTAAATTAAATTTTTTATGATCAAAGCAATGTACATACGTTGAGCGAAAGATCAGAAGAAAAAAAGAAAAGATAAAATTTAAAACAACCCTTTAGAAAAAAATTTTTAATTGAAGTATAGCTGTACAAGATTATATGTTACAGGTGTACGATATAGTGATATTCACAATTTTTAAAGATTATAACTCTATTTATAGTTATTATAAAATATTGGCTGTGCTCCCCATGTTGTACAATATCCTTGTAGCTTGTTTTATACCTAATAGTTTGTACCTCTTGCTCCTCCACCCCTATCTTGCCCCTCCCCCTTCCCTCTCCACACTGGTAACCACTAGTTTGTTCTCTATATCTGTGAGTCTCCTTCTTTTCTGTTCACTAGTTTGTTGTATTTTTTAAATTCCACGTACAAGTGATATCATACAGTATTTGTCTTTCTCTGTCTTATTTCACTTAGGATAATGGCTCTCCAAGTCTATCCATTTTGCTGCAAATGGAAAATGTCATTCTTTTTTATGGCTGAGTAGTGGTCCATATATATATATATATATATATATATATATATAGTGGATCACATTTTCTTTATGCATTCATCTGTTGATGGACATTTAGTTTGCTCCCATATGTTGATAATTATAAATAATGCTATGAACATTGGGGTGCATGTATCTTTTCAAATTAGCGTTTTTGTTTCTTTTTGGATATATTTTAAAAAAATAAAACATCCCTTTATCCTACTACCTAGAAATAATCCCTTTGCAAACATTCTGGTGCTGCTAAAACATTGGCTTGCATTTCTTCTTCTTTTTTAAAATGGCTCTTGTTTAATAACTTGTATTTTTCACTTAATGGTATGTCCTAAACCTCTCTTTAATTTCCTTGTTCCCACTTAAAATCAGTTTTTCATTTAGCTGATATTTACACAGTGCCAAGTATATGCCAGGCATGTGCCAGGGACCGAGAATATAGAGGCCAACATGACAGGTGTAGAGCTTATACGGTCCTGTCACCATGGGACGTATCCTCGTTCCGTATGGTGGACTCAGCCCTTTCCATCCATGGACCCTGGAGAGCTGCGTGTTGTGTTCCTGAGGCAGAGTGGACTGGAGCACAGGGACTGGCAAACCCCAGTTGGGTTGTTCTTTACATGTGTCTGGTAGGCCTTAGACTTGAATGCAAGCTCATGTGTCAGATTTCCTAATGCTGCTGCTTATTATTCACCTTAGGACTTTTTATTGGTAAACTGTTGTTTTGTTTTTTTCCTTATAGTTTGACAACTTAAGTGCTGCCCATGAAACCTCAAAGTTGGAAATTGAAGCAAGCCACTCAGAGAAAGTAGACTTGCTAAAGAAGGCCTATGAAACCTCCCTTTCAGGCAAGAATGCTTTTTTCTATTGAAATAGAATAAGAGCTAGTGGAACAGCGTGATATGTTTTAAAACGGAAATGATTCATAACTTTCCCCTCTAGAGAATACCCTGTGGTATTCCGTTTGGAGTGTTTTTTGGTTTCTTTTTGCATTGTTCATTGTGAGGAGATCCCCTTTCCCCTAAGGATGCAAATAATAGTTTGTTTTAAATGCCAGGCTTTTAGGAAATATAGTTTTGGGGTTTTTTTAATTTATTTTTTGGCTTTGTTGGGTCTTCATTGCTGCTGGGCTTTCTCTAGTTGCGGCGAGCAGGGGCTACTCTTTGTTGCAGTGTGCAGGCTTTTCACTGCGGTGGCCTCTCTTGTTGCAGAGCACGGGCTCTAGGTGCATGGGCTCAGTAGTTGTGGCACGTGGGCCCAGTAGTTGTGGGAAGTCCCCAGGGAAGTCCCCCTTTTAGGAAATAGAATGAACTTTTAAGGAACTTTAAGGCCCCTTTGGTAATAGTTGTGCTTGACCACTTCAGATCCTGGGAAGTTGAAAGTGTCAGTTTATATCCTGACCATGGTGAAGGATCCATGCCAGGCACTTCTGCATACCAGCACTGCTGTGAAATGGAGATGGCATTTGTTGAATAAAAGGATGTGTTTTAGGGGCTTCCCTGGTGGCACAGTGGTTGAGAATCTGCCTGCCAATGCAGGGGACATGGGTTCGTGCCCCGGTCCGGGAAGAATCCCACATGCCGTGGAGCGGCTGGGCCCGTGAGCCATGGCCACTGAGCCTGCGCATCCGGAGCCTGTGCTCCGCAACGGGAGAGGCCACAACAGTAAAGATGTGTTTTATTATTTCACCATGATTGGAAGGGTTGAAATAAAAGGAAAAGAATAGAAGCCATTTTTTTACAGAAGATAAGTGCCCGTGTAGCTGAAGTTGTTACACCGAACCCATTGCATCTACAGAGAAACATATGGACACGTGGTGAGAACTGACCCTGTGAACTTTGTCAAGGGCCTTCTCATCAGAAAAACAGACTTGTTGTGTGGGGCCAGAGATGAGAACATGTAAAGGTGGCTGGCCCAGGGTGGATGTTGGGTAAACATTGTTTGTCTTCCTTCCTGCTGGAGATGGGTTTGAGACTTCTGTTTGGTTCGTGAAGGGCAATTGGAACAGAGCACGGGGCCTCCTGACCAGGAGTCTGAAGGCCGGTGTTTGACCGGCCCCGTCCCCATTCCCCGCAGGCGTGCTCTGTGTTCCCTGAGGTCTTTTGGCCTCTCTGGGCCTCCATGTTCTCATTCATAACATGGGAATTATCTGCCCTACTCACCTCATGGGCTAATTTGAGCACAAGTAGTTTAATTTGTACACGAGTGCCATAGGAATATAAAGTAACCTAGGCGCAGTGCCTCATAATCTGCTGTGGCATCCGGGTGCTATAATGACTGTAGTATACAGTGATCTCGTAGGATGTTATTGACTCAAAAAAATACCACTTCCAGAGATCAAGAAAAGCCATGAAATGGAAAAGAAATCACTTGAGGATTTGCTTTACAAGAAACAGGAATCGCTAGAGGTAGGTAAATCTCAATCACCACCACCCCTCCTGCCCACCTCCCCATCATCATTCTTGAGGCTTGTGTGGTTTGGGTACCTTTCTGTGCACATTTGCAATGTTTCTGGTGCCTGCTTGTTTACTTATGTTCCACATTTCACTGTTTGTGTTTTAGAAACAAATCAGTGGTTTGAAGAGTGAAAATGACACTTTAAATGAAAAGTTGAAATCAGAAGAACAAAAAAGAGTGTCAAGAGAGAAAGCAAATTTAGTAAGTTGTGTATGCTCCCCCATCACTAATGAATTTTTCTTCTGCTTAGCTGTCAGAGTCAGTTAAGTGTTCAGCAGCTAGAGAAATAGTATGGGTTTGGAATCTTTTTCATATCTTGCAGTATGATTTTTAAACTGTATAAAGTGGCTGCTTTGGTTACTGGTGTCTTTCTTTTTAATTCTAAAAACTGACATAGGGGCTTCCCTGGTGGCGCAGTGGTTGAGAGTCTGCCTGCTGATGCAGGGGACGCGGGTTCGTGCCCCGGTCCGGGAGGATCCCACATGTCACGGAGCGGCTGGGCCTGTGAGCCATGGCCACTGAGCCTGTGAGTCTGGAACCTGTGCTCCGCAACGGGAGAGGCCATAACAGTGAGAGGCCCGTGTACCACACGCACACACACAAAAAACTGACATAACAGCTGAAATCCAATATATTGCAAGTGATCTAAGCTAATACCTATAGGAAGACAGGAAAACTATCAATTAGGGTCAGGGTTTTATGTAAAGACTTCATTTTTTAATTAACTTGCTATATTGAGATATAATTTACATACCACGATATTCACCCTTCTAAAATATACAATTCAGCGGTTCACAAGTTATACCTTGGTCACCAGGATCTAATTACAGAACGCTTTTATCACCCACCCCCCAAAAGACACCCTGCACCCTTTAGCAGTCATTCCCCATTTCCCCCCCAAACTCCCTAACCCTACGGGATCACCAGTCTCCTTTCTGTTTCTATCCATGTACCTGTTCTAGAGATTTCATTGACATGAAATTGTGCTATATGCAGCTTTTTGCGTCAGCTTCTTTCCCTCAGCTTATGTTCTCAAGGTTCGTGCATATTGTAGCAGGTACAGACATTTCATTCCTTTTGATGGCTGAACAATATTTCATTGTATGGATAATCCTCACTTTTTAAAAAGTTGTTTATTTATGGATGGCTGTGTTGGGTCTTCGTTGCTGTGTGCGGGGCTTTCTCTAGTTGTGGCGAGCGGGGGCTACTCTTCCTTGCTGTGCGCGGCCTTCTCATTGCGGTAGTGTCTCTTGTTGCGGAGCACGGGCTCTAGGCGCACAGGCTTCAATAGTTGTGGCATGCAGGCTCAGTAGTTGTGGCTCATGGGCTTAGTTGCTCCGCGGCATGTGGGATCTTCCTGGACCAGGGATTGAACCCGTGTCCTCTGCATTGGAAGGTGGATTCTTAACCAGTGCACCATCAGGGAAGTCCAGTCCTCACTTTTGAAAACTACAAATTTCTCTGGTAAACTCAACTTTCTCTTGCAACTTGTATCCTTACTCCTCTGCATCCCCCCAACTTTTTTTGGGGGGGGTGCTGCTGCTTCTGTCTTTTCATTCCATGTATTTTTTGCCTGGGGCTGCAGAAGCAGAGCTTTTGTGCCATTTAAGACCTGTTGCAACTCTCGAAGTACCTGGGTTCCTCAGTGAGCTCTTCTGCTGATATGTCATTGAGAGACCCTCTAGACATTTGAATGCAATTGGATGAGGTCCTATTCAATGAAATTTCAAAGCTATTTATTCTAGAAGATTCCTAGAAAAATTCGATTGCAAAACAAATCTGTAGACGTCACACGCAGGGTGTAAATCTTATGAGTGGTTCAGGGAACGCTTTTAAAGAGCTTCCTGATCCTGCAGCAGCTCCTGAAAAAGTTCACAAGGGAAACAGGTTGAGGAAAGCAGGACTCTCTCATGCCTTACCCCACCTAAGCCTGCCCAGGTTGTGGGAAAAGAGCGTGTATGAGAGTGAGGGAGAAAGGGCCAGGTGGGTAGAGAAGTAGAAAAAGGTGCAGCGGGAGCAAGGCTGCATGCACTCTAACTTTAAAAATCAGCAAGATGGGATTTGCTCTCTTTATGGTTTAAAAAAATCATATGGAAAAATGTAACAGTATATGAAACATAGGAAGTTTCTGGAAGAGCCCTGGAGTTGAGGATCGGGGGTTGGTCCCCACCCCAGCACTTTCGGGCCCTGAGCAGGTAGGTCGCTTGAGCTGTGCAATTCTGTCTCCTTCTGCGAAGTGAGGGGTTTAAGTGATCCCCACGGGCACCTTCCCTGATTCTCCCTAAGGGTTGCTCCAGAGCGTTAACCACTGTCCAGGAGGCTAGTTTTGATGATCGACACCACTGACTCTTGTCTGAGAAATTCCCTCGCTGAACACCAGATCAATAGATTGTGTGCCTTTAACTTGTGTCGTGCATTTTGGAAGGTTCACTTGAATTTCAATAATTAAAACAAGGAGTTGGGGAACCCACCCTGGTCTCGTGCTCTCAGAGGATGAGCTCCCCTTACGTAGTGTTTATCTTGCATAGAATTTTCGTAGTGCACGTGCTCTGTGCCATGTAGGTGTTCGGGTGTCACAAAATGATGGGGTGTTAATCCTGCTCTAGAAGTATGGCCAGGCCAACCTAGTCCCGTCATAGCGAACGTCCAAAAGACTCAGAACGTGATTGCCATTCCTCTTGTTTTCCAGAGAGCCCAATAAACACACTGCCCGTTCATTCCTCATGAGTTACTGACTTTGGATACAGAGAATTACTGTGCCCTTTCTCCCCCCAAAACACCTGGCCAGGACTTGGAATTGTGTACTCTCTAGCCAGAGTTTTGTTTTGTATTGTAAGCTGTGGTTTTTATCTTACTTCCAATAAAATATTTGGTGCTACCAATATTTTTTCCATATTAAGTTACTGACATGTGAGTGAAATGTTTGTTTTCAAATGTGAAATGTTTTATAAGACCAAAGACTTTGAAGTTAAAGATGTCTTAACCCTTCTTTTCACCTTTCTTTGAAGCTGCCGTAAGAAGGTTGATGTCTCTTGCTACTTGTTTAATTTCTAAATCTAATCAAATGTCTTTATATTAAGAGTTTGAACCATGAGATTGTGTTAAATGATCAGTCACAGCCATATCCCGCTGTGTGTTTTCCAGAAAAACCCTCAGATTATGTATCTGGAGCAAGAGTTAGAAAGCCTGAAAGCTGTTTTAGAGATCAAGAATGAGAAGCTGCACCAACAGGACATCAAGTTAATGAAAATGGAGAAACTGGTACATTTCATTCAGAACCTTAAACGGGGTAAAATATCTGAGGCACAGGAACTGGCCTCTGAACTAGACCTGTGGAATTGTCTTCATTGCTATTTAAAGATAGGAAACATAGGAGAGGTAGAAGAGGTTAAATTTTCTTTTCCATGTCAGCTTAAGGCTTATTCATTGCTACCTTCTAGAACATTTTTTTCAAGGAACATGTAAAAGGTAGCATTCAGTGTTTAGAAAAATGACAACACGCAAGTGTCTCCCGTTTCAGTGGTCTGGGAATATCCACCTGCATAAGAAGAATTTTTAAATAATGTAAAAGCTGTCCTTTAATATACCACCACCTCTGGGTGGGTTTCTTTTGCTCAAACCTGTTGAGTACATAAATTAATTCCATCAGAGCAATTGAACCTTGCTATCTAAATTCTTCATCTTGCTTCGTGTGAATTAGACTGTGATAAAAGAATCGCCCTTTTATAAAATTAATCTGGTTGTACAAGTAGCCAGCACTATGCAAAATATGAATAAAGTTTAGTTCACAGCCTCTAGGACAGAACTGACGTTAGCAGATGTTAGCCTGTGATGAGTCCATCCAGGACTGCGTGTGTGAGCAGCAAGCCCCGTGCTGCATGAGCCTTGGTCCAGCCCTGGAACACGACTGCTAAGACCCAGGAGTCTAGCCAAGCCTGCAGGGTTTGCCGCGGCAGCACAGGTGTTCTCAGCCAGTGCTGTACTTTGTACACCACTTTGGACTGTGCCGGGCCCCTCGCACTGCTTTGTCCCTTCTCCCCCTAATTATGGGCAACTCAGTGTTGAGTAAATACCTCAGTTCAAACCCAAACCAGCCCTGGACAGTAGGGAGCATGGAAGTCACTCATCATTAGTCTGTTTGGTTTTTGGTGTTTGGTTTTCTTCTAGAGACAATTGCCTATCAAGGGAGGTAAGAGCTAAGCCCCCATGTGGATAGATGGGCACTTGGAATGACGAGGAAGTTTTGTTTTTGTAAAGGAAGGAAAGAACTCATGGTCTATCAATGGGCCCAACCTCGTATATACACCAGTTCCTGCCAAAGGTCATTGTGTTGTATCAGGTCTCATAACTGCCACTGTGGCCATCAACAATGACTCAGATAATCCTGTTAATAATTGCTTGCCCCATATGCCATGCATACATCAAAACTCTTCAAACCATCATCATGTGCAGTAAGAACAGACTCCGCTGTAAAGTTACTCATATGTCTTGATCTTTGTTGATCCACAAGTATTTCTGTCCCTTGCCATGCCCAAGAGATTAGTCAGTATGGCATGGTGTATATGCAGAAGAAGGGGTTAATACGATGACAGGTAAACTCACTGTTACCTTATTTGTAAGCTCCAGACCTTTATTGAAAATAAGACACTTAGAAAGCAAGGAGGCTTTCTCAGTGTAAAAACTAGCTCTGCTGATAATTAGCTCTAAGAGCGAAATTCCAGGGCTAGTTTCCTCTCCAGTAAAATGAGGAATTGGATGAGATTAATATTTTAAGGCTAATTCCTACCCACAGTCTTTAATTCCAGATTTTCCCACCTCATGTTTTTATCTTGAATTCCTTTATACTGCCTGGAAATTCCAATGCCCCCTTTTTCTTACACGCTAGTCACATTTTTTTTTTTTTTTTTTTTTTTTTGGATATTTCACTTGGTTGGCTTGTCCTAAGCTTTTTCTGGAAAATAAGATGTTAAGAACAGTAGGACTGCAAACTAAGAGCCAGAGTGAGAGTAGCTTAGTCACGGGCAGCAGTGACAGGGACTTAGAATGAATTCTGACAGAGCTGTGATGTCGCCTCGGAGCAAGTAATAAAATCTTACCTTTAGAAAGTAAGCAGGGATGTAACTGGCAATTCATCGTGTTAACTGATTCAATGTCTTCTGGGCTTTTATCCTTCAGTCTCTCAACTGATCAGTTTGTTTTCCTTGAAAGTTTAGTCTGGGCAATCCATAGGCAAACAAACGTATCTTCAGTTCAACTAAAGAGGAATGCTTTCTGTAGTGTCACTTGTTTATTTTAAGGCTCTATAGAGCTTTGGGGATCGCTTTATGTGACCACACGGAGGTAAATGCTGAAGAGTAACCGGGAGACCATGATTAGAGTCATATAAACATTGCCACGAACTGAATTTTCATCAAATGTGGGATTTTTTTTTTCTTTCAGAATTTACCATAAGAAGCTGTAGTGCCTCTGATAAAGAAAACAGCCACTAGGCAGCCAGTGTTTATCACCTTGAAACTGAAAGAAGCACAGCCCCCAAGGGTTGCCAAAGGCAGGGCACCAATTCTTGGGAATTCTAAAACAATGTGAACTTGAACACATCACTAACCCCCTGGGTTGGTCCATTTTCAAGTGACCTGGCATACCTTTAAAAAGTAATATCCACGTGCTCTGTTTTGCCGCAGTAGATTCTTTTTGCAGTGCGTCAGTGTAGAGACAGTCAACATACTGTTAAACTTTCCCGAATTAAATCTCTCCAGTGTGTGCTGGTGTCAGGAAGGTACCTTAGGGAAATAAGGGGCTTTATGTAATTTTTAATGTATAAATGTTGGTACTCTTGTTGACACCAAGGTGGACAACAACACAGCACTGGTGGACAAACTGAAGCGATTCCAGCAGGAGAATGAAGAATTAAAAGCTCGGATGGACAAGCACATGGCAATTTCAAGGTAAAAAGAAAACTGTCCTATTTTCCCCAAGCTCCTCCCTTCCTCAAACATCGAGTGTTACTTTCTCACCACACTCCACTCACGCCCCTCCTGGAAATGCAACAGAAGCAGGAAGTTCATGAGGTTCTGATTTCTGTCTGGAAACATGCAATTGTAGCATTTAGTGTCTTTACCACAGTGGCCTGGACCAAAGGCGGAGTCCCCAGCGGGCAAGCCTTCCCTTCCCTTTCAGAGAAAGACCACCACAAGACCAAACAGGAAACAGCCCCACACGTACGAGGGTCTTAAGACATGCAGCATGGCTGTGGGAGCGTCACTCACCCTACTATGAAATTGCCCCAAAGTGCAGCTTTTTCTTTGGCTCTAGGTCACACTTCCCGGGTTTCTCTGCCAGGCCAGTACCCACGCACAGTAGCTCCTTTTATTCCAAAGAGATCATTTGGGGCTCTCAAATTTAAAATAGTAAGATTTTTTTTCAACCTTTAAAAAAAGAAAAAAGCAATTCAGAGTCACAGGATTTCTGGGGTTTTTTTTGTCTTTCAGGCAACTTTCCACGGAGCAGGCCGTCTTGCAGGAGTCTCTGGAGAAGGAGTCCAAAGTCAACAAGCGCCTCTCCATGGAGAATGAGGAGCTGCTGTGGAAGCTGCACAACGGGGACCTGTGCAGCCCCAAGAGGTCCCCCACGTCACCTGCCATCCCCTTCCAGTCGCCACGGAACTCCGGTTCCTTCCCCAGCCCCAGCATCTCACCCAGATGACCTTCCTCGGAGCCGGAGACAGACTGCGTTTCTGCAGCACTGACCCACCCACAATCGTGGGGGGGTGGGGGGGTGGGGTGGGAGGGGTGGAGGGTGGGGGGTGGGGGCTGGAGCCACCTTTGCACAGCCTGCCCTAGAACTGGAAAGTCATGGCCCGAACCGGCCCCTTCCAGACAAGACCAGAACTCTGGAGGAAGGCTTCCGACTCGGTCCAGGAGACTCCTCCCTAAACGATGCTGTCAAATGGATCTACATGGACGCTGTTGCACAAAGCACTTACGGAACGAGAAGATCTTGTTCGTTGCCTTTTTCACCTACGCATAAAGGGGAAAACTCTCAGGGGCCTGTTAAGATAAAGATTTATATAACCTTTGTAACGTTCTTCACCACAGACACCTTCTTGTGATTTACGTTTTGGTCTGACTGGGGATGTGTGGATGAAGTGGATGTAACCGAGTGTCACGTGTCTCATGCTGCCTCCTTTGCTGAGTCTGTCTGGAGATGTGCTAATCAAATAATAGTCAATGTATGCATCTCTGCAAAAGCCATAGAAGAAAGAGCAGTAGTTGCTAGAACTAGAATTCTTTACCACCAACCCCGCTCAGCCCTTTGCCATGGTCGGGGGAGAGGGAGAGACAGAAAGAGCTCTGACTTGCCCACGTCTGTTCATGCTTTGCATCCTTTTGGAGTAACTTGTTGGCAGCCTTTCAGTGTTCAGCCATGTCAGTTGAAACTAGCTAGATTTTTTAAGCTTACCCATGTGGACGTAAAATACTACAATCCATTTTCTCAGGCTATGAAAAAATGTAGACCCCTAACTTTGCTTTAAAAAATGTATAAAGAAAGGGCAGTACCAGTGGATTGCTTTCTGCCTTATTTTTGTCTTGATCTGAGCTATCCTCAGTGATTTCAACTGGCTGCTTCTCTCTCACTATCCCCATTCCCCCCCCTCTCCTTTCTCCCCCATCCAGAGCCACAAAAGCAAACCTTCTACCTCCTTCCTACTTTTTCTCTGGGACAAGGAATATGCTTTTCCAGAGCCAGCTCATCTTCAAGGTGCTGAACCACTTTCCAAATAAACCAAGGCCTGGATCCGATAGTATAAATTTTGGGAAATCCTAGAGAGATTAAAGAATGAAAAAGAGTCATTGGCTAGCAGAACTAAGAAAGATAGGACTCCGTGCTTATGGATGAACAGGAGCACCTTGATAATAGAACAAAACAGTCTCTGGAGATAATGCTAAACTTCCACGTACCTTTGAGGAGTCCTGTCCTTGGGAGGGTAGCAGAATGGCCAGCTAATGAGAGAAGAATGTGGCTTGTACCGTTCTTCTCCAATTTGCATTTCCATTTCTTTTCAAACCTTCACTTATTACCTCCCCCACTTCTAAGACTTCGGGGGAGGTGGAAGGAAGAACTGGCTTTTTTCTGTCTCCCTGCATGTATCAAGCTGGTGCTGTCAGTATTTACTAATCAGCATTACTGATTTTCGATGGCTGTACAAATAAGCGCTATAGTAAGAACAGATTCAGGCTACTAGAGGTGGACCTTTGAGTTGACATTTACATATACACTACAAAGCAGATTGATATTCATGATGCATGTTTTGTTTTTGTTTTACTAGTGATTGTGTCTGAAGTTTTTAACCTCCAACCATTGATTATGTGTGTAACCTTCCATGTTTGTTTCTGATAAATGGGAACGTAGGTTCACTGCCACCTCCTGGAATCTCTCTGCTCACCTTTCCAAGTTGTTCTCAATGTCCTTAGCCAAAGTTGGGTTTGCCATCCATTCCCTGCACATGGTAAATCTCATGCTGTTCCCTGCTGTGCTCCATGCCATTTAGGTGTCTGGGGAAATGATCCTTACACAGTTAATATAAAATGTCTTCAGAGAATGGGAGACAACAGGAGAGAAGATAGGAAACAAAACACAGAACTGTAAAATTATCTTCAAACCAAACGTTATCACTTAGGATGCAAAATGTTGACACATCATAAAAATACGGATGTGTAAACAGCTAGTTGTGCTCAGTTTGTAGTGATGGAAAGTATTTTACTTTGATCAAATAAATAATGCTGGAATATTCAATAGAAGAATTGCATCCTCTGACATACTTCACCCTCCAAAGTGTTACCCAGTTTATAGCAGCATAGGAATTGACATCGTGTCTCCTTAGCCTATTTCCCAGGAATTTCCAGTGCAACCACAAAATTGGTCATGGGCTGAAATTTGGCTCACAGAGCTAGACTTAGAGCTTTTCTTTTCTAAATTCAAAGCTATGTGTATTTGAGAAATAAATTTTTACTGGTTTTAATAATAAATTCTGCTGTATAAGGTAAGAAAATTGGAACAGCTACAGTCTAAATATTTTCGAAGATGGTAAAAAAAAAAAAAAACCCAAACGAAGTTGAATCTTCCTTGATCTGTGCATCTATTTTATATCAAAAGTTAAACTTTTGGGCCTCCCTGGTGGCGCAGTGGTTGAGAGTCCGCCTGCCGATGCAGGGGATACGGGTTCGTGCCCCGGTCTGGGAGGATCCCATATGCCGCGGAGCGGCTGGGCCCGTGAGCCATGGCCACTGAGCCTGTGCGTCCGGAGCCTGTGCTCCGCAACGGGAGAGGCCACAACAGTGAGAGGCCCGCGTACAGCAAAAAAAAAAAAAAAAAAAAAAAAAGTTAAACTTTTAAAAACACATGCTGTGGTTCTTATAGAATGTCTAATCTAGAACTAGTACTTTTGAGTGCAGCGGTTAAAAAGTTTACATATTTTTTGATACCTTCATATCATACAATAAATAGTTCATGTATAGTTGAACTATATATTACTCCGTTTTTAGATTCTCATATTTTGTGGTTATATCAAAGAGAATATTTGGTATTGACTCAGACATTGCTGCCCAAAAAATCCTTCTGGATGTACTTCAAGCCAACTTAAAAAACGAGCACTTAGCCCATTTTTTGTTTTTTACAAAAACTTGCTCGTTTAATAGAAATGATTATATAAAGTTGTTTACATATATGCCTGCTTAGTATAAACACTAGAAACCCATATACGTAGGTCAGCAGTCAGAATACATGCTTTCTGTTAGAATTAACACTTCTATAATTAGACCGGTGACTTCCTTTTAGTTTGGAAGTCTGGGTCTGACTCACAAGGCAGGGCCTGGGGTTTGGCGCTTGACATCAGCCTCTGGCAAAGCACTGGTCAAAAGAACCCTGGAGCTGGTTGTGTACACAAGTGGGCTTTCCATCAATTCATTTATACTTCATCTTCCAAGTCAGGAAAGCTCCACAGTGGTAGCTACTGAGGTCTGTCCTCGGAGATTCTGAGCGGTGCAAATGTAATAACCTGCGTCAACCATCTCAAAATCTTCAACGATCAGGATGCTCTGGGAGAGCCTCGTGGTGTGGCCCAGTCCTCTGTGGATCAGCCGCCAACTGTCTTGAATCGTCACGGGCCTTTCATCCTGTTGAACGACACCCACCCGGGCTGAAGCGCAAACCACAAGCTGCTGTAAACAGCTCACATTCATCCTCCGCTGTTGAGTATCCCTTTCAAAGTGCAAAACACATGCTCCTAAAAGACTATTTGGTATGCGCAGTTCAACACTGTCTAGTCAGTTTAGGCTGCATTTTTTCCAAGCAGTCTTGAATTTCATTATGCTGTTTGGCTTTCTCTTTCTGCCCTTTTCATCAATGTTTCTACTTAATATAAATTTTATTCTTTTGGAACTCCAAGAATGTGGGACTGGTATGAGGCATAAGAATACAGATAAAATTTTCCACCGCTCTCCTGTTGACACTCCCCACGTTCACCCCTTCGCTCAGTGGTTCTTATTCACAGAACTTAAAGTCAAAAAGAAGCCCGAAGCACTCACCGTATAAATGAATACGAGCCCCTAATTGTTCAGACTGGGAGAGGGAGAGGGAGACGTCAGATTAGTCAAATGTGCCACAGGACTACAGTGGGAGAGAAGTTGTACCGAGGATGGATAACGTGATACCCTAGGTGACTTAACTTCGTATTTCTAGAAAGTGAGATGGTCACTTTTGAGATGCTTCTTCCAACTTTGGTGATAAGTAGTGTTTTCTGGATTAGTTTAACATAATTGTAATTTTATAGTATTACTAAATTAATACCCTTTCTGCTAATAATTAGCAAAGTAAAAAAAAAACTCCACCTCTAATGAAAATTATTAATGTCTTCTAAATGGAACAACACTTTTTAAAAACAAGTACCTAGTACTAGAAAAGTACCATTCTCCAGGGGGAGTTATTTTCCACCAATCACAGCCCTTAAACCAGAAGTGTATTGGCTACCGAGTGAGTACATTTTAGGAGGCCAAATCTCTTCTGGCAGGGATTACTCCATGTTGGTAGCAAAGCTGTTTCCTTTTGTGAGCAGAACAGGCCCAGAGGCTACATGTGCTGGAGTTGATTTTATGGGAAGTCTATTTTAAAATGATCTCGGCCTCACAGCGCCTCTTTGAAGGCCTGGATTTATATGCCAACTTGGTGGTTGTCTACTTAGAGCTCGTTGCCCTGGGGCC
Source organism: Mesoplodon mirus (assembly GCF_964341445.2). Lineage (NCBI taxonomy): Eukaryota > Metazoa > Chordata > Mammalia > Artiodactyla > Ziphiidae > Mesoplodon > Mesoplodon mirus. The sequence goes on along the minus strand of NC_138996.1, from coordinate 24,090,493 downwards.
CAGCTTTTATAGGAGAGGATACTGAAGGATTCCAGAAGGAGGTTAGATTGGCCTCCAGTCGACCCAGAATTAAGATTGAAGGTTGAGGTTGCAGGTGAAGGAAGGAGGCCTCCTTTCCTGTTCATGCCCCGTCCCCTTCCTTAAGGGTCATGAAGAAAAAGAACATGAAGAGAGTACATTGACTGAATTGCCTAATGGAACCCAGTCACTTTTTTCCTGTCCATTCATAAAAGCCATTTGTAAATATACTGAAACATCTTAGGAGGAAACAAGCGAGCCTTAGCCCTACCGTAGCTGCACACGTCTCTCATACGTCTTTAAGTTATAGTCCATATCAGTGAGTTGGGGGTGGGTAGGGAACAAAACAAGTAAGGCAGCTGGCTGAGGCCGGGGTATGCTTACCTTCTGCCCTGGGTAGATCCACCTGAATTCCACCTCCACATCCGGCTCCCCGAGGACCGTGCAGAGGACGCTGATGTCATCCCCACCCTTCACTTTGTTTGCAGATGCTGAGATGGTTGTTGACGGAGGACCACTGGGAACTGGAAGTGAGCAGGGAACAGGGGATGTGAGGTGAAATCCATGGGCCATGGCAGAGACAAACCAACAGACGTGTTCTCTTCTTTGGGCAGGTATGGAACATTCCTGTCTTTCTTCAGCTCCCCACCTAGCATCGGGCCTACCCTCTCCACCACTTCTGGTTTCCTCTGACACCTCCTCTTTCTCTACCGTGGTGGTCCAGGATGGGATGGTCATTCAGAAGTCCCCAGGTCCAGGCATTACACTTGTAATGAGGAGAAGAGCCCAGAAGGTCTGCCAGCAGCTCACGTGAAGGGAATAAAAAGGTAGAGGGAGAAGAAGGGGACTGGGGGCAGAGCAAGCAGAAGGAAGAGAAGGCAGCCTGGAGGGAGAGCCACTGATGGGTGAAGGTGGACAGGTGTGCGGCCTCAGGAAGTAGAGGAGAGAGTCTGAATCTACCAAAGGGAGAGACATTTGTAGGAAGGGCGTGTGATGTTTCTACTTCACAGCATTTCAGAGACAAAATTCTTCATTAGGCTCAGTCCACTCGAGTAAGTCTGACAGCAGCCTTGAGCAAGGCAACGTGCTGGGAGTGGAGGCTATGGCCCCGAACCAGACAGACGTGGTCTCTGAGCCCCGGGGCCTCTATTCTAGTGGGAGAGGCAGACACTCAGCAGGTCACTGTGTGGTTGGTTTAGAACCTGAGTTGTGGGAAGAACTTGAAGAAGCCCAGAGTGCTGGGGAGGTTCAGGATGGTCTGAGAAGCAGGAAAGCCTTCCTTAAGGGACGTTTGAACTAAAATCTGAAGGAAAAAGGGGAGGCACCAGCAGACAGGCCCGGAGGGGAGGTGGGGGAAGCCTGGGAGAGGGCATAGGCCGGCCATGCAAGAAGACCTTTCAGGCCACGTGGAAGATTCTGACTTTGGTTCTAGGAAAAGCAGAAACCCACTGAATGGTTTTAACTGGAGCTAAAATCAGCTACAGTGTGGAAGATGGAGAAAGCATGGGCACGGAAGAGAGCAGTTGGAAAGGTATTCATATGGGCCCAAGGAAGAGATGATGATAGTTGAACTCTTTGCAGTAGGATGGAGAGAAACAGCAGAATTTGGGAGATTTGATGGAATAAGTCAAAAGAACTGGGAAGGGCCGGAAGTGTTTGGGGCTCCTGCACCCTGGAACTGCAGTGCCATCACTGGGAGGAGGAAAGCTGGAGAACCAGACCTGGGAGGAAGGCCCAGAGTCCAGGGAAGGGCCTGTGAAGCATCTCAGCACAGATGTTAGGGAGAGAATTGGATACATGAAGCTGGCACTCCCAGATCTGGGCCACATACAATCCCCTGGGAGTGATTAGTGAATTGATACGCAGCAGAGCATGGCTATGGTTGAGATCATCCAGGAAGAGGATGAGGACAGACAAAGAAGGTGCCTTGGGGAACTCCAACATTTAAAACCTGGGAGAGCCAGCTCATTCTATGAGGCCACCATCACCCTGGTACCAAAACCAGACAAAGATACCACAAAAAAAGAAAATTACAGGCCAATATCACTGATGAACATAGATGCAAAAATTCTCAACACAATACTAGCAAACAGAACCCAACAACACATTAAGAGGATCATACACCATGATCAAGTGGGATTTATCCCAGGGATGTGAGGATTCTTCAATATATGCAAAGCAATCAATGTGATATGATACACCACATTAACAAACTGAAGAGTAAAAACCATATGATCATCTCAACAGATGCAGAAAAAGCTTTTGGTAAAATTCAACACCCATTTATGATAAACTCTCCAGAAAGTGGGCATAGAGGGAACTTAACATAATAAAGGCCATATATGACAAACCCACACCTAACATCATTCTCAACAGTGAAAAGCTGAAAGCATTTCCTCTAAGATCAGGTACAAGAGAAGGATGTCCACTCTTGCCACATTTATTCAGCATAGTTTTGGAAGTGCTAGCCATGGCAATCAGAGAAGAAAAAGAAATAAAAGGAATCCAAATTGGAAAAGAAGAAGTAAAACTATCACTGTTCTCAGATGACATGATACTATATGCAGAAAATCCTAAAGACGCTGCCAGAAAACTACTAGAGCTCATCAGTGAATCTGGTAAAGTTCCAGGGTACAAAATTTAATACACAGAAATCTCTTGCTTTCCTATATACTAACAATGAAAGATCAGAAAGAGAAATTAAGGAAACAATCCCATTTACCATCACATCAAAAAGAATAAAATACCTAGGAATAAACCTACCTAAGGAGGCCAAAGACCTGTACTCAAAAAAACTGTAAGATTGGGGCTTCCCTGGTGGTGCAGTGGTTGAGAGTCTGCCTGTCAATGCAGGGCACGTGGGTTCGTGCCCCGGTCCGGGAGGATCCCACATGTCATGGAGCGGCTGGGCCCATGAGCCATGGCCGCTGAGCCTGCGCATCCGGAGCCTGTGCTCCACAACGGGAGAGGCCACAACAGTGAGAGGCCCACGTACCGCAAAAAAAAAAAAAAAAAAAAAAACTGTAAGATGCTGATGAAAGAAATCAAAGATGACACAAACAGATGGAGAGATATACCATGTCATTGTCAAAATGACTATACTACCCAAAGCAATCTACAGATTCAGTGCAATCCCTATCAAGTTACCAATGGCATTTTTCACAGAATTACAACAAAAAAAATTTTACAGTTTGCATGGAAACACAAAAGACCCCAAAAAGCCAAAGCAATCTTGAGAAAGAAAAATGGAGCTGGAGGAATCAGGCTCCCTGACTTCAGACTATACAAAGCTACAGTAATCAAAACAATATGGTACTGGCACAAAAAACAGAAATATAGATCAATGGAACAGGATAGAAGGTCCAGAGATAAACCCAAGCACCTATGGTAACCTAATCTATGACAAAGGAGGCAAGAATACACAATGGAGAAAAGACAGTCTCTTCAATAAGTGGTGCTGGGAAAACTGGACAGTTACGTGTAAGAGAGTAAAATTAGACCACTCCCTAACACTGTACACAAAAATAAACTCAAAATGGATTAAAGACTTAAATGTAAGGCCAGATACTATATAACTCTTAGAAGAGAGCACAGGCAGAACACTCTCTCACATAAATCACAGCAAGATCTTTTCTGATTCACCTCCTAGAGTAATAAAAATAAAAACAAAAATAAATAAATGGGACCTAATGAAACTTAAAAGCTTTTGCACAGCAAAGGAAACCATAAACCAAATGAAAAACCCACAGAATGGGAGAAAATATTTGTAAATGAATCGACCAATAAGGGATTAATCTCCAAAATATACAAACAGCTCATGCAGCTCAATATCAAAAAACAAAGAACCCAATCAAAAAATGGTCAGAAGATCTAAGTAGACATTTCTCCAAAGAAGACATTCTGATGGCCAAAAAGCACATAAAAAGATGCTCAACATCACTAATTATCAGAGAAATGCAAATCAAAACTACCATGAGGTATCAACCTCACACCAGTCAGAATGGCCATCATCAAAAAATCTACAAACAATAAATGCTGGAGAGGGTGTGGAGAAATGGAAACCCTCCTACACTGTTGGTGGGAATGTAAGTTGGTACAACCACTATGGAGAACAGTATGGAGGTTCCTTAAAAAACTATAGACCTACTGTATGACCCAGCAATTGCACTTCTGGGCACATATCCAGAGAAAACCGTAATTCAAAAAGATACACACACCCCGATGTTCATTGCAGCACTATTTACAATAGCCAAGACATGGAAGCAACATAAGTGTCCATTGACAGAAGAATGGATAAAGAGATGTGATACATATATATATATAATGGAATATTACTCAGCCATTAAAAAGAATGAAGTAATGCCATTTACAGCAACATGGATCGAACTAGAGATTGTCATACTGAGTGAAGTAAGTCAGACACAGAAAGACAAATATCATATGATATCGCTTATATGTGGAATCTAAAAACTCGGTACAAATGAACTTATTTACAAAACAGAAATAGAATCATAGATGTAAAAAACAAACCCATGGTTACCAGGGGAGAAAGCAGGGGGAGGGATAAATTGGGAGATTGGGATTGAGATATACACACTACTATATATAAAACAGATAACTAATAAGGATCTACTGTATAGCACAGGGAACTCTACTCAAGACTGTAATGGCCTATATGGGAAAAGAATCTTAAAAAGAGTGGATATATGTATATGTATAACTAATTCATCTTGCTGTACACCTAAAGCTAATACAACACTGTAAATCAACTATACTCCAATAAAATTTTTTTTAAAAAATTAAAGAGCTGGCAAAGCAGAATGAGAAGGCTGTGGGGAAAGCAGGAAAAAAAATGGGACCAGGGGAGAGAGGGTTTCATGTAGGCAAAGTAGAATCTAGAAGGACGGGGACAGAAACTTGTCTGCTGGACTTAATGGCCTGGGAGGGCCTTTAGCCAAGGCTGCTTTGGTGGAGCTTAGGGGAGAAAGCTGAGGAGCATGGGGGAGGGGACCGGGAGGGCTCTTTCAGGGAGTTTGGCTGTGATGGCGGAGAGAGATGGCTGCAGCGGAGGGTGGCTAATGGAGGGCTGAGAGGGTTATTTGGTAGCAGAATGTTGGAGACTGGCCTTGTGAATAAGTCTCACGGCTGAGAACAAGGGGCATGAAGGAGCCTAAGTTCTCATCTCAGAGAGCAGCTAGCTCTGGGGCCACTCATCCCATCACAGGGTCCCCAAGCAGGACCCCTCCACCCCCCACCACAGACCCCTCACCAGGCTCATGTCAGAGTTCCTCGGAGGGAGGACAGTCATCAGTGAGGGACCAGAGTGCAGGAAGAGGGACCCCCTCCTCTCCTCCCCCACAGGGCTGGGGAGGGTGCTTTCTCTCCTGCAAGTCGGGGGAGGGAGGCCCGAGAGAACCGCTTGTCAAGGGAGGGGAGGTGACGTGTGCTGCTGCAGTAGGAGAGCTGCTCACTGGCTGACCGTGTGCCCGAAGCTCAAGGCTGGAGAACACGGCAGGATGACATGGGGATCTGGGATCCCCATGATCAATCACACGGAGGCAGGACCAGAGTGAATGTTGCCAGGACGTGAAGAGAAGGGAGTCGGGAGGGAGTTGTGTTGGGGTCACGGGCAAGGAGGTAGAACGTTCTAGAAATGGCGGTGCTGCAGAGGGGCCTTTAAGAACAGCATTCTGTGCCTGATTTCCCTCCATAATTGGGAACAGCAGAACCTGATGCTGACCAGCTGGAAGTGACTCCCGTCTCGGCCCTGGCGGGGAGCGGGCTTACCTTCTGCATAGAGCAGCTGGTACTTGACAGAGATCTGAGACTTGCCCCCGGCCTCCGCCTTGCAGTAGACCACCCCCTGGTGGTCAGAGTGCGGTTGCAGATACACAAAGCCTCTCTTCATGTCGTAAACGATGTCTGTTCCGTCGGCCTGGATCTCCTTGGCCGGGAACTCCCTGTGGAGCGTGACTTTGGCCGACAGGACAGTCACTCGACAAGGAACCACAGCCTGTCTGTCCGGGTTCAAGTAGACGACATCAAAGTAACTGGGAGAAGGTACAAAGAGTTCTCCTTTCTCTGCAAAGGGAAAGACACAGCCTCATTTATTCTGGAGAAACAAGGTAAGAGCACTTAAAGGGATTCTTATATTCAGGGCACAAAGATGAGGGTGGATTGACAATATACTCGGATAATGGAGTCCTTATGAATTGAAAAGGCTATTTTTAAAAATGCTTTTCCTTTTCTGGAAGAAGGATGTTACTTCCCATCTTCTTAAAGGAAACAAAATAGGTGTTAGTTCAAGCCCAAATCAGGCCCATTGGATTGTCCCACTGAGGAAGCAGGGAAGGAGGCCGATTTCCTTGTTGAGCAGCTTTAACACCTATGAACAATCTGCTGTGTGTCTAGAGAAGTCGGCCCCACAGCCCTTGCTTAGTATCTGCCTGTTGGGAGGAATTTCCTGGCTCAGCAGAGCCTCTCTGAGATGGGCCCAGTGAGGGTGCTGGTGTCCTCACAGCCCAGAGACTCGTTCCTGGCAAGGTCAAATGGAAAGGGAATCAAGCAGGGACAGATGAGGAACCCACTGGTCTCAGGTTCTGGGCTCTGCTTGGCTGCCACTGGGCTGGGGACCTTCAGCCATTTGCTTACACTTCTCCTGTTCCCTTTGAAATCACGCTGCATGTTCTTTAAGCTCTAGATGATGGCATTTTTATCTTACAGAAATGAGGACTGGTTTATCCATATGTTTCTCAGGACAGTCAAGGGACTCTGGATTGGGTTTGAGGGGGTTTGTTTTTTGTATTGGGTGCGGCACATTAAATACTTTGTTTTCTGGATCATTCTGTGAGAGATTACGCTAATATCTAAGAGAAATCTTTGAACTGAATCACACCTCAACATTTATTCAATTGTCTCCCATGTTTTCCTACAATATTCCCGAAACAATTATTCTTGGCTCTCTTCACTAGCCTTTGTGCCCCAGTTGTATGATTTTTTTGTTTTTTAGGTTGGGGACAGAATTCCTGGACACAATAGCAAATGTCTTCACGGGCCAAGAGTTCTTTGGCTCTGAGAGCCAGCTTCTGTAACGTGGAATCACAGCTTACGGAGTCTCCATCTTTGCAAGACTTTCCATCAGTCTGGGTGACTTGTGCCACTTCATGATAAACTGACCTTCAGGCTTAGGTGAGGGCACCTTGATCAACGTCGTACCTAACACCCCTGTGTTCACACAGAATAAGTCTGTGTGGCCTTGAATGTGTCACTTCATCTCTCTGTGCTTCAACATCCCCATCTGTAAAGAGGAGAATCTGGAGCAGACAGTATTAAAGATCTCTTTTTAGCAAATGTATTTAAGGAATGTATGGTTGTCAGATTCAGAAACAACTTTTGTTTTAAGGTTTTATGGAGGAATCTGAACCAACGAGCAAAGCCAGTAGAAGACGTGAACAATCTGAACTTCAGAACACAAAAATGAGGTCTTACTTCCTGTACTATAATCCATGCTTTGAAAGAAGTGACCACACCAGTTGCTTTAACAAACAGAAAAAAAATACATATTTGCCAAGTGAATGGAGTAAGCAAGGCTGCAGGAAGAATATATGAATGAGTCAACAAATTATTATCTATAAATTAAACCTGTCAAATTTTCATTTATTCATCACTTGACATTTAGTGAGCATGTACTACATAAAATATTTTATTAATGCATTTGATTATTGTAACTTGAAAAATAATAATACTGAATTTCCTTTAAAATAAAAAAATATTTGCCATCAGTAGATTCCATCTACCAAAAAAAAGTATGTTCAAGTTTATATTTAAAATTATAGATCACATATGCCCCCCACTCAGAAAACTTAGTTAATAGGCTATAAGCTAAAATCCAAATTATAACAAACTCCACATTTGGTAAAGTGCTTGTTAATGTGGTTTTACTACATTTGTAAACTGGATCCTATGCCTTTTACGATGAAGAAGCCCTACTGCTGGCAATGTCCTCCTCCTTGATCTGGGTAGTGGTTACATATGTACAGTTCCCTTGAGGATCATCCACTGAGCTGTAGAGTCATGATTTGTGTATTTCCCTTTCTATACATTATACTTCAATATAAAGTTACAGAGGGGGGAAAACCCTCTGAGAGCCTCCTGGATGCAGATTAAATATAACATGGGGCAGTTGCTTAATCAAAAATTGCACAAATTAACCACAGTCAAAAGAAGCTTCACAGTGTTTGCAATCAAACCATAGGAAACATAAAAACATAATGAATGCCAGACGTTTCTCTGTGTGGGTGGTAGGGAAGCATATGTTCTGAAAGACTCCAGAGCCAATAGCCTCCAAAACAGCCCATCTTGGTTTTCCAAACCCACCCAATGGCTGAAAAGACACATCGCTAAACCTTATCCCAAAAATCCAGCGGGACCCCTGGTGCTGAGGAATAAGAAAACGACACAACGCTTTAGGTCACGTCCCTGATCCAGGTTTCTTGAAGGTTGAAATAAATATTGATTTCTTTCAGCCTTCCTTTGATGCACAAAAGGGCTTCCGTAAGTTAAGAGGATCTACCTCCAGAACTCAGAGAACCTATGACCCTAGTGAGACGGTCTGCTCGAGGGAGGTCTTCAGTTCAAAACCTCAGCTCCCAAAACCACTATCTGGGGAAGACATGACAGTGCCGGTCGCGGCAAAGAATTTTCATTCTGCAATTTGAAATACGGTGTCAGTTCTTGTCCAGAACAGCAGGCTCTGCTGGTCTTCATTAGTTGCCTTTTCCACTGCTGCTTCCTGGTGTCGTATCACGCTAAGGGCACAGGGGCACTTCTGGGTGGCACATTCCAGAGTGAGGCTCAGAAGCGATGGCCCGTGAACAACTGTCAGCAACTCTGACAACACCATTTATGCCTGCTCGTGTGTGCCTGTCAATCTGTCCATCACCTTGTCTTAAAAGTGGGTTAAGGCAGGAAGAACACTGGATCCTGGGTCAGAGAAACGGGGTTTGACTCTTTACTCCGCCACGTGAAGTCACGGAACGTGGAACAAATCACCTTGCCCCGTTGCGTCTCAGCATCAGCATTATTATTTCTAAAACAGATACCTGACTAGTTTCTACTTACTTCCTCATGGTATTGTGGACATGACAGGAGAGGCCTGTGTTCCCAGGATTGCAGAGCACGCTGCTCGTGTATCTGCTTGCCAGAGGGGAGCTCTCTGGGTAGGAGCGGAGAATGTATGAGACTTTGCTAGAGCATTCATTAATGGCCAGAGCCTAAGGTCATCTGAGCTGACCTAAGTCACTGTGGCAGCCCCTGCCCAGACACTAAGAGAGCCTCCCGGCTTCACCTGAAATGCCTTGGACAACAGCAGCGCTAGGGCATAGCATTTGAAAGATTCCAGAAAGCTGTTCCTGACCTCTGAGCCTTGTTGGAGAACGTCTTCCTCCAAACTTTAGAATTTAGAGATCTCAGCAGAGGAAGGAGGCCGGCAAGCTACTCTCCAGGGCCCGTTGCTCCAAGTGCAAGTTCCACCTGGCAAACCCAGATCTGACCCTACAGGGGAGAAGATTTGCCTATTTTCAGGCACCTCACTTGGATTCAGGCATCAGGATTGGAGCCACACAGGCTGCAGCCGTTGGGAACACTGCCCCCAAACCTCAGCTCATAGTACTCACAAAGACAAACGCGCGGAGGCCTTTAGCCAGGCATCCTATGACTATGGAGCTTCCAGAAAGGAGCTCATCAGAGATTCTGAGAACACAGTGACCCAACGTCTACAGCAACGCTGTGCAATAGAGCTTTCTGCGATGACGGGTGGTCCTCTATCCCCGCCATCCATTAGGACAGCTACAGCCACATGTGCCAGTGGAGAACTTGAAGCATGGCAAGTGCCACCGAGCAACTGAGTTTTCAGCTTTAATTTTAACTAATCCCCATTTACATGTAAAGTCACACATGTCTAGTGGCTACAATATTGGACAATGCGGTACAGACTCTGGAACCAGACAGTTCTGGGTGCAAATCCTGGTTCAGCCACTTACTTGCAGTCTGACCTGAAGGACTTAACTTAATCTCTCTAAACCTCAACTTTCCCATTGGAAAAAAAAAAATGATATGAGTACTGACCCTGAAGGGTTCTTGTGAGACTTACATGAAATAATTGATGTAAAGCATTGAGCCCAGAGCCTGGCAAACAGTGAGCGCTCTGATTGTACTTATTTGATAATCAGCAGACAGTGGGAACCTTTAATATGGACTAAGTCCAGAGGTCTGAAGAGTTCCACTAACGCAGCCAACCTTTTACCTGTAAAAATGATGTAGGTGGAGCCCGTTTTGGCCTCGTCCCTCCTGCAGATGTAACCGTTGCAGCGCTGCCCCCAGCAGCTGAATTCACCCGTGTCGGCCGCGGTGGAGTTGACCAGGGTCAGCTGGCCGTAGCGCTCATGCTGCTTCACACTGTTAACAAGAGCAAAGCCAGGTGGCGGTGGGGCTGGGGCCTCGCGCCCATCTCTCCCTGCTCCATCATCCTCGCAGATAAAGCCCCAGCGGCTCCAGGCAGAGTGCCCTTTCTCAGATGGTACTGACTAATAAAAGAGTGTATTTGGGGAAAAGTGTGTTGTGGGGGGTAGATGGGGTAGGCAGAGAGAAAGGCCTTTCCTAGAAGGAAGTCACGTTTTCTAAGGAGAAGACATTCTCTTCAACCTCAGGACTGGGGTTTCCTTAAGCAAAATCACTGGTGCATTGCAACGCAGCCACACAAGTTCAGCCACAAAGCCTTGGGCAGGCGTCTTGCTTTCAGCTTTTGTTTCTCATGGGTTTATTTAAATAGCAGTCAACAGAAATGAAAGCACACAGCACTATCCAGGATGCAAAACCTCTTTGATCAATAAGAATAAGGCTCTGAATACAAGCTTGGAATCTTTGAGGTGCTACGTTACTAAAAATAAAAACTTCCCTTTCAGGAAAAAATGCACTGGTTGCTGAGATGCGGAGCCCCTATCATGTGCCCACCTCTGGTCAAGTATTTAGAGCTTTTGGGCACTTCTCCTGTGGCCTCACACTATTATTTCTTCTTTTAATTTCTCATTTTTTAATCTCTTGTATTTTTATCTTGCTGCATGTGAATATATTTGCAAACCCCTTCAGGTCCTTTTTGAAATGAGGAGAGATAAATATTTATTATTATTAAACACTAATATTAGCCGATTGTCATAGTAATTAATTGTATTATATTATGTTAGGAACCCAGATGTGTCATCCTTGGGATGGATGCCCTCCCCGACCGTGGCCTTGGCATGTGAGGATGCCAAAATAAATGGTTTCAACCTGAGGATGCATCTCAAACCCCCTCTGGGATCCACATACTTTTCTGATGTAGGCAAGATTCTCCTGTGATAGGGCGCAGTAACATCAGCGCGGTCACCACTTTAAATTTAGCACACAGCAGAATGTCTCGCTGGTTGGTCTTCAACACAGCCTGTTCTGGTCTCTGCTGAATAGCTGCTTTGCCCACCCGTTCTGCCGGGAGATGCTCTGTACTCCCACTCCCTCAACTGTCTCCTTTCAACTGAACGGAAATCTCTCCTCCTTCAGGAAGCTTCTAATTAGGACCAAGTCAGAAATCCCCCTGCTTTCTCCCAGTGATGTAACTGGTTCTGCCCTCTCACCCCTCCGATACCTCTGGCTTCCTGTTATTACAATGGATGGTGAAAACTTTGGGGGCATGAATAGTGCCCTATTTGTTTTATATTCCCTAAGCAACAAATCTGTGCACAGTATAAAGTTTCTCTAGAAACAAGGAGACTGAAATGAAGTTGAACATCAGTGTTGGAACTGGGAAGAACCTTAAAAAGCAGGAATCCAGTTCCCAATTTTGCACATGAGGAAACTGAGCGTCAGAGAGCAGAAGGGACTCCCCTGAGACCCACAGCTGGAGAACAGCTGAACAAAACTGTCTTCCTTAACTCAATTAAGTATGTACCCAATACACATTCATTAGATGATAAAATGCATACAAAGTACTTCATGTCATGCCTGGTTCACTGTATTTTCCTAATTATATCTTAATTACATATAACTGCAGGTTAGTAGTAGTTATTGTGAATATGCACACCCAGCATTGGGGATGGCTAGCACCGCAAATAAAAACCAGTAGCCCAGGACTTCCCTGGTGGCGCTGTGGTTAAGAATCCGCCTGCCAGTGCAGGTGACGTGGGTTCGAGCCCTGGTTCAGGCAGATGGCACATGCCGTGGAGCAACAAAGCCCGTGCGCCACAACTACTGAGCCCGCGCTCTAGAGCCCACGAGCCACAACTACTGAGCCCACGAGCCACAACTACTGAAGCCCACGCTCCTAGAGCCTGTGCTCCGCAACAAGAGAAGCCACCGCAATGAGAAGCCCGCGCACTTCAACGAAGAGTAGCCCCTGCTCGCTGCAACTAGAGAAAGCCCGCGCGCAGCAACGAAGACCCAACGCAGCCAAAAATAAATAAATTTATTAAAAACAAACAAACAGAGCTTCCCTGGTGGCGCAGTGGTTGAGAGTCCGCCTGCCGATGCAGGGGACACGGGTTCGTGCCCCGGTCCTGGAGGATCCCACATGCCGCGGAGCGGCTGTGCTTGTGAGCCATGGCCGCTGAGCCTGCGCGTCGGGAGCCTGTGCTCCGCAACTGGAGAGGCCACAACGGTGAGAGGCCCGTGTACCGCAAAAACAAACAAACAAACAAACAAACCAGTAGCCCTCAAGGATATTACAAATCCAGCTGGGGAGCTAAAACTAATATCCATGCAAAGATCAGAGTGTAACTAAAGCGCTGCTCAGAGCAAGAGCAGTAGGAATTCTGAGAAGGGATTCACCACTGCGGGTGGAAGAGGTTTCAGGCAGCCTAGAGGCGGCGTCAGGACAAGCTGGACTCGAGGTGGAGGTGGAGGGACAGCAGGCGCGGAGGGACAGCGAGCTTGCTGGCTCCGAGAACACAGCCCCAGGGGGCTGGGAGGGACCTGCTCTGCTCATTTCACTGCCGTGTCCCCAGTGCATGGTGGGTAGAAGGCACTCAGTGCTGATTGGGGGATTTAATCCATTAATTACAGAAGGAGATGGAGGGAGGGGGTTGGAGTCACAGGGCATGTGGTTGAGAACAGCGAGAGGGGTACACGTTTCACTCACCAGGCAGCAGGGACCGCCCTCGGTTTGGGAGGTGGGAAGCGCTGGGCCCACTCAGCTAGGGTACGAGTGGGGAGAACAGGCATGGGAGAGGCGGGGGGAGGAGGAGGAAGAGGGAGAGGCCGTTACTGGGGTGAAGAGCAAGCACTGGGGCCAGGCTGGGTGTTGGGTGGGGGAATGGAAGTGAATACAAGGCTTGCTTTCTTGGGGAAGAGTTACAACCGACTGGGTATAAGAGGTGGAAGAAAGACACATGAAGAATGAGCACTTGACCTGTATTTCCATGCTATGGAAAGAATGAGATTTTAACTGACTGAGATGGAACAGCTGAGAAGAGAAAGGAGACGGGGGCGACCGAATAATAGATTCACTACTGGAGATTTGGAATTTGTGATAAAACATGGGTCAGGTAAGTGTGGGTGTCGTGTGGTGTCATTGGAGATACAGGCCGGGCACAGAGGAGGTAAAACAGCTCTAGATTTGTATTTGGGGGAATCGTCTACAGTGGGTACGAGCAGGAGCTAGAGGAATGAATGAACTCAACAAGGAAAAGTGTGGAGAAGAAAGAGAAGGCTGGGGACAAAATCTAGAACCAAATCAGGGGCCGAGTAGGAAAAGTAGAATCAGCAATGAAAGAAGAATCAGGAAAGGGGATCATCAAGGAGAAAGATTCCAGGGCTTCCCTGGTGGCGCAGTGGTTGAGAGTCCGCCTGCCGATGCAGGGGACGCGGGTTCGTGCCCCGGTCCGGGAAGATCCCACATGCCGCGGAGCGGCTGGGCCCGTGAGTCATGGCCGCTGAGCCTGCGCGTCCGGAGCCTGTGCTCCGCATCGGGAGAGGCCACCACACTGAGAGGCCGGCATACCAAAAAAAAAAAAAAAAAAAAAAAAAAAGATTCAAGAAATTGATGGTTAATGCCTTTCAGAGAGATTCATGACACACACACTTCATCTGGCAGAATGAAAGTCTTTGGCCACCAAAATAGTGATTTCAGTTGTGAGGATGGAGCTTCGTATCAGCAGATAAAAGATGAAAAGGTGGACAGAAAATGGAGGTGAAAGTCTTCCCAGGTGGAACATAACATCCGGCCACATTCCCTATAGAGCTCAGACCCCAGGGTACAAAATCAGTAAGTGATCAATAAATGTATTGAGCACCTTCTGTGGGCCCAGCATGTACTAGCACAGGAGTGACAGAAATTGTAAGATGCCATTCCTACCGGGAAAGAAACTGCACACGTAAAAATGTGGCACTTGGGGCTAACCCTACCACCACGCTGTATCTTTAGCAGCATTGGGGGTGGAAGGAAGGAAATGCACTGGAAACCATTTCTGGATTTTTCCACCCCCTCGTCTCTGCAAACAATGTAAAACAGGAAAGAAATTATTTAGCAGGATTACAGTTTAAATGCCTGGATTTAAAATGTCCATTTCTACGAATGGGCTCACATAGTCCAAGCAGCAGGCTACCCAAGGGGTTGGGATGTGACCTCAGGCCTCTGGGGGTAGAGTCTCCACCAGGAGGTGAAGACGAGGATTCCCTGAGCCCTGCAGAGCCCGGTCCCAAGATGCTTCAACCGTAGACCCTCCCTCCTCCTGTAACTACTTCACAGATCCCTGGGGATGGAAGAAGTGCAAGATGTGAAGTTTGAGTGGAGCTTTGAAAAAAAAAGGTGCTGCAACAAAAACAGACTCACAGACTTAGAGGACAGACTTGTGGTTGCCAAGGGGGGGTGGGTAGGGGAGGGAAGGATTGGGAGTTTGGGATGAGCAGATGCAAACTATTACACATAGAATGGATAAACAACAAGGTCCTACTGTACAGCACAGGGAACTAGATTCAATATCCTGGAATAAACCATAATGGAAAAGAATATGATAAAGAATATGTATATATATGTACGACTGAGTCACCTTGCTATACAGAAGAAATTAACACAACATTGTAAATCAACTATACTTCAATAAATTAAAAAAAACTAGAGAATCACTCTGAAAAAAAATAAGAGGTGCTGCAACAAACTGCCCCCCAAAAAAGTAAAGTTAAGCAGAATTTACATTAATTGGAGGCAGCTCTGAACACCCCAGCACATCAGCTCACCCCAGACCTTTTTATTGCAAACCAGCACTTCCAGACCTGACCCACAGTGAACTCTGATGGACAAGTCCAGGTTTCAAAGAGTATTTGTCCAAAATTTAGAGTTGTGTGTATGTGTGTCTTCCAATGGGCTACCCTGGCCTTTACATACACAGCGTCCGTCCCCATCGGTGGAGGCTGGAAACTTCGTGTATGTAGCCCAGGCTACTCTTTTCTAGAGGGGACCATGTCATGGGATGGCACAGAGGAGGGGACTGATGGCTCCCAAAGTCAGGGGGAAGTGACCAGGTGACAATGGTGGGGTCATCCACACTCCTGTCCTTCCCCCAGACTCTATAAGAGAAGCATGGGAGGTGAGCCCTGGGTTCCAAGATAATCAGTTCATTGGTTCCATAAATAGTCAATTAGTGCAAATGAAATGGGAGTATCGGAGGAGAGAGGCAGGGACACAGTGATGTCTGAAGAGTCCCCTGCTCTCAAGTTCCTTCATGCAAAGTGCCCTGGGCATTCCAAGGAGGGTGAGCAGGACAAGCTTCAAGACAGAGAGTTTCAACATGCACCAAACAGAGGGTGTGTTTCCAGGGAAGGAGATCCCTGAAAGGAGACCAAGGCAGGTTCAATTCATAACAAAGAGAGTTGGGCTGGAAGGCAGGTGGCCAGAGGACTGGGGTGACAGGCATAGCAGTCACATGAGGTATAAGATCATGGACTTTGGAGCCACACTGATAGGATTCAAATCCCAGCTCCACCATGACCTTCAGACTCCTTATCTAGAGCTCACGCCTTCCAGTCAGGCTACACCTACAGACTCCTGGTAACAACAGTAACACCTACCACATGGAGGGCATTAGGCTCAGCTCTTCCAGTTCCCTCAAGACTTAGATCAGAGCCTGGCACAGAGTAAGAGCTCGATATAGTTTAGACGCTGTTACTGTGACGGGCCCCACGACCACATTGGGATGGGGGTACTAGTTTCCCCCTCTTATGATGAAGACACTGAAACCTACAAAGTACCTTATCCAAAGTCTCCCAACTCTACGTGGCAGAGCTTCTAACCTAGTGTCATAAGACTCGGGTTACGAATGTTTGTAAATGAAGAGGACATGGATTTCCATCCTACCGAAATGAAATGAACGGAAGGAATTTTGACTGAGAAACAGGTGCCTCTATCTAGCTTGTAAATCTTGTTAAATCTTGTCACACACACACCCCCCAAAAAAACTCCTCATACCTGGAAGATCTGATTAAATTAGCTCAGTATTATTCATGATACCCCATTTTCTATTTAAATGGACAATTAGCCATTCAGCAAGTGGTTGAAGGAAACAAGGGCAGCCAAACAACCAGTTATTACCGTTATAACTGACAGCACCCAAGGTACACATCACTCTTTCTCAATCCCATGGGACGGTGATGATGAAACTATGACTCATAATTAAAACCTAAGTAGTGCTTAACACATGGTAAGTACTGTTTTAAGCCCTTTGCACATTTGGACTGATTTCATCCTCAGAACAGTCCTGAGAATTAGGTGCTATTCTTTTATTTTATTTTTTACAACTTTATTGGAGTATAATTGCCTCACAATGATATGTTAGTTTCTGCTTTATAACAAAGTGAATCCGTTATACATATACATCTGTTCCCATATCCCTTCCCTCTTGCATCTCCCTCCCTCCCACCCTCCCTATCCCACCGCTCCAGGGGGTCACAAAGCACCGATCTGATATCCCTGTGCTATGTGGTACTATTATTATACCCATTGTCAGTAGGTGAGCAAACTGAGGTTAGGTAACTTTCCCAAGTCAGTGTTGGAGTCCCAGGAGGAGTAGTTGAAGGTCAATTTAAATAACTTTCCTAGGGCCACCCAACTATATGATCCTAGATATTCTGCCTTGGGAGACTCTGTGATGACTTCATTGCATAAAACAGAAAGGTAAGGAGGAAGGTGAAAAGATGTAATCAAACCTAGAGACTGTCATACAGAGTGAAGTAGGTCAGAAAGAGAAAAACAAATACCATATGCTAACACATATATATGGAATCTAAAAAAAGAAAGGGAAAAAATGGTCAGAAGAACCTAGGGGCAAGATGGGAATAAAGATGCAGACCTACTAGAGAATGGACTTGAGGATACGGGGAGGAGGAAGGGTAAGCTGGGACGAAGTGAGAGAGTGGCATGGACATATATACACTACCAAATGTAAAATAGATAGCTAGTGGGAAGCAGCCGCATAGCACAGGGAGATCAGCTCAGTGCTTTGTTACCACCTAGAGGGGTGGGATAGGGAGGGTGGGAGGAAAACACAACAGGAAGGAGATATGGGGATATATGTATAGCTGATTCACTTTGTTATAAAGCAGAACCTAACACACCATTGTAAAGAAATTATACTCCAATAAAGATGTTAAAAAAATAAAGATGGCTTCAAAAACAAAAAAGATGTAATCAAATATCCTCCTTATTCAAATAACATTCATTTCGGAATCATAAATTATTTATTAGCTTCTACTACATACAGGGAACAGTGCCAAGCATCAAGGGAGATAAAGATTAGTGAGTATTTGCTTGTCATGTTTCAAGTGTGTGTACAGGGCCTGTGTTTACTCTAAGGCTCCTTTTAAGAATGTGTCAGAAAATAATTGCTCCACCATATGCTGGGAATGGAGCCACATCAACAGAGTACAAATCCTGGGTAAAATATATCAAAGCTCCACAGTTTATGACCAAAAAAAAAGATGAAAAGAAATATGTATGCGGAACTAGTAGAGAGCCAAATATGTAAACTGAGGAACTTCAAAGTGAATATAGTTCCAACATCAGAAATTAAGCTGAAATACATCTATCTATCTGCATATTTGAATACTATCCAAGGACCTACTCAAAACCCTGGCAATATAACTACAGTATTTCTATCCCAATAACAGCTTATGTGAATATATATGAAATGTGACTTGGGTCTTTTCTATTACAATGACTTATGCCAGATTCCTCTGTGCTATTTAAGAAGAAGTTATAGTAGGCATTTTTCAACTGGTCCACAGCTCACATTCATGATGTCCCTCAAGCCCTGCCAGCCTCTCTCTCATTCTCCAGGTCCTTTCCTGCACACCCACCCCACTCCGACCGCTGTACTGGAATGTTCCCTTTCTCTTCTCACCCCACCTCTTCCAGCCTGCTGGCAGCACCTCTCCTTTTTGCCTCTCTTGCCAACCCATCTGGCTTCTTTACAAAGGAAAAGTTCCTCTTCCTCCTTCAGAGATTTCCAGATCTTAAGAAAACAAGGCATGGATATCCCTTTGACACCACAAGCCCACACCAGGCCTGATACACCAGAGGTTAACCAAACAGAAAACCCTGTCCAGCCGCCTAGAATAATGTGCATAGCCACATGTTATAAGGCAACACAATATAAGACTCGCCTCCAGATTTTTAAAGTACCACTGAGCCATCCCTGATTATACATTTGCAGAGCATCCATTCTGCAGTTTTTTAGGCAGTTTAACTAGTTTTGCTTTTCTTACAGTTTTCCTTCTCTTATGACAAAGTAATACATGCTCATTTAATTTAGAATGTTAGACACCCCATGGATCAGTTAAAAAAAAAAAAAGGAAGAGGTCACTGAAAATCTCAAGACACTGTCAACACTGTAAGTGGGGAATCTTCCAGTTTTATCTAGATCTTGATGTCAACATCGACTCTACGTCTCTCTTCCATTCCTTACGTTCTATGAGCCTATAAATCGATCCTTCTAGAAGAATGCTTCAGATGCTCTACAAAACCATCAGAGTACTTTCCTGAGAACCACTTTATTATCTCCTCCAGCTTTACAACACAAGCAGCTCCCAGTGTGCACAGAATCGAATGCCACCGTCTTTGCCTGGAATCCAAGGCTCCTGTGCTCTCCCAACACCTCCATCGTGGACCCTCCTCTCCATCCAGCCCAACTCCTCACCCACCCAGACACATCCGTTCGTTTCCATCCCAGCCCTCCAGCCATCTCTTTACCTCTGAAAGGCTCTCTTCTTTTTCCATCTGACCTAAACCTCATTATTCTTTCAAGTTCTATT
This sequence comes from Mesoplodon mirus, assembly GCF_964341445.2. Classification (NCBI taxonomy): domain Eukaryota; kingdom Metazoa; phylum Chordata; class Mammalia; order Artiodactyla; family Ziphiidae; genus Mesoplodon; species Mesoplodon mirus. The sequence continues at coordinate 24,071,146 of NC_138996.1, read as the reverse complement.
CTTGGGAAGAACTTTATGGTTGGTGGTATTTGTAAAATGGTGGTTAGGAGCATGCACTGAGTCAGATTTCCTTGGTTCCATCCTGCTTCCACTACGTATTGGCTCTGTGACCATGAACAAGTTACTTAACTTTACTGTGCTCAGTTTCCTCATCTGAGGCAGGGAGATTAATCGTCCTTACCTTCTAGGGTTGTTCTGAGAATTAAGTTAGTTAATAAATGTACAAGATCCTGGAAAGATGCTGGCACAGAATAAGTGCTCACAAATTTTAGGTGCTATTGAGGTTGCCCTAGTACACACTGATCTAAGCTTCTTCTCACACTCTGCACTTGATCCCTTTATCACTAGATGTGTGTGTATACACACACACACACACACACATACTGCTTAGTATGTATCCTTTTCAACTTCCTATTATATTTCTCTAGTGAAATGATCCTTCTTAAGCAGGAATCAGGAACATGTCTCACAGTTGCCTGTGTCACTCACAGCCTTCTACATGGCATCATGGGATTCAGACAGCAGTCACAGGTGACCATGTGCAGAATAGAATAGAATTCACATGGGTTGAATTCTTGTCCAAGGGTCTTAACTCCTTGGCCCCCATATCATCTAACTCACGTTAGATTAAGTACAAGTTCCAGGGTCATTTTGGAACCAGAAGAGACCTTAGAGATCATCTGGTTGAATCCCTCATTTCACAGAGATCCGGTGACTCACCCAAGGTCACAGAGCCAGTAGTCAGAGCTGGGAATGGAATCCTTGAGAAGTCCTGGAAAAGAATCTGCCATGCTTCCCACTGTGCACTGGAAAGGAAGCATGTGTCTATTATTTCAAACACCTAACGAAATCCTGACCAAACGAGTGACGCAGAGGAAGTGTGCGGTGATGGCAAGAGATAACTTAGCAGGTGTGCGTGCTCCATGTAGAGAAACTCATAGAAATAACAACTAAAGCATTGTTGTCATGTAATTTTGGTGAGGTCAAATTTTAAAGCTGGCCCCCATAGGATTCTGTGTATAGGGGTTATTTATGTTAACAACTTCCATGATTACATTTCTGGTCATTCTAATTTCACTGTGTAGAATAAGCCCATCAGCACTTTTTTGGCAGGAGGTCACATGAAAAAAAGATCTTCCAGGTCTGCTGAGCTGAATGCTCATGGCCACGCCTTCAGGGAAGAATAGGCCCAGGAAGAGGAGTGACAGGAGACAATGGAGCAAGCCTCCACCACCCTTGTTAGGAAAAACAAGCTGTGGGTTACTAATGGGCTGGCATTTGGCCACAATGAGTGTATTGTGGCCAAGTTATAATAGTGAATGCAGAGGCTGTGCGCCGACCCCATTCGTACCTGGCACGGTGGATTCACAGCCCAGAGAGTGATGCACCAAATCTCCCACCTTAACAATGTATTCAAGGCGCCCACTCATCCTGAGGCCACTCGGATGGCATATCTTCTGAGCAAACATCAGAAACGTAAGAAATAGACAGCTTCCTTGGTGTAGAGACTAGAGGGGCCTTGGGAATTAAGTTCAAGTCTAATTTACTTTCACTAAAAGCTGTGCAAACTTGAGAAAGCCCCTAGCCTCTGGAGGGGGTCTAACCTAGTCCCTTGGTCCCTGCACACTCACACCTGACCACAGGCTGTAACTGTGTCTGGGATGTATGTCATTTATTCCACGAGTTCATAAGCTGCTTGTGGTCAGGGCCACTTCTGGTTTTCTTCTCACATATACCTTCCTGACTTAGTGGACTGTCTTTATGTATAAATTAGTCTCTCTATAACTCCGCCTATTAATCTCAAGCTGTGACACACCCTGCAGTCACCCCTTCTGCTTTTATATGGATACTTCCTGTCCTCAACCTCTTCCTCCAGGACGCCCACCAGCCGATGCCACATCATGAGCCATTCTGTGAGCCCCCTCTGTAAACTAAGTTCATGAGATCACGTTCTCTCTTGTATCAACTTTGGTTGGTACCCAGGGTCCAACACCCCTGCCCTGTCCTAGTGACTAAGTCAAGTTCGTAAAGAAGAGCAGGGTTGTTACAGGGAAGGGTGAGCTTGCGCTGTGTGATCGCCCCTCCGCGGCAGGTGGGCCACCGGATTGAAGCTGAGCGCTAAGCAGTGGGTGGGGTTAGGAGCCGGGCAGTACGTAGCACGTGCTCTGAAAGGCAGAGTTCAGGGCAAAATTAGGATCCAGTACAAAAGGCAGTCTGAACAGAGGATCTGATCACTAAAGCACCAAACAAGAGGAGACAGCATGATCCTGAGGCCCCAGGGCAGAGGAAACAGGTCGGGAACGTGGGATGTACCGGGCAGATTCCCAAGGGCAGCAACTTCACGCCTGCCTCTGTGGGTGGATGTCTCTGCTAAGGCAGCCAAGCCCAGAGACTAGAGGCCAAGCTCTGACATCTCAGTTTTGCTGTTTTTTTTCTTTTCCTTATAAAGTACCATTCTCTACAGCTGTATACCAGGGGACATAAAACTTCCCATATCTTAGCCTTTATTCCTCTTTGCTTGCTTCCTCCTCTGACATACCTCACAAAATGGTTTTATTTACATTTTGCCTATTTAGATACTTGGCAGAAAATTATCATGCTACGACAACTTCCATTTTCACGTTTGCGCATTAAATCCTAAACCTCACTCACATCTATACACATTTCTTAAGGCAGGGTTTCACTCGTAAGATACATGCAATCACTTCATGGTATACTGTAAACAACGTTGCATTTTGCAACAGTCTCCAAAATTACCATCACATATAATTTGTGGTATTCCTGGAGTGTTTTCGGTCTGATGCATTAACTTGACTTTATGATCATCGTACTGTATTTTAATGCAGTGCAGCACACCTGGGATAATCAAACCTGGACTTAACCAGAATGCTCAAGAAATCGAATGTTTTGGTGTCTTTTAAAATAAGATCAGAAAACATTCCCCCCCCAAACTGAATAATGCACTTCAACCCATTTCCCCACCTTGATGACTCGTAGACTGAGGACAGCTGGAGTATGACAGGACCATGCGTCTGGATATGAGTACGCACGCCATGGCATCATGGATGTCTAGAGTTTGTATGAGATTGAAATACACGTCTGAAACAATTTTTAAAACCAGACTTCCTGAAAACCTGGCTGTTTTCTTGTGACTTACCTCCTTTGGGTACAATCTTGTGAATAAAAATAACTCGCCTATATTGAGATGGCTTCATGCGTGTGCCAGTGCTTTACTTGCATGACCTTATTCTATCCTGACAGCTACGAGGCTGGTTCTATTATTGGTCCCCTTCCCACCACTCATGTCTGAATGGAACAGGTCGTGTTTTTCTGCAACCTGAACACTGTCGGAACATCTAGTACACCTGGACACGTCTTGCATCCTGCCACGCCCACCAATCCATCTCTGGGGAGACGTTGCTGTGCCTGGCGCTGGTGCCACTGAGTCTGGGAAGAGAGGGCTCTACCTTCAGGGCAGGATAAGTCATTTATTTTGAACCCGACTGTTTTCTGGGGTTAGACATCCATCTGAAGGTAAATATCAGGGTTTGGCTGAAGCGGTAGACTTTCAATCTCCCACAGCAAACTGGACCCAAAGGGCACCTCCAGGTAAGTAGGAAAGCAAAGGGAGGATGCCAAGATTTTCATGGAACCTCATCGTCTTTGTTTGTCCTGCTCAGAAAATGAAGTGAAAGGAGCTTTGAAGGAAAGTGAGTTTGAATTAAAAAGACACCTGCACAACAATATGAATATACACACTGCCACTGAACTGTACACTTAAAAATGGTTAAAATGGTAGAGTCTGTGTTTACCAAACATAAACATCAAATTATGTTTGGCAAATGTAGAATAATAAAATTAAATAAATTGAAGGCAAAAAACAAACTAAAATAAAATAAATTGAAGGAAAAAAATAAAGACCTCTTCCTTAGTATAGCACCAGAGTACGAAGGACAATATTTACCAAAGTCTGTGCAGATTCTTTCCTGACAGTGGGATTTTTCTGTTTACAAACACTTCCTAACATCGTTCTCTTTTTCTTTTGAAATGCCCCCAGACCACCCCTCCCGGAGGCAGGATTAGACTGGCCCGGAGCCCACTGTCTGCTTCCTCGGCCCACCCTCCCTTTGTGTTGTCTGTGGGTGGATAAACCATTGCCAACTGCGGCCAAATGAACACCCAGATGCCCTCCCTTCTCTCTAGAAGCTATTTATTGTTTTCAGAGGAACCAGCCATCAAAGAGATCTCCTGTACTTCATCCACTCCTCCGAACTTCCAGTTCTTGATTGAAAACTGCTAACATCCGACCAGACACCACAGAAACATCCTGAAAGACGATGCCTGGACCTGATTTTCCAGAGAGTAGCCCGGGCTTCCTTTATGAGCACATCAGCCAGCTTGTCTTCACTGCTATGACATGGTTAACTGTCTAGCTTAAATCTCCAGTGCCCTCCTGTTCTTACCCAGCACTGATTTATACTTCAGCCATCATCCAGGCCCCTAAGTTGCTTCTTCTTTTCTCCCTTGGCTCAATGTTGTGCCAAGAACTCCCCTGCTCTAAACTGCGTGTGTGTTTTGCTGAGACTGAAGAAGCAAAATGTTTCCAGAGAAGATGGAAATGGATGGTGTTGATCGCTCAACCAGAGGTTTGATCATATAGTCCAGAACATTCTTCTATGAATGTTTTTTAATGCTATCAACAAAATGAAAGCAAAAATGAAAAAATACATATATATGGTGAAAAAATGTTAGGTCCAAGGATATGTCTGTAGACCCCAGTTTGTGGGAAACAGATACAGGGTGTTTGGAGGGAGATTGGGTCCACCTGAGGCTGGGAAGCGATGCTGTCTTTTCCTAAAGACTGTGAGGACAGAGTAGTAGCCCTCACACTGTGCAGTATAGCCCTCTGTACTTTCTAAGTGTGTCATTTATAAAGGCTTTAAGTCAACGGCTCACAAGTGCCCTTAGATTTCACTCTAAATTCCTCGGTATGGCTGACAAGGTCCTCCCTGGCCAGACTCCTTCCAGCATCCTCTCTCCTTGCTCACCTCCTTTCTTCTACCCTGTTTCCCCAGTGCACACCCTCAGTGCTCCAGGGGCTGTACTCTTTCTCAGCTAGAGGAAGCTCCTTGTGCTGGCCCCTCCTTCTGGAACTTTCTGATATTCCTTTCCTAGCCCTTTCGTTACCTCGTTAACTCAGCTCTCACCTATCAGCCTGAGTTTTTTCCTCCTGGATCCTGTACTTCTGCTAGCAAGGTGCTCACACAGCTGCATATTAAAATTGCTTATTTAATAGTCTGTCTTCTCATAGAAGTAAAAACTCTGTGGGTATAGCGGTTGTATCTATCTTGCTCACTTATCATATCTCCAGCTTCTACCTAGCACAGGACCTTGAACATCATAGATGCAAAAAAAAAAAAATTGTTGGAGGAGAGGAACAGAATTAATGAAGTGAGGACAGAGGTGGGAGGATGGATGAAAAGCAGGAGAGCAGGAAGAGGTGAGGCAAGAGAGTCAGAAAACAGAGCAAAATGGTAACAACTACTGTCCCAAAAAAACTTTGCTGTTTCTGACCTCAAAAGAGAGTGGAGATCTATGTGATGGGGATGGACTGACTCAGGAATTAAAATCTGACTCAGTTTCAGCACCTGGAAATACAGAATCTTCAGCACGTTCCTCCAACTCAGATGGACTTAGAGCTGTCAATGCATTTATCCCGGTGTGGGTATATAATTACAAATGCCCACCCCTCTTTATAGTTGTTTGTTGGAAAATTGAATTCTTTATTGTTTAAGATATAACTTGAAACTGTGACTGCGGAGTTGCCTAAAAGGATAAAAGAACTTGTGTGAAAGCACGAAGTGGGCAATTATGTTAACCAAGCTGTCCACATTTGAGATGTTTCTTTTACTGGTGAAAGGAAGACAATTGTAGCGCAGCTCAAAGCTGCCATCTAGTGGACCTTCCAGTGACCTGGGTTTGCCAATCCTAAGGAATCATTGCAGAATAGGAGACCCAGAGGAACACACATCCATCCTCTGGGGTGATCAAAGTCCACCTCTTAGGATGAGGCGTGGTTTATGGTTCTCTGACAGAGTTCTCCTTTCTAAATAGCCCAGTGTAATGTTTTAACATTCTGATATCCAAAAAGGTATCCTAAATCAATGTGAAATTTCAATCACTTTCCATTTGAAGCTATCCCAGCAAGAAATCCATGCACCACTCTGAAAAAGTGTATCCTTTTCATTTCTGTTTTGAAGCTTAACTTTGTACATCAGACGTGTTAGTCTAGTATCCAAAGAGCTAAAAAAGGAAGAGAGGGAGGGAGGAAGAAAAAGAAAAGTAGACGACAAATCTATCTTCTCTGAAGCTACTACTTCATTAAACCAAGAGGGTCCTTCGGTCTACGTGCCTACCACCACCAGACGTGCCTTGGCGCACTTGAGCAGGGCAGCAGTTCAACGTCGGGAACCGAGAGGCCGGGGTTCAGACTCACACTGCCACCCACCACTTTGTTGCTCTGGACCAGCCGTCTATCATCTTTGTCCGTTTCCTCATTTGTTACTAAGAGAGGCTTAAGCATGATAACCGCTAAGGTCCCTTTCGGCTCTTAAGTTCGGAGCTTGTTCCCAGAGTCGCAGGTCTCGCGATCACAGGGGCCTGACTTGACACCCCCTCTACGCTCAGGGTCCGCACACCATTCTCTCACTGAAATACTCGAGGAGGAGTTACAGGGTGCCAGGCCCTGAACTGGCTGCTAGGGAAGCACCAGCAAAAAAACAGACACGGCCTTTGCCAAGTTTACAGCCTCGCAAGGGACACAAACGTAAATCAAATGGTCAGGGAAATGGTAACTCCACCACCGGTGATAAGGGCTCCAGTGAGGATGTGTAACTGGGGCCTAGTGGCAGGGGCTGAGAGCAAGGAAGGCTCCCTGAGGAAGTGACAGGCCTGGATCTGAAGGCTGGTGAGCAGCTAATCCAGTGTGTGCATTAGAGGCAGAAGGACCCAAATGGGCCAAGGACCCAGGGAGGAAGGAGTTTGCACAACTGGGGATCAGAAAAAGTCCATGGAGCCTGGAGTGTGGACAACGAGAGTGTGAAGTGAAAGGGGAAGGAAGCAGAGGGAAAAGCAGGGGTCAGCTTATGCACCGGCTTGCGGGCCGTGTTAGGAGTTTCATCTTTATTCTAAGAGCAACAGAATCGCTCTCCTGAAGGGCTTGGAGTAGGAAAGCAACGTGGCCAGATGTGCTTCTGTGAAAGATCTGACTGCTATGTGTAAGACTGAGGTCAAGTTCAAGACTGGGTACACAAAGGCAAGTTGGGTGATTCTTGCTGTAAGTGAGAGACTTGGGGGTGATGCTGCTGTGGTGGGAAAAAGTGGGGAGATTCCGGAAATAATGAAACAGTAGCATCATTAGGGCACAGAAATTGGTCGGATGTGGAAGTAAAAGGGAAGAGTCCAAGGTGACTCCTAGGCCTCTGGTCAAGGGCAACCGGATGGAATTCATGCTGTTCACGGAACTGAAGGACACAGGAAGATGACCAGGTGTGGAGAAAGATCAGGAGCTCAGTTATAGGTGGTTATGTTTCAAGAAAGGCTCAGGAAACATCCAGGCAGGTGAGCAGGCAGTTGGGGACCCAGAGCTCAGAAGAAAACATGTAATCTAATCTATGATAAATGCGGGGATCCGGCAGCACGTGGTGAGAAGAGGCACAGCACCAACCTCGAATGTCTGGAAGAATAGAGCATGCAGAGCCGGTGAAGGAAACCCCAAGGAGGGGCCCATGACGTGAAAGAAAATGGGCAGAATATGGCATTGAGGAGGCCAAGAGGAGGGCGTTCTCTTCTGCTGGTTGGACCTGGTGGGCCAGCCACAGGGGGGTTGAAAGGAGAACTCTGGATTGAGCGACCTTGACCTTGGTGATAAAATGCACGTGGAGTCCTCCGCAGGAGTCTGGTGGAGTGGTTGAAGAGTGAACAGCAGAAGAAAGTAGAGACAGTTGTGTAGAGAGAGGCCCCTCCAGCAGGTTTGGCTGGGAAGGTAAGAAGAGAGAGGTGGGCGGCCAGAGGGTACGTGAGGGCCAAGGCGGGCCTTCTCCATCTGGAGACTTAGGGAAAGGAACTCTTCGAGAAGCGGGGTTGAAGACTCAGAACAAGGAGGCAATGACGGAGGTCTTCAGGCTCCTGGAAGGCTTATAAGGATGAGATCCAGGGCACAGATGCAGCTTTGGCCTTCGTCAAGAGAGAGCCTTCCCCCACTATAACTGTAAGTGCAGGGAAGGAGGAAATGTGGTGAGGACATTAAGGCAATTCTAGGGCTCCAATTTCTCAGTGAATTGCATGAGAACTGCACTAGCTGGAAGTGAGAGATGGAGAAGATCAGAGGTTTAGGAAGAGAGAAAACACGAGCTCACTAGAGAAACAGATTCAGCTTCGCCAGGCATGTACGAGGTGACCACAAACTCACGGTGCCCGTCGGGCCAGCTGTGCAGTTTCCTCCAGCTGTGCTCAGGGTCCACGTGCCGACAAGGGAAGGGAGGTGAACAGGTTTGTCTGGGGTTGGAAGTTTCCAAGTGGGAGTGAAGGAAAAACAGAGGGCAAAATAACTTACTTAGGACGCACTCAGAGTTTAGTAGACATGACAGGTTCTGGATTCTAGGATAAAGAGAGAAGCAAAGACAGAGGGGGCAGGGTGGATAAAAACGGAGAAGGTAGAGGGAGGAAACTGACTAATGACTCCTGAATTCAACATTCAACAAATGCCCTGAGGTAGCCGGGCTGGATCCCAGTGGCCTGGCATCCTCAATATAAAATATATTCATGCTTTGTCGTTACCTACCCAGGACAGTGCACACATACAGGACACACACATCGGCACTAAGTGTAACAATCTTAATGTTCCAGCATGACTGGAAACTGACCTCTGTCATGCTCACTAAGCCCCTGGGGAAACCAAACACCTGATTTCTGGTGTACGTCCAGCACTGTTCTAGGTGCTAGGAATCTGATGAACCCATCAGATGTGGAATTTACCTCAACGGGCTTATGCTTTCGTGGGAGAAGAGGAACACAGGCCCAGATTTCAAAGAATTTTGCTCAATTAAATGCAAGTGGGAAAGGGAGGTGCAAACCTTCTTGGATCCTCTATATCAGAAGCCATGTTGGCTGTCCACAATTCCCTGATTTATGTGAGTCCTGGTCAGAATGAACTGTCGCCAAAGGTCACTTGGATTATTGTACTTGAGAAATATGCATTGCCTAGTAACAATTAAGTTCAATCTATTGAACATTTACCATTGGCCAGACAGCATTTACCAAAGATGATACCATTTCCATAGTCCAGACAAGGAAACTGGGTTTGAGGGTAATTATTCATCAAAGACCTACTTTGCAGGTTAGGATTCCAACCTAGCTGTGCCTCAGCCTAACCTCTCTGTTCCATAACATGCTCCCTCTTCTGGTCAGAAGATTACATGTGGACAAACGTGGTAGCATACGAACTTAGTTCCAGAAAGCTACCCAGATTGGTTAACAGGACCAGGCTTTCACAACCCCATCAGCACACTGGAAAGAACTCATTCCATGGGAAAAGAAAACACAGGATGAATACCTCTCTATCCAAAGGCACCACGTTCCGGGAAAGATGTCAAGAACCAATTAGTCGAATCTCTGGTGTCAAAGAAATTGTGATTTTTGTGGTTGTTGTTTGATATAGAGTTATGACTAGATGTTTTTTCACATTTTTCCATAAAGTCCTTGGGCCCACATCTGTCTTTACTTTCTTATAAAGCCCTAACTGTGCTTTGAAATGAATTCTATTTAATGCTAAGTCAAAACTGTTTTTTTTACCTCCAGGATATTTCTCTTCGATTCAGATTCATATTTACTTCGAGTCCTTCAGATATTTTCAAACAGATTTTGGCTAATATAACTTTGAAAATACTCCTAGAAAATATGAAATATTCAAGGGCTAAATCATCTAGGTTTAGGATAGTTTGTGTAAGTCAAAGACTAACTTCAGAATAATTTAAATCAGCTCAATTCTCATTTTTAAAAAAAGTGTGTAAATTTAACTTTGGTAAATTAAGTCATGTAAAAGGATAACAGTAGTAAATCTTGCCAGATTTGTTCCAAGCAATAGCTACACACATGTATACACGTACACACGTCAAATATGGAGATGAAAATGGGAAAAACTATCATATTCTCTCACCTTCCACTCCTTAACCAACCCAATAACCCTTCAGAAAAAAACTATACACTGTCACATCACATGAAGCCAGAAGGGTATCTTCAGAATAAAACGTGAAAGAGGACTTAATACAAGAGTTTAGATAGACAAAGAGATATTTTTTATACGCATATATTATTTATCCTCCAAGGTATGTGTGAGCAAGAAGGGGAAGATTGTTATTCAGTTATTCAGTAGATAAAGCTAAATGTGAAGCATTCAGCTAAGTCCTGGTGAAAAATAGATTAAAAAAAAAAAAAAAGGAGTTACAAGTATGTAGAGTGCTCAAAAAAGGATGCACCAGGGGCCATGAGGATGCAAATCTAGGGAGGCCTGACACGAGCTTCCCAGAGAAAGTGACCCTGAGGCTGAAGTCAGCCAGGTGAAGACGGGCCCAGAATGGTCTAGACCATGAAAGCAGCAAGTTTAAAGCCTCCAAGAGCTTGGTGCATTTGACCATGTCACAGGAACCCAGGCCAATGAAAGCAGACACACTAATCTAGACACCAGGGGTGATCAGGGAGAGTCTCAAAGAGTCGCGTGAGGATGTTGAACTTCCTTACCAATGGAGACCCACTGAGTGTTAAGCAGGGGATTGACACAATCAGACCTGCATTTTTTAAAGCGTCACTCTAGCTTCATTGAGGAGGATGAAGGAGGGCAAGCCTGGGTGTGGTTACTGCAGTACTGGTGGTGATGAGGGGTAACGTGCCTGGGACTGGCATAACAACACCAGTGATGGAAAAAGGACAGGTTTATGGCTCTTAAGAAAGTTGAAGTATTTCAAGTATCTTCTCTGACCACAATGGCATGAAACTAGAAATCAACAACAGGAAAATAAATGAGAAAAAAACGATTACCTGGAGGCTAAACAACATGCTACTAAAAAACCAATGGGTCAACAAGGAAATCAAAAAGGAAATTAAAAAATACCTTGAGACATGGGACTTCCCTGGTGGTCCAGTGATAAAGAATCCGCCTTACAGTGTAGGGGACGCAGGTTCGATCCCTGGTCAGGGAACTAAGATCCCACGTGCCACAACTACTGAGCTCATGTGCCTCAACTAGAGAGCCCACATGCTGCAAACTACAGAGCCCATGCACTCTGGAACCTGCATGCCACAACTACAGAGCCCACATGCCCTGGAGCCTGCTGGCCACAACTAGAGAAGAGAAAAACCTGCATGCCACAACTAGAGAGAAGCCCACATGCTGCAACGAAAGAGCCCTCAAACCTCAGTGAAAGCTCTCACGTGCCACAACTAAGACCCAGCACAGCCAAAAATAAATTAAATAAATAATAAAATAAATCTTAAAAAAAATCTATGGATGCAGTAAAAGCAGTTCTTAGAGGGAAGTTCACAGTGATACAGGCCTTCAAAAAACAAGAAAAATCTCAAATAAACAACCTAACCTACCACTTAAAAGAGTTAGAAAAAGAACAAACAAAACCTAAAGTCAGCAGAAGGAAAGAAATAATAAAGAGTAGGGAGGAAATAAAATAGAGATTAAAAAAACAATAGAAAAAAATCAAAAACAAGAGCTGGTTTTTTGAAAGGATAATAAACAAAATTGACAAACCTCTGGCCAGGCTCACCAAGAAGAAAAAAGAGAGAACCCAAATAAACAAAATCAGAAATGAAAAAGGAGAAATCTCAACTGATACTGCAGAAATACAAAAAACCTTAAGAGAATACTACGAACAATTATATGCCAACAAATTTGACAACCTAGAAGAAATAGACAACTTCCTAGAAATATACAGCCCACCAAAATTTAATCAAGAAGAAATAGATAATTTGAACAAAGCAATCACTGTAAGTGAACTGGAATGTGTAATAATAATAAAAAAAAAACTCCCTACATACAAAAGTCCAGGACTAGATGGCTTCACAGGTGAATTCTACAAAAAATACAAAAAAAAATACAAATAACTTATCCCAATTCTTCTCAAACTCTTCCAAAAGACTGAAGAGGATGGAACACTCCCAAAGACATTTTATGAAGCCATCATCACCCTGATACCAAAACCAGATAAAGATACCACCAAAAAAGAAAATTACAGGTCCATATCTTTGATGAATATAGATGCAAAAATTCTCAACAAAATATTAGCAAATCAAATCCAACAACACATAGAAAAGATCATACATCACAACCAAGTGGGGTTCATCCCAAGTTCACAAGGATGGTTCAACATACACAATCGATGTAATACACCATATTAACAAAAGAAAAGTCAAAAACCACATGATTGTCTCAATAGATGAAGAAAAACCATTTGACAAAATTCAACATCTATTCTTTTTTTTTTTTTTTTTTTTTTTTGCGGTACATGGGCCTCTCACTGTTGTGGCTTCTCCCGTTGTGGAGCACAGGCTCCGGACGCGCAGGCTCAGCAGCCATGGCTCATGGGCCGAGCCACTCCGCGGCATGTGGGATCTTCCCGGACCGGGGCACGAACCCGTGTCCCCTACATCGGCAGGTGGACTCTCAACCACTGCGCCACCAGGGAAGCCCCAACATCTATTCTTAATAAAAAAAAAAAATCTCTCACCAAAGTGGATATAGAGGGAAGATACCTCAACATAATAAAAGCCCTTTATGACAAACCCACAGCCAATATAATACTCAATAGTGAAAAGCTGCAAGCCTTCCTGCTAAAATCTGGAACAAGACAAGGATGTCCACTCTCACCACTTCTATTCAACACAGCAATCAGACAAGAAAAAGAAATAAAAGCTATCCAACTTGCAAGGGAAGAGGTAAAACTGTCACCATATGCAGATGACATGATACTATACACAGAAAACCCTAAGGACTCCACACAAAAACTGCTAGACCTAATAAATGAATTCAGCAAAGTATCAGGATACAAGATTAACATTCGGAAACTGGTTGCATTTCTTTTTTTTTTTTTTTAATTTATTTTTGCTGTGCTGGGTCTTCGTTTCTGTGCGAGGGCTTCCCCTAGTTGTGGCAAGCGGGGACCACTCTTCATCGCGGTGCACAGGCCTCTCACTATCGCGGCCTCTCTTGTTGTGGAGCACAGGCTCCAGACGCGCAGGCTCAGTAGTTGTGGCTCACGGGCCTAGTTGCTCCGCGGCATGTGGGATCTTCCCAGACCAGGGCTTGAACCCGTGTCCCCTGCAATGGCAGGCAGACTCTCAACCACTGCACCACCAGGGAAGCCCCTGGTTGCATTTCTTTACACTAACTATGAAATATCAGAAAGGGAATGTAAAAAAAACAATACCTTTTAAAATCACACACACAAAAAAATAAAATACCTAGGAATAAACCTGACCAAGGAGGAGAAAGACTTATACACTGAGAACTATAAGACATTAATAAAGGAAATTAAAGAGGATTCAAAGAAATGGAAAGATATCCCATTCTCTTGGATTGGAAGAATTGATATTGTTAAAATAGCAATACTACCCAAAGCAATCTACAGATTTAATGTGATCCCCATCAAATTATCCATGCATTTTTCACAGAACTAGAATAATCCAAACATTTATATGGAACCATAAGAGATCCAGAATTGACAAAACAATCCTAAGGGAAAAAACAAAGCAGGAGGCATAAGTCTCCCAGACTTCAGACAATACTACAAAGCTACAGTAATCAAAACAGTGTAGTATTGGTACAAAAACAGACATAGAGATCAATGGAAAAGAACAGACAGCCCAGAAAAAAACCCACACACATATGGTTAGTTAATCTTCAGCAAAGGAGGCAAGAGTATAAAATGGGAAAAAGATAGTCTCTTCAGCAAGTGGTGCTGGGAAAGTTGGACAGCTGCATGTATATCAATTAAGTTAGAACACACCTTCACACCATTCAGAAAAATAAACTCAAAATGGCATAAACACTTAAACATAAGATGACACCATAAAACTCCTAGAAGAGAGCATAGGCAAAACATTCTCTGATATAAATTGTACAAATGTTCTCTTAGGTCAGACTCCCAAGGTAACAGAAATAAAAAGAAAAATAAACAAATGGGACCTAATCAAACTTATAAGCTTTTGCACAGCAAAGGAAATCATAAAAAAAAAAAAAAAGAAAAGCCAACCTATGGAATGGGAGAAAATCTTTGCAAATTATGTGACTGACAAGGGCTTAATCTCCAGAATATACAAGCAGGTCACACAACTCAACAGCAAAAAAACCAAACAACCCAATTGAAAAATGGGCAGAAGACAGTAGACATTTCTCCAAAGAAGACATACAGATGGCCAGTAGGCACATGAAAAGATGCTCAACATCACCAATTGTCAGGGAAATGCAAATCAAAACTACAATGGGCATGAACTTATATATACTACCAAATGTAAAATAGATAGCTAGTGGGAAGCAGACACATAGCACAGGGAGATCAGCTCAGTGCTTTGTGACCACCTAGAGGGGTGGGATAGGGAGGAGATATGGGGATATGTGTATATGTACAGCTGATTCACTTTGTTATAAAGCAGAAACTAACAACACCATTGTAAAGCAATTATACTCCAATAAAGATGTTTAAAAAAAAAACTACAATGGGGTATCACCTCACACCGGTCAGAACGGCATTAATTAAAAAGTCTACAGATAACAAACGTTGGAGGATGCGTGGAGAAAAGGGAACCCTCCTACACTGTTGGTGGGAATGTAAATTGATACAGCCACTATGGAGGTTCCCCAGAAAACTAAAAATAGAATTACCATATGATCCAGCAATCCCACTCCAGGGCATGCACCTGGACAAAACTACAATTCAAAAAGATACACGCACCCCTATGTTGGTAGCAGCACTATTCACAATAGTCAAAACATGGAAACAACCTCAATGCTCATCGACAGATGACTGGATAAAGAAGATGTGGTACATACATACAATGGAATACTACTCAGCCATAAAAAAATGAAATAATGCCATTTGCAGCAACATGGATGCAACTAGAGATCATCATACTAAGTGAAAAGTCAGAAAGAGAAAGACAAATACCATATGATATTACTTATATGTGGAATCTAAACTATGGCACAAATGAACCTACCTACAAAACAAACAGACTCACAGACATAGAGATCAGACTTAGGGTTGCCAACAGGGAGGGGGGAGAGAGAGGGATGGACTGGGAGTTTGGGGTTGGTAGGCGCAAACTATTACGTTTAGAATGGATAAACAACAAGGTCCTACTGTAGAGCACGGGAAACTATATCCAATCTCTTGGGATAAACCATAATGGAAAAGAATTTTTAAAAAGAATGTCTCTATGTGTATAACTGAGTCAATTTGCTGTACAGCAGAGACTGGCACAACATTGAACATCAACTCTACTTCAATAAAAATGGAAGGAAGGAAGGGAAATTGAAGTGACTGAACTTGGTGACTGATTGGATGTGGGGAGTGAAGGAGAGAGGAAGAAGGCAAGGATGCTCCCCGGTTTTCAGGCTGAGCAGCTGAGTGGATGGTGGTGTCCTTGAGGGAGATGAAGATCCAAGGAGGTGGAGTGTGGAAATATGAACCTCTTTTGAACATGCAGCATTTGGGATGGATGCCTGAGATCCACATTCTTTCTTCTCCCCATTCCAATCATCCCAAACAGACGATCTCCTCTGTTTCTCTATCCTGAATCATATGAAGAATATCCTGACCTTTCATATGAAGAAAGGTCTAGAAAGAAACTTAGGAAGCACATAGACCAATCCCCTTCATTCTTTGCCAGACGAAACTGAGGGAGGGAGGGAGTTTAGGGGGCTTCCCCAAAGATACGCAGGAAAACACCCCCTAACGCCATAGGCCCTTTCTGGCACCCTCTAAAACATGCTCTGCATTCTTGCCTTGCACAGTTTTCATAATCATCATCTTAACCACTTTTCCTGAAGGTACTCATTCAAACATGAGAAATCTTTAGCGTCCTTACCAACGGATGCCTCTGAATATAAAAGCCATATACTTGGAAAAGTAAAAATAAATCAGAAGAAGTTGAAAAGGTCAAAAGCAATTCACCTCTGGTCAAGTTGCTCATAGGAATCTCCCATTAGTCAGTTTTCATTACAATTACTTAAAAAATGACAAAGCATTGAGTCCATTATTTTTTACAGTATGAATTCTTAAATCTCTACCTCTATACATCACAGTTTTAATTATCTGTCATACAGCTCCCTTTAACAGTTCACTGTTTAAACAATGTTGGTAGGATTTGCAATAATTTTTTTTAACTGGGTGAAGCAATAAAACCAATGGCTTTTGCTCAATGAGCTTCCATTTTTATAATCTGCTAAAGTAAAATGGTAGATGTCAGACACAATGTGATATTAAGCAAGGGTATGAAACCAAATCCTTGACCCAATACAAGTAAAAGAAAAGGCTTACCTGAGGCGGGTGTCCTTAAAGGTGTCAAGGTAGGCAGGATAGCTCCATCTGATTTTATTCCCTTTACATCGAAGCTCTAGAGTTTGCCCTGCCATCAGACTCAGGGTTGCAGCGGGTTTCTGAAAGCGACCTTTATTTATCATTTGCATCATTATAGACTTTGTCTTTGGTGTTGAATCAGCGGAGTCTCTGTCCTTTATTTTAGGAATTTTGGGTTTCACCTTTTTGTTGGTAGGCTTGATTCTGTTCTCTCCGGGCTCCTTTGGATGCTTGTTCTTGGGAGGATGTTGACCAGTAACTGGTACAAACATGAGGAGAGAACAACAGACTTTGGTGGTTAACATACCCAGAGTCTTCAACCCCTGAAACAGATCGTTTTTCATATCCCTCTCCTCCTATGTCAAAGTTACTTTCAGGAATAATCATTATTTTCTTGGTTCATTCTTTAGCTTTAAACCAATTAGTAACTGAAAGGGAATCAATTTCAGCTTCCAAGATTTTGTTCAAACTCAGCAAAATATTGCACGTATGAACTGACATTCACACTTCCCAAACAAAACAACTTTTTCTTGTGGTTCACACTCAGTCTCACCAGCTCTAAGGTGGTACCCAGAATGGTGGACCTGAAGCCTCTCAAGGTCTGTTTCTGGTCCTTGCCATCTCAGTGCTGTCGTTGTTTATTTTGAACCAATTGTTTAAACCCAGGAATATGTAGTCTCCAGGGAGTGGAGACAGACTACCCTGCAAGCACACTCAGAAGATTTCAAACCATCACAAACTTTCTCCCAAATGAGTACGTACTGTGGCGCCTGTGTGTGTCAGGGTGGACAACATCCATGGCTTAGTAAGAAATAAGTACTAACCCTGTGTTCATTTAAAGCATACATACACATTATTAAAACTCAGTGGTAACTTTAGCAAAGGTTTAGAATTTAGCCAACAAAATACATTGGGGGGAGGAGTATTTTATCACCAACATCGTTGAGAATTGCTGGCAAATGGTGGTAAGAACTGATGACCTTTAAGTCCATTTTCTTACTGCTGTTTTTCCCTTCTCTACAGACAATGCTGCCCTGCCCTTGGAATACCTCTGGCTTCCAGAAATCTCAGCTGTCCACCCAGCCCGCATGGCCGTATGCTGTGTCCACCCAGCAAAGAGGAGGAGACTTGGCAATTCACTTGCTCCACTGTCTGCATCAGCTCCAAAGTGACCTTGCTATAAGCCCACAGAATTATAAAACGTCCAAACTTACAAGATCCTGAGAGATCATTTAAGGTCCTCATGTTATACATTTTAGAAAATAATAAAGGAGGCCTTAAAAGTTAGACTGCACAAAGCTGGCTAGTGACAGGATGTGAAAGTAAAACTCAGGTCTCCTCACCCCCATTTCACTACACGAGGATCAACAGCCTGTAGATATTTTGAATAGATAACTACACAAATCTTGACCAGTTGAGGGAATTACAGGGCATTTGTATAAAATGGGGAAATGTGATAAATCAGGAGAAAAAATTTTTCCCTCTTTGATGTTCGTATTTATTTATCTAATGTTACCTTGGTGTATAAAGGGCTCGGGTGGTCAAGAGTACAGAGACACTGAAATTGGGATCAAGAGACAGAAAAAGGCAAGTGTTGCAAGCTCTCACACCAGCAGACCAGACTGGTGACAAATTGAGGTGAGCCAGGTGGGCCTGGAGAGGCCACGCCCTCCCAAAGGGACAGCTGCCTGGAGGGAGAGTGTCCAGGGTTACAGGATCTGATTTCTCACAGGATGGCAGAAATGCAGGTTTCCTGGTTTATAAATGTTAGAAACTTGATTTTTTAGAAACTTCAGGTCTGACTCTCTGAGGTGAGGAGGCAGGCAGTGGTTTTCCTACGAGGGCTGGGGATGACCAGGAGGGGACAGGAGAGGGGCTGCCAGGACCGCTCTGTCTTGATCTGGGCTGTTCACATGGTGTGTGTGCAGTTGGTGAGCGTTTCATGGAGCCACCGTCTGATGATTTGTACCCAAAACTCAGCTGACGTGGACTCAACTGTGTAATGATGAACTTGGCTTCTTTTGAGTGTTGCCCTTTGAAACAGGAGCCATTTGGCCTCCACTCTTGGTTCAGCCCTGCCCAGACTCTGGAACCAACCCCACTGTGAGCTCAGTATCAACAGCAAGTCCTTGGCACGCGGCCTTCCTTTGGGTGTGGCTGCGTCGCGCCTGAGCCCCGCGAGCCTTTCCATGACTCCAGGTCCATCTGTGACCTCTCCTTTCCCTGGGTCTGAGTCTCTTCTTATCTCCCATCCTTCCTCTACTCTGGTTCCTCTGGGTCATGGGCCCTGCTGAGCTTTCTCAGTCCTTCCAGGGAGCAGGACTGTGCCCTTGAGCCCTAGTCTCCAAGGCGAGTCCCAATACCTGCCGTTTGTCAAGACTTCCCCAGACCCTGCACATTTGGTTTATTTATGCCCAGGGTCCTAATGACAGATGGGGGTGGGCGGGGTGCCCATGCACACATTTCTGCAACCTCCCAGAAGGAAAAGCACTGCAATCGTTGGGAACATATTAGACCCACAGAAATATTCTAATCCAGCAACACCAATTGTGAAGCATAAGCCTCACTGTTACAATAGGTAAAAGTCACTGTCTTTTTCTTAAGGCAGAAATTAAAAGCCTACCATGATGCTGTCTGAGTCATCTGTGCCCTGCAAGCATTTCGGTCAAACTATGCCTGTGAGAGTCATGGACCTCTGGATTGATGTCTAAATTTGGTGTTTTTTCTTCCTCATGAACAGGAATTCAAGCTATTGGAAATGACAACAACTGTCTGTAAATCCTAGGGAATTTAGGCAGCCCATGCAGTTTCCCTGATTCTAAGCTCTCAGATCCCGTGTGCTGATGCTACCCAGCAATATTCGATTAACTAGTTATGGATATTATGCCTTCAAACAGGTGTTCTCATCCCTGAAAAATCATTTGACCTTTTGACCAAATAGGCCCATCAGTCAGTCCAGCTGCTTGACCGTGGAACTGGTCCATGGTTTGACAGTGACGACACACAGTCCAAAGAGCCGGACCAGTGGTCCCACGGACAAGTCCTAGGACTGAGCGACTCCCAAATCCCATGTCTATCTTTTTCAAAGAATGACTCTTCAGGCTAACTAAGTAAATTAGTTATTTTCCAAAGGCCTAAAAAAGTATAAGAATTTACAATGTAGATATACAAAAGTGAAAGTCCATTACCATTGCATTTTTGAGATTATGGCACAGTATATTTTAGAGAAATAAATGACAAAATTCACACACCATTAAATGTCATTACAGACTTTAGGTCCTGAAGTCATTGTTGACTTACTGTGTGACCTTGGGAAGTTACCCTCCCTCTTACTTTCCTCATCTGTAGATTGAGAATTATATGGTAATAATGACTATCTCATGGATTGCTGTGGGGATTAAACGAGTTAATATGTTTAAAACGCTGAGACCAGTGTCTGACCCACAGTAAGTAAGCGTGAGCGAGGTGCTGCTTGTTTTGTGGTTGTCTCGTAATGTCTCAGGGTGATCTCCATGATAAACTTGTGATGGAGGTAAAGCAGCTCATTATTTTTCCTAATTTACAGGTGAAAAATTGAGACCACAGATGCCAAGTAGCTCACCCAAGGTTACTAAGGCGGCAGTGAAAAACCAGATCTATAGTCTCTTCTGGTTCGTCTTGTTGCTTTCAATTCACTCAAGATCAGCATTTTCACTTTATCTGCATGAATCTCAGGCACAGCACCATTATCTAAGTGGTTTCTTTGTTTGGTAGGTCACAGGCTTTGACAAGGAGTTCCAAGTCAAACAGAACTTGATGCCTGGGACGAGGGCACAACCTTCCTGGAAGGGCTGGAGATGCTTTTCCAAGGCATACATTACAATCCCCAAGTGAAGAGATGCGGGTCAAAAAACATCTCCAAAATGAATGGGTAAATGCTTCACAACCAGAAGTACCTAGGGCAAAGGGCTGTAATTCTTCAGCATCAGCTGAGGATTGATTGCAATCAAAGCTTATTCAATAAAGCTGACCTGACTATTAACCTCTCTAATTCTATCAGACTGTGTGGGAGGAGAAAATAAATTCATTAGAAGAATCACTGACAGCTGCTTAGATGAGGATTCCCTGGAAACACAGGCATTCACATCAAAGACCTGAAGCTGTTCGCTTTTTTCTCTCCATGGGCAGTTAAGCGGAAAGATCTGACCTGAGAGCAGCATCTAAATATCCGCACTATAAATGTGCTGGGTAGCTCAGGGCTTCCCCTAAGCAGTTGTATAGACTGGGACACCCCACTCTCGTTTTTCCATTCCTCATGAAACACCCCATAGGAACACATATACTTTTCCAAGAACAAATATGAGAAGTTGAGAAAGCAGACAGTAGGGAGGTAAAAACGTAGCAGGATGAGAGCCTCTTTTCCCTACCCCCGCTGGAACCCCACTCCAAAATACCCTCAATATCATTGCTTAAAGTATCATTTTCTTATGAGAGCAACTTCTAAGATTAGATACTTCTATTTCAGGATAAAGACCTTAGATTGATACTTTTTTTTTTTTTTAAGCATCCATCAGAACACAGCTCATCACACTTTTTTTTTTGAGATGTAATTGACAGCTCAACTAACATATTAGTTTCAGGTGAACAACATAACGATCCCATATAGCTCAACTAACATATTAGTTTCAGGTGAACAACATAACGATCCCATATTTATATATACTGCAAAATGACCACTCTCTCTTGAAACACTTTATTCGCTTGGCTTCCAGGACATGGCACTGTCTTGGCTCTAGGTCCGTTTGGCAGCCTTCCTCATCTTCCTTTCCTGCCTGAGTCCAAAGGGCTGAATCCTTGCAACTCCTCAGTCTCTAAGTGGCCTCACCAGTCCCCTTGGCACTAACAGCATTTATATGCTGAGAGCTGCCTTGTTCCTGTCCTCACTTTGCCTCTAATCCAGATCTGAATATTCTGTCGCTTACTCAGCACTGCCACTTGGAAGGCTAGTGGGCATCTCAAACTGGACGTGTCCACACTGAACTCTAGATGCCCTTTCAAATCAGCTCCTTCCCCGGTGTCCCTTTATCGGCAAATGGCAACTCTATTCACCCAGTTGCTCAGAACATAAACCTCTGAGTCGCACAGGATTCTCTTCTTTCTTTCCAAAGCCACATCCAATCCAGCAGCAAACCCTCTTGGCTTCGCCCTCAAAATAGACCCCGAACCCAGGCTCTACCCCCTACACCCACTGCAACCACAATCCTCCCCTAGACTATGGAAAGAGCCCCCTATGCAGGCTCCTGGCTTCTACCTAAGCACGCCTACCTTTGAAAATATAAGTTAGACCATGGGCACTTCTCCGCTGCAGACCCTCCAGTGACTTTCATCTAATTTAGAATAAAGCCTAAGTCTTCCCACACCCGACAGGGCATTGCCAACTCCCGTCTCAGTTCTCACGCTCCTTCAGCCACAGTGACCACCAGGACACCTTGAGGCTCATGCCCTTGGCTTCGTGGCTCTTCTTTCAGACAAGCAGCACCTGCTTCCTCCCTCTCAGCTGGCCTCTGACCCTCTTATCCAAACCCCACGCACACTGCCCTCGGCAGCCCTCTCCATGCTCTTATCCTATCTTATAGGTTCAGCTGTGTCTCCAAAAAGATACATTGAAGTCCTAACCCCTGCAACTGGTGAATGTAACCTATCTGGAAATAGGATCTTTGTAGACATAATCAAGTTCAGATGAGGTCATTAGGTATGGATACCAAGGGGGAAAGGGGGGTGGGATGAATTGGGAGATTGGGATTGACATATATACACTATTGATACTATGTATAAAATAGATAACTAACGAGAACCTACTGTATAGCACAGGGAACTCTACTCAATGTTCTGTGGTGACGTAAATGGGAAGAAAATCCAAAAAAGGGGGGATATATGTCCATGTATAGCTGATTCACTCTGCTGTGCAGTAGAAACACTATACTCCAATAAAAATTTTAAAATAAGATGAGGTCATTAGGATGGGCTCTAATCCAATAAGCTGGTGTCCTTATACAGAGACCCACACACAGAGGAAAATGCCAGATGAAGACACACACAGAGGGAGAAGATGGCCAAGTGACAACAGAGGCAGAGATTGAGGAGATACAGCTGTAAACCAAGGAACACTGAGAATCGCCGGCCGCCAGCCAAAGCTAGAAAGAGGCAAGGAAGGATTCGGCCCAGGGTCTCAGCAGCAGCATGGCCCTGCTGACACCTTGATTTGACTTCTATCCGCCAGAACTGTGTGAGAACTAAGAACCTGTAGTATCTTAGTTTGTGCTTGGTTACAGCAGGTCTAGGAAACTAATACATCCTGATTATTGATTTTTCACACCGCTTATCAGTTCCTGAAATGTTATCTTTACTTGTTTGTTACCTGCCCTCTCCATTAGACTACGAGCACCGCAAGGGCAGGGCTTTACAACCTTGTACGGGGGCAGCCATCAATCCTCAGAACTTCTCTCACTGCTCTGGCTGGCACACTGCCCGGTCTCTCTGTTGCCCCTAAACTTTTCTCTTTTTCAGCTCTAAGAATCAGAGATGATTTTGTATGTCAAACACACAGACCAAGATCCTAAATGCTTCAAAACATTATTTGCACTTGTGAACAATGAGAGTTTTTACAATTTTTTCATTATAAGGTTTTCTGAACTAATTTTTATCCTTTTTCCAAGGAATAAATTGAGTCACAATAATGATACCGAGTCCTGGTTAGGACTCAGTTTCAGTGTCACTCCCCTTACCTTCTTAGAGATCAGGCTGTTTTGCCCTCCCATCATAATGAATCTCTTTAGTTTCCCCAGAAAGGGAACCTTCACAGGACCGAAAATAAGCCCACGTTAGACTGAAGATCAAATTAGTATTGATCAAGGGTCTGGCGTGAGATTGACAAAACAGCAGTAACAAATCAATATTTATACTTCGTCATTTGCTCCCAACACTGGGTAAAAATATGTAGATAACAAAAGCTGGTAAGGACCTGTGATGTTGTACTCTTTTATGTAAAAATAGCAGCACCGTATCAACAAACACAGTGGCATGTATTCCATAAAAATGCTGAAAATCAGGTGCCGTGAGCCACGTCTGGCTCTAAGTGGCATCTTGGGCCTTTTATTAACTGTTTTCATGCCTCACTTTCATGCCACAAGAGTGGCATGCCCTTCCAACTCCCACTCTTCATGAGAAGAAATAACATTACTTCTAAAAATTTAAAGCATTTTAGAATGAAGCCAGGCAAACTTTGCTGGGTTAGAGCAGATGTACACCCAGCATATGCTTACAGGGAATTCTTTTACTATTAGAAAGCCTCTCCTAGGAGTGAGCAGAAAGAGTGAAAGGCAGTGGGAGAAGTTGAGTCATGGGCCTGTGTCTGGTGTTTGTGCTTCGGGATGACCAGGAATGCACCATATTCTGACTTGTTATCAGGGGCTGGCACTGGAAGGGCACCCCAACTAAGTCACTCTCAGTTCCTGGTCCCAGCCAGCCACGTGATAACTCAAACCCGAGAAAACATTCTTAATAGGTTTAGAAAAACTTATATACTTTACTGAAGATTTACTTTTCTAATTATGTGTTCAATATTTTATTCACAAATAGTTTATACTCTATATTTTACTTTTAAAAATAAAGCCATAGTGCTATTATCACATCTAAAATTTATCAGTTATTTCTTATAAAATATTCAGTCTGTGTTCAACTTTCTCTGTCTCATAAATCTATACTGTTTGTATAAATTACATTTGACAAACAGATGCTAATTGATTCAGGCAGCTGTTTGTAATCATGGTCTGGGCACACATTAGCTGGGAGAGATTCAGGAGGCAGAGGCTGAGGCTGCCTCCTGAGCCCCTGCGGCAGGCATCTTGGGTGAACTGTGTAACCAAGAGAATGGGCCACTTGAAATTATTTTGTCTGACCGTCTCTTGCTCTATTCAAAAAGTGATACCAAATACTACATTTCTATCACTTCAGCGATCACATACGAGGACCTGCCAGGAGCAATTTAATATTGTATTTTACACCGTGAACTCACGCCAACTGCTCTCTAGGCAAAGAGGACCTGTTCCTCCCCACCCCTCCCCAGGATAAGCACTGCCTACACTTTATCCAGCAAGGCTCTAGGCTTAAGGAGCCTCACATTCACCTTCAAGTCCCACAACCATTTTGGACTTTGCAAACCAGAATGTGGTCTTTTTCTGGCCAATGCTTCTAGTTTCATGGGAAAGAAAGGAACTGGTCAGGACTGAGTAGTGGATAAAAGATGTGAGCCAGGGTGAGCTGGCCCCAGCGGGAGGTTGCATAACAGCAAAAGCTGCTTTTCAACCAAAACCAGCAAAAATAGTGACTGCAGAGCAGAATTCCAAGGGAGATTTCAGGATACCAGGATGTAACAGATACAAAATATACTGCATGAATAACACCAATCGAAAAATAATGGAGCCAACCAATTAAATGCCAACAGAAATATAGATAGTAGACGTAGAAACACACACACACACAATAAAGTCTGGCCCTGTGGTTGTGAGTCTACACAACAGGGTGGGCCCAGGACAGGCACACATTCAAAAAAGTTCAGCGGCACAAGGGCCCCCATATGGTTCACATAAAACCATGTCCTTCATCTTCTCTCCTCCAATAAGATAAGAAGTGTAACAGCTGTGGGTTTTTGAGTCGTTTGGAGGTCTGATACCCAGAAATATCTGGTCTAAGACTTAGGCACATCTCGCAGGATTCAAGCCCACGCTGGTTTATGAAAGGAATCTAGGACTGCAGGTGGGGGAGGAGGACTCTTCGAATTTTGCAAAAAGCTCAGTTTAGGTGGCACCCGCCCTCACGAGCAGAGACCCGGGGCGAACGCCGCGCGGAGGTGGAAACGATCCGCCGCTCCCAGACAGACACGTTGACACTGGGGGCTGGACCAGGGGCTGCCTGGGGTTGTTCCATTTGCCGGCTGCCGAGAGCTTTCCAGGAGCGCAGGAGCGCTTCTGGTGGGGATCCTAAGGGTCAGAGCAGCTGCCACCGTCCCAGGGGCTCCGAGGGGAGGTGGAGAGAGGGAGATAAGGAGACCCTCCTGAGGGGGGGGGGCAGGTGCACGGAGTAGGGAGAGGCTCCAGGGCTGGGCCTCGGAAGGTCTAAAGTTAGAAGAAGACCTGGAGGACGACGAGGGCTGGTGGGGTGGGGAGGGGGGCAGTCCGGGATCAAGTCAGGGCACAAGCCGGGTAGCCCCCCACGCAGAGTAACTCACCGTCCTCCAGCGCTTCATGCGCCAGCAGAAGACCCAGCAGCAGCCAGACCTTCATCTTCAGGGCGAGGGGTGGGGCAGAGGTGCGGGGGACGGCAGGTCCGAGGCGCGCGGAAAGCGCAGGGCGAGGGCAGGGGCGCCAGGGGAGGCGGCGGGCGAGGGGCGGGCGCCTGGGACGCCGCAGCTGGAGGATTCGGTTTCATGAAGAGGAACAGATCTGGGGGGAAAGTTTGGGGATTTTCTTTCTTTTTTTTTTTTTTTTTAAATTCTCTGTGTAATGTAACCTCTCCTGCCCCCTGGCGGAGCCGTGAAGCTCTGCGCTTTTTCCCGGCGCCGAAGGCGAGGGCTGAGGGTGAAATGTCAATTACAGCAGCCACTCATCGAGTTCCCCCAACGCTCGGCGTTTCACGAAATTTACCAACTTCAAGCAGGCCCCGCGCAATCCTGCAGGTACTGAGCGGGTCACATTTAACCGTAGCTGTCCAAAATGTCACCAGCGCTCTCCCCACCAGCTCAAGTGCAGCCATAATGCTCTGTAAAAAGCGCCCCCTAAGTATTTCTCTGCATTCCCAGCAGGTCTCTCACTGGCTCTCACTAACAAGACCACTGCCCTCGGTTGTCCCGGCTCTGCACCGAGCCCTGTACCAGCTGGACACGGCGTCTGTTTTGCAGCTGAGACGTGAGAGCCCTGGGGCTTCAGTGGGGACGCTGCTCTGCCTTCAGAGGGGCCCACGGCAGGCCAGCTCCTTCCCCGGTGCCTGGCGGAGGTTTTGGAGACATGTCTCCTTCCTCTTTTATTCCGAAGTCCCATTGCCCTACATACGACTCAATTTAAGCGTTCAGGAGGGACTGTGCCAGAAAACAGATCCAAACAAGAGCCTCAGGGGCCCCTCCGGACGCCGATAAATTGACACCTTGGCGTTCCCTTTTGTGCTGGGGCCTGGGGTTCCGTCTCCACCTCCTGTCCCTCACTCCACACGCCCCCACGTGCTGCGGGCTCTCCCTGCCGGCTCTGCGTCAAGGCCGCCGCACTTTGCCATCCTCCCTCCCTCCCCGCCCCGGCTCACGATGTTACCGTCCGTCATCAGCAAGGGGCCACAGCCTCCTGGTGGGTCTCCCTGCCCCCCCTTCTTGCACCTCAATCCATTCTTTCTCCAGCTGTTAGACTGATCTTCAAATGCGACTCCCAAAAAACTCTAACCCGACTAAAAACCCTTCAAAGGCTCTCCAGCAAGGCTCCTGCTACAGAGTTCTCGGGCCCCGGGGCTGGGGGGTGGAGGCACCTACAGCTCCGCCGCCTGCTCCCCGGTCCTGCCCGTCACGCCAACAGCACGCTCCCAGCGCCCTCGGCCCAGCGCCCGCGGGGCTCCACGGCTCCCGCTGCCCCCTCTGCCGCCGAGTCCCCTTCCTCCTTCCACCACCTGCCTGCCCTCTCGCCACCCCCAACCCCTGGCCGAGCTCATCCTACAAGGCTCAGCTCAGACCTCACCTGCTCTAGGCTGGGCTAAGTGCTTCCCTAGTACAAATACTTCATGGTAGCAGCTGCAACAAAATGCAGGACTTAGCGGTGAATCTGGTTGTGCTTCTTTCTCCTGCCTCTCCTGAGTTCAAGGGCAAAAAATCCGTTTTATTAAATTTTGCATTCTACCACCAGTTTCTGGAAAGTAATACTCATTAATTAGGAACTTACCGTGTTCCACACAGAGCATAAAACCCTCAACATGCATTTCTTGTTCCTTGTATCAACAACAAGGGAGGCTGTGTGGTTAGTTTCGGCCCCATTTTATGGATGAGGCGGCCCAAAGGCAAACTGGTACGAAGTCTTAATCCAGGTTTTGTCTGACACCCCTGTCTCTGGGTCGAACCCTCACTCTACCGGTTAAAATGAGCTGTTGAAATCACTAGAAGTGAAAGCTTTCCAACAGGGCCCTCCTGACCATAAAGTCACTCCTCAGAAACTCCCAAGACTGGAGGCAAGTACTTTGTGACTTACCTGATAGGCTTGATAACAGAGAGCTAAGATGGCAAAACAACCAGATGGACGGAATTGCAACCCATTCCACGGAGAGGGGGAACACACACTCTGTTCCACCCTTTGAAGGAGTCGGGAGGAGTAGGTGGCTGCCGTAGAAGTAGCCGTGCAAAGAAAACAGCTAAAATTGTAATGAATCCTTAAAAGCTGAATGCAGGCTGGCGTGAACATTTCGAATCCTTGGGAGCCTCGGACACAAGGAGAGCCCAGAATCCTTCAGCAGCTCTTTCCCACAAGCCTCTGCTGGTTGTTTACTAGAGAGAGAGAGACCAAAATGCACCACATATGAAGAGAGTTGACATTAATGAGGGTTGCACTTAGCTACTCCACCTGTGTTTTCTTTTATTTCAAAAAGAACTTTTTTTTCAAAAGTAATTAATCCATTAAAAATAGTTTAAACCACCACAGAACATATAGGACAGGAAATGATAAAAATAATAAACATACCCTTTCATGTCCCCCACGCTTCTAGCTATAAAGTATTTCATGGTAATGATGCACCATAGTTTAAATTATGCTCCTGTTTATAGATAGTTTGGTTGTTTTAAAAAACTCCTTTACAAAAAAATGCTGCAATAACTGTCCTTATCCAAATAGCTTTATGCCCATGAGTATTTCTATAACACATATACATAGATAAAAATGAAATTATTCAGCCAAAGGCCATGATATTTAGCAATTTTGATTAATGCTGCCAATTCAACAAAGCTGTTCCTATTTATAGCCAATTCTACTTTCTTTGGGAGCCCATGAGCCTACGCATTTCTTCCCGCCCACCAGTCCTGGACGTGACTAATCTATTCAATTTTTACAACCTGGGAGGGGGGATCTCATTATGCTATTTCAATTCCTATTCCTTTTATTACTGTTGAGGTTGGGCATCTTATGTTTTTATCAGCCATTTGTATTTGAAAATTGACTTATTTTTCTTATTACCTTACTATAGTAGAATCTTAATATGTTCTGGATAATAAGCTCTTGGGTGTTATACATACTGCAGACATTTTCTTCTAATCCTTTGCTTGTGTTTTAGTTTTGCTAATGGTGCCTTTCTTTAAGAAATACAACAAATGTTTAGCAATTACACTTTTCAGTAATCTTTTTCATGGCATCTGGGTTTTATATCCCCTTAGATGGACCTTCTCTGCCACAAATCAGCAAATTACGTGTTTTATATTTTCATCTAAAACTTTTATAGTTTTGTTGGTCTGTTTAGTCTTTAAATCCATCTATCATTTTTTGGTTTGGGTATCACAAATTACAAATCTAATTTTATGCTTATGTTTCCAATTAGATGATCAGTGTCACATTATCATTTGTTAAATGATTGGTTCTTTTCCCATCTTTCTGAATTGACTTTTAGTGTGTATTAAATTACACATGTACATGGGTCTGTTTCAGTTCTATTTTATTCTATTGATCTTTTTATCTATACCTATAGAAACACCACACTGCATTAACTGATACCGATTTATAGTATGTTTTGTTATTTGTTTGGGCAAGGGGTGCCCCCCTCATTGATCTTATGTTAATTATGCTTGTACATTTTCTCTTCCAGATGAAGTCTGAAATCACTTTGTTAACCTCCATAAAAACTTTGTGTTTTGATTATGATTGCATCTAATTTATATTTGGGGGAAGAATGGTCATATTTACAATATTAAGTCTTCCTATCCCAGAATGTGTCATAAAGTTATATATATTTCCATTTGTTCAAGTCTATTTTTATGTCCCCATTATATTCTATAATTGGTGAATGCTGGTATTAGGACAACAATTTTGAAATTCTGTAATCCCAAGCCTGCATTCTTAAGTGTATTTTGTGTCAAATACACTTTAGCTAAATTTGGGCTACCTATGTGTGTGTGTGTATGTGTATAGACGTGTGTGTGTAGTTACATAGTTAAGCACTTATATAGTTATAAACACATATATTTTTTCCATGTAAGTTTTACTTGTTAATTGTTAAACTTTGTTCTTATTTTTACTTGCTTATGTATTTGTTTTGCTATTATGAATGAAATTTTCCCCCATTACATTTTCAAATTGGTTAACTGGTATATAGAAAATAATTTTGGAATTGTATTTTCCCAAACTTCTGTCACATATATTTTAGCTAAATTTGCATGTTTAAACTTATCCTAGGTCTGTGTTATGGTCTGAGTTGTGTCCCCCCACTTCCCCCCAGATTTAAATGTTGAAGTCCCTCACGGACATAGAGAACAGACTTGTGGTTGCCAAGGGGGAGGGGGGTGGGAGAGGGATGGAGCGGGAGTTTGGGATTAGCAGGTGCAAACTATTACATATAGGATGGATAAACTACTGTATAACACAGGGAACTATATTCAGTATCCTGGGATACACCATAATAGAAAAGAATATAAAAAAGGATGTACATATATATATAACTGAACCACTTTGCTGTACAGCAGAAATTAACACAACGTTGTAAATCAAATATACTGTAATAAAAAAAAAATCGATGTTGAAGTCCGAACCTCTAGTACTTTAGAATGTGGTAAATTAAAGAGGTAATTAAATAAAAGTAATTAAAGAGGTAATTAAATAAAATGAGGTCATTAGGGAGAACCCTAAACCAGTATCACGGGTATTCTTATTTTTTAAGAAGAGGAAACTTGGATATAGACACACACACACAGAGGGAAGATCGTGTGAAGATTCAGGGAGAAGACAGCCACCTACAGGCCAAGGATCTGGGCCTCAGGAGACGCCAACCCTGCTGACGTCTTAATCTCTGACTTCTAGCTTCCAGAACTGTGAGTAAATACATTTCTGTTGTTTAAGCCGCACAGTCTGGTACTTCGTTATGGCAGCCCTAGGAACTAATGCAGTCTGTTAGGATGGGAGCGAGGGTTACAAGAGATATAGGGGCTTTCCAGGATAGTCACAAGGCTTACTGTCCTTGAATGAGACAATCACAAGAGGACTCCAAATTAGAAAAATGAAACTGCCAAAGTTGTATTTTTTTTTCTTTTTTTTTTTTTTTGCTGTACGTGGGCCTCATCACTGCTGTGGCCTCTCCCGTTGTAGAGCACAGGCTCCAGCCGCTCCACGGCATGTGGGATCCTCCCGGACCGGGGCACGAACCCGTGTCCCCTGCATTGGCAGGCGGACTCCCAACCACTGCGCCACCAGGGAAGCCCCTCAAGGAGCTTCTTGCAGACAAAAGCAACGTCAAAGAGACTGGTCCGTTAAATAAATGGCAGTTGAAGTGGTAGCATCTCAGATGTGTGGTCCCGGGGTGGCATGCTTCAGGCGCAACTGATACTATTTGGAATGTGCCATGAGGACTGAGTATATGTGAAGACATCTCTTTTATTTTACAGGACTTGCTATTCATACGGTAGGCTGCCAGGTGAATATCCTCAACAGTAGATTCGTTTCCATTTAGATTGTACTATTGATATATTTCTGAGCTGTAAAGCTTCCTAAATAAAAAGGCAGTTTAAATTAGATAAGTGTGAAATGTATGCTTTTGGTAGGTGTGATACATATGCATACTACACTATTATAAGTTGTATTAAAATTTATTTTAAAAATACATGGTCATGTTAGAAAGCATATTTTACAGTGGTAGAGCAGCAGCAGTTTTTTATTCATTACACATTCTAAAAAATAATCCAACTTTATAAGTAATAAGGAACACTGATTATCATTAAAGACATTTAAATTTAAAATTACCTACTACACAAAAAAATCTCTATATTCCCATAAGACCAACGTATCTGGTTTTTACAGACAGAATTTCTGCAGGGTTTTAGGCCCTATCAACAGCTTCTATTAAGTACAATGATAACAAAATAAAGCAATGAAACAATTGGGCATCAAAGATGAAGAGCCTGTTAGCCAGGCACGGGCCAGAGAAACCTGTCCTGTTGGCAACACAAGGTTCTTTACCAACTGGGCCGAGGCCCATGCACTTTCCCGCCCAAGGCTATTAGTGCTGGTGCAGAAACTGCAGTGGTGCCAGTTCCAGGAAGCAGCCATCCTTTCCACGAGTCATAGAGGTTCCTTGGTCCTTATCATTTACCTTGTACTCATGGGATATTTGGGGCTGAAATTAAGGACCCCAAACGACCTTAGTTTCATGTGAAGTCTTTCACTTCATATCCTACCCTGTCATCACAAGCCCCCACCAACAGGGTAGCTATAGACGCTCATACTTTGCAGCCTGCCTGACCCAGGGTCCTGGTTATGATCCCCACGGAGCTGCTGTCTGTGGTCAGTGAAGGCTGTTTAAGGCCAGAGATTATGGCAGTGGCTTCAGCCGTGATGAATAAAAGCTAAGATAGTGCTCCCAGCAAACAGGGTTGCCAGTTGTGTTGAGCCATAACAAAATGCATTTGAAATGAACATGACTAAACCATGTACATATGAACAATAATGAATGTTACGAAAACCAACCACTAAACCAACAACCACAACAGTAACAGATCAGGCCTCTCAAAATTCAGAAACCAGAAAGCCATTAAAAAATGTTTAAATATGGGCGTCCCTGGTGGCGCAGCGGTTGAGAGTCCGCCTGCCGATGCAGGGGACGCGGGTTCGTGCCCCGGTCCGGGAAGATCCCACATGCCGCGGAGCGGCTGGGCCCGTGAGCCATGGCCGCTGAGCCTGCGCGTCTGGAGCCTGTGCTCCGCAGCGGGAGAGGCCACGGCAGTGAGAGGCCCGCGTACCACAAAAAAAAAAAAAAAAAAAGTTTAAATATGATATACAAGGAGATTAAAAAAAAAAAAAAACTCAGCTAAACAACAAAGTCAAGCAACCTCATTTTCACATCTACGTGTCTGAAAAATGACCTGTGATGGCATTAGTTCCTACATGTACTTTGGTACTTTTTCCCTTGATATTTTAGGACAAGTTAGAAAACATAGGTAGAAAATATACAGAGAAGGCACTATTTTAGCACTAGTCAAAGACCAAAAAAACCCCAAAAAAACCCAGTTAATCAAAACCCCCCAAGAAATTCACACTAATCATGTGAATATTAATATTCCATGATGCACACTCTAAATCCAATCCTTTAAAATTCTATGGACATTGTGTTTTTAGTTTGAATTGTACTGTTGCTTGAAGCACATCAGGAGAAACCCAGACAGAGAACATCAGAAGCAACATCACAGGTAAGTAAGAGTTGGAATCTTGGCACAATTTTAGCAAGTGGTTTATAATCTCCGAATATGCTGATCTGAGAGGAAAAAAAGCTAAGACTAACCTGCTTCCTCTGGCACTATCAGCATTGGTGGGCGATTACTTTTCCTTATTCTCCCTGCATTCAAATATGTTTTGAAAATAGTTTAGTAAATACAAATTCTAATTCAAAAGATTTTAACATCTACCTGTAAATACCCAGGACTGAGAAGATATTTTGGCTAATATTTAAAATAAAAGAAGTTTAAAAATCTTTTATTCAGAAAAATTTGAAGACAGGCCCTTGTCTTTTAAAGGAAGGTAATTCTAAAACATATTTTCTATCAAGTGTGGTTGATAACAGTAAAGTTTTATAGATATCATCATTAGTTTTTCATTAATGTATATACCTCAAATGATGTTTTGGTCTTTTCTTGATATTTATCTCTGGGGAAAATGTGATTAAGCAGTACTCTGTGTTTCAGTATACATCAAAAGTTCTAAATTTTCTCATAAATAGTTTTTAAACTTGGATTTGCATAGCTACCTAGTTAAATGTAGGGTAGGCATGGCCTTTGTATGTTACTCACAAATCATCTTTCTTTTTTGAGTATAAAATAAAGGTGCTATTATTAAAGTTTCTCACTGAGAATGTTCAGAGAGCATATTTCCTAGTGCAAAAAAGAAAGGTAATTCAAGCTGTTTTTACTCAGTCACAATTAAGAGAATGTGTATGTATTTTTTAATTTCTGGAAAGGACTTTATATAAGTGTGACTGATTACTAGTAAAAGCTGTACAGAACATTTTGGCAATCCTAGGAAAGTAAAAACAACATTTTGTTCAAAAGGTTATAAATTCAAATGTAGGAACAGAGAGGTGATAAAAGACCTGGTAGTACTGGCTTTTCCTAATAAGCACAAACCAAGATAGAAATGTCAGAAAAGGTGCAGCAGAAACAATAAACAGAAATCCCCTAATGCCCCCGCCCCCAACTCCATTTCAGATTATAAAGCTCCTGGGTACCAGACTTCAGTGATTTCATATTAGAAACATTATAAATATATCTTTCTTAAAGAATCTATCTATAGAAAATATTACACATATAAAATCGCTATATATTTCAAAATAGTTTAAAACCTAAAAATTTTGCATAAGCATATAAAACATTATTTTTTCTCCATCAGTTGGGTTTTTAAAATCTAGACAACAGTATTATTTCCAAACCCCATCCTAAACCCAGCTGACTTCTACACTGACGTTTGAAATATACACACACATATATATACGGGTATATGTACACACTCACACATACATACAAACATACATTTGAGTTTTCACAGAAAAAAAGCATAGTCACTGACAAAGCATCTTTTCATAGACATTTGTATTTGTAAAGTGTTTAAAGGTAGAAAAATAATTTTTAACTAAATTCTGCTCCTAATTGAACACAGTGGGCATAATAGTTTTAGCTGCCTGTCATGTTCTAAACAAATTTCTTGATATTGTTACAGTAAAAGTTTTAATATTCACATATGAAATTCTTCATGTTCCCTGTGTGAAGGGCCTGTTTTGAATGATTTCAGGAAAAAAAGGGCTTCTCAGTATACTGCAATAACAGCAAGGACTTATGAGTAGGCCCACAGTGCTTACAGAAATACTTTACCCCTTGCATAGCCAACTCTTCCTCTCCAGTAAAACATGCAGCTTAAAAGAATTCTGGGCTTCAGATTTTACCGTGTGCACCCTGGAAATTGTGGAATGTTAATACTGAGCTCTATGTCAGAGATGCTACGACACCAGCAGCCAGAAACCCAGGCCTTCTACCTGTTTATTGGATATTTAATCACAATAAACTCAACAATCATAACCTGCTTTTCAATGAAAAAAATAAAGTGACATCTCTTGGAAAAGCTGTCAGAAAATAAATGTTTTCCTTGCCTTTGGAGTAAGCTGGTCACCTGGGCTTGATAATATTCTTCCTGGAAATATAACCCATACATATGTAAGTGTTTAGACTCAGTCTCATCTAGTGAACCATATAATTATTTGTAAGAAAAATAATTCATGAGAAGCAAAACACACTGCAGATAAGTAGTCCACTATTAGAGAACCCTATAAAGTAAAATACAGTAATTAGAGAATCTTACATTTAAAAACAAATTATTTACTCATACAAAGGTTATTGTGTTTCTATGGCTTTAATTCAATTTGGTTAATTTTTCAGCTTGACATTTTAAACGATCGTGTTTTTTACCAAAATATTCTATTCCCCAACCACTGATGGGTTTTTGTAGAATACTAGAGCTTGTATCACTAGGTTTCGTGTGGTCATTTAAAAATAAATGAAATAAAAAGTGCTAAACAATTTATGGGATGGGGGAAGAAAAACACCCCTGTTTCCAAAAGAAACATCAGAGGCAAATTAGATATGAACCCCTAAAATTGGGTCAAATGCCCTTTAATAACTG
Source organism: Mesoplodon mirus (assembly GCF_964341445.2). Lineage (NCBI taxonomy): Eukaryota > Metazoa > Chordata > Mammalia > Artiodactyla > Ziphiidae > Mesoplodon > Mesoplodon mirus. The sequence goes on along the minus strand of NC_138996.1, from coordinate 24,035,592 downwards.
AATAGGCACTTTAAAATCAGAATAGGGGAATTTTCTTTTCTTGTATCCCTTCATTTTTTCCTTTTTTTTTGCATATAGTAGAAAGAGAATTTGCTACTGAGTTAGAAAAAAAAGTTGAACTGTGATTATTTATTAAGTAATGGAAAAAAGTATGAATCATTCCACCAATTGTGTGACCTGGGAGATTCTACTGGCTTATTTTAACTGACTTTTAAAACAGGGGTGCTTGGGGTCTACTTGTCCAAGCACATGTCTACTCTGATCTCCAAACATATCCTCATCTTTGCCAGTTACATGAGCTTCCTGCCCATGGGGACCACGCTCACTCTCTAGCACAAAGGGTCCCAAGTAGATCACACTACCTCTCCCAAGCCTCTGACTGGACTGGGACAGGGCAGGGGGGAATATATCACTCACAGAAGGTGAAGGCCTCACATTTAAGGACCACTGTTCTCAAAGAAGACAGCAGTTCAAAGGGGTGCCTGACATCTGATGACACAGAGGGCCACTCCTGCCCTGCGCAGTACGGCAGACACGAACACTCCTATTGGCAAAGGTTTTAGCAAACTGTCACACCTCGCGGAAGAAAAATCTGTACTAAACCCACTGCTGGCATTTATAAGTTGTAGAAAAGGCTCATTTCCTATCCCCTCCTCTTACTCCAGACCAGTGACAGACACTGTGATGGGTAAATGCATTTTTAGCATGTTCTAACTTGACATTAATAAAGCCTAATAAGGAAAAGCAACAGCTATTTCCCCAACCACACCCAGCACATACAAAATATTTTTCTATTCCGTGATCATCTCCATTTCAGTATGTGCAGTATATGCTACCGATTAATGACAACACTGGAAAAATGCAATACGATAATAGTAAAACACCAACAACTTTTAACATAGATATTCCCCAACATATACAAACATACACACACACACTCCCACAATCCCACTATTTGGGGGATAGTCAGCACTGAGGAGCGAGCTCAGGGTGTTTTCCCTGGGTGCATAATTCACCATCTGAGGAGGTGCTGTCCAGGCGAGTAAGTATAAATTAGGGTGAACTGTGTCTGCAGCAAACCGATGACAATCTAGCATCACGATGACGTCCGTCACGACTCACTCCACGTAGGGTATGTACGTGACGACTGCGGACCAGCTCTGTTCCTGGGTACTAGCATTCACTTGTCTTTTCATGGAACACGAAAGGTAAACTCAGGTTTCTTTGGTGATGGTCATTTGCTTGAATGGCAGATTTTTCTTCTGTCGCTGCATTCATGTTGTCTGAATAAATATCTTCATCATCTTCTTCATCCCTTGAATTACCCTCCAGGCTGTGTCTAATGCCATAAGTGAAGTAAATCAGGAAACCTTTTAGAGAAAAAAATCAGTGTTTTAGGTGTGTCAGAAAATGGCTGTTTGTATATGGAAAATTTAATACAGAACTTAATAGTGCCTTTTGCCTTCTCTTTCTGTGCTGTTTTAGAAGGACGGAATGCAAGTACAGGATATCCCATAAAAGGTCCCTGACAAACATTTTCCCAGTAGAATGTGCTTCTTCCTTTTTAACCTGCAATCTTTATATGTGTGTTTTTTTCAATAAATATTTTTCAGATGTTTATGTAGAAAAAAATTTTTTTTTACTTTCTCAACACTCAACACTACGCTTTAAACAAAAGGATATGTGGGGGAAAATCTCATACACATCCCCCAAACAAGTGGTGGGTTAACAAAGACACAGTCAGATATTTTGGAAAGCAGGCCCTGTGTGAACAGGGGACATGGGTGTGCCTTACACACGTCACTGTCACCAGGAGCGGATGAAAAACTGTGTACTAAGCCACCTGTTTATTAACAGCCATGCTGACTGGGGATCAGAGGGAAATGTTTTAAGTATTCTCGCAAGATATGTAGGCATTTTGCTGTATTTTAGCTATATTTTTAAAAATTGGTGGAGCGTTTTGGGTTGATGTGAAATGCATTATAATTTTCCCATGTAAAATCATGGGAAGCAGGCTACCAATGAGTACTTTGGTATGTCCAGTTATTAGGAATGATTCTATTTCCTTCTGTTTCCTCTCATGTCCTTAGAGGTTTGAAGATCCAACCCTCCTTGTCCTCAAATAAAGGTACTGTTATCACCATTTTACAAGAAACTGAGGCACAGAAGCAGGGGTATAGCATGGCCTAGGTGACACAGCTAATAAGTGGCAGGGGTGGCTTGAAACGTGGAGAGTCTGGCTCTGTAGTTCATGCTCTTCACCAAGGTCAAGTACATGATTAAACCTCAGTGAGCTACAACTTGAGGAAAGAAGCAGTGGCTTTTGGCAAGGCAGGAAGGGTAGAGAAACTCTCCACCAGATTACAAAGAGATTCTCCTGGGCTCAGAGTAGGGGAGAGAGTTCTATGGTCCTGCTCCCCGGGGGTTTGGGCTCAGCTTCCTGGCAGCGCCTGGGGAGGTGGCGAGATCACAAAGGAATGGCTTTGTGGTACATTATGGAGGGCAGAGCCAACTGGCAAGTGATTCCCGTCAGGATCCTGGCCCTGATGCAACAGAGCCACCTATCAGAAGTGGCCACAGTGACAGAGAGAATACTCTAGAGTAACCTGCGTGGAGGGATAACCTTTGATGCACCCCAATTCCTTGACACAGTATCAGACCCCCCAAATATGGGCAAAACTCTAGTGTGGGTATGGGGGGGGATGGGCAAAACTGACTAGGTTAAATCTCCTATCAACTCAAGTGGGTTGGTGGCTTGAGACTGAAATTAAGTTAATTTACAGCCACAAAAGAGATTCATTCATTCATAATAAGAGATTCATTCTTATTAAGCCAATGGGAGGACTGTCAAAAAGCATCAACTCTCAAACTCCTCAGGCCACCAAAACCAATGCAGACTTAGCTCTCATTTCTCACTGCTTCACCTTTCAGCCACTTCAAGTCATATTTTTAAAGACAGTTGGTGCTCAGTGCTTTAGTTACAACAAAGTTAAACTCTTCATTTCTAAGTCAATTTTCACATAGGAAACTGAAGAAGTCATGATGAAGAACAGTGCAGAATAGCTATAAATAAGCTCACTCATGTTATGTAATGCCAAATTCCACCCCAAGGCATACTGATATCAGAAAAGAAATTTCTTGATATAAGCACATTCAAAATGTTGCCAGAAATCCACTGGTACTCTGGAAGGAACTGGGTTTGGAATCAGACTCTAGGGCTGCCACTTGCAAATTAGATCCCTTGACTTTTAGGGGCTTCATTTTTCTCACTCAAGAAGTTAGAAAAAATAGGACCTATAGAGTTTTACAGGGCTACTGGGAGAACTGAATTTTACAAAAGTATCTGGAAAAGTAAGCACTCAGATGTTCTAAAAATTGAGAAAGGAAGAAACTGAAAAAAAAAAAGCCTTTATTTCTAGAAAGGGGGAATGGATGCATTTCTCTAATCACAGTGCATGACATCGGAAAAAGAGAGCCCATGTTCAGAAAGCAAAAACATTAAAAGACCTACCAAGCGCCATCCAAATGCTAAATCTGATCCAGGTGTCTGCACTCAACTGGACCATCAAGTAAATGTTCACCAGGATGCTGAAGGCTGGCAAAAACGGTAAGAATGGAACCTAAGGGGGGAAATATCTTCTTAAATATACTCAAATTTTGAAAGCACATTCCCCAAATTATTTGAACATGGTGGCCACTAATTTGACATATGTACTTTCACACTGTGTCAGTAAGTTTACATTCTCACAAAAAGGACAACCTGAATAAAAACCACTCATCTTGAGAATACTAAAAGGAGCACCATATTTCACATTGTTTACTGCAGCCCAAAGCAACAGAGAATTTATCCAGCCCGCTAACACCTGCATCATCACCAAGATGCAATTGGTTTCAGGGTTTAGTTTAGTTTAGGGTTTACTGGTTTAGTTCAGATATCAACAGGGCATGCCTCTAGAACTCTGACTACTCATGGTATCTCAGGGGGATCCTGCTTAGTTCAAATGGGACAAGATAATTTCACTTGCAGTGGAAGGGCTTTTGGTGGAAATAATCTTCCTGGGAGGGTACTGAATTTCTAAAATAAAATATTCTAGTTATTCTTCTGATACTTCAGAATATCGGACAAGAAATTTGTTTACTATTATATAGAATAAGGTGATAGGAGCACATTCAAGTTTTTGAAAAGAATACTTTAGACAAAAAGGAGCAACTCAAAGAATTGTGACACTCTTGTTCATTGGTTAACGTCATCAGAAGGGCTTTTTTTTTTTTAAAGAAACAATTCACAAAAACTAATGTCCAAGAGAAAATGTGCATAATATCTAGGATCTCCGATCCTCACGACACGTACCATAAAGGCTACTTTTTGCTGATTCTGAGGCTGCCTCCAAATGACGAGCACAATGGCAATGCAGAGAACAAGCAACAGCACGAGAAGAGCGAGGCTCCACGCTTCCAGCCTGGCAATAGTGTGCACTCCGTGCGTGGTCAAAATACTCAGGCCCAAAATGAGAAATGCTGCAAAGGGGACACGTTCGGGAAACAAAATCAGCACACGTCCTTCATTCAGACTCCTATGTTCAAAGAGTCTATTTTGATAAGACATCAAGTTCTTTATAGATCTGCTCTACCAAATACGAAGATGCTTCATTTTTATTCTGGGAAGAAATGGCTAATTTCCCTGATTTAAGAAACACGGCTCGCTTACTCATGACTGTCTCCCCTTAGAAGCTAGCCTCCCCTCTGGGCACTACCATCTTGCCTTTTGGCGCATGGGCTACAGTCTCAGATGAGATTACATGGATTGATGGGATGTTGTCTGGGGTGGCTACTTCCCTTTTTTCAAATGGGAAAAGCAGGTCTGCTCGTGTTCAGCTGTTGTAAACACTGTTTATGTAAACAAATAATATATGATCTGCACCTTTTCTGCCTATTTCAGAGGGCGACACCACTGCCCACCCACCCTTCTCTGACTATCAAGGCTGCATTAGGGGTCCCTCCTATGTGCTCTCAGAGAAACCTGTACTGCTCTTGGCTTGCCACCAACAGTCCTGTTCTGCAAAGCCCAGTGAGAGCAAGGACCATCCCTCTTGATACCCCAGGGACCCAGCAGAGTTCCTGCCACACTGATGATGCTCAAAAACTGTTGCCGAAAATACGCATGATTACGTAACTGTGGGTGAGCAAACAGGATCTGCTAGATTGCCTCGCAGTCTCCTTGGGTCTCCGTTCAGTTATTGCCAGGTGTACTTTGCTTCACACAGGAAGCACCCTCACAGCGGACAAAATGGACCAATTTTGTACTTCGGCCCCTCTCACCTTAGGGAATTTCTTCCTTTCTTCTTCAATTACCAAGATATAATCAATGTATCCTGCTAATATAGAGATGAGCTCAATGACCAGTGACCAGTTAGGTTCAAATCTCAGGACCGAGGGTAGTGCTAACATCTTCTTTCATCCTCTTTCACATCATACCTGCTCCGCCTACATATACCTGCTGGGTCTTCATAATGTACACAGTCGAAGGGGACTTACCAAGGAATCCTACCAGAAAGCTCACGAGAGAAGCCGACTGTTTTGTGGGCAGAAGCGAGGGGCTGAAGAGGGGTCGCAGGCTGAAGCCCTGTCCTGGCAGCACAGTGACCTGGGACTCGCTTTTGGAGGCAGTGTTGGCACACGATCCCAGAGCTTCTTTCTCAGGACAGTATTTGGGGTGCTCGTAAGATAAGCCAGGCTGGTACCTATTCCCAAATAAAGGCATGTGTCTTTATTCTCAATGCACACTTCGTCCAAACGAAACGAGCATCTGAAACTCTAAGAGAGACATTTCCATTCACAGCTGGTGCAGTAAATCCACACGTCTTGTGGCTGCAGCCCCAGAATGTACTGAAGCAAGCCACACACCTGCTCAGCAGAATATCTGCAGCAACTCTGGATGTCCTCTGATAGCCACTTGATTAGAAAGTTACGTACATTAGATGCTGAAGAGAGTTACATTTTAAAGTGAGGCAAGTGTGACAACAGGATGATTATTCTGGAAATATCTATGTCCAAAGGAGATGCAGTTCACAAAAACAGCACAGAACTCTGGTTAAATATCAGCTACAGGGGGCTTCCCTGGTGGCGCAGTGGTTGAGAGTCCGCCTGCCGATGCAGGGGACACGGGTTCGTGCCCCGGTCTGGGAAGATCCCACATGCTGCGGAGCGGCTAGGCCTGTGAGCCATGGCCGCTGAGCCTGCGCGTCTGGAGCCTGTGCTCCGCAACGGGAGAGGCCACAATAGTGAGAGGCCCGTGTATCGCAAAAAAAAAAAAAAAAAAAAAAAAAAAAAAAAAAAAAATCAGCTACAGAGTAACATACAGCCTTCAGTTTCGCCTTCAAAGGCCTCACTGCAACCTGTCTCTCTGGCCTCATCTCCCTCACCTCATACAGCCACCTCCCACCCATTCTCCTCTAGTACTGATCCTTGTCCTCTTCAGCTGGCATCAAGATATCAGCCTGCTTCAATTCCTAGTATCTGCCCAGTCTCCCCAGTGTGGTCTTTTCCCTCTGAGCAGCCTTTGGTTAAACTTAAAAGTAACATTTGTCCCCTATCCAAAGAAGAAATATGCTCACTGCGAAAAAAATACACAAAAAGCGGGGTACGTAGAAGAAAACTGAAGCCACCCATTACACCACTACTCAGTATGAATCACAGCTAGCATTTTGGTACAATTTCAGCCAGGTATAAATGCAAATATGTGTATATATATATATATATATATATATGTAAAAATCATTTCTTCATGTAAATGTATGTTACTATTTAAATAAATTCAGATGCTACATATAGCTTTGCATCCAGAAACTGATATATTTCTCCATATAATTAAATATCATTTTATTTGCTGTTAGAAGAGTCCACTGAATAAATGTACCCTTCTTTATTTAACTATTCTATTTTTTTTTATTGAAGTGTAGTTGATTTACAATGTTGTGTTAGTTTCTGGTATACAGCAAACTGTATATATATATATATATATATATATATATATATATATATATATATTCTTTTTCATATTCTTTTCCATTATGGTTATTTTAGGATATTGATAGTTCCCTGTGCTACACAGTAGGACCTTGTTGATTATCTGTTTTATTAACTATTCTACTATTGATATTCAGCTTAGTTCCATTTTTTTCACTATTGCATATATCTGTGTGTGCCTCTTTGATTAAATCTTTAGCATAAAAGCTTAGCAGCTGGACCACTGGGATTACAAATATAGTATTCTTAAGTGTCTTTATACATTATGAGAACTTGTTGTTCACACAGATTAGGCCTACCTTTGGCAATTATCAATTTTAGTTGATTCTTTGCTTAAGGACCAAGTATGCTAATTATGCTTTGTACTCATGTTTGTATGTCTATGGCCTCTCACCTCTGTGAGACAACTAGCTCCTTGAAAGCAAGGTCGGTGAGCCCTAATTTTCTTTATTTCCCGGGCCCCACATGACACACACTCTTCAGAACCTTCTGGCAATGAGGACCACTCACCTGAGGATGAGAACACAGGCTGCGACCAGAGAGTAGGCCAGAAGGGTGCCGATGGACATCATGTCCACGAGGGCCTTCAGGTCAAAGAGAAATGCCATCACAGCTATCGGGAAAAGAAAGAACAGGGAAGAAAACAGGCTGTGAGAAAATTCCACACAGTTGGTAACTTTCAAGTCAGGGTTAAGTGATGGGCACTTTTTTGTTTTAGTGCCAATGGTAAGTCAAAGTGTAGAAAGCGTATTTCTCACAGTTAATAAGATGTGCTTTAGGTCATACAAACTGCTAATAAAACTTCAAAAACCCTCAGCTGTCTGTCTAACAAAACACATCTACTTTGATTACTTAAAAAATATTGGCCTGACAAAGAGTGAAAATATTATATGACAGAATACTCTCCTTTGATGTTTCAAAAGAAAAACACTGCTAGGAAATATTGGCTGGCTCCTTTTTAAAAACACATAAAAGAATTCGAACAGAAGAGCTTTCATTATAGATGTTATATAATCATTTTAATTCCCATCTGCATTCTGAGTTGTATCTTCTACAGAATAAAATAATGTCCAATTAACTTATGTTTCTGATAGAGGTTAAATTCTACTCTGATTAAAACCACACAATCTGGGCCTCCCTGGTGGCGCAGTGGTTGAGAGTCCGCCTGCCGATGCAGGGGATACGGGTTCGTGCCCCGGTCTGGGAGGATCCCATATGCCGCGGAGCGGCTGGGCCCGTGAGCCATGGCCGCTGGGCCTGCGCATCCGGAGCCTGTGCTCCGCAACGGGAGAGGCCACAACAGTGAGAGGCCCGCATACCGCAAAAAAAAACAAAAAAACAAAAAAACCACACAATCTGACTAAATTTGAGCGATCTGTGGCCCGTCCCCAGGCCCCAATAATGTTAAGAGGCAAAGTATAATTTATACAGTTGAATAGTCAACTTGCACTTAGCAACGTTTTTTCTCCGTTGAAACATCAAAATAGTGATGATATTAACTTGAATTTGCCAAATAGTTGTCCCTATCATAATAAGTAGAAAACACCACATTCACTCATGGGGTGTTCCAGACACCTCAGCAAGTTTTCTATCTCTATGATCTCCATTTATCTTCAATTCAATAATCCTATGAGACAGGGGAAATTATTTAGATTCAGTATTTGACTGTTTTTAAACAAAACCCCAGCAATTTCACATGGTTTAACTTAACAGGATTATGATCCTCTTTTTTATAGACAGGCTAACTTAACAAGGTTACAACTAGTAGGTAGAAGCGGGGTTCCAGCTAAACCAACATGCCCGTGCCCCTTCTATAATAGCACATTGTTTCTTTAAATACACCCCATGCCTTACTTTGAAAAATCTCCATTGCTAATATAGTTATACATCAGGTTAAAATTTTAATATGTTTTGTAAGAACCACAGATAACCAAAACAAGGTAGCCAAAACAGAAGAAAATGATTAATTATCCATACAAGCTCTCTGATTTAAGTTAAAAACAAGCAAAGCAAGATGTGGGACTACAGAACAACAAAATATAATACTTTAGAGCATTAAAAATGCTACAATTATCTTCTTTTAATTATTGTTATTATTATTATTTTTTGCTGTATGCAGGCCTCTCACTGCTGTGGCCTCTCCTGTTGTGGAGCACAGGCTCCGGACGCGCAGGCTCAGCGGCCATGGCTCACGGACCCAGTCGCTCCGCAGCATGAGGGATCCTCCCGGACCGGGGCACGAATCCGCGTCCCCTGCATCGGCAGGCGGACTCTCAACCACTGCGCCACCAGGGAAGCCCTCTTCTTTTAATTATTAACTTCAATATCTTATTATGCTGGCAAATTAAATTCTTCCTGAAGGAAGAAGAGTACATTTTTTAAAATTCTGAATACCTAGTAGAGAATTAATGGGCAGGATTTTACTGGAAATAAAAAGCTTTTATGGAGTAAATAAAATATGTTGCTCTTTGTCAAGATTTATGAAGTATCTTTAATATCATAATGCACTGTTTAATCATAAAGTGGGCCTTAAATCATCTAGTACAAGCTTCATTTTATGGGGGCAGAAATCTAAGCACTGAGGAAATAAGTGATTTGACCTCCCAACATACATCTAATAAAGTGCCAAATTTATTACAAAACATTTACAAAGTGCAGTTGTTTAGGCAAATACTTTCTGACTCTGAAAGAATCCCATTTCATACATAACTAAGCATTAGTATTCTCTAATCTAATTTCCCCCAAATTCAGAGTCTCAACAAAATTATCATTTTTTGGTTTGGATTTCTACTACCAAGAGTGTTTATTGTTTTATCTATAAAGCTGGTTAAAGTCTTCTCTTCCTCCATATAACAGGGGCTTTAAGGCCATTCTCTTGATCTGTAAAATCTCTTTGAAAATTTCCACATGGAATAAGAATCTGGACAATTAGGGTGCCTGCTGGATGCTGGTGGGAGACCTTGATGCCCAAGGAGACGGGAGGAACCCCCAAGTGAACCGGTAGAACGTGGGGGGAATGAGGGGGGAGGAGAAGTGGAGGCCAGACAGGACCAGTGCCCCAGAGGGGTGGCTGGAAGGGGGGAGGGGTTCCCATGCCTGGAGGGACCCTCGGATCAAGGGGGAATGTGTTGAGCATTTCCCCTGCCCAATTGGCCTGGCTCTCAGGCAGGTCCTACACCCTCAGAGGGCCCCTCCAGGCCGTGTTGCTCCTGGGGGCTAGCAGGAAGGCCGGGGTAGAACAGGAGACAGGCGGGAGGGGCCCTCCAGGACTGGAGGAGCAGGAGAGGAGCGGAGAGTGTTTGCCCCTCCCACTCAGACCAGGATGCCTGCTGCGCTCTCAGGCCGGGTCCCCCACCCTCTGAGACCAGAGGCACAGCCAGGACCCCTTCTGTTGAGCCTAAGCCCCACCCCACCTCAGGGCCTTTTCTAGCCCTGTGGGTCCTAAGCATAGGCCCCGCCCACTGCCAAAACCCCACCCCTGCCTAAGTGCCACCCCCACAGCCAAGGCCTTTTCCACCTTTTATTTTTCTCCTCTTTTTTACTATCGTGGTTCTGTTTTACCTTCCAAAAGTTGTTTCACCCACATTTTTATTTTTATATTCTTTCTAATATATCTGTTAGTTTCCTAGTCTAATTTTATTTTTTACTCTTTGTTATTGTTCTTTTTTTTTTTTTTTTTTTTTGCCACCCCATGCAGCTTGTGGGATCTTGGTTCATGAGCGGGGGTTGGGCTGAAGCTCCTGTGGTGGGAGCTCCAAGTCTGAACCACTGAACTAACAGAGAACCTCAGACCCCAGGGAATATTCATCAGAGTGAGGTCTCCCAGAGGTCCTCATCTCAGCGCCAAGACCCAGCTCTACCCAACAGCCTACAAACTCCAGTGCTGGAAGCCTCAGGCCAAACAACCAGTAAGACAGGAACACAATCCCACCCATCAAAAAAAAAAAAAAAAAAAAGAGACAGCAAAAAAATATGTCACAGATGAAGGAGCAAGGTAAAAGCCTACAGGACCAAATAAATGAAGAGGAAATAGGCAATCTACTTGAAAAAGAATTCAGAGTAATGAGAGTAAAGATGATCCAGAATCTCAGAAACAGAATGGAGGCACGAATTGAGAAAATACAAGAAACGTTTAACAAAGATCTAGAAGAACTAAAGAACAAAAAAACAGCGATGAACAATACAATAACTGAAATGAAAAATACACTGAAGGAATCAATAACAGAATAACTGAGGCAGAAGAATGAATAAGTGAGCTTGAAGACAGAATGGTGGAAATAACTGCTGAGGAGCAGAATAAAGAAAAAAGAATGAAAAGAATTGAAGACAATCTCAGAGACCTCTGGGACAACACTAAATGCACCAATATTCAAATTATAGGGGTCCCAGAAGAAGAAGAGAAAAAGAAAGGGTCTGAGAAAGTATTTGAAGAGATTATAGTGGAGAACTTCCCTAACGTAGGAAAGGAAATAGTCACCCAAGTCCAGGAAGCACAGAGAGTCCCATACAGGATAAACCCTAGGAGAAACACACCAAGACACATATTAATCAAACTGACAAAAATTAAATTCAAAGAAAAAATATTAAAAGCAGCAAGGGAAAAGCAAAAAATAACATACAAAGGAATCCCCATAAGGTTATCAGCTGATTTTTCAGCAGAAACTCTGCAGGCCAGAAGGGAGTGGCAGGATATACTTAAAGTAATGAAACAGAAAAACCTACAACCAAGATTACTCTACCCAGCAATCATTCAGATTGAATGGAGAAATCAAAAGCTTTTCAGACAAGCAAAAGCTAAGAGAATTCAGCACCACCAAACCAGCTTTACAACAAATGCTAAAGAAACTTCTCTAGGCGGGAAAGACAAGAGAAGAAAAAGACCCACAAAAACAAACCCAAAACAATTAAGAAAATGGGAATAGGAACATACATATCGATAATAACCTTGAATGTAAATGGATTAAATGCCCCAACCAAAAGACACAGACTGGCTGAATGGAAACAAAAACAAGACTCATATATATGCTGTCTACAAGAGATCCATTTCAGACCTAGGGACACACACAGACTGAAAGTGAAGGGATGGAAAAAGATATTCCATGCAAATGGAAATCAAACGAAAGCTGGAGTAGCAATACTCATAGCAGATAAAGTAGACTTTAAAATAAAGACTGTTATAAGAGATAAGGAAGGACACTGCATAATGATCAAGGGATCAATCCAAGAAGAAGATATAACAATTATAAATGTTTATGCACCCAACATAGGACCACCTCAATACATAAGGCAAATGCTAACAACCATGAAAGAGGAAATCGACAGTAACACAATAATAGTAGGGACTTTAACACCTCCCACTTACACCAATGGACAGATCATCCAAACAGAAAATAACTAAGGAAACACAAGCTTTAAATGACACAACAGAGCAGATAGATTGAATTGATATTTATAGAACATTCCACCCAAAAGTGGCAGAATACATTTTCTTCTCAAGTGTACATGGAATATTCTCCAGGATAGATCATATCTTGGGTCACAAATCAAGCCTTGGAAAATTTAAGAAAATTGAAATCATATCAAGCATCTTTTCTGACCACAATACTATGAGATTGGAAATCAATTACAGGAAAAAAACTGTAAAAAACACAAATACATGGAGGCTAAACAGTGCACTACTAAATAATCAAGAGATCACTGAAGAAATCAAAGAAATAAAAAAAATACATAGAAACAAATGACAACAAAAACACGATGACTCAAAACCTATGGGACGCAGCAAAAGCAGTTCTAAGAGGAAGTTTATAGCAATTCAATCTCACCTCAAGAAACAAAAAATCTCAAATAAACAACCTAACCCTACACCTAAAGCAGCTAGAGAAAGAAGAACAAAGAAAACGCAAAGTCAGTAGAAGGAAAAAAATCATAAAGATCAGAGCAGAAATAAATGGCATAGAAACGAAGAAAACAATAACAAAGATCAATAAAACTGAAACTTGGTTCTTTGAGAAGATAAACAGAATTGATAAACCCTTAGCAGAGCCATCAAGAAAAAAAGGGGGAGGACACAAATCAATAAAATTAGAAATGAAAAAGGAGAAATCACAACTGACACTGCAGAAATACAAAGGACTATAAGAGACTACTACAAACAACTATATGCCAATAAAATGGGCAATCACAAAGAAATGGACAAATTCTTGGAAAGGTACTGAACCAGGAAGACTGAACTAGGAAGAATTAGAAACTATAAACAGACCTATCACAAGTAATGAAATTGAAACTGTAATTAAAAATCTTCCAACAAACAAAAGTCCAGGACCAGATGGCTTCATGGGTGAATTCTATCATTTAGAGAAGAGCTAACACCGATCCTTCTCAAACTCTTCCAAAAAATTGCAGAGGGAGGAACACTCCTAAATTCTTTCTATGAAGCCACCATAACCCTGATACTAAAACCAGAAAAAGATATCACAAAAAAAGAAAATTATAGAGCAATATCACTGATGAACATAGATGTAAAAATCTGGAACAAAATACTAGCAAACAGAATCCAACAACATATTAAAAGGATCATACACCACGATCAAGTGGGATTTATCCCAGAAATGCAAGATTCTTCAATAAATACTAATCAATCAATGGGATAGACCACATTAACAAATTAAGGAACAAAAACCATATGATCATTTCAATAGATGCAGACAAAGCTTTTGACAAAATTCAACACCCATTTATGATAAAAACTCTCCAGAAAATGGGCACAGAGGGAACCTACCTCAACATAATAAAGGCCATATACGACAAACCCACAGCAAACATCACACTCAATGATGAAAAACTGAAAACATTTCCACTAAGCTCAGGAACAAGACAAGGATGTCCATTCTTGCCACTCTTATTCAACATATAGTTTTGGAAGTCCTAGCCACAGCAATCAGAGAAGAAAAACAAATAAAAGGAATACAAATTGGAAAAGAAGAAGCAAAACTGTCACTGTTTGCAGGTGACATGATACTATACATAGAAAATCCTAAAGATGCCACCAGAAAACTACTAGAACTAATCAATGAATTTGGTAAGGTTGCAGGATACAAAATTAAAGCACAAAAATCTCTGGCATTCCTATTCACTAACAACAAAAAATCAGAAAGAGAAATTAAGGAAACAATCCCATTTACCATCACAACAAAAAGAATAAAATACCTAGGAATAAACCTACCTAAGGAGGCAAAAGACTTGTACTCAGAAAACTATAAAACACTGATGAAAGAAACAAAGATGACATAAACAGATGGAGAAATATACCATGTTCTTGGATTGGAAGAATCCATATTGTGAAAATGACTATACTACCCAAAGCAACCTACAGATTTAATGCAATCCCTATCAAACTACCAATGGCATTCTTTGCAGAATTAGAACAAAAAATTTTACAATTTGTATGGAAACACAAAAGACCCCAAATAGCTAAAGCAATCTTGGGAAAGAAAAACTGAGCTGGAGGAATCAGGCTCCCTGACTTAAAACTATACTACAAAGCTACAGTAATAAAGACAGTACGGTATAGGCACAAAAACAGAAATATAGATCAGGATAGAAAGCCCAGAGGTAAACCCATGCAAATATGGTCACCTAATTTACAACAAAGGAGACAAGAACATACAATGGAGGGAAGGCAGCCTCATCAATAAATGGTGCTTGGAAAACTGGACAGCCACATGTAAAAGAATGAAATTAGAATGCTCCCTAACACCATACACAAAAATAAACTCAAAATGGACTAAAGACCTAAATGTAAGACCAGACACTATAAAACTCTTAGAGGAAAACATAGGAAAAACACTCTTTGACATAAACCACAGCAAGATCTTTATTGACCCACCTCCTAGAATAATGGAAATAAAAACAAAAATAAACAAATGGGACCTAATGAAACTTAAAAGCTTTTGCACAGCAAAGGAAACCATAAACAAGACAAAAAGACAACCGTCAGAATGGGAGAAAATATTTGCAAATGAAACAACAGACAAAGGATTAATCTCCAAAATATACAAACAGTTCATGGAGTTCAATATCAAAAAAACAAAGAACCCAATTAAAAAATGGGCAGAAGACCTAAATAGACATTTCATCAAAGTAGACATACAGATGGCCAAGAGGCATGTGAAAAGATGCTCAACATCACTACTTATTAGAGAAATGCAAATAAAAACTACAATGAGGTATCACCTCACACCAGTCAGAATGGCCATTATCAAAAAATCTAGAAACAATAAATGCTGGAAAGGATGTGGTGAAAAGGGAACCCTCCTGCACTGTTGGTGGGAATGTAAATTGATAAAATCACTATGGAGAACAGTATGGAGGTTCCTTAAAAAACTAAAAATAGAACTACCATATGACCCAGCAATCCCACTACTGGGCATATACCCTGAGAAAGCCATAACTCAAAAAGAGTCATGTACCACAATGTTCATCACAGCACTATTTACAATAACCAGGACATGGAAGCAACCTAAATGTCCATCAACAGATGAATGGATAAAGAAGATGGGGCAAATATATACAATGGAATATTACTCAGCTATAAAAAGAAATGAAATTGTGTTATTTGTAGTGACATGGATGGATCTAGAGTCTGTCACACAGAGTGAAGTAAGTCAGAAAGAGAAAAACATATACCATATGCTAACGCACGTATATGGAATCTAAAAAAAAATGGTGCTGATGAACCTAGTGGCAGGGCAGGAATAAAGACACAGACATAGAGAATGGACTTGAGGACACGGGGAGGCGGGGGAAACTGGGGCGAAGTGAGAGAAGCATCGACATATATACACTACCAAATGTAAAATAGATAGCTAGTGGGAAGCAGCAGCATAGCACAGAGAGATCAGCTCGGTGCTTTGTGACCACCTAGAGGAGTGGGATAGGGAGGGTGCGAAGGAGGCTCAAGAGGGAGGGGATATGGGGATATATGTATGCATTTGGCTGATTCACTCTGTTGTACAACAGAAACTAACACAGCATTGTGAAGCAATTATATTCCAATAAAGATGTATTAAAAAATTAAAAAAGAACTGTGAGAAAAAAAAAGGATCTGTCCAAAAGCATTTTACATGGATATTATGACATGCCAAAAGGTAGGCAAATGGAGTTTGTGTTTTGTTTTGCTTTTTTAACATGACTTAGTATCAAAACTGTTGAAAGGAAAAATAGATTCCTAATGGGGTTTATGACCGTATGGGTATTAGTAACTCTTAGAGAACCATGATGGCCCAGGAAGTGGGGTTAGCCACCATACTGAGGGCAGTGATAACAATGACCAAGTATAAATTATCTTTGACATTTCTTATATTTAATTAAGAATGGGTAAACTTTAGCTTTTCAAAAATCCTATGGTCGTTTAGCAATATTCAACTTAAATCCTGGATGAAAAAGAAAATATTGAATCATTATTTTTAATTAACAATTCAAGTATTAAGTAATCATTCTTTAATTAACATTTTGTGTGTCAGTAAATAATTTTATGTGGTCATTCATCGATCTGAAAAGCATTTGATAGCTGATATATAGTGAAAAACCATTACAAACCTTTGCGCATTTGTTAGAAGCCCCAAAGGTTAAGATAACGAAATAGGACCAAATCCCAAAGGGTCAGTTATGAATTTCGGTAGAGCACCGCCACCACAATTTGCAGATGTGATTCCAATGTTTATACCCTAATTTATCAGTGATTTTGTTCTTAACTTACATGCACAGCAAGCAGACCCTCTTTATAAGTCCATGCATGCGCATAAAATGCTCAAGTCCAATGTTGAAGAATCCTATGTTTGTAGAGCTTACCAGAGATGACCCCTGCAGTCAATGTGGCAGCTACTGGTGACTGCCTCTTACTCACTCTGGCAAGAAATCTAAACAGTAAACCATCCCGGGCCATGGCAAACAGAATTCGGGGCAAAGGAAACATGGAACCCAGAAGACTAGAACAGAAAAATTCATAATCCACATGTGAGTTATTACAAGTATTATTCTAGATGAATATATACTGGTAAAGACTGGACACACTAAAGCACAGAACCTATAGCAAAAAAAAAAATTCAAAATCGGAAATATTCACAAAAAAGTTATTAATCTTTATATATATCAAAACAGAAAACGACCTAACTTTCCATTTTTTTCCCAGAATCCTCGATGAAAAAAGATCCCCCTTTACTTAATAAAAGTCAACTCTCTCACCTGCTACCGCACCCGATGATAAAGTAGCAATTATTGGTGTCTTCGTTTTGGAATTGATTTGAGCTAGACATTTGAAAAGCAACCCATCCTCCGCCATAGCATAGATTACACGAGGCATTGGGAAAATGGATCCAAGAAGACTGAATAAAAAGCAAACACATGCAGTATGGCAAACACATTCATGCAAGATTACATCCCAGAACTGAAATTAAGTAATCGTATAAAACGCAGCATCACAGCTGTGATTATGAAGTCTTGTTATTTTTAAAATGTATTATGATTGGGCATTTAAAAATAGATACCAATTAACCATTGTGCTACTTATTATTCTCTTACAGATATTTGCCCAGCACAATTATCAGACTAAAAACAATACTGCAAATAATTTGTGCAGGCCCATGATTACTACTAAATTAAAACTAAGGAATTAAGACAAAAAAACCCCCCAATTATATCATTAAGACATTTTTAACCTAGAAAATAAAATTTATAAATTGATATGTAATTACAGAAAAGATTAAGTAATTTGATTTTATAGTATAGTCACTTCATTTATTCAATAACTACACATTTTTCATATTTATTTTACCATTATTTTCCTCATATAGTGTGATCTTTGATCAAATTAATAATTCTTAGCATCATAAGATAATCAAGACAGAAAAAGACAAAGAAAAAATCAACTCACTGTAAATTTAGTACATAAAGACAGCCGCAATTAAACGTTAGTAACAGTGCAGTTTAAGAAAATGATTTTTTGCTTTACATGTTTTGAATTACTTGTGTGTTTACTGGCTGCATCATTCCGTACGTGAATTAGTTGTAAAAAATAACCATTGAAAGAGAAAGTAAGTAAAATATATTTTTTAAATCCGTCTTCTTTATCTTTTAATAAAGCTGGGTTAAGCTTGGCCACAAATAAATCTTTGTCCATCTCTCTTCTAAGACCATGGTGGCAAGGTATCACCACAGTTCAGATTTTTGAAACTGTTTGAAACTATTTAAAATAAACCTCAACACTGGCAGATGGCTAAGAAACCAACAGGGGTAATTTCTAATTGCTGCTTAATATTTATTATCTTGAATACAAAATAAAAGAGAGTTTGAGGGGAAAAAAGCTAGGCTAATGAATTATACAAAAAAATTTCTTTTTCCAATTTCAGACTTTTAGAAAATTATTTTCACTTCAAAAAATTAGTACTCAAGCAGAGATTAATTTTTCTCTTTGTAAGAATGCGCTAAGTATAGCATGATATAAAACTCGAATGAAATATCTTATGATCACATGTTAAATTAAAATATGAGTAGCTCAGGAAACTTGAGAAATGAATCATAAAATGTTAAAATAAGCAGCTACTAAAAATCTGAATACTTGAGATTCAACTATTCTTTTCGCATAGATTTATACAAATTTCCACCATTAACTTGAGAACAGTAATTTCCATTTCTCCACCAAGTTCACTCGAATCAGTGCTGAGAGGAAAAAGCCTCAGTGCTTCATAATAAAAAGCACATTATACTTAACAATGCCACAGCACATAGCTTCCACTCAGTACAGACTTGATATTATTTTAAAAGACAGCAGAAAGTGTCAAGTCTGCACATAAGGTCTCAGTTGTCTGTAGCAGTACAAGTAACCCCAAAGCCAGCAGGGAAACATACCAGGATAAGCACTGTGAAGCTGTACAGGACATACATATGTGAACGTGTATGAAATATATAAGTGTGTAGAAATGCCATATATATCCACAGAAGCTTGGATCATCATTATCTTGAAAAACTGACTTTTAACTGACGGGGGAAACATTTTTACCCCTTAAGATTTCGATATGGCAATTTGGGCGAACTATTCAGAGAATACAGTTGCATAATGTGTTCCTCGTATTAGGATTATTTTTAAAACATACAAAAGCAATGCTTTAGGCACTGACTACCTTTGCAGTCGCCCAGACAGCTCTGCCCCAAAGGCAATGCAACGTACCTTGTTGACAAAGCACAGAGGGAGCCTGCGGCAACGACATATTTGGCTGGACCCCATCCAACATACTCAAACGCTACAGGAAGGGGGCTTTTCTCATCGAGGAGGTAGTATGGCATCATCAGTGTTAAAGCTGCTGAGACCCCAAAATAGGCCATAAAGCAAACGAGCAGAGAAGTCACAATTCCAATAGGAATAGCTTTCTGAGGATTCCGGACTTCCTCACCTAAGGAAACATAAATGAAAGATTTGCATATTTAATAAAACATGAATAGGTAAAACATGAACTCTTCTTCTCCTTCACAGTAATTCTACTCTGCTCTGTCCCTTCTGTTTTCTCAGCTTGCTCCATCTATGCTACATGACGTTTCTTCTCTTCTTGAGGGTCCTGTGCTGTCACATAAAGACCAAAGCCCAGAGGCAAGAAGAGAAAGCGAGAAATCCTGCAAGTCAGTTTCCCATTTCCGGAAAGAAAAAATATGTTATCCCAGCACTATTAAATGTTTAGGGATAGAACAGAAGTCTTAATCCATTTGGAAAATGATTCCTCCACAGAGATTACACATCGTGGCATCCTGCAGGCCCTTAATTATGAAGGCTTCCATATATATGAAGACAAACTTCTACTCAGTGCATTGATTTATATTAAATTTTAGTTTTAATAAAAAACAGCACTTTTTCAATCTTTCTAATACAATTTGGCAGTTGAAACACCCCAAATATGGTCAATTATAAGGCCATGCAATAATGTGAACCCCCCCCAAAAAAAATGTGAACCCAGAGGAAGCATTTAGGGCTAACTAATTGTAGCATGATTACTTTGTTGTACAGGATAAAGAGGAAAGAATTATCACAACATATTTTGTCCTGTTAAAGAAGAAACAATTTAAGAGCATGATCATTGTTGTTACTCACTGTGATAGCACTTTCAGACCAAAGGTTAAGGGTAGTAATTATCACCAACACTTATAAAGTAGTTGACAACTTGCAAAGTATTTTTCATAATCTTAGGTACCCTTCATAACATCTGAGAGGTAGGTATTGCTCTCCTGATTTTACCAATATGGAAACCAAAGCTCAGAGAGTTTCACTAAGTTTCTTTTTATACAGCAGGTGTTACTTCTGGGTCTGGAACCAGCCCTTATTATCCCAAATTCCACTCTCTTCCCTTGAACCTCTGTTGTCACCTATGGGTACTCATGTGGTTCAAAGAACAATTTTTCCTTCGACACAGAGCCAAGAGTCTGCTCTTACCAGTTGTTGCAATGCAGTCAAATCCCACAAAGGCATAAAAGCAGGTTGCAGCCCCAGCCAAAGTTCCTGCAAAGCCATAAGGCATAAAGCCACCAGCCCCATAGATACTTGTTCCATTTTCAGAAGGTGGCTCCCTAAGGAAGAGAAGAAGCACATTGGAAAGTCATTTTCCTAGAAAACTGCTTCTTCAAGCAGTTTGTCTCAAACTACAGCCTCGGAAGGTTATTGTGTTCATCAGCCCTTGGAAGCTGATGTGTACAAAACTGAAGGTAAACTCTGATTTTTTTTACCCTATCCTAGAGGATGTGGTGGTGTTCTCAATAATGGCACCCCTCTCTGGTTACCAGCACTCAACTAGAGGCTGATCATTAGCATAAGCAGAGGACTCAGATGCACTCTGGCTGGAACTCATAGCCAGGTAGGATTTTGAGAACAGAGACCCCATATATGGGCCATGATCTGAAATAAAGACAAGAAACTTTCTCTTCTCGTGGACAGTGGGGCAGACTGTACATCTGAAAAATTTACTAAGAGGGCTTTTGACAAGGTGAAATAAAATTCTCTAATCTTGATTAATAATACTGAAGCTGAATATTCTATTACATGTTAAAAATTATATAAAACCAGAGGATACTAAATTTTTGCCTCATCAGAATGGCTACAAATAACATATGTAAAGAAAAACATGTACATGTACATCACTTCATGTAATAGACGTTTTTGTAATCTTATTTACACACAGGAATATTATGCTTAAATCTTAGGATGAAACCTTTCATATATAATTAATTTAATATTTGAGATTATCAGTTTAAAGTGAAATGCATAGACAATTCTGTTTATGCAATCAATAACATTCTCAAAAAAACCAGCAGGCGTGAAAATTACTACAGGGTTGAAAGAATGCAGTGGAACCAAATAGTGTCCCCAAAGGAAAAACTAAAGGATGCATGACTCAAAAATGCTCTTTGTTATTTTGAGGTGACAAATCTTTGGAGGGAAAAAACCATCCTTCCAATGGTTAGGACCTCTCCTTGCTCTTCCTTAAAACTGGAGCCAAGCTTGAGATTAAGAACCAGCAACTGCATGGCTTTAAACAGCTGCTCAGTAGTGAGCACACCTATGCATTCAGGAAGAACAATCTTGAAATAGAACAGACCTTCAGAAAGTTCTCTGAAGCAAAAAGTTTGAGAACAGTTTTTCCAGAGGAAAATGTAACATAAGACAAAAGCAAGCAAATATTTTTAAAAACTCAAAATAGGAGGGGGAAACCCCGAATATTTAACCTGGCACTTGCAGATATATTTTTGAGAAACTCTTCACTGATCTTCCAGTTTGCCACGTTTCCTTTCACAAACCCAGCGACCATAACAAAGAGAAGGACCAGGATATTAATGGCTGTGAAGACTTTATTCACCCAAGCAGACTCTTTGACTCCAAAAGATAAAAGACCTATGGAAAAAGAAAGGGTATTTTAATGTTTACCTAACCTTTAGGAAAAGGCAACAGCATTTTGAGACAGTTACAAGCTTCAGGATATCATTTCACCAGCATTCATATATTTAACTGACATTTATCCCTTTCTATTGAGAATTCTTAGTCACCTAACTGTGAATAAAACTAACTTGATTTCAGAATGCAGACTGTGCTCATAGCCAGGAGATCCCAAACTCTCCGATAAATGAATAAATTTAGTAACTGGCTTTTATTATCAATGGGTAGGTAAGGTAACTTAATTTTAATGAAATGCTGTTCTAAAAAGCCACTTCAAGGTTAATGGCTGAAAATTTTTTAAAGTAAAAGCTCAATCATATTGTCTGCCTCATATTTACAGAATACATTGAACAAAATAATTATTCAATTGTCATGACAAAGATATTTTGTTAAATCAGTATTCATTTTAATAGTTTTATTTTTATATTCTGATTGTAAATGCAATCAATTTCCTATTCAAGTAACTTGAAGATACAGAAAAGAAAAAAGAAAGGAAATAAAGATCAAGTGTAATTTCCTTTCCAGAATTTTGCACACACACACACAAAGACACACAGGCACACATTTACATGTCAACAAACCTATAACTTCATTTTTAACAATCACATACTCTTCTACTGTATGGAGACACTACATTTCACTCCTATATTTACAGACAATCAGGTCACTGTTAGTTTCTTACAACTATAAACAGTACTGACCTAATCATCCTTTCATAAATATCTTTTTACACTTTCAATTATTTCTTTACAATAATTTTCTATAAGGTAATACCATATCAACAGTATACACTTTATGTAAGACTTTTGGTTCATACCATCAAAACAGTCTCCAGAAAGTTTGGCCCAATTTACATTGTCCATTTTTTTCCCATTAGGCTATTCTTATTCATATTGATTTATAAGACTTGTTTATACAATAATGCTATAAACTCTCTCACTGTGTATGTATATAGCATGGTATCCCCAATTTATCATGTACTTTTAATCTTAGTGTTGATTAAACATGTAAGAAAGTTTTAGAATATAAATGTTTCCTCTTTAGTTTACCTCTAGAAAGATTTTCCCTAATATATATATATTTTTTTAAACAACCATCTTTAATAACTTTTTTTTTTTTTTTTTGCGGTACGCGGGCCTCTCACTGTTGTGGCCTCTCCCGTTGCGGAGCACAGGCTCCGGACGCATAGGCTCAGCGGCCATGGCTCACGGGCCTAGCCGCTCCACGGCATGTCGGCCATGGCTCACGGGCCTAGCCACTCCACGGCATGTGGGATCTTCCTGGACCGGGACCAGGACACGAACCCATGTCCCCTACATTGGCAGGCGGACCCCCAACCACTGCGCCACCAGGGAAGCCTGATTTTCCCTAATATTAACCCCAAAACATTCACCTTTGTTTCCTTCCAGTACTTTCATGATTATATCTATCATATCCATATCTTTAATACACCTTGTATAAGATATGAATTATGGATCAAAGAAAGTTTACTTTTTACTGTTGGGGAAATCACTGTGATGAAAGGCTTATATCACATACATACTTGCTTCTTCCCCGTATCTGTACCACCCATGATCAAATAAGCAAAATTATCCAAGTAGAGATGAGAAAAGCTGAATTTCATTCTCCTACCTGTATAAGTCCCAGAATTATACAAGAATACAACTATATTAATATAAAGGAAAACTGTATGGTCAGTACAATTATTGACTCTGTCAGTACAATTACTGACTCTGTAACTATCTGTCAGATTAGGAAACACTATACAACTCTACACCTTGGAAATATACACTATACTACTATACATTTGGGAAAAATAACAAAGCCAGTGCCAAGTTTTATAAAAGTTTCCCAGTACCCCAAGTGCACTCTCCATTCTGAGATCCCCAACTCCCACCAGTAAATTAGCCTTCTCATCTAAATGCTGCATACACTTCCCTTGTATCTTTAATAAAACAACAGCCTCAGTTGACAAGACATTTGGCATTACAGTATGAATAAAGATTACAACAGGAGGTTTTGGTCTTTGAAGGTTCTAAGAACAAAGTTATCATGTAATCTTAGCCTGTCCTGAAAGAAAAGACATGATGGTTGATGAACATGGAACATAAGATGCAGGCCAAAGCCTGAGTCTTGCCATGGAATTTAATGACAGAAACTGTGTCATAACTACATGCTTCTCATTGTTTAGAGATTAAAGCTGAATATTTAAGGTAACTGAAACCATCCTTAAATAAAATGTGATGTAACTAATTTAATGTTAGCTAGGCGGTTGAGAAATCAAAACAAATAAAACCTATCACCTGTTGAAAAACAATTCATGCAATTTTTCTTGACATTAGAAGGAAAATGCCAAATAACTTGGACCTATAAATTTTGTTCATGTCCCTAACCATATCCCTACCTAAAACATTAAACTAATGGCTAACGTTTTAAAGGGTAAAGTTATTTTTTTAATTATGTAATTTTCTAAGGAAAAATTATAGAAAGATAGGGAGAAAGTAGCTAGTGATAAGGTTGGACAGGAAATCAAGGGTCTATCAAGCAGGAAATGGGAACAAACATGGACTTTATTCTCAGTGCAATCCTTGATGGATTTAAGCAGGAGTGCCAGGTAGGGTAACAATCAAAATTGAAAACGCTCAAATAATTAAAACAAATATCAGGGGACAGCAGGGATGAGCTATGCCTACAAAATAAAACTGCCTGCCACCTAAGTGCTTACTATGCATCAAGCAAAAAGCCTGCACAAGATAAACATTGACGTCCTCATTTTATGGATGAACAAACTGAGTCATGGAAAGATGAAGTCACTCAGTGTTCTAAAGATAGGAAGTGGCAGAGTAGAATTGAAAACCTGGTCACTCTAATTCCTATGCCTTTCTAAACGACTATGCTACACAACTAATGAAAACAGGAAAATTCCAGTATCAAGTATGTTTGTCTCCATAATGTCTACATTAAAAAAAATGATGGGTGGTTTGAATATGCTTGCTCCCTTTTCAACCAGATGTCGACATTATATAGGCATAAATAGAAAGACAGAATTTCTTCTAGAAACAGCATGCTTGCAAATATCCTTAGTTGTAACTAACAAGATGAAATAAGGCCAAAAATTTTATATCCTTCCTTATTGAAGCTTTGTTGCCATTCCTGCAAATCTCCAATTAGTATTATAAAATTTATGTACCTTATCTGATTATTTAGTGCATTCCAGGTGTCATTGACTCAGAAGTACTATTTCTACCAGTCCATGTAATTTAGATTTATTTTTGAAACATACTTATCACAGAAGATAAAATGTGATTCTAGCTAGTCACAAGGCCCACAGATGTCCAATAGTAACTTATGTGTTACTAGCCTTCGAACTCAGGTCCCAAATTCAGTGGTAACCTATTTTCCTGGGACAACTAGCCCGGCTCATCTTAGGGAGAAGTGTAATTGGTTTTCTTACCTGCTAGAAGTAATATAAGACAAACAGCAAAAAAGTCAGGATACTCTGCAAGGCCAGTATAATTCATTTTGAAGTATGTCCTGAAAAACTGACCGATCTGTTTGCTAAGAAGTTCATCAAAGGTGCCACTCCAAGCCCTTGCAACACTTGATGTTCCTTCCAAAACACAGAACGTTCAGAGAATACAAAGTCAGTGGGAGAAAATTAACATAACATCTTTTGCTACTCTATTCTAGGATAATCATGGGTTAGTTCAGACAGAAGTGAACATTTTAATCACATATAAAATTATCTTGATAACTTTATAATTATACAATAGCAATCAAATGCTCAAGTCCATAACTGTGGAATCAGGCAATTTTATTTGCATTAAAGAACTATCGTTTTTTAAGAAAGGTTGTCAAACCCACTAAGAGATGGCATATTCAGAGATGAAGCAGAATCACCGAATTTTGAAACTAGAAGGAGACACTTTAGAGATGAGAAAAATGAGACACGCAGGGACCAATAGATACACTCTGATCACCTAGTCGCTAATTAATGCAGACCTATCACAGAACCCTAAGGCCGCTGACTCAGGAGTGCCATTTCTACCATTTTACCCAATTAGGTTGATTTTTTGGAAACATACCTATCACATAAGATAAAATGAGATTCCAGCCAGTGATGAAGGCCCACAGTTCTCCGACAGTAACGTAAGTGTACAAATAGGCAGACCCAGTCTTGGGAACTCGGGCCCCAAATTCAGCATAGCAAAGGCCTGCCATCACGGAAGCCAGCGCAGCGATGAGGAAGGAGACCACGATGCTAGGGCCAGAATCCGCTTTGGCAACCTCGCCAGCGAGGACATAAACCCCGGCACCCAGAGTGCTTCCAACACCCAGGGCAATGAGGTCCATGGTGGATAAGCAACGGCACAGTTTGGTATCTTCTAGACTGTCCAGAGTGACGATTTTTCTCCGGATCAGACATCGCGCAAAAGACAGCGCTGCTCTGCAGGGAATCATTCTGAAGATGGCAACCTGAAGAAGAGAAGGGAGGGGGTTAAAAGCTGATCTGGAACCGTCATCCGTCCAGTTACCCTCCCAGCTTCTCCGCACAGCTGTGCCACCTGATTGCTTTTACTCCTTGCTGGAGGTGCGGCCCGGAGCAATCAGAAGGAGGGTTGAAGGAGCCAAAGCTGTGATTTTCTCAGAGCTCACTCTGACGTGGCCTTTTAGAAGGTTCTGCCACAAATGACTTATTGGGGGAGCAAAGGAATAGGAGCCTTGGGCGATTAAAAAGATCTGCCATTTTTGTTTGTTGTTGCAATTTTTAAGGATATGCCCATAGAAATATATTCCAAGAGATGGCTTATTTGTTGTTGCTTCAAGCAAAGGGGTAAATCACCTCATCTTTCTGGTTCTCTCTCTGTCTCTTTGCTTCAATCATTCCTTGAACTCATATTTTTTTAGGCCTTATTACATGCCAGGGATTGTGCCAAGATTATGTCTAGTATGGTGTGGAACGCTGGTATGGCCTCCAGCTTTACCAGACTTACATTCTAGGTATTGCCTAAAAGCAGGTAAAAACGCCATCATTATGTGGTCTACAGCTTTATCAAATATGTGTGAGCTCTGCTTTCATTTCATTGTTTCATTTTAATGTGGAGCCACTTGAACCTTTTAGAATTAAAAAAATTCCCCCCAAAACATGCTTAGAGTTTTCTAAATAAAACTGCTATTCACTTATGCTTTAAGTATGAATTTGTAATAAAACACACATGCTTATTCATATTTACTTGCAATTTCTAAATAAATGAAGTCAAAGTCCATGCCAAGTTTGATATATTCTTTTTTTTTTTTTTTTTTTTGCGGTACGCGGGACCCTCACTGCCATGGCCTCTCCCGTTGTAGAGCACAGGCTCCGGACGCGCAGGCTCAGCGGCCATGGCTCACAGGCCCAGTCGCTCTGCGGCATGCGGGATCCTCCTGGACCAGGGCACGAACCCGTGTCCCCTGCGTCGGCAGGTGGAATCCCAACCACTGCTCCACCAGGGAAGCCCGACATATTCTTTTTTAAATGGAATGAATAAGGTAGACAGAAGGTCTCACTCCCCATACCTTACAGGCCCAAATAACCTAACACTGAAAAAAAAATTCATCAGGTTATAAAATGTGGATTTAGTAAGGAAAAAAATACACATATTACAGTAAAAAGTCTGAAGCAAAATATACCAAAATATTAACAGTAATATTGGTAATATACAATATATATTATATAGCTAATATGTTTCTAAATTTACCTCCAATGACTATGTACAACTTATATATAGAAGAAATATAAAAATTAAAAGGCACTATATGGCCTTGTCTACGGAGACATATAACTCAGAAGACTAAGAAATAACTGAGGAATAGGGAATATAATAGTATATGCAGCTTCTCAGTCAATAAAGTTAAATGTATTTAACTTTTAGAAGTTCAGAGTCATGTTTACCCTGATTGCACAATGATCTACAGAGGCTGAATGTTATCCCTTCAATCTTTTTATACTCATTATCAATAGCTTAAACTCATGAGATCACAGCTTGACATCTTCTCTGAAGAACTTAGGGCTTTCTATCCTATGAAATAAATCCTTGAACATTTCTCGACCTTAATCTCTGTAAAAGAAAACTATTATTAAAACTTATTTTAGGGCTTCCCTGGTGGCTTAGTGGTTGGGAGTCCGCCTGCCGATGCAGGGGACACGGTTTCGTGCCCTGGTCCGGGAGGATCCCGCATGCCGTAGAGCGGCTGGGCCCGTGAGCCATGGCCGCTGAGCCTGCGCGTCCGGAGCCTGTGCTCCGCGGCGGGAGAGGCCACAGCAGTGAGAGGCCTGCGTACGGCAAAAAAAAAAAAAAAAAAACAAACTTATTTTATTTAAAAATAGTAGTATAATAAATTTTCTACCCTGAATCTCAATGACTTATTGCTCATATGAGAAAAACATTTCTGGGATATGAATAATCCAGTTTCATGCTAACCCTAGTATATAAAGCTAACTCACTCAACATTATTCACATCAATATAAATGCAAGTCCTTGATGTTGAAAGCAGCTGATTCAAAGAATATAGAGGAAAATCCTAAAGAAAAATGCAAATGAGTGAAAAGTTCCTTGATAATAAAAATAAAGTTTTACACATCATTATCTTCCACACCACCTGGCATAGTGCCAAGCATGGCACTTCACAAATACTTGTTGAAAAATTTGCAAAAAGAGATGACATCTCCCATTTTGCCCATACTTGCGCTTCCAAAGTCAAAATCTATCAAACTTCCATAAATCAAATGTGTATCAATTTCTACCCTTATCTAGCCCTTACATAGCTATTTCTCATATAACACGTCTAGAAGATAAGGGAGAGAAGTGTTTTGCTTAAAAAAGAATCAAGTGAAAAGTTGGAGTTGTACAAAGGCCAACTGAGGTGGGAGGATGGCAATTGAAGGGATTTATAAATGCTGACCTCCAATAATATTTACGCATTTTTATACAACAGAGATGTGCAAAGATCAAGAATTAGGGATAACTGCCAGCTGAAAAATGCTAAGAAATGAAGACCCACTGAATTTTGGTAATGATTTAAGATCATAGGAAAATGGAACACGTCATACACAACTTTAGGAAACAACTGATATACAGAATGAAGCACACCTGTTAGTCATTAATTAAAACACTCTTGATAAAGCGATTGATTGACCTCACATGTTATGAATAAAAGACAAATTCTACAACTATTGCAAAGGAATCTGGAAGGAAGCAAAGAAAATGAAGAACGGAGAGTGATATGACTGTGGGTGAGCTTTTATTTATTTTTTTATTCTTTTTTTTTTGGTAATATGGTCACCATGTTGTTTTCGAAATTTCTAAACCCCCCCACGAACACAACATAGCATAAAAATAAAAAAGAATAAGCAAGCCAACCGATAAACAACCTTCTTCTTTTTTTTTTTTTTTTTTGCGTTACACGGGCCTCTCACTGTTGTGGCCTCTCCCGCTGCGGAGCACAGGCTCCAGACGCGCAGGCTCAGCGGCCATGGCTCACGGGCCCAGCCGCTCCGCGGCATGTGGGATCTTCCCGGACCGGGGCACGAATCCGTGTCTCCCGCATCGGCAGGCGGACTCGCAACCACTGCGCCACCAGGGAAGCCCTAAACAACCTTCTTTGAAATGCTAAAAATAGTGAAAAGTTTTATTAGTAACAGTTACCCAAAATGAATAAATGAGTGACCCGCATCCTGTCAATAGAAAAGTGAATTTAATTCACTCCAGGTTACATGGGAAGCAGACTGTTTACAGAAACATACAGCTTTAATCAGAGAAGATCTGATTGCCACTGCCTCTTTCCTATTAAAAATAGAAAGTATTTCAGGTCCAGGTCTTCTGCGTTGCCCTGAGCAAATAAGACAAAGCTGCCACTTGTCAAGCATTCATTTGCTTTTGAGTAACAGAAATGCAGACGTCAGAAACTCTTCTCTGAATTGACAGGTTAGGCAATGTCCTTGGCAAACAGTCTTAACTACGCACAACTGATAAAATACTGATTGCAAAAGCTATGATACAAAACCGACTTTGCAGAAATATAACGAGATGGGAAAAAGCAATGTAAAAACATACTGGGTCAATTTAATGAATCATTGTTAAATAAACATTTATTAAATCCTAGCAGGTGTATCATATAATCAATAAAGAAAAAAGAATCCCGTGCTTTTGTTAAATATGTTTTTGTGGAGATACACTGATATATGGAAGTGGCAACAGGAGAATGAGAAAAAATAAGATATTTGTGTCTAATGTAATATAATTTGATATTTACTTTTTTAAAATTTAGTAACTTTTCCTTTAAAGCATTTAAAAAGATATGTTCCTTATGTACATGGTTATGACAACCTTACTCTCATTTCTAGAAGGTTCTTTCATTGCTGAAAAAAATCCACTCATACTTATTCTTTGACACATGTCTGCATTTACTGTCCCTGCCTGGGCTCTGGTGTGTTGTCTCATCAGCAAACGACTATGCAGTGAAAATATGCAAGGATTTTGAAGGTGATTCTATTTGGTCTGGAGGACAGAGACTGTTTTTCCAAGAGCAGACAATGATCCAAACCATCATACCCACTGTCAGCTGTTGCCACCATGACCAAGGATTGGTACTCAGTATGAACCCTACATAAATGTAAGTAAAGGACAATGATGTTAGACTTTGGGAAGAGGCCCACGCAACACTCATACCCAGGACCTGAACCTTAAAATATAAAACTCTAATCAACATTCCTATGAGGTCACAAATGATTCTGGTGATACTATAAAGAGATACGTATCTTTTTTCAATAAACAGTTATTTTACTAATTGCTAAGACAGTGGCCTCTCTACTGAGGCGTAAAATATGCACATATTAGCTTAGATCTGAAAATGTAATTAGCCAACAGAATCTGCAACAGCTCAGTCAGCAGTAAAGCCTGTGAGTGGATTTAATGAGTCTGGTGATAGTCAGATCTTCCTGAGTCCCTTCCCCCATCCCCAACCCTAAGTATAACAGTTTCAAGACATCTAACTCCCCGATGGAGCCCTTATTAATTCTTGCCAGAAAGCTAAATTCCCTCCTCAGCAACTTGGAATTATCCGTTTCTCAAACTTCTTCAATCCAGGTTGTAAACTTGACCATGTAGAGTTTTAGGTCAAATAAATCCCTAGGCCTGATGATATAACAACACTATATAGAGAGAAGACCTCTTTTCCACTAACCACAGAAATCTTGCAAAATCTGCTAATTACAGTCAAAAGTTGATCCTGGATTTTCACTTCGGTTCGAAAGTTTGACGTAGCATTTAGCTGCACAGAAATGCAGCTCCTCCCCTACATAAAGGCTGAGATTTCAAACTTAATCCTCGGTATCAGTATCACAGACCCTGACAACAAATCTTTCGGGAGATAGGAGCTGTGGGGGCAGGCATTCCAACAAATCCTCACCGGATGCGCTCCTCCGAACCCTATAACCAACTTGCCTTCCTCACGTGATTGCTGGTTTCATGGTGAGATATTTGCACTTTCTGTTTTGGGCCTGATAGGGGAAAAGGAATTAAAACCATGTAAGCCTGGGAACTTTGCCATATTGTGTGTGTGTGTTTTCTCTGAGCTAGAGCTTTGGGGTTTGCAATCTCCAAACTCAACATCAATTACATTTCTATAGCTTTTTTTTTTTAACATCTGTATTGAAGTATATTTGCTTTACAAGGGTGTGTTAGTTGCTGCTGTATAACAAAGTGAATCAGTTATACATAAACATATATCCCCATGTCTCCTCCCTCTTGCATCTCCCTCCCTCCCACCCTCCCTATCCCACCCCTCTAGGTGGTCACAAAGCACCGAGCTGATCTCCCTGTGCCATGCGGCTGCTTCCCACTAGCTATCTGTTTTACATTTGGTAGTGTATATATGTCCATGCCACTCTCTCACTTCGTCCCAGCTTACCCTTCCCCCTCCCTGTGTCCTCAAGTCCATTCTCTACATCTGCATCTTTATTCCTGTCCTGCCCCTAGGTTCTTCAGAACCATTTTTTTAGATTCCATATTATATGTGTTAGCATACGGTATTTGTTTTTCTCTTTCTGACTTACTTCACTCTGTATGACAGACTCTAGGTCCATCCACCTCACTACAAATAACTCAATTTCATTTCTTTTTATGGCTGAGTAATATTCCATTGTATATATGGGCCACATCTTCTTTATCCATTCATCGTTGATGGACACTTAGGTTGCTTCCATGTCCTGGCTATTGTAAATAGAGCTGCAATGACATTTCTATAACTTTAAAGTTCAGAAAATATTTTCAAATTTTACTGTAAGCTAAATAATTTAGTGAAAGGGGAAAAAAAGATATGGACATAATACCATGGAATTATTGATCTTTCTTTCATTCCTCTTACTTTTAAGAGATTAGTTTCTCATAAAATACACCAGAAGTACAATGCAGGATAAAAGATAATTAGAAATGGTAACTGTTCACCTTGGTAGGTAAAAAACAAAAAAACCAACAACAACAAACTTTTGCATTCAAACCTTAAACCTTTATTTTTCTGGAAAACAGAATACCCTTTCATATACATTTCACTTATATTTGGTCCAAAACTTATCTTTTCACCAAAGCAAAACTTCTGAGCAGTATCATCCTCCAAAGTTTTCCCCAGATAGGTGAACACAAATGCAGAAATAAGTAAAAGTGAAGGACACAACTGAGACCACTATAAAGTCACAATCATTGTGGCAATAATATTTATGTTTTCTCCCCTTTTATATCAAATCGGTACTACCAGGAAGTTAAACTATTTCAAGATTTCTGACACAGAATCCAGACACAGACAAGCATCTTTCTAAGGACATCCGAAGCAAACAGCTGATGGAGAATTCTAGTTTGTACAGGCAGCTGGTGCTTCAAAACACGTCAATCCATTTAGCTTTATTAAAGGCCAAATTACAGGAATAAGGCATACCTAGCTGTCTCATTCCAATAGATGCAGAGCAATTAAAAAAATTAAGTGTCCAACTTTTGTTTTAGGGTTGGAGAAGAGAGGAAGTGAAAAAAGAAAAGAAAAGAAAAGAAGAAACAGAGCCCCCAGCAGCTGGGTAATAAGAGTATCTGCCCAGTCAGCGACCCACTCACAGTCAAGGATCTTGGTGGCTCCTTCAGCCCCGGGCAGACGCCCGTTCCCATTTAGGCTGAGCAATCCCCGGCTAATAAATCACTCCAAATGCCAGAGGGTACCACCTGTTCCCATTCTCCAAGCAGCCACTGAAGGAGGTGTCCTTGGCTAAGCCCAGTCACCCTTTACATGCCATTTCAAACATCAAGAGATACCCTTTGCAAAGGTATTTCACACCTGTCACGAATCTAGGAAGTGCTAGGCTGATAAAGATGGCTAATGTTTGTTGAGCACTTACTGTGTGCTAAGCCCCTTTAATTTATGCTTTCATGAACCTTCACAATATCCCTATAAGATCAGGACTCTCATAGTATCGATGAGGAAACTGAGGCAGACAGAGGTCAGCCAATATCACAGGTAGACGTGGAGCCAGGGATGAACCCAGCAGGCATGACTTTGGATCCTTTATTCACAGCCACTAGGTTGAGCTGCCATCTCGCCAGACAGCCTAGTCATTGCCCACCTGCCCACACCTCCTTGGAAGAGAATCTGCTCTCCTCACAGCACTCTCCTCCCATCCCCCAAGCCACAGGTAACCGGACCAGACACCTGACTCTGGGTTAAATATCCAAAGGCCAGGTACACTCATTCAATAGTCTTGAAAATCTGAATGACACCATTGAATGGCTCAGGCCCTCCTGTCTGTCCTTCCTGATGTTGAGTGTGTGAGCCCTCTGTATCCATTCAACAAACTTCCTGTTCACTTACTCTATTTTGAGTGATCTCTGTTCCCTGAAACCAGAGGCAACTGATGAAGGTCAAGGTCGTATCAGTAGGGCTGGCTCCAGCAACCTTACTCCTGATTTCAACCCTTCAAATCTTCTGCTACTTCCTGCCATATCTGGTGGGTTTCCTGAGAATTCCTCTTCTTTCCTAGAGCAGGTGTCCTGATGGAATAACTTGAATTTGTTTAGATATTTCTCCAATAAGGTCCTCATAGAGTTTAATATGCATTAGGTCTGTCCTTTATACACAAGCACAGACATATATACCCTCTACCTGAAAAAGGTGATTTCATATAGGGCAGAGAAAATCTATTCTTAGACATACATCCAACCTGGGTTCCTGGTACCACTATTTCTCCAATGCCCACTACTGAGCCAGGAACATCCTCCGCCTTATCAAAGTCCCAGAAATAGCCAACAAGGGCTCTCTAGCACTTACTAAAGATGTTTAAAGCATTTTGTTCACCAATGAATTATAGTAGTAAACCAGTAGCAGAGCCATTATTTACCTAATGAAGGGAGGGAGAATAAAGGAAGCCCTGGAAATATTTTATCATACTCGAGAGGGTTTTTAAGAGTTTCCTGAGTCAGAGGAGAGAAGTTTCTCAACACCCCTGCCTTAAGACCTTAATGTTAGTGGGTTGTTTTTTGTTAAAAATTGCAGATTTCCTAAAAGCACTTTCCACCCTTTTATTAGTTCCACAAATATTTCAGTGCACACCACTAGGCACTGAAACAGCCATGAACAGGCTGCCAAAATTTCTCCCCTCACGGCACTTACAGTGGAGTGGGCGGCGCAGACAGCAGCCAGTTCAATATCATGAAGCAAATGCTTCTGCACAAGGGAAGGCGAGAGGGGCCCACAGTGAAACCACACAACTCAGATTGGGACTTGAACCCAGCTAGAATTCAGACTGAGACTTGAACCCATGGTCTTTTCATTGAGATCACACACCTCATCTTAGGACTTACTGAAGCTCAGGGTCTTTATGTCTCATCGCAGAAAGAATTCAGTGAGAGACAAAGTGATAGATACGAAGTGGATTTATTTAGAGAGATACACATTCCATAGAGAGAATGCGGTCCATCTCAAAAGGTGAGAAGGGCCTTGGGAGAAACACACTCCACAGAGTGTGGGCCATTTTCATCTCAGAAGGCAAAAGGGCATGAAATATGGGTGGCTAGTTTTTATGGACTGGGTAATTTCATAGGCTAATAAGTGGGAGGTTATTCCAACTATTTGGGGGAACGGGAGGAGATTTCCAGGAATTGGGCCACCGCCCACTTTTTGCCCTTTTCTGGTTGGCCTTGGAGCTGTCACGGCACCGGTGGGTGTGTCATTTGGCTAGTGTATTACAACGAGCATCTAATGATGCTCAAGGTCCACCAGAAGTCAAATCTTCTGTCCTCTTGGACCTGGCTGGTTCTAACCCATTACGTCACACCCTCAAGGGCTGTCCTTCTTTTAAACGGTGTGCTCCGCCCCCTCCCCTCTTGTTTCAACAGGAGGGGCTCCTCACTCAGACTCTGACTGGGGTTCAGGTGGTCAGAGGAACTTTCCTAGAGAGAGCTACGTCTAACCTGAGGCCTTTGAAAGGATGAGTTGGATTTAGGCATCTGAAGGTGCAATGGGAAGGAGGCTGGGGGGCAGTGGTGGGGATGATGAGTGCTCTGAGCAGAGGGAACAGCAAAGGCAGAGGCACAGAAAGTAATTTCATACATATAGAGCTCAGGGGCTGGGGGAAAAGCTAGAGGGAAGTAGAGGTAAGCAGAGGGGTCCCCAGGCCATGCAGGGAGCTTGGACTTGACTGTGAGGGCAGTGGGGAATCACTGACGGACTTTAAACCAGATACACAACTTGACAATTATTGTTCTGATTGTGTTATACGGAAGGGATGAGAAAGATCAAGACTAGAGTTAAGGGGAAGGGTAAACAGGCTACTGGGATAATCTAGGCATGAGAGACTGTGACCTGCACCCTTTACTAGGGTAAAGGCAGTGGGGTGAAGAGAAATGGATGGGCTACAGTGCCCTTTAGGAGGTGGAGGATATAGGGGTTGGTGACTGTGTGGATCTGGGACCCAGAGTTGCTGATGGTTTGTGTGCCTTATATGAGGAATTAGCAAGAAGGAGGTTCTTTCTGACCACTCTGATTTTAAGGAATGTGTGGAATTGCCATGTGGTTTCAGCAAAGCTCAGGAGGGCACAGAAGACAGGAAATCTGAGAATGATCAGCACAGAGATGATAGTTAAATAGACAGTATCACCCAGGGAGAGACTGTACAGGAGAAGGGAAGGAAAAGAAATACCAAAGATGCACACATTTAAGGAATGGGAAGGAGGAGGAGGAGTGGGAGGGGGGAGGGGGATGGAGGGAAGGAGAGGGAAGGAGGGAAGGAGGTGAAGGAAGAGAGGAGGAGGAGGAGGAGGGGAAGAAGAAGGGAAAGAGGAAGAGGAAGAAGGAGGAGGAGGAGGAGGAAGAAGAAGAAGAAGAAGAAGGAGAAGAAGGAGAAGAAGAGGAGGAGGAAGAAGAAGAAGAGGGGGGAGGGGGAGGAGGGGGGAGGAAGAGGGGGGAGGAGGAGGAGGAGGGGAGGAGGGGGAGGGGGAGGAGGGGGAGGAGGAGGGGGAGGAGGAGGGGGAGGAGGGGGAGGAGGAGGAGAAGGAGAAGGAGAAGGAGAAGGAGGAGAAGGGGAAGGAGAAGAACCACTACCACCCCCCACAGAGGGACTGGAAAGGAGAGGCAGGAGTGATAGAAGGAACCAGGAAAAGTTCTGACCCAAAAAAGGAGTGAGCTTTCAGGAAAGAAGGAGTGGTCATCAGTGTCAGATGGTGCTCGAAATGAAAGGAAAATGTTTGACCTTGGAATTTTGTGGCAAAGAAGCCTTTGGTGACCTTGACACGTGAGGTTTCTGTGGGCGGCGGGGTGTAAGCCAGGTTGCAGGGGCTTCAAAATTATGGGCAGTGAGGAAAGGAAAGCAATATGTTCAGGTGCCTTTTTCAGGCCGATGCCCTGAGGGGCCCATGGAATCAAGGAAGAGCGTTTTATACAGAAGAAACTTAATCTGTTTAGATACCAATGGGAAAGTGCCAAGAGAGAAAGAGAGGTTGAAAATCCAAAAGGGAGAATGGATAAAGCAAGGTTCTTGAGATGTGGAAGACTGAGATCAGTGCTGGGTTGAAGAGCTGAAATTAGGTAGAAGGAGAAATGGCATCTCCACCTTAAGAGTCAAGAAGGAGAACAGTGCGGGACAGGCCAGACAAGTTTGTAGGCTAGGTGATCGACTGTTGAGCTCTATTTGCAAGCTCCAAAAGTCCAAACCTTATAAGGCATGTATTTTATAGATAACAATAAGAAGGGATGAAGAAATAATGTCCGAATGACTTCAGTATAACTTTATACAAGCACAGTTTTGTTTTTGTTTTCACCATTTAAAACTTGCACTCCCATTCTAAACACAAAAAAATAAACAGATAGTAACTTTAAATATATGCTTCTACAACATAGTTAAAATTTCCACATCTATCTCTTTGAACTGTCAGAAAACTAAACGCAGGAGTTTTTGGCATGACATTTTCACGAAACAACGTATTCTAGATGAATGGGCTCTCTAGATTATTGACATTTAAATCTGCGTATCTTTGATGATTGTTGATCAAATCTTGCCACAATTCAGTGATCCTCCTAAACGCTACTGAATTTGATGGTGGCTGTCTGCTACAGTACCAGGCATTCAAGCTGCCCATCTTTACAGGAAGGTGATTCATTCCGTATTACTTCTTAAAAAACTGTTTAATAAGACTAACAGAAGTGTTTTAAAAACAAACAAATATTCACTATTACCTTAATTCCAATTTTAATCCACTGTCCACACAAATTAGAACCAACTCAAGGATGCCAAGGAAATCCAGATGACCTGGACGAACCCATGCTCTGTCAACAAAGAGCCACTGCTCAAGAAGTTTATTTTTACTTATTTCTGGATTAGTAGCTGAATTTCAGATGAAAGATGCTAGAAGTACATTTGTGGACTAGGAGGGGTGTTAAAGTACAAGAAAGCTCTTTTTGTCTGAAGGCAAAAACTGAGAAGTCCTTTAGAACACTCTGATTTCTTCTAATCATTCTCTTTCCAGAGCCGAAGTATCCCTCTTAATTCACTTACCCCACACCCTCCTCAAAAGGCTACCTAATTTAGTTGTTAGAATGCAGCCACTTTTGTTTCAATGCTAGGCAAAATTCCTTCCATCAAACTGTGGCAGAAAAGGAATTCAACCAGAATTCACATTCGTTTTTAATTCATGCTCAAGAAATTTAGATGGATACCATGTCGAATATACTTATGGTTTATGGTTTTGCTGTAAAGTCATTTCTTGAAAAATAGTCATTTTTGAAACTATATTTTCAATTTTGAAAAGCATGTTCTGATTTGGTACTTCTTAAAATACAGAAACAATATATCACCAGAGATTTTTATCCTTAGCATCTTGGCAGGTTGTTGAAACACTGTTATTGTCTGAGAAGTTTGGAAATTCATGTTGGCTTCCAATAAATCTGAATAAAACTTTTCTATTATGTGTTCAGAGAAAGTAATTAAAACAGTGCCAGCTCTTCATCATCATGATTCAGAGCCTCTAAATTCAAGTTTAGAATATGCAAACTAAGAAGAATTTTAAAAATTAAAATAACTTGAAATGGCGAGGTCCTTAAAACTGAAGTCTGAGAGTCTTCTCACATTTGTATTCTACCTATTAATATGCAGTAACTACAAACAACTTCTCCAACTTAAGTTTTCACCAGATTTTTCTAATTTTATATTATTGAATAGACTGAACTCAACTGATCAGTTGCTTAATGACTGTCAATTTCTCTAAAAAAATCAAGCCTTAGAAATTAAAAAAAAAAAAAAAGGAAATGGTCTAAAGGCAATTTCTAAATAATATTCCAGGAGGCAGGGGAGATACAGGCAGAGGGAGAAATACAAATACAACAGACCATTATCATATAGTGCGCTTTTAGGTAAGGGAAGTCCACGCACTACCAGAACACACAGAAGGGAGTGCCCTGTTCAGGGGGCTGGGGTGGGTGTCAGCAGGGGAGTCTTCCTGGGGAAGCCATGACTGATCTGATTCCTTATCCATTCTTCCATTCCAGAATTTATTTTTTTTTTAAAAAGGCTGAATACCACTTAAGGAGTCCTTAGAACAAAGAATACAAATATGAAAATCAATATTGAATTTTTCTAATAAAGAAGCAGTATCCAAAATCTTTAATATTCATTTTGGAATTGATAATTTATACAATCAGTCATTTCTTAAAATCAGTTCTTTACAACTTCAATTTTTCTTCTCTTACTTTATTTGAAAAAATCCTTTTGGTGGGTGGGAGGGATAAATTAGGAGTTTGAGATTAACAGATACACACTACTATATATAAAACAGATAAACAAGGATCTACTATATATAGCACATGGAACTATATTCAATATCTTATAATAACCTATAATGGAAAAGAATCTGAAAACGAATACACGTATAACTGAATCACTTTGCTGTACACCTGAAACTAACACAACATTGTAAATCAACTACACTTCAATAAAAATATTTTAAAAACAAACAAAAAATTTCTTGGAAAAAGGTACTGAATTTTATATAAATACTTAATAACAACTAAAGTTATTTCCCTAATAAATAGTAACCAATCCTTAAAATAATCATATTAATTTGCAAATTCTTAATCAGAAGTTCCTGGAAATATGTATCTTGATTTTTAATTTTGAATAGCAATACCTTAAATTACTATACAATTTAATATTCCTGTTATTTCATAATCTTCTAAAAACTCTATTTGGTAATCAATGATTAATAAGAGTTTTCTAAACAAAGTATTTAAATAATGTGTGAAGAATGGGCTCTATAAGGAATAGGATTTATAAAAAAAAGTATAAAGCATTGTAAAACCTGCTGCTATTTAAGAAATTTAAAATGTGTATACACATATAATTACTATTCATCAAGCTTCTCAAATTTTGTTTTTCCTGGGGCTTCCCTGGTGGCGCAGTGGTTGAGAGTCCGCCTGCCCATGCAGGGGATGCGGGCTCGTGCTCTGGTCTGAGAGGATCCCACATGCCGCGGAGCGGCTGGGCCCGTGAGCCATGGCCGCTGAGCCTGCGCGTCCAGAGCCTGTGCTCCGCAACGGGAGAGGCCACGACAGTGAGAGGCCCGCATACCGCAAAAAAAAAAAAAAAAAATTTTTGTTTTTCCTTTAAAGAGAAAGAAAAAAAATATGTTCTCCTTGTGATGCGAACTCTTAGGATTTATTCTCAGCAACTTTCAGATATTAATCATGTTGTACATCACATCCCTAGCACTCATCTAAAACATTCATCTTTAATCTTTTTGTTACTCAAAAATAAAACTGTAACTTGGCTTTCTCACCTCTGAAACCTCTCTAATGGCTCTGTACTACAATCTGGCAATGGTGTACCTGAAGTATTAAAATAAGAAGGCACACTCCTGCTGCTTCTTTGCAAAGCAGAGTTGTTTCATCTGATCTTCAGAGTAGTCAGCACCAAGATGCAGAGAGAGAAATATCTCCTGTGGGGCTCTGGTTCCTGCTCTGTCCAGGAAACCAGCACTGTTATTTCCCAACCCTGACTTTAAATGAAACCATGCCATGCAGAGACTTGTAGATGAATTATTTTGGTCAATCAGGGCTTAGTGTCCGTAATTTTAAAATATGCTTGGAAAGGTTTATAAGTATCAGCACGCTCCTAAGTAACAGAGAATTATGAAATATGCAGAATAAGCTGAATGTTAATGCTTCAAACCTATCATATCCAATCTATCGTATCTAATCTGCCTCCTGCCAACTTCTCCAACTCGAACAATCCAGCCTGGGTTTCAGAACCCCCCCTCTGTCATCTGACCTCAGCCTGCCTCCCTAGCCTTATCCTCTGCTCTCCTCCACACGAATACTGTAACCCAATTTGTCCATCAGCTGCCCCTAGAATACTGCCCTCTTGTCCACACACAGGTGACAAGATTTATTGACCTGTCTGATTCTGGTTGCCCCCTTGTCCTCTAGGGAGGGTTCGGTTCCCAGGCCTTCTGAGCTACTGCAGGGACAGCAGGAAGGTTCTTTCTTGCCTGTCTGCCAGCTCCTGAGCTTTCCTTTGACTCAAGGAAGAAAAAACCCACCTTATGCTTAGCAAATATAAAGCCAAGAAGCAGGTTGATTTATATAATAAAGGGCTGGGGTAAGAGAAGAATCCACAGCCTAGAGAGAATCCACCTGGTAGAGAGAAGTGGGGAGGAGAGGAAAGGGGGATTTTGAGAAGTGCTGGGATGGAGTATGAGTTGCATGTCCTTCAGGAGATACAAGTGAACGTGGAAATTCCTTTTAAATATACTTTGGGCAGCTGGTCAGCATTTCTTTGAATATGACCGACCTCCCCGCCAAAAGAGTATGGCTCCCGTGGCACTCGGGTAGGATGGACACTTGGTTTATGCTATGTGCCCTCCTATGTGCCCTCCTGCTCTCTCCCCGCCAGAGAAGGTAAAATTGCTGGTTTGGTATCGAACAAAATATACACATTTACATACCATCACTTCTAAATAGGATTTATTCAGCTTAACAGAAATGACTGGCAACTGATCCCTAGAAACAAGTTTAATAGAACAAGTCAAGCAAGGCAGCTGAGAGAACGTCAGAAAAGGAATGAGAGAGTCGTACCGAAGACGTGAGGTTAAGGGATAATTGCTGCAATTACAGCAGAGGGTCAGGAAAGACAAATGCATCTAAATAATTCTGCAAAGTCTTCTTTGAGATATAACTGACATATAACATTGTATTACAAAGATGTTTTAAATGAATTCAGCTACTTAGTAATCTCCCAATGATATTTAATTTTAAAGCCCTTTTAATGCTCTTACTTTTTAATTATAAAGTACAAGGAAATGTATTTTAGAAATCTCAACATCACATTAGAACCCCTAGTGGATACTACACTGGGTTTCCTTTTAATGTCTTCAGAGCTCCTGGTCTCTCACCGCCTCCCGGCTTCCTGCACAGAGGACCTTAGAGGCAAACACCCCTCACTCCACGTTCACTGCAGTGTCCCTTGCATCTCGGACGGGTGGCCATCCTCCACGGGCAAGTACTTCTCAAGGCTCCTGCTCTCAACTTGTGTAGCTCCCACGGCTAGAAGACCCTTCTTTTACAGAGCCCTCCTGTAACTCCTACTCATTGGCCTAATTCTGCCCTAAGAATAAAGGCAGAAAGTCTTGCCATTCAAATAATTCCAAATGGCTATCATCCCAAGATTTCTCTCCACGCAGATAAATACATTCATTCAAAGTACAACACTGATAAACACTAACTTCAGGTACGACACTTCCAACAAGTCAAAGCATTCCACAGGGGGTCAAGCAAGTATAGAGTCTAATTTATTACCTTCTCCATTCTATATACTTCTATTATTCTTTTTGTTTTGTTTTTATTAGTCACCTCAAACCATGGCAACACAGCGCGCAGAGCTCCTGGGTCTGGCGCCTCGCTATCTCCTCGGGACATCTCCTACCTCTTCCTCATACCCTTGTGCTACACGGGGCTTCCTTTTTTTTTTTTTTTTTTTTTTCCAGTACGTGGGCCTCTCACTGTTGTGGCCTCTCCCATTGCGGAGCACAGGCTCCGGACGCGCAGGCTCAGCGGCCATGGCTCACGGGCCCAGCCGCTCCGCGGCATGTGGGATCCTCCCGGACCGGGGCACGAACCCGTGTCCCCTGCATCGGCAGGCAGACTCTCAACCACTGCGCCACCAGGAAGCCCTGTCACTGCAAATTTAACAAGAATGACTTCTACCTTAATCCAAGTAAATGATAAAAACGTGACAGGGCAAAGGACAGAGTACCATGGCATGCCACCAAGAATGTCCCTCCAAGCTGGTATCGATCCATTAATCAACACTCTCAGTATATCGTGCAAACAACCAGAGATCCACATTTCTCTCCTGCTTATCCCAAGGTTATCACAACACATGGTATTAAATGCTTTGCCGAAATGCTAATTGTTATGTTTAAACTTTTGAATTCCACCATTCTGATAACCACGTAACAAAGAGGGTACGTAGTTTGTTAGGCATAACTGTTCCTGATGAACGCACGATGCCTTTTGGGGACTGGTCACTTCTTCTCCAACCCACACCACACAGACCTAGGATTTTTCTGGTGAACTGTATCCAGCCCCCTGATCTGTGGTTTCCAGGATCTACACTGGCCTCCGTTTTGAAGACAAGGGTTACTGTCTCTTTCTTGCTGCTCCCTTTCTTGTACTTCAGGGCACCTCCAAGATGACAGATGGTCCCGCTACACTCATATCTACAAATTATTTTCATATTGAGAGATGTAATTCATCCAGGCCTGGAATTGTGAGATAGGTTAAAGCAGCTGCATTCTCTCTCACCAATTTGGGCCTCAGCTTCCCTTTCGGTTATGTGTTCTATCCTTCGGGTCAGAGAGCCACCCTTCTCCTAAATACAAGAGCAGCTCTGCCTTCCCTCAGTCATCTATTGCTACCACTCTAAGGTCGCCCTTATTTCTCCTTCCTGATCAAATATTTCACAAAGATTCAACTCAAACATTCCTTTGCTCCTTTTAATAGATTCATACTTTATTCTTCCACCTTTGAAGTCTGAGTCCCTCAAATGAATTCCTGTGACAGCCACAATGAACCTTTCTGGTGTGTGCCCTTCTCATTCCTCACTCTGAGCATTCTCTATCTGATTAGGATTTTGATTATACAATCGTCCCTCGGTATCCACGGGGGATTGGTTCCAGGACCGGCCATGGTTACCCAAATCCACCGACGTGCAAGCCCCATAATCAGCCCTACGTATTCACAGGTTCCCTATTTGCGGGTTCCGCATCCACAGACACAGAGGGCCAGCTCTATTTGTCTTTTCTTCTTTCCAAACATTATCACCTTTTAGGGTTACATACAGTCCATGAAATTATATCCATATTTTCTCTGAGTATTTTTTTTTTGCGGTACGCGGGCCTCACTGTTGTGGCCTCTCCCGTTGCGGAGCACAGGCTCCAGACGCGCAGGCTCAGCGGCCATGGCTCACGGGCCCAGCCGCTCCACGGCATGTGGGATATTCCCGGACCGGGGCACGAACCCGTGTCCCCTGCATCGGCAGGCAGACTCTCAACCACCGCGCCACCAGGGAAGCCCCTTCTCTGAGTATTTAAAAGTCTAACTTTTAAAAATCTGGAGTACGTAGACTGAGTCTGCCAGACGGCCGTTAGGGAACATTCTAAGGTTTAAACAAATAATTTCCTTGTCACCAAGAGACAAACATTTTGTGAATATCTCCAAAAAGTAGAGCTTGTGCAAATTCTGTGAACCGCCTAAGCTCCTACTTGGCCTCCCTATTTCTTTTATCTTTGGTCAACAAAGACCAAGTTTGTTTAAGAATCTTTCACAGGAAGGTTTCAACGAATCCCGCTTGCGGGAAGGTCGTTGTTTGCAAGCAGCAAAACAACGTTTCATCATCTACGGCCCTCACACCATCCCGTTGCTTAATGTACCCTGAGCGCAAGCTCACAGGCACCCAGCCACGGACAGAGGTGTAGAAGGCAGGATTCTACCGTGGTCACTTGAAGGTAAGCAGCTCATCATCGAATTAAAACTCTGGCAAA
Organism: Mesoplodon mirus; assembly: GCF_964341445.2. NCBI lineage: Eukaryota > Metazoa > Chordata > Mammalia > Artiodactyla > Ziphiidae > Mesoplodon > Mesoplodon mirus. The sequence continues at coordinate 23,990,997 of NC_138996.1, read as the reverse complement.
CAAACCCTCCTGGATGATCACTTGTGCCTCCCTCAGGACGTGCCTACAGTTCTCCAAACCCGTATCTGTGTAGTGTCCTGTTTCTAGGACAGCTTTCTGGGAGTGTAAAGATAACTTATTGAGGAATCAGAAGAAAATGCGACAAATACTAACAATTACAACTATGATTTTTGGCCACTTTCTTGCTTCATATTCCAGAACTTACTTACTTGGTTTTCTAAAAGACTTCTAAATACTTCCTTTTTCTTCAAATAGAGAAATACTTATAAGCAAAATGTTATTTCTAATGGGGCAGACTAAGGGTCCAGCACATTTAGGACACCCAGTGAAGGATATTAGTCAACTTGAAAAGTCAAGGCAAACTTCTCTGGTGGGCTGAAAGGATAATAACACGACTGTAGCAAAAATATGGGAAAAATACATAGAAACATGGTTTCACGCTGGATTACAACTTTATCTAGGTGCAGGGCTAGAGTCTAGTTCTGAGTCATCTTTGACTCTTGCCCCAATCAATAATTTTTGGTAATTTCTCCACTTGCAAAAGTTAAAGTGCTATCACTGTGCACAGCGGAGGAAGCACAGGGCAATTAACCATGTATGCTAAGAACTTGTTTCTAGTGGCATATTGTGGCTCTGTATTTTTCCCTGCTTCAAACAAACTAGAAAAAAAAAAGTCAGGACTAGATGTGAAGGTCACAACTATGTACATAAATGCATAAACACGTTAGCCAATTATTGTACTCATTCCTGAAGCAGGGATTGAAGGGAGAAGGGGAAGACAAAATGCTTTTCATTTGCCTCTTTTCAATGGCAAAACCCACAAAACAACAACTAGGATCCCCCCTTCCAGGCATCAAATAGAAATCTGAGATTAGTTTGCCCTCATGTAAAATTAAACACTTTAAAAGTTCTAATGAGAATCAAGGGTAATGATAATATCACCAGCCACACTCATTTGATCCTATAGTTAAGTGACAAAAGCAGACTCCTAAAAACCACCCAGAGGGAAGACCTGGGGGTTTTAGAGGCAGGTGGACCAGTGTTTACTACTTAGCCCTCATCTCCTCTCTGGTAAAATGAAGATACTCTCATAAGATGGTTTTGAGGATCAAATGAGATAATGCATGTGAAGGGCCCACTACAGAGCAGGCACTCAGTGGATGGCAGAGGCTGTTGTTAATTTATTATTATAATATAAATGAAGGACCCAAAGACATGTGTTTGACATTCATGTCTTGGAACACCAAAAAGAGTCTGTTTATAAAAGCCACTTACTTTTATTTTGAAATATTTGTAGGTACATAGAAATTAGGATTTAGAATGAAGCTGATTGCCAGTCCAGTGCTCTAGATTTAAAGGAGAAAACTGAGGCCCAAGGACTTTTTCTGGGCACACAGATAGCTAAGGAGACTGGCTCAGGCCTCCCCATTCCACCCTACCTCTTGGGTAGGACAAAGGGAGTTAAAGTAGCCCAGCTCAGTAGCAGTTTTATGCACCTAATCAAATAGTCTCCTAGCTTATTTGTATATATAAATGCAAAACCCACCCTGGTTTTCCAAAGGAAAACCCACCCTGTTTATGTCTTCAGGGTTCTCACAGATTAAATTCAACGTAATATGTGTTCACAATAAAAAATTCCCCAAAACATGCAATAAAATAAACCACTACTTTTTTTGGGGGGGTGGCGGTTCAAACAACAGAAATTTATTTTTTCACTATTGTGGACACTAGAATTCCAAGAGCAAAGTACCCAGGTTTAAACCACTACTTTTAATAGTCAATGAAAACAACCAACAGATTTAACCCCCCTAAGTCTTCAGATACTAGAAATACCAGACAAGCATATGGAATAACTATGCAGAAAAAGTTCAAAAAATTAAAAGATTAAATTTTTAAAATGAATCAAAACAAGAGACCATCAAAATAAAAAGGCAGATTTTTGAAAGAACTAAATAAAACTTACATAAATAAAAATATAATGGTAGAAATTAAAAACTCAGCATATGAGTTAAACAGCGTATTAGAGAGAAAGAATTAGCAAAAGAGAGAATTCATGAACTAAAATGCAAGGCAATAATTACACGTAAGTTGTAGATCATAAATTCTAAGTTTTTTGTTTTATTAGGGAAGAGATCTGGGAGACTTTTTATAAGTATGCATGGTAAGATTTCACATGCTGTACACTAAAAGAACAGAAATAGAGTGCATAACATCTAAATAAGTAGAGGAAATAAATGGAATAACAATCCCCCAAATGCAAGAAATAATAAAAATATAAAACACATATAAAACATAAATTAAGATGATAGAAACATGTCTAAAAGATCAAGAATTTATAGTAAATATGATTGACTAATTTTACAGTTAAAAGTCAAAGAGTATCAGATTGGATTTTTAAAATTCCAGTAATATGTGTTATCACAGAGATATATCAAATCAAAAGAACCTGGAAGTGTTGAAAGTAGACAGAGAAAGAACAACCATGCAAGTGCCAATAATAAATAGAGACAAAAAACAAGCAAATAAATACTAGTAAAAAAGAAAGCCAACGTAGTGATATTAACATAAGATACAATAAACATTAAGACTAAAAGCCTTATTAGGGCCATTACACAATGTGAATAGATTCAATTGACCAGGGAGAAACTATTTTAAATTTGTATACACTAATAAAATAGACTCAAAATACATGAAGCAAAAAGGGAGAGAACTATAGAGAAATTGAAAAATGCGCACCTTTGGTAGGAGATTTCAACTTACCTCCCTCAATTATTGATGTTAGATATAAAAAAAAGATCATTACTACAAATGATTTGAACATCACAATTAATTTGACTTAATTAACATATAAACTGTAATCAGAATCTGCTAAGTGTCAGCCACTGTTCTAGGCACCGGAGAAAGAGCCATGAACAAAATACAGTCCTTACCCTAATGGAGAGCACAACTTAGATGGGGAGACAAACAGTAAAAAACACAGAAAGCAATGTAGGGTACTCGTACCCACAGAACATTCCATCTAACAAGTAGAGAATCCACACTCTTTTTAAGTCCATAAGAAACATATATAAAAACTGATATAGGGCTTCCCTGGTGGCACAGTGGTTGAGAGTCCGCCTGTCGATGCAGGGGATGTGGGTTCGTGCCCCAGTCCAGGAGGATCCCACATGCCGCAGAGTGGCTGGGCCCGTGAGCCATGGCCGCTGAGCCTGCGTGTCCGGAGCCTGTGCTCCGCAACGGGAGAGGCCACAGTGAGAGGCCCGCATACCGCAAAAAAAAAAAAAAAAAAAAACACTGATATAACTTAGACCCTAAAGTAAATCTCAACAAATTTCAAAGGAAACCAAATCATACATGTCTGACCACAATGCAGATTGGTCAGTTAAATCAATCACAAAGCCATTTCAAAACCCAAACTTATGAAATTTAACAGTCTACTGAAGAAATTTAGAATAAAACTTCATAGCTTTCATAGAACTACAGGTTTAGAAAAATCTTCCAACTATCAAATGTCCCACTTCTATGCAAAAGAACTACATATAAGCTACTCTAGTATAATTGGACTGAAATTTTAAAATATCTTCATCCCAGTACTTATCAGTTCCTTCTAGGTTTTATTCTGTTTTTATAACACTCTTCACCATTAAAAAAAAAAAAGAAAAACTATCCTATGTTGAAAGTTTAAATCTCTTTTGCCTGTCTTCATTTCTACTTCTACTACCACAAAGTCCCGGTATTCATTATGATTTAGGTTCAGCTGGCAGTGACAGAAAACCCCAGGTAACAATGGTTTGGACCGGAAGCTCATTTCACTGTTGTGTATAGTAGGTCTACAGGCTGACTGCCTGGGCCCCACTGGATCAAGGGCACAAGCTGCTTCTAGCTTGTTCCCCTGGCATCCTTGCTATATAGCATTCACCTCATGGTCTAAAGGCGATCATCAAAGTCCAGCCGCCACATCTGCCTTCTAGTCAGTGAGAAGTAGGAAGTGGGAAGTGTCCCAGTCAGCTTGGGCTGCATACCAAAAATACCATAGACTGGATGGCTTACACAACAAACATTTCTTTCTCATAGTCTGGAGGCTGGGAGGTCTAAGATCAAGGTGCCTGCAGATTTGGTGTCTGGTGAGGGATTCCAGCCTTCTGGTTCATCCATGGCCCTCTTCTTGCTGTGCCCTCACATGGCAGAAGGGACAAGGGAGCTCTCTGGAGACTCTTGTATAAGGGCATTAATCCCATTCATAAAGGTTCCACCTTCATGACCTCATCACCTTCCAAAGGCCCACTTCCTAATACCATCACCTTGGGGGTTAGGTTCTCAACATATGAATTTTGGTGGGGGGCACAAACATTCTGTCCATAGTAGAAGGGGTGAAGAGAGAACCCTTTTTTAAAGGATACTTCCTAGAAGTCACAGAGGTCACTTTTCCTTACTTGATATTAGCTAGAATTAGTCCAACGCCACAGAATGCTTCAAGAGAAGCTGAGGACATAGTCTTTATTTCAGGTGTTCATGTATGGGTCCATGTACGGGAAGTAGATGCGGAGGACAAACATCTGAGAAAATGTGATAAGATATAGTAAGAATTCTGCCCAGTCCTCCTCTCGGCCAGCTACCAGGGTGGTCAAATGAGTGCGCACTTGGGTCCCAGGCCACGTGCTCAGCCCTGCTCCTCTGTGGCCAGTAAGGTTTTTAGTCTCTTAGGCCCCAAGTGTATCCTGGATCATTTTCCTCCCCTTGCCTACGAGGTTGTGTTGCTGCAGCCATGACAGTCTTTTGGGCACCGTCTCAATGATATTCTGAGGCTTCAGTTAAAAGAAATTCCAAATACAATTGCCTAAGCATGACCACTGGGTCGTATCTCCCTAAAGAAGTTGCCTGACAGAAAATTTTAAAGTGGGAAATGAAAGCATGAAGCAACTTGCCCTCGCGTCCGGGTTTGATTTCTTCCTTTCATAACTGGCTACATGCTAGCAGTACATCGTTCTGGGCAGGGACACGAGTAAAACGCTAGGCTTTCTTCAAGGCTTCTCCTCAAGTTTTCCTCCTTAGCACCCTATGCTAATGAGAGACATGCTGCCAGAAAGCCAGAAAGAGGCCACTTCTTCCTACTGGCACCACCTCTGGCCTGGGTGTTGCCATGGCTGTCTTCACAGCGAGCGAGGTCTGACCCAGGATCCCAGCAGCACTGGATGGATGGCAATTCCGTGGGGGTCAGACAGCAGAATTCCCTCGGTGTAAGTCCTTAACCAAGAAGGTTACCCGAACTAACAGGATGGAAACGATGTGCCTAGAATTAAACATCAAGAAACTATCGGCATCCTGCCAAATTAATCCGATATAAATTATTCCAGTCCTACACTATCCCTTTCCCATCAATCACAAAGAACAAACACCAGCCATGTACAAGCTCATTTGTGTGTGGGAAAAACACAAAGCATGCCAAATGTTGCCTAAATTCTAAGGGGATTTCTCTGCACTTTTTCTGAAGTGTAAACATATCTTTGACCTCCTTCCATCAAAATATACAATTTCATCTTTGGAATATATTTTTCCTAGAAGGCAAGTACTGTAAAAGCTCAAGGAGTACAAAAAAGATGAATGGGGGAAAAAGGTAGTTACCTGGCATATATTAGCCTAATCAATAATGTCAACAAACCAGCGAGAGTAAATATCATTATGGTACTATGTGTTTTCTTTCAAAATCAAACTGTATCTGAAAAACGCCAAGCCTGAAATAGGTTTACAGAAGATCATTTCAGTAACATGCATTTTGGCTCAAGGTTAAAAATTTAAGTAACCTTAAGGCAGGTAACAGAATTGATTTGCTTTTAAGATACAAATAGCAGTTCTGTGGTCACAAATCAATAATGGAGTATAAAATAAACTAACATCCTACTCTACTAAAAAATATATTCTTTTTTTTTTTTTTTTTTTGCGGTACGCAGGCCTCTCACTGTTGTGGCCTCTCCCGTTGCAGAGCACAGGCTCTGGACGCGCAGGCTCCGCAGCATGTGGGATCTTCCCGGACCAGGACACGAACCCGTGTCCCCTGCATCGGCAGGCGGACTCTCAACCACTGCGCCACCAGGGAAGCCCTATATTCTCTTTTTCTGAAGACTTGGTATATACAAATATGAAAACACTAACACTGCTGCCCATGGGGACTTCATTGTTTGTGTGTGTGTGTGTGTGCGGGGACAGGGGAACTTCTAATATGCCCAGTTACCCCGGTTAAAACTTCCTGTGAACACCCTTCGTATTGCTGTAACCTCAGTTCATGCATGGTCCTCCCTTCACAGGAGCTCAGTTATTCCTTGTGGCAATTCAGACTCCTCACTGCCAACCGAATGACACACTTATTACCTCATCATCCAAAGTCTGAACTATGAGCCGATCTGTGCCTCCGGCCTTCTCTTCCTTAGGATTAAATCAGTCAATGCAAGTAAAGTGCTCAAAACAATGCCTGGCACATAGTAGGTACTCCATAAACGTTAGCTATTACTATTATTCCTCTTCTCTTCCCCTTCCCTTCCCCTCCCTCCAATTCCCTTACATTCCACCTTACTTTGGTCAAAGAGAAGCATGTGCTCTTTTGCCAACAGGTCTCATACTTTTCAGGGTCCTTTGCTCACACTGTTTCCCCATCAAGAATGTCTTTTAAACCCCAGTCGCTACTTGTAGATACCTCTTTACTCCTTTTTCAAGATCCTTTTCAAATCCTACCTTCTCCATGAAACTTCCGCATGATCCCTCAAACAGAGCCCACATCTCTGGATGGCATTCATCACCTATGCCCTGGACTGGAGCATCACATATATTTGGCTTATCACCCCGTCCCCAATACATATCTATCTGATAAGCCTGCAAGGCAGAAACTTTGTTCTATGTGTCATCATATAACCCCTTTGGAAATAACCACACACCCTTGAACTGAAAAAGACGCTAAAATATGTTTAATTTTTTGAGGTGAAAGTAATTTTTGTGTAGAAAAAGTACTAGCCTTTTTACTTAAAGAACTAAAGGATATGTGTGCGTGTGTGTGTGTTTGTGTGTGTGTGTATTATCTATTAGAGCCACAAATACATTCTCATAAATCCCTAAGCTTGATATGACTCGGCTTTGAAATATATTTTGATGGAATGTATGTCACAAGAAGAAACTTTCTACTACTGGTGATTCTTTGCTAAAACACATTTACTATTTTTTACACAAAATGTGTTTAACATTTGAAACATATTTGTCATTTATCATAGTCTCAGAATGTCCCAAATTCTAAACTCAGTGCCAAACAGCATTCAAAACTAAATATACTACAGCTTTAACATACGTGTTTCACTATAATAATCATTAATAATTTCTTCTTATAGAAAACTCTTCTTTTCCCCTATTCACTGTTGGAGAATAAGATGTTTCAATCTATCAAATGCTCTGCTGGTAGACAGTGATGATGGACCCATTACCAAGGTTCATAGAAGAAGCAGTGTGCTCTTCCTGGATCAGTCTAGAAGGCCTTATAGAGAAGAGGAAGAAGAGAATATTTTAAGCAATCAGAAAGAGTCAGCTTGGCAGAGTAAGTGTGAACGCTGGTTTTAGGAACCTGGCCACCCCTATTCAGAAGACCTGAGAAACTCACATCTTCTTTATACAAGTGACCTTTGAATGAATGAAGGGGACAAGATGGAGCTGCAGAGGGAAAAGTAAGAGAAACAGTGTGAAGGGTATGAAGCAAAGATTAGAAATCCACAAGGCAATCAGAAACAAGCACCTACATACAAGGCGGCGCCAGAGGCAAAAGAAGAGCCCATAACTCCACATCCTCCATGGAGGCTGGCCTGGGGGCACAGAGCTGGAGGAAACAGGATTCAGAGACAGGCAACTTGGAATTATCCAGGGAAGGAAAAACGCAGCAAGAATAAAAAAGAAGAGCGAGACTTTCTTAAAGATATTTCTTTAAGATATTGCTTAAAGACAATTCGACCATCAATTTAAAATTTAAGAAGAGTTCTGGGAATTCCTGAAATGAGATATGTTCATAAAATATACACAAATAAACTAACACCACTAAGACTTTTTCTTTTGCTGCTACTACTGAGAGCTAACATTTATCAAAACACCCTAGGTTTTAGGAGGTAGGCTAAGTGCATTACATACATTAACCCAACTAAATTACCCAACAACCCAATTAGGTACGTACTATTCCTATCCCTAGCCTACACATGAGAAAACCAAAGCTTAGAGAGGTGACGTATTAGCTAGTATGTATCAAAGTCAGGACACAAAATCAAGTCAGACTCACCACAGTAAGATACGATATAGCATTGACCTTTTAGAAGCAATGGAATGAAGTCTCACAATGTTTCTATTTTGTTACAGTCACTGAAGGTTTTTACTGGTTTGTGCCATCTAAAGATACAAGCATGAAGTGTGTCTTTCAGAGTTCAGCGTTCCCGTGATGAACCCTGGACCAAGGAGACAGCTTGGACGAGCAAAGCACTCACCACCACGTCCTGCAAGTGAAGCACAGGCAGTTCTTTGCCAATAAATAGTCCACTTATGAAGTACAGATTCTAAACTGAGAAGAAATACTATCCAGAGCATGCCTTAAGGAAAGAAACTTGTTGCCACAGCTTGGTTCAAAGCCAATGTTAGCTAACAATTACATCATGTAGCTCAAGATAGCTTGCTGAAGAGAAACTCAGATTCAATGGAGCTGCAGGGTACTGTTCCTTTAGTTTTGGATATGGTGGGGGGAAAAGAAAGAAAGAAAAAAGTTATAAATACTTGAGACTATCCTCTGGGGAGAAAAAAACAACTGAAAGGATTCCATTCATAAGCAAGGCCATTTACCACAGGCTTCGGGATATGAAAATAAAAAGTAATCATTGGGGTCATTCATCGCTCTTGTATTATGTTCTGGGCACTTGATACACATTATTTAATCCTCACACACCTCAGCGGAAATGTTGTCCAAGCCTCAGTTGACAAAACTGAGGCTCAGCGATGTTAGGGAACTTGCTCAAAATCACAGACCTAGATTTGAACCCAAGGTCTGTGTAGCTTCAAAGTCCATGCCCTTTCCTCTATGCCACATAACCATTTCAGCACAAAGAAATGCAGAATTCTAGCTGTTCCCAGCCTCCTGGCAGCCCATCTAAGACCCAGCTGATGATGAAGGGTATTGCCCAGATACCAAAAATATATTTGGCAGACTTTGGAATTTTAAAACCTCATCTCCAATAGAGTCTAACCTTCCAAATTCATGAACCACTATTACCTTAAGATTGAAAGTATAATAGTTATGAAAATATAAGCAATGGGGAAATTTTTTAAGGACCAATTAATTAACTAGGTAAGTATCATAACTGATGTCTGTATTAAAAATTCTAACATATATTAAAACTCATTTCTTCTAGCTACAAAAATTTCAAACAACTTCATAAAAGAAGGCTTCCTGCAATAAAAAACGGAAGATTTTTACTACTTTTACAAAAACATATACCATTTTCTGAAACACTGTATTCATTTTACAATTTATCTAGTTCATTCCTTATCCATCTCTTGGGTTCTCAAATATCTCGTATTCTTAGTCCTCCCCACGTCTGAATTCAAAACATACCCCAGAACAAATAAAGTCTTGGGCCCAGCAAATCACATCTTACATGCTTTCATTTTGCTTAGATTTTATTTCAAATGGCTTCTGATAATATCAGAGACCTTTCTCTTCTATTACCAAAAGCTTTTCTGTGGCCTCATTTTGTGCCTGGAAATAAATTGGTATAATTCAATAGAAGTCAGCATTATTCCCTCAATCCACAGGAGGAATCTGTTTGAAGGGATGAAAAGGGGGAAATGAGCAGAGATATTATATTTTTTAATACACCATTTTAAGTTTTCATATAGAATTCCCAATTTTTTTTTTTTTGGTTGTACCAGGTCTTAGTTGTGGCAGGCAGGCTCCTTAGTTGTGGCATGGGAACTCTTAGTTGTGGCATGCATGCGGGATCTAGTTCCCTGACCAGGGATCAAACCCGGGCCCCCTGCACTGGGAACGCAGAGTCTTATCCACTGCGCCACCAGGGAAGTCCCCCATCTTAACTTCTTAAGAGCACAGAACCCACTACTCCAATTCTTCAGTCCCCTGTTTCAAACTCCTCTTGGGTGTTGCTGTGGGGAAGGGGTCTGAGCCCTGTTGGAAACCCTCCGAATGTAAGCTTCATGAGGGCAAGAACTTCGTTTGACTGCTTTGTTTACTGGTATATCCCAAATACCTAGAGAATGTCTGGCACATAGCAGCCACTCAAATATTTCCTGAATGGATGGATGCTTGGCTGTAGCTGCCATCTTTTTCTTAAATGCTGACCAAGTATGTCCAGTAAAGAGTGACCAGGGTAGGGTGAGGGGTCTGGAAGCCATATCATGACTTGAAGGCAATTAAAGACAATGCAGGTGTTCAGGTGCGAGAAGCAGGGATGCAGCTGGGCCCCAGAGAGGGACCCCTGCTCTGAGTCTTGCCAATTAGCTCTGAGTCTAGCCAATTAGCTCTGAGAGTTACCGGCCATGTGTCTGGGCAAGTCACTGGACTCTCAGTCTTCCCATCTTGGAAAGGGATGTTACAGAAGTGATATAAGGGTTAAGTGAACAAGAAAAGTGCTGGGCAAAGAGCTTTAGAAAGATAAGTTGCTCATATTTCTACATTTTGCTCCTTTTCACTCTTGGGGTGGGGGAAAGCCTCAGAGAAGAGATGATAGCTTTCTTTAAATATGTGAATGGCAATGTGTAAGAAGACAATGACTCCATATTATACTAGCAGATAAAACTACAAAAAAAGGATATAATATAAAAAAGAGTAAGACACTGACCCAACACAATGCAGCACACCCTAATAAAGAGTGTACCTGTCCATTAGAAGCTGCCTTCCAAGAAAGGTGTCAGATTTCTGTCATTTTAAAGGGAGGACAGGTGATTCAGAATGATTCAGAAATGTGAGGAACCAGGTCTAGTTAAACGGGTATTAGCTAAATTATCTGCCAGCTCAGATTCTATGATTTAATGATACAACGTCTTTTTTGTGGCTGATAAACTAAGTTTGTCATGATTCTCTGCAGATATAAACCAACAGTCAGAGAATAGGTAGTTAGTTTACACCAAAGTCCATATTGCCAAAAACCTCCCACCCCACTCAACGTCCTCATCTTCCCAGAAGTGATAATCATGTAAGTTCACGGTGACTAGAAAATTTTAAAAACCCACAAGATATGTCCTCATGATATCGATGACTTGGAAAAATGTCAAGGGGTATTACACCATTACATATCCCCTATTCAGATCAAATAAATATTGATTTGGTAAACCTTTCTCAAGTTTAAAAATTCACCTTATGCAACAAGTCTATTTTAGTGTTCGCAACTGTAATTCCTCTGTCTCTCCCCTTCCCCATGTACCCCTGCATGGAATATTTAACTCTGAGTAGTGGGTGATAAAAACCTCTACCAATGTACCTACCTATCACACATAAAACAATCTTCTACAAGACCAGAAAAGAAAAGCTCTATCATTCACCCACGTAGCCTAGAAAATCACAATATTAAATGCTGGGAATATTCAGATCACACACAAACAGGAGGTTTTACCTTTCTCATTTCAGCAAAATTTATCAGTCTCCACTGCCTTTATCCTCACTACTGTGTGCTTCCAAGACTTAAGGAAGTTGTGATTCATAATGTGAAAAAGTAGGATCTGTTTGGAGATGAGGCTTTAGTTGATCATTTTTACAAGAGAGCATTTTTGGCTGAATGAAAGGACAATGAAGCTAGCCTAAGAGACAAATATGAGCTCTAAGAAGCAGGAAAAGGACACTCTACCAAGACTGAATTTTGCTTCCACTCAGAGTATCTTTAAGAGAATAGGGAAATCTGGAAAACCTAAAAATTGATGGGAGTCAACTCCCATCAATAGCTCGTATATGGGTATTTCCCAACCTCTTTCTTTCTACGTGTCTTTTATTTTTATTTATTTATTTATTTTTTGCGGTACGCGGGCCTCTCACTGTTGTGGCCTCTCCCGCTGCGGAGCACAGGCTCCGGACGCGCAGGCCCAGCGGCCATGGCTCACGGGCCCAGCCACTCCGCGGCATGTGGGATCTTCCTGGACCGGGGCACGAACCCGTGTCCCCTGCATCGGTAGGCGGACTCTCAACCACTGCGCCACCAGGGAAGCCCCTAGTTAGAAAATTTTGACTTTCCTGCAGCTATGTCTGCAAATGTACAATCTCCAGCTCACTCTTACATAGTACACATGCCTATGAGGAATGGTTAGGCATGGTTCTGCTTAAAATGAAATGTATAGGCTTCTTCTGAGCCTAGAATCTCATGCTTTATTAAACTAGCAATGCATATATTATGGCTTTAAAGACATGGAAAATCCAATTCAGAAAATAATTGCAGTAGAAGTTCTGTTGACAAGAATACTAGAGAAAAATTACTTTCTCTGCCTTAAAACATTATTCTACATACATCATTTTGGGGAGGGCAAAAAAATAAAGAGTTTTGCATTCTTTTTTCCCCTTTTATTTCACTCAACAGAAATTATACTTAGTTCAATAAAATGAGTACCTTTCTTCCAGTTCTTGAAAACAGTCTGAATTCTGATTCATGCATGCAGAATTATAAGTGAAATTGTGTAGCTCCACTTTACTGATTCCTCTGGTCTAACATGTAATGAATTAAAATTGAATGTGATGAAGTAAAGCCCCGTTCCTAAAACAAAAGACTCTTGAACTTTCAATTACCATTGGTACCAACTACTGCAGCTGCTACCTGCACTCCTCACTAGTCAAGTTACCTCCACTTCGGTAATATCACCCTGCCCACCTTAGGCCACCATCATGTACACATTTCTCACCACACACAAGCATCGACCAACAACTATGAACAGGCCGGTGACGGTGAATCAATAGAAAGTCAAGTATTGGATTGCAACTCTATTAAATTCTTTCAAAATTGGGATTAGCAAAATGATGTGGGTTCTTGAAACTTGAAGGCTTAAAACCCTTATAAAAATTAATTTACTACCAGTTCTAGTAGTTCAACGAGATAAATAGTGCCTTATGCTTTCAAAGTCACTGGAACAATTTTTTTGCAAGCAGCGCATGGAACATGCCCTGCATTAGCAATGCAGTAAGAATAGAAAAATACTTTAATTCACCAGAATAACTTTTAAAATGATAATACTAGGCTGTTTGTCCTTCACATTTCTTTCTTACTCTGTAGCCAAAAAGATCAGAATAATGTAAATATGCTATTCATTATTCAGAAAGTTCATATGATCCATTTCAGTGAGATAAAATGCACTATCAACAGAAATTTTATGCAAAGTCTGTTCTTTTTTTGTTTGGTTCACTGAACTAAGTGCAAACCATCTGTTAGCTGTGATAATCAGAAAAAGTAAAAATTCAAACAGCTTTTTTTTGAAAGACAGCACAACAGCACTCCAAACAGAACTTGTTTAAAAGCACCACTTACGAGGTATAAATCCTAATGACTTTAGGTGGCTTAGAATCCATACGTAAAGTCTTTTTATTTTTAGGTTAAGATTACATTTTTCCATTTGGGGGCTAAAATATGCTATTTAATAAAAACTGTTCACATCACGAGCTTGTCGCTATTACTAAAATGTCTTATTCAAATATGTTAATTTCCAAGCAATTTTAAAATTAAAAACTTTCAAGTTAAAATTGTATTTTGATCCCCACTTATAAGATTCCTACCACCTAAGTAGTGTATTATAGTGATTATGATTTGCTTTTACAAAAACGGAATGGTCTGATATAAATCAGCGCTTTTGCTAAGTCAAAAAGCTTGAAATCAAGTCTTCACTCTGTTCCTAGCTGTCTTGACCTCAGATGAGTTACAACTCTTAAGATCTCACTTTCTTAACTATTAAAAGAGAGCTCTGAAATGTCATTCTCAGGAGCTTACTTCCCTTCCAAACCTGCCTAGCACCGTGCTTGGTACACTTAGAGCCGAGAACTCAATAACTGTCCATGACCACGGGGGCTGGAGGTGAAAGCTTCCAAACCTCAGAAATTGCCCACAAGACAGCTTTCGGTGTATTGTTAAGTTTAGAGAATGGAACACAAAACCTGCCAGCACAACAGTGTGTCACCATCTTTACAATGGTAGAACCAAATTTCCAGGATGCAGTGCCTTATTCATGTACTATCATCTAACGAAAAAATGATTTTGTTTTAAAGGTGGAATTCTAAGTTTCAGGAGAGTTTACAACAGGCACGTTTTCAAAGCTCTAGTACTACAAATTTTATCAACACCCGCTATTGTTTCTCCATGGCCTGTAAATGCGTTTTGCGCTATTTTCTTGATGAATACTGCACACAGATCCGACTCCACCTACACAACCACCATGTCACAAATGTAATGCATGTAAAAGAGGGCCTTTTTGCAACAAAACCTTACAGATCTTAACGACTTACAAAGCAAGTTTGGCAACGGATCAGAATTTCAGTAGAGAAACCAACTTAAAAATTCTTCACTCTGCTTTGCTATTATTCATTAGGCATGTTATTAAACAAACATGACACGTGAAAGGAAAAGCTTTCAGTTAGTTATTTTATACTTTGAAAACGGACAAGGCTCTGCAGTGATGCTTACATCTTTATTATGACCTCTTTAGTTCTATTAAACTATAAGTTTATTACATTTCAGAGATTTCTACAAGAAGATCCATGTCAGACTGACATTGAGCCATAAGGCGGGATTTCTAATGTCACTCGAAAGGTATTCCAATTTTAGATAAGAAAAGAGAGCATTGATTATTCTTTTCCATTCTTTCTTTTTCTTCCCATTTGTGTATATATTATACATACTCAATGACCTCAGTTTAACTTAGAATCAAATTTATTTCCTGGTCCATAGGTAGACATAGACATCTGTGAATCTCAGAATTTGGAGGAAAGAATTCTGAGAATTTTGGAGGAATCTGATGCCGGTGACAATTAAAGTCCAAAGTATCCCTTCAAGGCCAGGGAACTGCTTCCACCATGGCACCAACGGGAATGGTCATCACTGCGTTATCATCCAAGCTCTTTAACTCGGAGCACCGCACTGCCCCACCCGCCTCTGAGCCCGTTCTCAGCTCCTCCTCGGAGGCCACAAGCAATGTTATATCAACAACGGGAAAGGACGTATGACCGGGAAGGCCCCATCCTGCCCCAAAGTGTTCTCTCCTAAGACAGTTTTCCCACGGGTTGAAATGGCTTCTGAATTGCAGGGTTCTTTCTTATTCTGGGTTCCAGAAACCCTAGGTGTCCACTGGTTGGAATTCAGGGATTCTTGAACTCCCATGGGGTAGGGGCATTTTACATGCATATGTGTGGTTCTTCTTTCTTCTACTGAAGTAGAGACATTATTAGAATCAAAAGAAGTTGACATCTTTGATATCTTTGTATATCAAAGAATTCTAAGTACTACAGTACTTATACCAAAGAACTGTAAGTGCCATTGGTTCAAATACAGTTGATCAAAACTGTATGAGGGCTTCCCTGGTGGCGCAGTGGTTGAGAATCTGCCTGCTAATGCAGGGGACACGGGTTCAAGCCGTGGTCTGGGAAGATCCCACATGCCGTGGAGCAACTAGGCCCGTGTGCCACAACTACTGAGCTTGCGCGTCTGGAGCTTGTGCTCCACAACAAGAGAGGCCGCGACAGTGAGAGGCCTGCACACCGCGATGAAGAGTGGCCCCTGCTCACCGCAACTAGAGAAAGCCCTCGCACAGAAACGAAGACCCAGCACAGCCAAAAATAAATAAATGAATAAATAAATAATTTAAAAAAAAAACTGTATGAAACTTGTCATGAAGCCTTTCATGAGAAAAGACATATGTCAATGTAATCTTTTTCAACCTGAATCTCTTTAGTTCTCCCACCTGATGCACTTGTCCAGTCTTTTAGGAGGTACACAGTTACATTTCAGGGACTGCTTAAACAGCATGGGCCTCATGTTGTAAACATTAATATGATTCTACGAAAAAGAATATGATCTTGAATTTCTGCTCCAAATGTGTCTATGTAAATTCATAGTATAGGTTAAAAAGCCAAAGAGAGGAAACTATTCACTCTGAACACCATGAAGCTCCATAGAGACTAAAGTGGGAGCCCCACCGGCCTCTCTCATTCACCTCTTCAGACACATGCTCACACGGCACGGAGCTGGTGCTCAATACTTACTCCAAGTGCTGAGACGCGCTAAAAACTCAGCAGTGCCCTTTAATTTCAAAGGGATGAGAAAACTGAACTCTCAGTAAGTTTTACACTTGGATGAAGGTTGTTAGTCCTCTGTCAACTCCTTCCTGAAAGCCCAGATCACTGCGAAATGTCAAAAACTAAAAGCTGAAACAGCAATCTCACTTTGCCTGATTAATCACAGTCAATTTGACTTCGTTTTCTAGAATGAGCTGCCTTGGAACAAAGGTAAATTCCTAATGTCGCCCAAACACTCCAGAATGTTATTAAGCCCTCAGGATGGAGTGTCAAAGCTCAGCCTCCTTCTAAGTCTCATGAAAATATCTCCCAAACAATTGCTCAGATTACAACGGAATTAAATAAACCACTTAAATCTTTGTGTTGGATTGAAATACAAGTATAAAATTGTGTTTAATATGATAATTAAAGCACATAAAAAATCTATACAGAGTAGCCTGAATTTTTTTGGACACAGGCTTTTCCCAGAGGAATTCATGTCCAAGTTGATACAAACTATAAGGAAGTTTTCATTTGGATTTTTATCAGGACAAGCACCTAAGCAAATTGCAAATATCCTGTGGACTATAAGCCCATTGAAAAATAATAAGTATCCTTTGCTTCAAGATACCAGGAATGTTATGGAAGTGAATATAAAGGAATTTTAGGAGGAAAAAAAAATCACTGTCTAAAGAAAGCTGTCCTTCTGAACGAAAGGAAAATTTCATTCAGTACAGATGTTCTCTACTTAAAGGAAAAACACAAAGGAAACATTTGTGAAAATTTTATTTACTAATTTATTTAGGGGAAATTTAAAATTTTATTTATTCATATATCTTTTTTTTTTTTTTTTTTGGTGGTACGCGGGCCTCTCACTGCTGTGGCCTCTCCCATTGCGAAGCACAGGCTCTGGACACGCAGGCTCAGCGGCCATGGCTCACGGGCCCAGCCGCACCACAGCATGTGGGATCTTCCCGGACCCGGGCACGAACCCGCATCCCCTGCATCGCCAGGAGGACTCTCAACCACTGCGCCACCAGGGAAGCCCAATATATATCATTTTAAAATCATAATACAGTGAATATCAACCCACCACCCAACCCAAGAATCTAAAATGGATAATATTTATTGGCCATACATGAGCCAATAATGGCATGACAAAGTGTACTGCAAACAAAGAATTATGATTAAAGGAATTCTGAGCATCTGAGGTCCGTTAAACAAAAACCCTATGAAGTGATTTTTTACCTAGTAGAAATGGATTCACCCCAGGATTCCTTTAAATAAAGATTTGCCTATTACACTGAGAATGTAAGTCAATTGCCTGTTGCCCCCCCCACACACCACCTCTTGGGAACAATTATCAGATTTTTTTTTAAAAGGTACATTCACAAGAGCCTGAAATCTGGAAGGTGAAGCAGTGGTACCCAGTTCCATGTCTTCATTAAAAACCCTCCTTGTACAATAGAAGAGCTATGTTGAATATGACAGTAAATATATTTGGGGTTATATAATTTCTTTTAGAACATTTTTTTCTTCTTCTAGGTCAATGGTAGGAACTGAACCAAATGTGTTTCCTTCTAACAAAAGAACTTTCCCCTCTCTAACAAGTAACAGAAAAGTATCTCTTCAGCAACCAGCATTTTTTTATCGGTCCTTTGTCCATTCTAAACTGAAAGCCAAGACTGGAACCAACACTAAACTGTGGCTGGGGACTGCTTTCCTGGATTTCAGAGGGACTCCTGCAGGAGAAGCAAAAGTGGGAGGGATGGCTGAAGACCTCTTACGATTTTTATATTCCTGACAAGGCCCCTTATGGGTTTTAAACTCACTAAGTTTGTATAAACGCACTAAACTTAACCAATGTAACACTCAACTGTCAGAGTGAGAAGTTAAGATAATCTCATGTTCTTAATTTGACTGCACTTTTGGAATGACTTTATTCTTCAAATTTTCCACCTAAAATATAATCTCCTAATGTGTTTTAACTTTCCTCTAAGACCTTTCAGAATAGTTTGAATTCTCAGTTAAACATCATAATTTTCTTGAGTGTCAGGGTAATAAATGACAGACAGTTCTGCCAAATGATTAATAAGTATTATTGCCCCCTCCCAAAAGCAAATTTTTGTGAATAAATGCTCAGCCAGAACTCAAGTCTAAGTGATCCAAGTTTCACCAAAGAGCAACTGGAGGAGGAAGAGTGATAGTGGTTTTAACAGCAATAATATAGTAACCGTAATGGTGATGACAATAGTACCTTAAATTGATGGAGCATTTAGTCTATGTCAGGAACACAACACACATTATAAAAGAGAAGTTTAGGGCTTCCCTGGTGGCGCAGTGGTTGGGAGTCCACCTGCCGCTGCAGGGGACACAGGTTCGTGCCCCGGTCCGGGAGGATCCCACATGCCACGGAGCGGCTGGGCCCGTGAGCCATAGCCGCTGAGCCTGCGCGTCCGGAGCCTGTGCTCCGCAACGGGAGAGGCCACAACAGTGAGAGGCCCGTGTACCGCAAAAAAAAAAAAAAAGAGACGTTTAGAACAGACTGTTACCTGTCCTTCTGATACCTTCAGCTTTGTGTATGGCTCAATCAAATGGCAGCTTTATCATTCCCTTCCTGCTGTGTGTGTACTCGTTAACTCCTTCACTGGTGGTCAAAGCCCACAGAGACAAAGTCATTGATTTATTCTTCGCTTCTCTACAGACTCTCGATCTGGGCTGTATATATTTATAACACATATTCATCCAAAATGGATTAGCTAACCTCCGATCATGGAAGACTCCAAATGGATCATCTCCTAGGATATTCTTAGAATCAAAGTCTTTCCTATTCCAAGGGAATCCCAATGTATCAAAACAGTATTCAGTAATTTGTTTGTACATACAATTGCTAAAAACTATGATTTCGCATGCTACTTTCACAAAAATCAAATCCAGCTGTTTCCACCAAATGGATGCATTTTTTTTTTTTTTTTTTTTTTAAGAAACCAGCAGGATGAATGGGGGCTGGTGAGGGAGAAAAAGCAAAGGATACATACACTTTGGAAAAATACAATTTGCATGTGTTACGGAGATTACTTCCCACCCCACCACTCAAATATATTTCAAATTCTAGAGATTTTACTGTGATTTTTTTAAAGTAGAAATTGAATTGAATTCTGAAAAATCTTCCCCGAGTTCACATTGAGGAAGTAAACAAATAAGGCTGAACGTGCAAAGAGAACCAATTTTTTCCTTACAGTTCAATATATAATAACTGTTAATTCCACTAGTGACTATCATCATTATCATCATTTACCAGATGACAGCTGGATATCCAGAGCCAAGTGAAGAAAAGACCCTAACCCGTCAACTTTTATCTTCTAATTATGATAAGTTACCAACTCAGATAACATCTTTCTGCCCACAAAGGAGTAGAATGAATAAAAAGTGAGCTTGAAGGTTTATGTTAAACTTGACTTTTTGAAAAGACAAGCATCTGTTTTTAAATGGAAAGATCCATTAAAATCAAAAAAAAGATGGGCAACAGTAGAAGTATAAAATGAGAGCATCCTAATTACAGTATTGTTCAGCATCCCTGGCGACATCAAGCTCTATCCACGGTGATCATTAGGTCTCCACTGGAAGGCAGTGGGCTTTGATGGCATAAACAGCATTGTATTAGGTATGACTGTGTGAAGACTTAAAAGCCTTTGATGAAACCAGAGTGGGCGAAGGGAAGAAAAGAATTTTCCCCACAACTGTGGGAAAAACTAGCAAGAATCAACAAGGAACATAAAAATTCTTTGTTGTGTATTGTTCATAAAATATTCCAAAAATGAATATAACATAGTCAGCATTTTTTTTAAACTCCTAGAAGAAAAGTTATGAAATGTTCTTATCTTATCCACCTCACTGCCGAATCCCAGATGATACAAGTTCTGAACAGAGGCGCTAGTTAGTATGCAGCACTAGAATAGGTGTGAACGTATGGGTTTTATTTTTGTATTTTTTATTTTATTTTTGTAGTGGGATAAGGAGAAGGCATAAAATTAAATACATGACATGTGCAGTACTAAGTCATCACATAGGACACGCAGCTGATGTTTCAATCTTGGATGTAAGAAACTTCAAGATTTTCAACAAACTATTCATGTTCGTACACACCCAGAAAAACCGAGAACCACAGACTTTTCGGAGGAAAGATATTGGAAGTAAAAGTCTAAATATGAAGAGAAGAGATGTGACCCACATATTCAAATCCAGATTTTTAAATAAAAACCACATTAACTCAAATCTTAAGTCAACACTAATTGTACTTACCAATGAGAAGGTTAACAATGGCGGCAGAGGCCATTCTCAGAAACATTTAAGGTTTAAAAGAGTCCACAGGCATTTGAAAAATAATAGCATACTGCTTGTTTCCACAGATTAATATATAAGTTATTTTTACTAAATTGGACAAAAAAAATTAGTAGGTAAATCATGCTCTGATTATCTTAACTCAGCTAGTTAGAGCCTGATCAACTAGTTAGAGTCTGGTGGAAATGAACCCCCAGTTGTTGGGGGTTCTTAGAAAATAGCCAGAAATGCAACGAAAGGGAAATATAAGAGTCAGGACAAATTTGTTACTACCAGTAAAACAGAAATGCCAAAGCACATGTGCTTTTGATGATGGAACGGAAAGTAACATCATCTTCATATTTCAGAGAATGTGTTCCTTGTTTGCTTCCTGGTGTAGAGAGTACTGAAGTCATCTGTTTATAGGTGTTGTTACTTTACATAAAATTACAACAAAATAAATAACTACTCTTAAAATCCATCAATGGAGGGTTTCCGGAATATAAAAATAATTGTAGAATCTCTCCAAAATTGGAGCTGCATACTACTTTTCGATGTCTAATGCTGAGTACAGAGTAGGGACTCAGTACTTTCCAGTGAAGGAATATACCTTTGAAGACAGACATAACACCTTTTTTTTTTTTTTTTTTTTTTTTGCGGTACGCGGGCCTCTCACTGTTGTGGCCTCTCCCGTTGTGGAGCACAGGCTCCGGACGCGCAGGCTCAGCGGCCATGGCTCACGGACCCAGCCGCTCCGCGGCATGTGGGATCTTTCCGGACCAGGCCATGAACCCGTGTCCCCTGCATCAGCAGGCAGACTCTCAACCACTGCACCACCAGGGAAGCCCCCACCCTTTTTTAAAGTATTAAAATCAGTGGCCTTCACTCAACAATAAGGAGCACATGTTATGTGCCAGACATTGAGTTAGCCTGTAGAATGAAAAGCTATTAAAACAGAAAACACGGGCTTCCCTGGTGGCGCAGTGGTTGAGAGTCCGCCTGCCGATGCAGGGGATACGGGTTCGTGCCCCGGTCCGGGAGGATCCCACATGCCGCAGAGCGGCTGGGCCCGTGAGCCATGGCCGCTGAGCCTGCGCGTCCGGAGCCTGTGCTCCGCAACGGGGGAGGCCACAACAGTGAGAGGCCCGCGTACCGCAAAAAAAAAAAAAAAAGGCAGAAAACAATGAAAAGAACAATATCATTATTTTTTTTCTTATCCAGGCTATATTTACATGATTTTGAATATTCAGAGAAAGGTGTAGGAATAAGTTAACCACTTAAGTCCTCAAAATCATTTAGACAAGAGGTATCATGTAACTGAAATCTTGGTTAACTGAGTTTTTCAGTATTCAGTTGGGTGACAAAACATCCAAATGGGTACATGTTACTAAGTATGTGAATATTCAGAAATATACTCAACTGAAAATGTTGCTTTTGTTCTAAATGTCTGACATGCAGTAAGTAGTCTACAAGAAGCCAGTCTATGAAATCAATGTGTTCATATCCTGCTTGGGGAAATAATAAAACAAATAGCAACCTACCGGTATCTTCAAGGTTCTGTTTTGAAAGTTGGTCACTTAAGGGCATCAGAATAAAACCAGCAGATGGCTCTGAACACTTAAAAAATACATACATGTATAGAGAGACAGATATGGATATATGGAGCAGCAAGCAAATATAACAAAACAGAAGGGAAGACAGAAACTAAGCTAAATAGAGAAGTCACAAAGGAAAACTATGAGGGAGAGTCCACTTGAAAAAGTAGGGCCAAAAAAGAGAAGAAATGGCCACAGACAAGGGCCCCAGGTCTGGCCAGAAGAGCCAGGAGAACCAATGATAAATTACTCAAGGCAGCCTGAGAAGAGAACAAGGTAGGCCACCTAGAAAGGAAACTAGGCACCTCCACTCTGAGAAGGTGAGCAGGTTTGCAGTAGAAAGCAAGAAATATGAACTTCAAAATCCTTCAGACACATATGTCCCAATGACAAAAACGTATGAGCGCACAAGACGAAAAACTCCAGAGTATTTTCAGACTTTTAAAACTCCAACAGGTACCATGTCTTCCCTTCCAGCCTCTAAATCCAGGGATAATGATTAGAGACTTTGGAATCTAAAGGGCTTTAGTAACAGGTTAAGCTAAACGAGGCCAAGGATTCTGCAAATTGAATCCTTGCAGATACCATGCAGAGTTTTACTCTGGTTTCCAAGGCCACGGCACACCCAAAAAGACTAAGGTAAATGACATTCCCCTAGTCAAGGCACAGTGCAGAAACCAAATGAGGGGCAAGGGAGGAAACTTGAAAACTCCTAATATGTTCTATTTCACTGAGAAATCATTCCATGTCCAGCTTTAGTGAGATTAAAAGAAAAAAAGGATTTAATATTACAAAAAGGAAAAAGCAACGATAATCATATAATTAGCATATTCTTACCCTGTACATCTTCTAGAAGATCACAAGCACAAATGTTTGCAATTTCCTAGGGAAATAATTATTATTAATGCTGAGGCGGAAGAGCAGTGACAGAAGTTCTAAAGACTGCCTAGGGCAAGAATAAAAAAGCATCAAGTCAGAGGCCACAGACACACTGACTTCGTATCTCAAGTCCCCGCCGGGATTCAGATAGCTCTACTTGAATAAAATCTGACGATATCCCCTAGTTAAAAGGATGAGTGTTTCTGGAGAAACGACTAGATAAATCTTATCCCCAGTTGTAAACGCTTTTTTAAGGCAGTTCTGCATAAATATTTGAGAGTTTGAATATTTGAACATTTTTACTCCTGAAATCTGGGTACTGTTTGCACTTCAAAAGACTGATATAACTCTGTGAGAGGATTTCTTTTCAATATCTTTAAGATACAATCTCTGAAAACGTTAGTCCTTGGATTGGATCTACGCATACCCAGAACTTGCAAAGCTCTCCGGAGGAACGGGTACTCTGGGGTTGACCGGCAGAGTTCCTAAACGTCAAGAATGGTATTTGGAGTTCAAGGTTGAAGGCGGCATGAAATAGGCTTAAAAGAGTATAGCCCATCTCAAAAGGGTTTAAAACTGCACCCCATTACTTAAAAAATACCCCAAACAGACAGCACGACGGGCCATTTTACCTGTCCTACCAGTCCCGGGCAGGTCAGGGTGTGAAAAGACTTCCAGAGCTCCGAGCGGTGTCCTATACGTAACCCAAGAGCCTCAAGCGAGCGGCAGGCGACTTCGGGGACCCGCCAGTGCGCAGGGCGGTGGGGGGAGGCCCGGCCGGTCCTCCCGCACGAGGGTGCCCAGGGCCCCTCGGGACCAGGGCGGCCAAAGAGAACCGCGGCGTCGCCGTGCCAGACCGCCTACCGGCCCCCGCGACCCGCACGGCGGCCGCGGATCCCGACGCCCTGGGGGCCGCACGGGGCGAGGCGAAGCCCGGAGCGCGGCCCCGGGACTCTCCGTCTCCGAGGGGCCGGAGCGTGGCCTCCGGGCAGCTGCGCGCAGCTGGACGCGGCCCCGGGCGCCTCCGCCCCAGCCCTTCCCCTCAGGCTCGGCGCCCAGGCCGCCCCTCGCCTGCGGCCCCTCCGCGCCGCCCGACCCTCGGCAACTTACTGGGGCAGCGCGAGGGACGCGACGAGGGGCCGGGGATGGGCGAGCTGCTGGAGAGTGTCGGGGGCCGCGGCTCGGGGAGGCTGCTGGAGCGGCCGCCGCCTCACTGGTCCGCGCCGAAACGAGCGCCGGGGCAGCCGCGCTGCAGAAGGCGGGCTGGGCAGGTGGGCGCAGCTTGTGTAGCCGCGCCGGGGGCGGGGCCTGGCCGGGGGGCACCGCCTCCCCCTCCAGCCCCCGCGCTCGCCGACCCCCAACCCGAGCCCGCCTCCCGCCCCCGCCTCCCGCCCCTACAGTCCAGGCCACGCAGCCAGCCCTCGGGGTAGGAGGGTCGGGCTGCAGCGCCCAGCAGTCTGTCTACGGCCCGGTGCACTTGGCCGTGCGCTCGGCCGGGGCTAGGCCCGTGGGCGCCGGCGGGCGGGGGAGGCCGAGCTCTGCCGGGCGGCGAATTCTTGCTTTCCCTGGAGGTCCCAGCCTCAGGGGCATCGCCGAGGCTGCTTCTAAGTAGAGTTCCTCTAAGTGGGATTTTTGTCCCTGATTTATTTTTTATTCTGAGAAGAATTTGCAAGTAAGAAAGTAATGATAATAAAATATGTCAAGGACCGTAATAAATAGAACCCAGATGGGCGTGCTTTGTCAAATAGTACTACTTCACCAGTAAAAACCGTAAACCGTTTATTACAGTGTTTAGTTGCTAGTTTGAAAATCCCGGTAATGTGAATAGGTAGTCCTGATGATTTAGGGGTGGGCTTATAAGAAAGTGACATTTGCTGTTTCTGAGAGAGTAGTAAGAGTTACATGACCAAGCTTTCTCAGGCTGTGCTGTTGTTTACTTTAGGGGTCTCTGATAAGATTAAAGACACAATATGAAACTGTTCATTTTAATCCAGAAGGAGGCCAACACTGGCACTGAATTGAATAGTGAGTGTATATTATTGTTTCTGTTTGATAGAAAGACCTACCTTATTTTTTTCGTAGTGTGGTAAACATCTCTATTCATCTACCAGTAATGCTCTTCACTTTGGCAAAGTGCCAAATTCATATTGAAGAATTATATGTACATTTTTCATGTGATGTTCTAAATCATTCTTAACTTCTCTGAGACATGTGTTCCCAAGAGAATCTGATTAAAGATTTATGGCTTCACTCCAGAAACTGGTCCATGTACAAAATCTCAATGACTATTTCAGAAGTGCATGTACCTCATGAAGCCATTAAGAACCCCATTAAAGAACTGGAAATCTAAATAGCAACATGGCTACAAGAGTATTATCTGTCCTAGTAAATGTCCTAAGTAATAGAGACACTGTTAATATAAACTTACTTTTATTCCTTATGCAAATAATTATTAATGACATTGAGGAAAATGATACGTATAGACTCTGACACCAAGTTCATTCAGTCCCACAAAGGCTAAGAGGCATTGTACAGGGGGGTGAAGACTCAAGACCCAAGAGTATTTGTCTAATTTCTAAAGGTTAAGAACACAATCTAAATTTTTTTTACCTTTTTTTTTCTTTAATAGAGATTGCTATTTTTTAATTTATGAGATTATTTCCCCGCATATTTTTATTTAAACATCGCGAAGGGACAGTCTGTAATTAGGTTGCAGAACAATGATTGGGGATAAACTAATCTATTTGACATTTAGAAACTGCCAATTTAGTCAAAATACCAATCTTTGAGTTTATCTAGTAATCTGCCCCTCTGATTTTGGTACTTCCTGAAATAATACATGTGTCCATGTGTGTGAATAATAAAAGCTATTTCATCTCTAAGCAAAAATGAACAAGTCCTTTCTAACAAGCACAATGTTTGATGAATATCTTGACACAGTAGAAGTTTTTTTTTAAGTTAATTTATTTTATTTTTGTCTGCATTGGGTCTTCGCTGCTGCGCACGGGCTTTCTCTAGTTGCAGCGAGCAGGGGCTACTCTTCGTTGTGGTGCACGGGCTTCTCACTGCGGTGGCTTCTCTTGTTGTGGAGCACGGGCTCTAGGTGCGTGGGCTAAGTAGTTGTGGCTCGCGGGCTCTAGAGCACAGGCTCAGTAGTTGTGGTGCACGTGCTTAGTTGCTCCACGGCATGTGGGATCTTCCTGGACCAGGGATCGAACCAATGTCCCCGGCATTGGCAGGCGGATTCTTAACAACCGTGCCACCAAGAAAGTCCCACACTAAACGTTTTGATTTATATATTCCTTTTCCTGTTTACAATTATTTGTTAACTGTGAACCCCGTAGCTCATCTTTGGTTATTTCTCAAATGTTAAAATGTATTTACATGTAGAAACAATAGAAGATCCACAGATCTGGTATGAGTCTTTAAGACTGACTCTGAGAGACAAAGGATATTAGAATCGAACATTTAGAAGTAAAATGTTTGACATGGACTAAGCTATTTTGACATCTTCATTTGCATTTCTTTTAGCACTACTCTATTCCTGTTATAGAAACAGAATTATTGTCTTCTCCCTATTTGATTAATCGTTTCATCCACCTCTGCCGCACCTGTGTGGAGTACTGTACAGTGATCACTTTTCATTTTCATCTGTCAAACTTCCTGCTTAGAAATGAAACAGAAAATCCAAGTTAGTCATTTTCAGCAGAAGGAGTAATCTAGGTTGTTGTCTTCCAAAGATTTCAGAAACATTTGTACATGTCTGAACTCCTAAGGTTTTATGAAATTACAGGAAAATTCAAGGGACTTTTGTAGCTCAATAAATTCCACACCCTGTACTCCTACACTTGCCAAACACAACCCAGAGTAAGTCTCACATCCACGAATAAGGGATTTACTTTAACTATCAAGGCTGAATGAGTTGATTCTTATTAGTTCTAATTTTGACTCCATTATCCCCAAGCTATTTCAGTAAAGACAAAGCTAAAATCCACCAGTTTTTAAAAAATGGTTGGATACTAGGTATTGAAGCTTGTTTTATAGTTGAATAAATAGGCTTGAAAGAGAAAAAAGTCTTGGATCAGAGTTCAGACCACTAGATTTTCAAGTGCTTTCAGGCCACTGTTGTTCTCCATTTCCCTTTCAAAAACATGTCAAAAATTAAAGGTGATTTTCCACACATTCCATAGTTACCCATCTCTTAAGATACACAATAAAATATTGAAAAAATACAATAAGCCCTTCTAAGACAAATTATCTTTTAAATTTGTATTTTTCTACTTGTCTTTTCACAAAGACCAAATAATGGTTTCGCAACGGTTTTCAGTTCTGCACCGCTCTCCCTATGAATTTCCCTACATCCTGCCACTCAGCTTGTTTCTGGGTTTTCTTTACATTGGCCATTAATCAAGAATCGCCCAGAGCTCCACCCGTTCCATGCTGGTCTCTGTTTCCTTCGGCCAGGATTCCTGCTGGGACTGTATCTGCTGAAAAAAGCCAGCCTTCTCGATCCAAACATCTCCAGTCAGCCTGTTGCTCTAAGGATTGAAAACCAGGGAGGGGGTCAGGAGAGAGCTCAGCTGATGTAAATCCTTCTCTGTCCCTCCACCTTGTCAAAGGTTCTCACTGCTCTGGCGATAGCTTCCTAACCATGTCCAGTGGATTTTCTCAGTTTTCAACTGCCTCAGATTCTCTCCGGCTTTCTATCCTTTTGTCTTGACATCATTTTCCCCCTTGGCTTTCGTGATCTCTTCATTTTCTTCCTACCATCCTTACAACTTGTGTCCTCCTTGCTAACTATGGAACTCCTAAGAGTAAATTCTTGAATCATTTTATCTTCATCCACCTTCACAATCTTAGTTGTTATCCATTCCTAAGGCTCAGCCAACTTGATGGCATCTCTCCCAAAAGCTACTTTGTGAGATCTTGTCTTTGCTCCCAACTGTGTCTCTGGGGAGATAAACTTGCAAGTACTTGAAATTATATGATTGAAGAAAAATCCATCTCTTCCTTAGACTGATATCTCTCTCCAGCTTTCTTCTTACTATTTTTCTGGTACTCTTTAAGTTATACATTCTCCTGGTAATAACCTTAAATTGTTATTTACGGCTCTCTCCTTTACTTTTTTTTATGTTCCATCAGTCATGCAGTGCTGCTACTCTTCCTCCGTTGATTCTGTATTACAGAAACAATTCTTTCTCTTGATTCCTAATCTCCGTCTCCCTAATCTCTACCCTTATCACTTTCTTTTAACATCTTTATTGGAGTATAATTGCTTTACCATGGTGTGTTAGTTTCTGCTTTATAACAAAGTGAATCAGTTATACATATACATATGTTCCCATATCTCTTCCCTCTTGCATCTCCCTCCCTCCCACCCTCCCTATCCCACCCCTGTAGGTGGTCACAAAGCACAGAGCTGATCTCCCTGTGCTATGCAGCTGCTTCCCACTAGCTATCTATTTTACATTTGGTAGTGTATATATGTCCATGCCACTCTCTCACTTCATCCCAGCTTACCCTTCCCCCTCCCCGTGTCCTCAAGTCCATTCTCTACGTCTGTGTCTTTACTCCCGTCCAGCCCCGAGGTTCTTCAAAACCTTTTTCTTTTTTTTAGATTCCATATTATCCTTATCATGTTAAGACAAGTTACTGCAGTCTTCTCAACAACTCATGGTGCCTTCTCATCGATTATAGAATCAAACTAAACTCCTATCTTGTACAGACCCCATCAGTATATCTTCTTGACTTAATCATGTGTCCAAGATGGTAGCCACTTGCCACGTGCACCTCTTGAGTGCTTGATTCATGACTAACCTGAACTGAGATGTGCCGAAGAGTAAAATCTACCCTGAATTTCAAAGACCATACGATCAAAGTCATGTAAAAATGGCTCACTAATAATTCTTTCACATGGATTACACGTTGAAGTAATTGGAATTATTGGAATTATTTTCACCTGTTTCTTTTGACTTATTTTTCTATGCGACTGCTAGAAAATGTTAAGTTACAAACGTGGCTCACCTTGTATTTTACTGGACAGCGCTGCTTTAGACAATCAACAAGCCTGTTCTGGGCTAAGCAAGATGCAACAAATTTTTTAAAAAGCACGAATAATCCACCCCTTCACAACCCAGCTGGGGGATAAGACATTGAAAATCAATTATTGACACAACTGGTAGGAAAATGCCAAATGACTGAAGAAGAAAATTAGCCCTATGGAAGCTTAAAGGAGAGAAGTGGTCAGGAAGCCTTTTCTGAAGAAGTGGAATTTCAAAAGATCCTTGAAGGACAGATCGATTGCTTTTCTGCAGCTGTGGAAGAAAGATAAAGCCATTCTGGGACAGAGGAGGTGGGAAAGCACTGAGGAGGCTTGGGGTAAATGCGTAGACCATTGGCTGGGGTGAGTGCCATGCCCTGGAAGGGACTCGGGTCTCTGTGTGTCTCTATGTGCTCAGTCACCTCTAGGATGACTTCTTGCCTGCTTTTCACCATTCTCTGTCCCGTTGCTTCCTTCCAGGCTTTACCATACTCAGGACCTGAAGCTAGGATAAAAGGTACATGCACGTTGCCAGCCAGATCTTTACCTTGCTTCTGACGAAGTTTCCAGAAAGCGTGCTCCAGTGTAGGCTCCCAGACAGTGGCACCGCATGGTGTGTTTTTTTTGTTTGTTTTTTGTTTTGTTTTTTTGCGGTAGGCGGGCCTCTTGCTGTTGTGGCCTCTCCCGTTGCGGAGCACAGGCTCCAGACGCGCAGGCTCAGCAGCCATGGCTCACGGGCCCAGCCGCTCCGCGGCATGTGGGATCTTCTTGGACCGGGGCACGAACCCGTGTCCCCTGCATCGGCAGGTGGACTCTCAACCACTGGGCCACCAGGGAAGCCCCGCATGGTATTTTCGCTGAGGAAATGTTCTCCCGCGCTGGGGAAACCTTTGAATGGAGGGTCCGACCCAAGTAAAGAACAGAACTCAGTGTTCATTTAAATTGCCACCTATCTATGTTGGCCAACCATTCTGATTTGCCCAGGAGTGTTCTAGTTTCAGCACTAAAAGTCCCAGGTCCCAGGAAACCCTTCAGTCCCAGGGAAACTGGGATGGTTGGTTCCTTTTACTTCCTCTGCCTTTTTAGTCACTACTGTGATTTCTGAGACAAAATGACAGATAGTACAATTGGGTTGAAAAGGAGTGTGGTTGCTTTCTCTGGTCACAGCAGTGCTGACTTGACAGCATTTTTCCTCAGCCTTGGTTTTGTGATGTCCTGGGGGGGTCACAATTCTTCATGTTAAATTCATTCAACTTCCCTTTTAAAAATGTGTCACTGGATACACCCAGTCAAATAGAAGGGGGATACTTTAGTTCCAAAAAGTGGGAGTAGACAGAGTCCTACCTGCAAGTAACCTTACCTCTTCATTGGAGCCTAATCATCCCAGTCAGTTCCCTGTTACTTCCTCCTGAGCCTCCTTCTGGGCCCTGGGAAGTCATGCTCCTCTTGTAAGTCCCATTCTTGTTCTCAAGGCCTGATAGCTAAAGGACGTCATCCATACGAAGAGAAAACACCTAGATGAGAAATTCGAGAAGCAGATGCAATTCCAAGTTCCGGCAGGAAAAGGGTTACCTGATTTAAGAAGTCTCCTGTCCCAAAGGAATGAAGCAACAATGGTGAATGGGTAGGTGATACTGACCTGAAGATAAGGTCTGAAGATAAGATACTGACCTGAAGATAAGATACTGACCTGAAACCTTTCAGATCATACCATCTACACCATATATTCATAAAGCTTAGCTGCAGTAGAATCACTTACCCAAAAGTTCTTGCACAAGTCTGAAAAAATATCCAAATTCTAATTTCCACTTAGCAACTACCTCTTGCACGGTGCTGTGAATTCCAAGTTGCAAAACTTGGGTCTCAAAATACTCATGTGGAAAATGTTAGTATCTACCACCTTCCAGGGCTTCTGTGTAGCCTCATCAAAAAATTAAATACTTGGAGGTCAAACAATGAAAAGCAAATTAACCTCTGGTGGTGGGGGGTAAGGGAGAGGGACAGTTGGTTCCTTGCTTAGCATGACTTTGATGTTTTACTGTCTGGCTTGGGCTCCATCCCTTAAAAGATCCATCCCTTAAAAAGCTCTATGAGTTGGTAACCTGTTCTTAAAGACCTCAGGGGATGAGAGCTTCAGAGAGTATACTTCTTTTTTTTCTTTTTTTGCGGTACGTGGGCCTCTCACTGTTGTGGCCCCTCCCGTTGCGGAGCACAGGCTCTGGACGCGCAGGCTCAGCGGCCATGGCTCACGGGCCCAGCTGCTCCGCGGCATGTGGGACCTTCCTGGACCGGGGCACGAGCCCGTGTCCCCTGCATCGGCAGGCGGACTCTCAACCACGGCGCCACCAGGGAAGCCCCAGAGAGTATACTTTTAAAGCTCCCACCTCTTTTACTTTTATATTTGGATTGGCACGAATTGATGCCTCTCAGCAAATTAAGCAGTCTTTTGTGCCTTTTGTATCCTAGACAGAGAGGCAGTCTGTTTTAATGACGAGCAATCTGGTACGCCGAGTTTCTTCATACAAGTCAATGTTGGTTTACTCCGTCCCAGGGAGAACACCTGAGTTCTTCCTCGGTTGCATAGAAGAGTTCAGAGTGCTGGCTCTCACGTGGCTTGTTCCCTAGTCTCTACCGTCACATCTGGCCGCATAAGAAACTGTGCATTTTCTCCAGAAGCTTTAGGGGAAATTGCCCTTTTGTGCTTTTGGATCTGGATAGAGAGCTTGTACAGCCAGGCTAAACCTGAGTAGGATCCTGGTCTAATTTGGAAGGCACTTCAGTTCTGCCTGGGTTTTCATTTTCATCTTTCCCAAAATTTAATTCTGGGGAAGAAATCATGAACTAAAAAGATATAATTACATACAGATGTGCAGTAAAAAACACAAACTAATCCTACTGGTTGCTAAGTTAGCTAAATGTATGATTTTGAGCAAAAAGTTCTCAATTGCAGTTTTTTCACTTTCTTTTTCCTGTGAAGTGGGGATAATAATACTTCCTTTAACTTCTCCAAAAGATTGTGAGGGTGTTACACAGGTAAGCAAAAACACTGTGAACAAGTTAAGTCACTCATTAAGGTTTGGCATGGTTCATACCCCATCAGTCTAAAATTCAGTTCCAAATACAATTTAAAGTTAAAAATCCAACTCATTTCTCAGGCTATGCATGTAAACCACGTAATGTAGCATTATCTTTAACGTTACATTGAAACGAATAAAATAAAGTTTTAAATAACTGATACTTTTAAGCCAGGTTGATGTGTTCAAGCAATCTTCCAACAATAGTTCTATCTTTGGGGTCATCTTCCCTGTGTCAGCAGCAGTCATCGCCAGAGTGTGACCCATGACCTGTTAACTGGCCGAAAGGACCTCAGCCTGATGATCATAGTGCTTTCCCTTCTGTTGGCCCCTGTGTTGACCTTCTTTCTAGCCTTCTTACAATTCAGGGAAAGTTAGAGCAAAAAATAACTAGCAGAAGAAAAATAGGAGAGAAGAAAAAAATCTTGAAATTACAACATTTTAATTTTAAATTCTCAGTCATTTCACAGCCTATGTAGGTAAGTGATAATTATTAAAAGTATACAAAAATACATTCCCATTTATTATTAAATGCATCTAAGGATGAGTCTTAGGAAAATCTACTGGGGCCCCACGTCTAACGCTGCAATCTCAGCCTCCCAGCAAGGCCAGGCAGGTAACATCAAACTTTGAGGCTAGCTGGGCATCAGACGATAGTGGGGTGCGGGGAAGGAGGCTATAGAACTGAGAAAACATTCAAATACAAAACTTTAAACACTGAGCCAGATAGGCAACACACAAATACAGGCTGAATTAGTCCCCAGGCAGGGCTGCCAATTTTCCACATCTGTTCTAAAGGTTACTCATATAACCGTGCAGTCAACTGAAATGATTTATTAAAATTATTTTTTAAACTACATTCACTATAGGCATAGTGGATATTTAATTGTCTGTACTATTCTAGTACGTTATTCCTTTTAAGGTACAGTTTCACATTTTTTTTAAAGGAAATACAAAGTTTAGTGTAAATTTCTTTCAAAAAGTTACATAAGCATATTTCCCATGAGAAACTCCACTTGTTCGTGTGGGAAACTATACAAAGGAGTTTATTAGCAATAAATTGTGCATGGTCATCAGAATAGCAAAGTAATCTTTTTGAACTGAGTGCATATTCTAATCCTCCTGTATGAATTATGTGAATAAAATCTTTGAAGAGTTGTTGAGGAGGCAGTCTTGGCTAAATTGAATTTGACAGTGCCCCTTTATCTAGTTCCAATGTGATTAGACTATGGGGTGCATATAGAATCATAGAGGATACTGCTTTAAAATATGGTGCAATGAGTACATTCCAGCATTAGATAAAGCAACTCAGGACAGTGAACACTGCATTGAATAAAAGTAACTTCAACATCCACAATGTAACGTTTCCTTTTTGGGGGGAGGGGTTCAATTTGATAGGCTGTTTCACATCATTTTATTTTTATGAAAGTTTGACAGTAATATCCAAGGGGGTAAACATCCATTTTACAACTATATGTTTTACATCCTTAAGTTCCAGCCGGTTGTGCCCTGCTTGACCCCAGGAGGTGCCATTCTCATGGACAACAATGTGAAAAGCATCCCTGGGATTCAGGCAAAGTACAATGTACACAGCCTTAAAGCAACCTCACTGAAGATTCAAGGGGTAAACAACTTGTTCTGCATAGGCATGTTTCTCAAAGAGCAGAACTTTGTCCACTTAAGTACCCAAATTTAAAACACCTGTGTGGGGCTTCCCTGGTGGCACAGTAGTTGAGAGTCCACCTGCTGATGCAGGGGACGCGGGTTTGTGCCTCTGTCTGGGAAGATCCCACATGCCGCGGAGCGGCTGGGCCCGTGAGCCATGGCCACTGAGCCTGCGCGTCCGGAGCCTGTGATCCACAACGGGAGAGGCCACAACAGTGAGAGGCCCGTGTACCGCAAAACAAACAAACAAACAAAAAAATCTGTGTGTATGTACATAATTGTAAATAAGCACTTTAAATGTTTTTTTTAAATCAGTGTACAATTTCCTGGATCCTTAGAGAGATGATGCAGATGAAATTTTCTTGTACCTTTGGGTCACGATTATGAGGGTGCAAATAATGAGAACACTGTTTGTAATGTGTGTTACCCCCGTGGTTATTGAAGTGTGCATGGTATTTTTAAAATGTTATGAATATGTCTTTAAAGAAAAGACAATATTCAAGGACTCTATCTTAGCTTGGATTTCCCCAGAAACCAACACGAGACAAGGATTTGACTGCAAGAAATTTATATGGGAGGAATAAGGAAATAGGGAATTAAGATGGGGGAGGGAAGGAAACTAATAAAGGGTGTTGTCAAAAGCATCATGTTGACAAGTGGCGCTTAACCCTTTGGGAGACAGTGTGGATGATGTGTCTCAGAATTCTCATTGAGGGAGAGGGAAATGGGACACATACACATCAATTCCATCCCCTTTGATGCAGGGCTTCTCCTGGGGACTGTTAACTCTCCTCGAACACGGACAAACAGGCTGAAATGGCCAGAGAAAGACCTACAAAGGCACACGAAGGACCTTGTCATCGCCGTCCTCGTTATGTCATAGCAGCCCTGGATCCTCACGTTAATCAGGACTTCTTTCTTTGCTTATTGGTCACCTGGAGTAAGAAGCTGAAATGCCAAGGGAGAAGATGTAACTTAAGGTTCAGTGGAAACTCGCTCTGTCCCCTTATAGAAGGATCCCTCTCCCTCCCAGGAACCAGGACCCAGCACAGGCAAAGTGGTGGGAATGGGAAGCACACATTTCCAAGTCACTCCCTGACCCGTGTACTTTAAACACGAACCCTGTTGCAGGCTAACTTGTTAAATTAAATTAGGGTATATCAGGGCTCACAGCCCCTGCATCCTACAATTTTGTTCAAGATATGACATTGGGGGGCTTCCCTGGTGGCACAGTGGTTGAGAGTCTGCCTGCTGATGCAGGGGACACGGGTTCACGCCCCAGTCCGGGAGGATCCCACATGCCGCGGAGCGGCTGGGCCCATGAGCCATGGCCGCTGAGCCTGCGCGTCCGGAGCCTGTGCTCCGCAACGGGAGAAGCCACAACAGTGAGAGGCCTGCGTACTGCAAAAAAAAAAAAAAGATAAGACATTGTTCTTGATTTCTTACCATGGCCAGTAGAGGCATTTTCAGGAGACTTCCATTTGGCCTTTCTTAACAGATGATTTACTCTGCAGGTCAAGGAACCTGTGTGGGGTGAGATTTTGCCGGCTCTGAGCATTGTCATTTTGATTATGCCCTTGGGTAACACAGACATTTCTACTTGGATGCACTGGATCTCCTGTCAGATGAACTTGGGCCAGGACTCCAGACTCCATTTATTCTCTAGCCTCTGAGTAGCCCCGACTCTAAAAAGGGGCCACCATGTTGACTTACATCCACCAGGATGAGTATCCTGCATCTCACAACTGGAACTTAATTCTGCTGAGCAAATATAGGAGTACACAGTACAGTTCCATCTATTCTTCTATTCAGTGTGTTTATGCCCCCAATTAAGCATGAGACAGGGGCTGTGAGTCTGTTTGTCACTCCTTAGCTGCTTTCAGATCCCACGTTATCTGTCGTTCCACTGCACCAGTTACGACTCTGTGATTTGAAGGTACATATACTTTGTACGACATGGTCTCTAAATGCAATCCGTAACTCCTCCAATGCCAAGCAAAGGAGCGATCTGTTCCAGTGCTGGAGGAAAACCAATCGTGAAATAAGTAAGAGATAGTTTGTCTCCTGTGAGGTGACTCTTGGCATCCATCACCATCCTAAGAGATTTCCAAGGGTCATGCTTTTCCTTTGCCGTCATGCTACCCTATTTAACCTAACCCCTGAATAAGATACAGTGCCTTTGTAATATTTGCCCTTCACTGGTGTCATTTAGTAAAGAGATTTGGGGAGGAGCTAATTCTGTTTTCTCTTTGAGTGTAATATTTACCTTCAATTTGTAGCTGGTTTGCTAAGCTTGTTGACATATCTCTGAGGCTTGCCAATTTTTTTCTCTCTAAGAAGTACAACTTTTAATATCTTTTATTTTGTTCTCTTCTCTGTCTTTAGCAATAAAACGAATCAATTTTATACTAGTAGGTATTATTTTGTGCTTGTTCTGGAAATAGGTTCACCAGCAGTGTTATTGCACTTTCTCTTTTTTTAAAAATTTTTAACAGTATGAGAGCTTCCATGGCTTTCTTTTACTCTTTGGCAATGTTTTATGATAGACAGTTTCCTGGGCACTAGTGGTGATGGGATTGCTGGTCTAATAAAAGCATTTTCAGATATTCTTCAGTGTCCTTCTTATTTCCTTCTCTTTTGTAGCTGCTTATACAAAATCACCTTTCAGATTCATTTGTCCCAACACATACTGGTTGATATTCTATATTCATGTTAGTGTGTTGTGTTCCCTTTCTACACTTATGGCTTGCAATTAGATGTTTTGCTTATTTTATTTTTAAATAAATCATTCTTAGGCAGTCAATCAATTTTTAGGATTGACTGTAAGAAGAAATAAAACATCAAAGAAGTAAAACCTATATGCACATTTTTATCTGACCCATACTCTCCCATAGAACTTCACTGGTGATAAAACAAATGAAATCTGCAGCATTTTCAGTGTGCTTACAAGTATGTGAGAAGGTGAGTGGATATTCCCAAGCATGAGTTAGATAACATCTTAAGATTATTTTTATGCTATGGTTCTACTATTACCTCCAGGAAAAGAAAACAAACGCAACCAAATGTATTATAGGACAGTGGAGAACCTGGGATTTATATTTTTGCCGTTCAATGTTCTTTCTGTCCATTGGTAAATTATACTGTTGTCATAGAACCATTGAAAGCTAGAGTTGAAGTGGGTTTCTGGCATGACCCAGCACAGCTATTCCATTCTTCACAAAAGTGAGGACCTAGGTAATTTAAATGTCTTTTCCTAAAGTCGTAGCCCTAGTTAGTGGTAGAGCTGGTGGTGGGGAGATACCCAAAGTGAATGTTATAATTTTTTGGCTATCATTTTTCTTCTCAAAACAAATCCCATGACTGTGCCTATATGTAATGTAGGAAAATTCTCTGGAATTTCCCAAGTCAGCTGGACGTCTTGACTCCAGGGAAGAATGCAAATGTCAAGAGAGGTCCACCACTAATGCATCACTGCTCTCGTAATAAAGGGGGCAGGTGTCCTGTGGGTCAAGGCTGAAACAGTTGGCAGGAGAGTAGTACTTGCCGCAAACACGATTCACCACTAGACAAATACAGGATTTCAATACTTAGGACAACTTGTCCTGTAACCTTGTGATTTCAAACAGAGATGTGAGTGGAAGTGTAGGTAGAGAGACAGCAAGACAATGACTAGGCATTTGCTAAAACCATCTGTCAACTAAATGAAATGTATCAAAAACCTGTACAAATACAAAAGATAAAGTACATGGGGTACGTTATTAGAAAAGACAAATTTTTGAACATTGCTTTATCCATCTCCAATGTACTGCTTAATTTTTCTCTAAGGGATTAAAACGATGTCTTCTCAATGGTTGGGAGAGGTTAGGTTATGTCTCTAAGGTTAGGTGAGTTTAATAGAGAATACTATACAAAAGGCAAAGCTTTTAATAAAACTCAGGTGAAAATAAAGCAAGGCTGAATCGTTGGCTCATCTTTCCCATCTGGCAGCCCTGTGATTAGTGGTATCAGGGGGTGTGTGGAGGGGGTGTGTGGAGGGGTGTAGCTGGAGAGCTGCAATCATTGCTTTCTCTCTGGTGTTGACGTAGGTGTCAAAAACTGGTTGACATGCTTGATATGTTGGGCAATTCTTGTGATAACTTAGTTCAAGCTTCTGCTCTTAGGCAAACACCTAAGTGAAAAACAGACTATAAATATCCACTAGCTGGAATGCCCAGAGGCTAATCTGGTTTTGCTCCATGTACAGTATACACTTCATCCCAGCAGATGGTCACGATGTGGTGGTGCAGGGTGATACATGCTTTCTTATTCAGAGACCCACTGATGACAAATTCTCTCCTTTACACCGTTAGCTCTAGTTTAATGAGATCCTGAAAATAAATGTTAGGCTAACATTAAATAATGTTTCTAGGGAAATATATAAGGGGCTAAATCACTTTGCTTAAATTAAATCTTAATAGTGGTAACTTGATTTTGTGAGTGCAAAAGGGAATGCTATGACACCTCTACATGGGTTTGAATATAAAAATTATGTTTAATCTGCGGTTACCATAGATTTAGCTATAAAAATCATTTCAAGGACATTGTGTTGTGATGTAATGTACAACATGACAAATATAACTAACACAGCTGTATGTTACATATGGAAGTTAAGAGACTAGTAAATCCTGAGTTCTCATCACAGAAAAAAAAATTCTATTTCTTTAATTAGAACCTATATGAGATGATGGAATTCACTAGATTTATTGTGATAACCACTTTATGATGTATGTAAATCAGATCATTATGCTGTACACCTTAAATTTATATAGCACTGAATGTCAATTATATCTCAATAAAACTGAAAAAAAAAACATTGTGTTTTTACACTTCTCTGGGAAAAAAGTTGACCTTTCTAAAAATAATAAAGGATATACACACAGGCAAATTTTTTCCTTTTAGTTAATAAAAAGGAGTAATGCTATGCAATTTTGAAGCACACCTGACATATATTTGGCACTTAATTAAACAAACTTTGTAATAAATGAATAATTATTTGAGCTTTGAGGGGTTTTCTTTTCCTTCAGTAAGCCTTATAATGCTTTGAAAATTCTCTTAATACAATTACATTGGTCATCATCCAGTTCATAGAGAAATATGGAGCTTTTTAAACACCATATAAGCCGATAAAATGTACACAGTCTGCTTTCCAAGAGCTTTCAGTTGGAAAGAATAGTCAGTTAAATCAATATGTAGGAAAAATTCAGATATGTAAGTGTACAGCAGACTTAGGGATAATATAGCAAAGTCTGCATTATTGAACCTCCTTTTTTCAACACAATAGTTGATTTTATATAAATAAAATTTTATTTTCCCACCCACCCATTAACCCCTAAATGAAATATAGTCAACTTCACTTCCACATAAATTAGCAAATCTGAACACAGAATCTTTTTTTTAGTTTCATGTATTCAGTAGAAAATCATAAGCAATATAATAGTCATCCATAAAGCCCAAAGCTTAAAATAATGGATATCCTCAAATGAGACATTAAAAAGGGGAGGGGCTTCCCTGGTGGCGCAGTGGTTGAGAGTCTGCCTGCCAATGCGGGGCACACGGGTTCGAGTCCTGGTCTGGGAGGATCCCACATGCCGCGGAGCAACTAGCCCCGTGAGCCACAATTACTGAGCCTGCGCGTCTGGAGCCTGTGCTCCGCAACGAGAGGCCCGCGCACCGTGATGAGGAGTGGCCCCCACTTGCCGCAACTAGAGAAAGTCCTTGCACAGAAACGAAGAGCCAACACAGCCATAAATAAATAAATAAAATTAAAAGAAAAAAAAAGGCAAAATTCCTTTAAAAAAAAAACTTTAAAAAGGGGAAAAGTAAAATTCAGTGCTGTGCCACGTTTTTAGTAGAATTCATTAAGAATACAAATGAAAAGAATTTCACTGGGTTTGGTTGAGAGAAACACTGTACCAAGTTCTTCCCAGAACATGTTTTGACAACCACGGTTGCACTTGGTTTTTGAGCTCATATGCATTACAAAGCAAATGAAATCCATATGTTTCTGATTCACTTACACTCAACTCATCAAAATGTAGTTGTAGGAGCTTCTTGATGTCTGAGCAGCTTATAAACCATACTTTGCCCTTATGAAATAGAACTCAAAGACAGAATTGGTTTGCATTCAACATATAATTATCTAAAAACTATCTGAGGAATTTCGTTCAACCCATGTGGCTTAATACATATTGTGCTATCTCTTGGAAATGAACAAGCAGTACAGGATGTTTAGCCAAATAAATCCTTATTATCCCTTCTTCCCATTGCCTTTTTGCTTCCATTGGTTTTCAAGGGAAACAGAAGGAATTTAGCCTGCCAAGAGAAATCTGTTCATTCCTCGAGGAACATAATATATTCTATTAATTTTCTCTCGAATTCTTCATGTAAACAATAATGAAAAAGAAAAAAAAAGAAAAAGAAAAAGGACTTCCATGGTGGTCCAGTGGTTAAGAATCCGCCTTCCAATGCAGGGCATAAGGGTTCGACCCCTGGTCGGGGTACTCAGATCCCACATGCTAAGGGGCAACTAAGCCACAGTTAGAGAAACCCACGCGCTGCAACCAAGAGCACTCTCACTGCAACGTAAACACAGCACGGCCAAAAAAAAAAAAAAGTTTGTCGACTATGGAGTTAAGTAATTCTCATTCTTAGTTCTTGGTTGGACTATTTTTTTTAATATTTATTTATTTATTTATTTTTGGCTGCGCTGGGTCTTCGTTGCTGCTCACGGGCTTTCTCTAGTTGTGGCGAGCGGGGGCTACTCTTCATTGCGGTGCTCAGGCTTCTCATTGCGGTGGCTTCTTTTGTTGCAGAGCACGGGCTCTAGGTGGGAGGCTTCAGAAGTTGCAGCACTTTGGGCTCAATAGTTGTGGCTCGCGGGCTCTGGAGCACAGGGTCAGTAGTTGTAGTGCACTCGGTCAGTGGCTCCGTGGCATGTGGGATCTTCCTGGACCAGGGCTCGAACCCGAGTCCCCTGCATTGGCAGGCGGATTCTTAACCATGTGCCACCAGGGGAGCCCTCTTGGTTGGACTTTTAATCAGGGAATTTTGATCAGAGTTTGATTATTGTTTATAACGACTTGAAGTGTTAGCTCCACAAAGACAGTGACTGTGTTCTTTAGCCTTGCGTTCCCACATCTGGCACAACACCTGGCACAGAAGACTTGGTTGAAGGAATGATCATTGCTAGTCTTGTTGAGGTGACTGGTCCTTTGCTCCTTGTTCCTTAATAGAGTATAAGTGACACTACAATCAATTTATTTTAAATAGATGTGCTTGGGGATAATATAGAGATGTAACAGTAAATCTGATATTGGGTTTTGCAGAAGATTTGAAACATTTTAGCTGCTCAGATCATCAAGAATTCTTCAGGCAGCCTTTAAAGCTGCTATGTTATAACCAAAATGGGATTCAGGAGAGTCGCCAAACAAAAAATCCAGTGGACAGCTTTTCTGTGGGGTCAGTAACATTCCGTGTTACCCCATGAGAGAAGGTCTTCTCCAAAGACAGTGCTTCTAGGGCTATGGGTTTCTCTGTCACTTCTTCACCTACCTGGTGGGGTTGGAGTCCAGCCTCAACACAGCAATTGGTCCCCTGATACGTGGACCTTGTAGGCAAGGACTTCGTAAAATATATATTTACTAGGTTGGTCTCTTTTCTCCACTAAGCTTATTCCACAGATGACCCTGCAATTATTTTCCAGTCCCTTCCAAAGGGGATTTTGTCATTACATCCTCTCCTCTCAGCAGGGCTTAAGAAGGCAGGGAGAAATAGAAAAAAAAAGTATTTAAGGTCAACAACCCTTAAACTGTGTAACCCTGGGTAAGTGGTTCAACCTCTCTGAACTTCAGTTTGGTTATTTCAAAAGCAATTATAATAACTAGCTTGAGGATTGTAATAAGAATTATACGCAGTGCCTAGCACATAACTGGTTCTTATAAATATTCGATTTTTCCTCTCTACTCTGATAGCCTGAAGAATATCATACCTACTTGTATGCTCACATTTATTACTTCAGCTCATATTCATCAGGTACCATGAGCTAGGCAGTCTGTGAAGTAACTTGGCCATTGGCATGAAGGAAAGGGAAGTGACCATGTCCTCTTGGGGTTTCAAACTGAGTGGGAGGGAGACATTCAACAATTACACAAATGAAGATGTATTTACAAATTGCAACATTCTGTGAAGCAAAAGTAGAGTACTGTAGGCACTGAGGCTGCCAGGCACCCATTCCTAGTCAACCGACTTGTTTCCAGGAAAATACCGAGATTTATAACACCCCGTGAATTTTCATGGTTGTAGCTGCAGTCACATGTGATGCTTTCCAATTGTATTTGATTTTTATAGCCTTGGGAGGGATCAATACTTGTGTTTATCAGACATATAAAAACACATAAAACAGCGTGTGGGATTCATGTTAAAGCATTAATATAAAGAGAGGCTAACATTATCATTAATGTTTAGTTATTATAAATCATCAGTAGATTTGCATCCAGAAGTCTGTACGACACATCTGCTTACACTAGGGATATCCTATAGGCAAGATACTTATTGCCAACATAGAACAGAAAGTAGCCATCATGTGTTATTGCCCAGGAAAGGGAGTGCTCTATTCTCTTTTTTTTTTTCATTTCTTGAGGTTACTTTACATATTAAAAATTGCACATATTTAATGTATACATTTTGATGAGTTTGGACATATGCATACATTTGTGATACCATCACTACAACCAAGATAATAAACATAGCCATCACCTCCAAAAGATTTCTTGTGTGCCCTTGCTTGTTTTTTGTTTGTTTCATTTTGTTTTGTTTCATGGTAGTAAGAACACTTAGTAAGAGATCTGCCTTCTTAATAAGTTTTTAAGTGCACAGCACCATATGTTAAGCATAGGCACTAGGTTGTACAGCAGACCTCCAGAATTTATTCATCTTTTTTTTTTTTTTTGCGGTACGCGGGCCTCTCACTGTCGTGGCCTCTCCCATTGTGGAGCACAGGCTCCGGATGCACAGGCTCCGGATGCACAGGCTCAGCGGCCATGGCTCACGGGCCCAGCCGCTCCGCGGCATGTGGGATCTTCCCAGACCGGGGCACGAACCTGCGTCCCCTGCATCGGCAGGCGGACTCTCAACCACTGTGCCACCTGGGAAGCCCCTTTCCTGCCGCAAAAAAAAAAAAAAAAAAAAAGAGGAAGAAGGAGGAGGAGGAGGAGGGGGAGGGAGAGGGGAGGGGAGGGGGAGGGGAGGGGAGGGGGGAGGGGAGGAGGGGGAGGGGGAGGGGAGGGGAAGGGGAAGAAGATACTTTACTATCACCACAAGACTCCCTTACATTACCCCTTTATGGCCACACCTATCTTTCCTCCCCCATCCATAATCCCTGGTGACTCCAAATTTGTTCTCCATCTCTACAGTTATATTATTTCCCCAATGTTACATAAACAGTATCTTACAATATGTATCCTTTTGAGATTTTTTTCCACTGTGCAAAACTTCTTTGAAGTTCATCCAACTTACTTCATGTATCAATAGTTTATAACTTTTATTTCATGGCATGCATGTACCAGTTTGTTTACCCATTCAGTCAGTGAAGGACATTTGGTTAATTTCCAGCTTTTGACTACTATGAATAAAACTGCTGTAAACATGTTTGAAGTTCTTCGTGAAAATAAGTTTCTGTTCTTGAGAATAATTGCTGGCCTGCAGGGTATCTGCATGATTAGTTTTATAAAACACTGACAAACTGTTTTCCAGAGTGGCTGTGGCATTTAACTTTTCCATCAGCAATGCACGAGTGATACAGTGTCTCTGCGTCCTCTCCAGAATTTTGTGTTATCACCATTGAAAAATTTTAGCCTTTCTGATAAGTGATATCTCATTATGGTTTTACTTTGCATTTTTCTAATGAGTAATAATATTGAACATCTTTTCATGTGCTTATTTGCCATCTGTATATCCTCTTTGGTGAAATATCTAGTTATTTCTTTTGCCCATTTTCTAATTGGATATTTTTAATGTTCAGTTTTGAGAGTTATTTATTCTAGATGCAAGTCCTTTGTTGGATGTGTGATTAGAAATAGTTTCTCCAGTTGATAACTTTTATTTCTCATCTTTTTAACAGAATCTGTCATAGAAGAAAAAATTTTAATTTTGATGAGGTCCAACTTATTAATTTTCCTTTTATGAATTATGCATTTATTGTTTAGTCTAGAACTCTTCATCTAGTCCTCATTCCCAAAGTTTGCCTTTTCTCCCCCTTGGAAGTGTTATATTTTTACATTTAACTCCAGGATACATATTGAGTCAAATTCTGTATAAGGTGTGAGGTGTGAGATATAGGTTTTTTAATTTGTTTTGTTTTTTTGTCTATGGGTGTCCAACTGCTCCAGTACCATTTATTGAAAAGGCTATATCTCCTACATTGAATTGTTCTTGCCCCTTTGTCAAAAATAAATTGAATCCATATTTGTGTAGATCTATTTCTGGGTCTCTATTCTGTTCCACTGATTTATATGTGTCTTTGTATCTGCCAGTACGACAGCCTTGGTTACTGTAGCTACGTACTAAGCCTTAATCTTGGGAAGTTATTCCTCCCAATATTTTCTTTCTCAAAATTGTTTTGGCCATTCTAGGGCTTTTTCCCTTTCCATGTAAATTTTAGAATAAGCTTCTCTATGTCTATAAGAAACCTTGCTGAGATTTTGATAGGAGTTGTGTTGAAACTGTAGGTCAATTTGTAAGAATTGACATCTTTATTACTTTGAGTCTTCCAATCTTTGAACATGTATGTCTCTCCAAGTACT
Organism: Mesoplodon mirus; assembly: GCF_964341445.2. NCBI lineage: Eukaryota > Metazoa > Chordata > Mammalia > Artiodactyla > Ziphiidae > Mesoplodon > Mesoplodon mirus. The sequence goes on along the minus strand of NC_138996.1, from coordinate 23,946,331 downwards.
GAAGTCTCCTTTGATTTCTTTATTCAGCATTTTGTAATTTTCATTATCTAGATCTAATACATGTTTTCTTAGACCTATACCTAAGTATTTCATTTTGGGGGGTGCAATTATAAACGGTATTGCATTTTTTAGTTTAGTTTTCACTTGTTTATTGTTAGTGTATAGAAACAATTTCTGTATGTTGATTTGTATCATGTGACTCTACTTAACTCACTTTTAAGTTCTAGGAGTTTTTTTGTAGATTCCTTGGCATTTTCTATGTAGACAATTCTGTTGTCTACAAATAGAGATAGTTTCATTTCTTCGCTTCTAATCTGCTTGCTTTTTATTCCTCTTACTTGTATTATTATCATAGCTAGAACTTCCAGTACAATGTGGAGTAACAATGGTGAGAGTGTGCATCCTTGTCTTGTTCTTGATCTTATAGGGAAAGCAATCGGTCTTTCATCATAAAATATAATGTTAGCTGTAGATTTCTTGCAGAGGCTCCTTATGAGGTTGAGGACATTTCCCTCTATTCTCATTGTAATGAGAGTTTTTACCATGAGTCAACGTTGAATTTTCTCAAATGATTTTTTTTTGCATCAATTGATATGACCATATGATTTTTCTTCTTTAGCTTATTGATATGGTAGATTACATTGATTGATTTTCAAGTATTGAACCAGCTTTATGTTCCTGGAATTAATTCTACTTAGTCTTGTTGTGTTAGTCTTTTTATACCTTGTTGAATTGCTAAAATTATGTTGAGGATTTTTGCATCTAACTGCATAAGAACTATTTGTCTGCAGTTGTGTGTGTGTTGTCTTTATCTGGTTTGAGTATGAGAGTAATAATGGCCTTGTGAAAGGAATTAGGAAGTATTCCCTCCTCTTTCTGAAAGAGATTGTATAAAGTCAGTGTTCATTATTTAAATGTTTGGTAAAATTTTACAGTGAAAATATCTGGGTCTGGATAGTTCTTTCTCAGGAGGATTAAAATTACAAATTCAATTTCTTGAATACTTACAGCATTATTCAGGTTACCTGTTTCATCTTGCGTGAATTTTGGTAGTTTGTGGAGTGCATAAAAAGGGGAAGGGGAAAGTATTCGGGTAAAGACAGTGTTACCACAATGTAAGGTAAACTACACCTAAAAGTCAGCCCAAAGCTAAATACTCCCTAACAGATACTACTTGTTACTTTTCTCACTAATAGAGCTCCCAAGCTCCCAGACTTTCTAAAGTATCCAGCTTTGATTTATTGTTTTAACAGCACATGCAACTTGTTTAGAGCGGGTAACTGTGGCAGTAGCTATTAGTCTCTATGCGTAGTTCAGAAGTCCGTATCCATTTTTACAAGTATAATATGTGCTGATTCAGGCCCACTACTGGTTTTGTGGCAGTACACACTCCAAGGCACATGTAAACTGAGTCATATACAGACACGAGGCAGTGACAGAACACCCAAGCACCTGTGACACAATGAGTTAATGTAGAGCGCCCCCAAATGCCTTTGAAACAAATACATGCCTTAAAAGCCAACTCTAGCGTAAATGCTCTTTATTTTCAATTTGAGAATATTGATTATGAACAAAAAGAAAAAAGGTTTAAAATTATTTCTCAGAGAAACTGATCTAAATGTTAAGGAAACTGCTGCTGCGTATGGGGAGAAGCAAGTCCCTGTTCTGTTTCCTCCTTCCAGCAGTGTCAGAGATCGTGGACAAGTTTCTTAGCACCACGCCCTAGGAACCATGACTGAGACTTTTCCAATGTCTCCAGTCTCTATGGCACCCGTATTCTATAAACAGAGTGTAGTCACTCAAACCTGTGGCTTTTTAATCATATAGTTGGCAAGGTTGCTATTGGCTGCTCACAAAGAATTCTGTCTTTTTGAAAAGCACATCTGTTGACGTAGGATGGTCTTTTCATGTTGGATTTTCATGTTTATCACTTTTTAGCAAATAGTCACAGCATGGGTACCCCCTTCAAAAACAGATCTGAACATCTACATTCATGAGGAATCAATTTGTTAAGTCTGCTGGAAGGACACAAGACCTGAGGATGTTAACCAAATCCCCAGGCCTGGTTAGGAGTGGTCATTAGACCATCAAATAATCAGGGACCCTAGATGATCACAAATACAAGCCAGAAACATCCCAAAGTTATCCTGACTCATATTACAACCATCTACCCATTACTAATCCAGTTCTTGGCCAGAATATCTTTAAGAACAGACTCTAACTTTCTAGGTCACCATAATGGAGATTTATTTTTTCAGTTTCAGAAGAGTAAGACACTGATGAATCCTATAACTCCAGACTACACACATTGTAGGATTTTTATCCTATAAAGTTTCACATTATAGGGATTTGGTCCCCATAAGAAAATTACCGGTCTCTTAAAGCACGTATTTTATTTACATTTCTGCTGTAGTATTTAAGATATTTAAGAAATAAGAATACTTAAATCAGAGATTCACTTCTCACATTTTTATTTAGACAGTCTTTTGTTCTTTTCTGGACAGACAGATTATAGGCATACCTCATTTTATTGTACTTTGCTTTACTGTATTTCACAGATATTGCTTTTTTTTTCTTTTGTTTTTTTTAGAAATTGAAGTCTTGTGGCAACCCCGAGTCAAGCAAGTCTATCAGTGCCATCTTTTCAATAGTCTTTGCTCACTTCATGTCTCTGTGTCACATTTTGGTAATTCTTGCACTATTTCAAACTTTTTCATTGTTATTATATTTTTTGTAATGATCTGTGATCAGTGATCTTTGATGTTACTATTGCAAAAAGATTATGACTCACTGAAGGCTCAGATGATAGCATTTTTTAGCAATAAAGTGTTTTTTAAATTAAAGAATGCACATTGTTTTTTTTAGACAATGCTATTGCACACTTAATAGACTACCGTATAGTGTAAACATAACTTTTATATGAACTGGGAAACCAAAAATTCATGTGACTCGCTTTATTGCGGTGGTCTGGAACTGAATGAACCCACAGTATCTCTGAGGTACGCCTGCCTGTATTTTGGTATTGTTTTATAAAATGAAAGTGAAAACAGTGAGACATATGTCATCTAATTTTATGAATAAATTTTATCAAATAAGCTTACAACAACTTAAAGTATTAAAAATATGTAGGAGTGATGACATGGTAACATCGCATTCACTTCATTTTGCAGAATATGACACCTGGAAAGAGACATTGTGGGTGCAGACCCCATGATTACAGCTGCTTAAGCCCCAAACTGCAAGGAAATGGTCCCAATTTCTTCTTCCATGAAAACGCGTAGCTTGTTATCATCCTTCATTTTGAACTTCCCGAGCCTTTTTCAAGTCTGCCCTTCTGTCCATATTGTGATGCCTTTCTATTTCATTCTGAGAAGCAATAAGATGTGGAGTGGAAAGATGCCTCTGATTTCCCCAGGTGAGAGAACACGCCAATGACAAAGGTTGTTCTGGTGTTTTATTTTCCCCTAAATCAGTGTTTCCCAACGTCTATGAGGATGACAATGACCAAGGCACTAAAAATACTAATTCTCGGGCTTCCCTGGTGGCGCAGTGGTTGAGAGTCCACCTGCCGATGCAGGGAACGCGGGTTCGTGCCGCGGTCTGGGAAGATCCCACGTGCCAAGGAGCGGCTGGGCCCGTGAGCCATGGCCGCTGGGCCTGCGCGTCCAGAGCCTGTGCTCCGCAACGGGAGAGGCCACAACAGTGAAAAGCCCCGCATACCGCAAAAAAAAAAAAAAAAAAAAAAACCCTAATTCTCAACCTTTGCCTTTGAAGAGTCTAATTCAGTAGGCTTAGGGTGGGACCCAGGGAGCTCTCATTTTAATAAGTTCCCAGGATGCTGTTACTATCAGGGCAGTTTAGGAAATGTTGAATTAAAGTAGGGTTTTGTTTTTTTTTTTTCTTTTGCGGTACGCGGGCCTCTCACTGCCGTGGCCTCTCCCGTTGCGGAGCACAGGCTCCGGACGCGCAGGCTCAGCGACCATGGCTCACGGGCCCAGCCGCTCCTTGGCATGTGGGATCCTCCTGGACCGGGGCACGAACCCGTGTCCCCTGCATCGGTAGGCGCACTCTCAACCACTGCGCCACCAGGGAAGCCCCTAAAGTAGGTTTTTTTTGCACATTGCATTTCAAGAACCCCCTTTAAAGAATCAGGGCCACTGAAGGAGGCTGTGCAATTTGTTCTCCACCAGCCCTGCTGGCTAGGAGGCGCTGTCTGGCAGGAGTGTGTGGGAGCTGGGAAAGGAGAGCTTGTTAAATTTGTCCACCCAGAGGAGGCGCTTTTTTCTAATTGGCACCACATTGCACCTGTGCTCACAGCTGACTCTCATGAGAATGGCCGAGAATGCTGGTTATATATACAGAGTCCTGGATTCTTACCTAATATCTATTGAAAAAGGATCTCTGGATTGGGTTGTATTTTAAACAAGCTCCCCCACTTCCCACCACTTGGACTCTAGTACGTATAAAAGTTGGAGAACCACCAACAGCTTAGACCCAAACTCAAATAGCAATCTCTTTGATAGATGTGGCTCTGTATTCTTTAATCTCTAATCTTTGAGGACCTCAGCTCCTCGGCCCAAAGGCTCTCTACCAACTCCTAATACCTTTGAAACCGGAGCCAACTTATAATAAACACTGCACAACCAAATTATGATTTCCATCACTGGAGCTCAACCACTGCTACCCTGCCCTGCATGGCTGTGTTAACCCAACACCTGTGTCACCCTCATTTTCTTCTTAGTTTCCATGCTTTATTGGACTCTATCCTTCATGTTTCAGTTGTACTGCAACTCATTTGAAAATTTGTCTCTATTCTCTATAAAGTTTGCAAGGTCCCTGAACCCAGTCTCCTCTGATATTTCATCTGGTTCCTGCCGTGTTGCTTTCCACTCCTTGATTCTCTGCAGCTTTTCCTTCTCACCACCTGATTGGCTGTTATCCACCCACAGTGCTCAGCCTCATGTAAACTCAGCACCAGAGAAGTTCCCCCTGGATGTGCTGGTTTCCTTCCTGTGGGATGAACCAAGCAGTTTCTTTGGATACCTACAATCGATCAAGCTGGTAGGAGCTACTCAGGTTTGGATGTCTGGGAACAGATGTTATTGAATTGGTTTTTATTTACTTTTTTATTTAGTCCTGTGATTTGGCTGCTGTTGCACTAATTTTAGTCCACTGCATTTCACAAGATAGTCTCTGATTTAAAGCTTAGTGAAATGAGACACGGGAGAAAGGACAAAATGAAAACCACCACAAAACTTAATCAACTTCCCCAGTCCTTATTTATCTTATAACTAGAAGTTTGTACATTTGGCCACCTTCATCAAATTCCCCCACCCTCTACCTCAGGTAACCACAAATCTGGTCTCTTTTTCTGAGTTTTGTTTTTTGCTTTGTTTTGTTTTGTTTCCCCAATTTTAGTTATTTATTTATTGACCATCACAGGTGGTATCTATTTTTTTATTTTTAATTTTTTTGAATTTTTAAATTTAATTAAATTTAATTTTTTTATACAGCAGGTTATCCATTTTATACACATCAGTGTCTACATGTCAATCCCAATCTCCCAATTCATCCCACCACCACCCCTCCCTCACCGCTTTCCCCCCCTTGGTGTCCATACGTTTGTTCTCTACATCCGTGTCTCTATTTCTGCCCTGCAAACCGGTTCTGTTTTGTTTTATTTAAGAGTCCATATGTAAGTGAGATCATACAGTATTTGTCTTTCTCTGTCTGACTTATTTCACTAAGCATAATGCCCCCAAGGTTCATCTATAGTTAACCCTGCTATACGGCATATTTGAAGGTTGTTAAGAGAGTAGACCTTAAAAGTTCTCAGGACAAGGAAGAAAAACCTTTTTTTTTGGTAACAAAATGAGGTAATGGATGTTAATGAAAACTACTGTGATGATCATTTCATAGACTATGTAAGTCAAATCTTCATGCTGTACACCTTAAATTTATACACTGTCATATGTCAATCATATCTCAATAAATCTGAAAAAACTTAAGCAACTTCATATTTGCCGGTAAACCTTACATAGTGATTTAAATTCTGCTTCCCGCTTTCTTAGAATATTTTCTAATGTTAGAATTTTAAAAAATCTGTATCCGAGGGGCTTCCCTGGTGGCTCAGTGGGGATCCGCCTGCCGGTGCAGGGGACGCGGGTTTGATCCCCGGTCCGGGGGGATCCCGCATGCCGCAGGGCGGCTGGGCCCGTGCGCCACAGCTGCTGAAGCCCGCGCGCCTGGAGCCCGTGCTCCGCAGCGGGAGAGGCCACGGCTCACCACGGCTGGGGAGGGCCCGCGTGCAGCAACGGAGGAGACACAACGCAGCCAAGGATATAAAGAAAGAATTAATAAATAAATAAATAAATAAATAAATGCGAGTCCCTGCTCTTTGGAAAAAAAAAAAAAATCTGTATCCGAATATTTTTTTTTGATCCCTGCCTTCTAAAGCAGTGAATGCCTATAAGTGCTATTAAGTCTACCCACTTTAAGACACAGTGAGGGGTGACTTTCCTAGTCTCAGATTCCTTCTCTGTATTATTGGTTACTGCTGCTGCCATGGTAACCAGGCTCCTCCCACTCCAGAGTTCAGATGATTCAGATGACTCATTCAGATGAGTCCCGGAAGGAAGACCCTTCACTTACTAAGGGGGATGGTATTTAATGTGGTTTCGCTTGACTTCACATAACAAGAGTCATAAATAACATTGTAGCAGATCAAAAATCACCATTTTTTAAGCTTTAAAAAATAGCTTCCCAAGGGGTAAAAGAACCTTGATTTGGGGGAAATCGTTGATTGGGAGGCAAAAAACACAACTGCAACCAATTTTTCCTAAAAGCGAATATCGTGCCACAAGGATTAGATCCATCTATGACTTGTTGTTAGTCTATGATCATTAAAAAATGACCAGTTCTGAAAGTGAAAGGATACTCATTTTATTTATGAAATGTTATTAATGAAGCACACCATTTTATTTAATAATACAAAGTGAAGTTTTAGTCTTATAAAGCAATTCATTTCCCCCAAGAATTTGCCCCCAGAAAACTAGGTTATGGATGCATGGATGCTGATTTTCCATGTGACTTGACTGGGCTTGAATCATCGTTGCAAACTCTACTTAACGATGTCAAACATCTTGTGATACAAATATCCTAGAAAGGTTTGCTAATGATGCACTTTCAGTGGCCTTGGGCATGGAAATCAATAATGTGAAATCTCCTCTTGAAACAAAGCCATCTGATGGTAGGCAACGTTCCACACATGGTAAAGTAACTGACTCACGTGACGAGAATGACACACCAGCTAGGTGGTGACTTCACAGAGGGAGAGGAAGCTTAGGCTATGTCCAGACAAGGTGTGTCCTTGTCCTCAAAGGAAGGGGACAGACTTATGCCAATTGCCAGATGGTGTTTTATCTCCCGGCACTATTTTCCTGTCTACCTGCCTCCTTGTATTTAAAGTTATCCAAAGAACACTTCCGGTTGAAAAAGAATTTCTCTTTTACTTGCAAAACCAAATCTATATCTGTATCTGCTTCTCTTACTCAGATAATTTGGAAAATATTTAATTGCTATTGCCCACTGTGGTAGCCTGGGTTAAGGGAGCTAGAGCCGCAGAAGGCTAGGGATCTGACGTAGATAATATAGAGCCTGGTTCCGGGTGTTGTCCCTCAGCCCTCGTGTTCTGTCCTGGAGAGAAAGTAAATCGGTGCTCTAATAATAAAAGCAATCCCCCAAAGAGCTGAATTCATAACGACATAATATTGGAAAACGAGGGTTTACATTCTGAAAGCTTTAGAAAGTGATCTGGTGCCTTTCTTTGGTGGTTTAGAGAGAAGGTGAGGAGATTGACGGGAAGGTGTTGGTTAAGGGTTGTGCTGCGGTAACAGGCCCCCGACCCCCTCCCCCGCAGTTTTTTTTTTTTAACGGTACTTGGGCCTCTCACTATTGTGGCCTCTCCCGTTGCGGAGCACAGGCTCCCGACGCGCAGGCTCAGAGGCCATGGCTCACGGGCCCAGACGCTCCGTGGCATGTGGGATCTTCCCGGACCGGGGCACGCACCCGCGTCCCTTGCATCGGCAGGCAGACCCCCAACCACTGCGCCACCAGGGAAGCCCCCCGCGCTTTTTTAAGTTCAAGGTATGAAGACACATCATCTCAAATCTTAGCGGGTGGGGGTGGGGAGGCATGAAATAACGGTGAGTCCATGCTTAGTGTCAGGGTTCAGATAATATTTCAAAGTTTATGGTAAGTTCATAAACATCTGGAATCTCCCAAACTGGCCTGGCTTGGTCGCAAGAAAGGCTCTCACGAGATTTTTCAGAGTTACTTCCTGCTCTAATCAGGATGTACGTGTATAAATATCTTTTCCCAGTACGTCTCCATTTTTGTTTCCAGGTGAAATGGGATGTGTAGGTGTGATCAGAATGCAAAATGAGAAAACATACTTCACATCTTTTATTAATGGAGGATTGTTTCCATAGCTTCTATCATAGGTCTTTAGTAGTCAATAAGATCTATCTGATAATTTGTTTAAAATGTAATTTTAATCTTGCTATTTATGTCTATATTTGTACATATATATGTATGTGTGTATTTACACAAAAATATATATACATATATAAACACGCATATATACATATACTACACACAAACACACACATATTTACTTGTTTGTTTATGAAAAATAAGAGAGCAAGACATGACGTTCTGGTGTTCAGAGATATAGATACACAAGTGCTACAATCCTTTTGTGTGTTTCAGGAGAAAAATGTGGTAGCACAATTATGAGGAAATATGATTTTATCTTCAGTAAAACTCTCTATAGGAAATTATAAGGCAAATTTTAAAGACTATTTTTCCTCTGTACCCAAAACCCAAATATATCAACTGGCTTAATAGAGGAAAAAGTAGATAAAAATAACATTTTAAATTTCTGTATTTTTCTGTAGAAGGGAGCAAATGCTTATGACTATAGAAAATTGCAAATACTAATATTTGCAGTTTACAGGGAAAGTTCGAGACTTACACTAGACGTTTCAAAGCCCAACTTCTGAGTGCTGAGCCTTTGCCAATATACAACATTTATTTTTGGCTCCATGTGTGCTTACAGAGTTTGCTTATACCAAGTTTTATGTAGCCTTTGATTTTTATCCAAAAGATTTGTTCAACACCCCTAATGAGCTTCCTTTTCAGACAGGTTAGTGGCCTTTCTATAGGGGCTGAAATGTTTGCACCAATTTGGCTCATTTTAAATAAACATATAAAACCAATGATGGTAATGGAGAGAATACACAGGAACCCAGTGCTGGGACCTCATGTCACAGCAGGAATGATTCATCAGTAAGGCAGTCAGAGTTCCCAGGGTAAATAATTTCCATTTTACCACTGGACTAGAAGATAAGGATAGAGCTGTCTTTTAAAAAAAATTAAGTTTAAAATTTCTGACATCTTTTATTTGGTAATATCTTAGAAATACATATATATTAAACTCTATTCTTCCTAGTCCCTAAAATACTTGGGGTAGGGGGCGATCTTATGAGTAAAAGAAAACTCTCCAGGGCCAAGCATGAGGATAAGAGATTATAAAAACTCGATTATGAAGCCTAACCATATCTAGTTAATGGAGGGCAAAGAAATTTCTTACGAAAAGGCAAAAATAATCAAGCTCTTATTTTATTTTAAATTTGCTGAGTCCAGTGATTCAATTTTTCTAGGGAGAAGTCTAAAAGACCCTTTACTTCTTGAATTCAATGAATAGTATGTTGTGGTTAATAATGTATTCAACAAACATATCAAAGAAGTTTGAAAACAAGCCACCATGCTAATTTAGTTTATTATCCAAAAAGTGTGGGGTTCAGTATTCAAGTAATGCTTTCAATTTAGCTAAGAATCAGATCTGAGAATATGTAACCCATCTACTAGAGGTGAAGGGAGCTGCACAGAAGTTCCGGCCAACCATTCGATCATCAGCTATTAGTTATCTATTTCTATGGCAAGTACCATGCTAGGCAATGGATATATAGACATGAAGAATCAAAACTGGTCATTCATGGTCCAGTGAGTATCTGAACGTGTAATAGATTATTGTAATATACCATGACAAGGGCCATGTCACTCTAAGGGCTGGGCACTCTAAGAAAACATGGGGGTCATAAGACAGCGATTGCCTCAGAGAACTGGGAAAGGCTTCAAGGATGAGGTGACCTCTGAGTTGGATCTTGGAGGATGAGCAGGTGTGTTTCTGATGTGGGAGGAGCTGGTCATTCCAGGCAAGGGAACTGCCTGTACCAAGATGCGGAGTCCGAAATTTAGCAGAGCTTTTGAGAAAGCTGAATGTTACTAGAGTGTTTTGAGCTTGTACATGAGTACAAGGGCAGGGTATAGCATACATGGGTAAATTCTCCCATGGTTTTCCTGTATCATCTTTTCCTGTTCATTCACTTTATAAAATAAGACTGAATGATCCTTAAGGTTCAAAATTTTATGATCCTATGAAAGGGAAAAAAATCTGATCTGAGTTGGAAAAAAGAGCTTGGGGGTGAACGAGGGTGTGGGATTGTTTCTATGAAAGTGAAGATTTGCAGCTGCTTCACGCAAGTTACACTGAGTAAAGAGAAAAAAGAAAAAGAAAAAAAAAGACTTTTTTTTTCTATTCTTAGTACATTTTGACATGTGCCTCTCGCACTATTTGGAAAGAAGATGACAATTTTTCTTCCCAATAACAAATACTTCTTTTTTCATTTTCTTTTATTAGACTCCCTCCGCAAATGGAAAGTTTTTGTCCTGGTCTTGTCCTTAGACAGAAAAGCATGTATTTTAAAACTAGGCAATCTACGTCTAAGAACCAGTTTGCTGTCATTTACAGATAGGCACATGTGCAGGGAACCAGGGTCTAAGTTCTGGGCAGAGCTGCCCTGTAACAGTGTTCTTTGCAGACTTCAGACACCAAAACTAAACCTCAAGTTACTGGGATGAGAGAAACAACCTGTAAACCTGATAGGCTGTTGACAAATGAAAGACAAACAGAAAACTATTTCCCATGTGGTACATAATCCTAATTAAAAACATAGAAGTTGAAAAAATAAGGTGGCTTATAAAAGACAAAGACATGGGATTTTTCTCACACATTCTATTGAAAATTACCATGAGCATTTATATTCATGGGGAAAGAAATGAATCTGTTGTTTAGTTAAATAACTGAAATTGAACTCAAAAACACAGAGACTTAGTTTAAATTTAAACACTAGGAAAGGATAATTACTTTTCCAAATGATACTCTCTGAGAGTGTAGTTTTAACAAGTAAAGGAAATCAGAAAAAAAATTTCTGATTTTTTAAAGCTTGAATTTTAGCTAATTTCTTTTATTTTAATATCCAAAGTCCTAAAGAGTACTTGAGCTGTTTTGCTACTTTGAGATTGGTAATTAAAGACTACTGATTGCTCTGACATAAGTAGCTTGGCCCCAATACCCTTGTACTCTCAGACAGGAAACCTTTGCCTTTCCCTGTTCTCATGCCTTTCAGAGTAGCCGTCCTTCACATCTTCATCCACCCAAAGCTTAGCCACTTTTAAGATCAAATTCAAACCATCTCCCCTGTAAAATGTCCATTTGATCATCTCTGCTTGAATAGTTGCTTTCTGCTCAGAAATTCTTCACAACCTATTACCCATCACTTAACTGGCAATTAATCCCATGCTAGCTCTTATTATTATCCTGAATCTTGTATTGTTGACTCCCAGTACGAGCAGGTGTTTCTGCCTAACCTCCTCAGCAAGATCATTGCTCCTTGAGGACAGAGACCTTTTCTTCTTGGCGTCTTTACAGAGTTGAGTTCAGTAAATATTTGGTGATTTGTGTCATTGGTTAACTCAACAAACATTTACGAGGCAGCCACCATGTGAAATGAACTAACATAGACCCCGTGTCACGAAGGCTAACCGTAAATCTAGTCAATAAAATGTAAAAATCTTTAGCCCATCTTTAGATGAGTCGCTAATTTCTATAAGTTATTAAGTCAGGGTCCAGACTTCTTTTTCGTTGGTGACTCCCTTGGGCCTCACATGGACCCTCCAGGTTCACATTATTCTAATTTCCCAGCAGTCCTGCTGACATTAGCAGTCTTTTCTCTACAGTCTCTACAAAAATCTCATTTCACTTGGTTGGATCTGATTGGATGATGAGAAAGTTTCTACTCCCCCCCCCAACCTCCGGCCCCATGTATGAGTGATGGGACAGGATGAAAGTGGATGGGTTAGGGTGGTGTTGACAGAAAAACAAACCATTGTTCTGTTACCAGGACAAATGTAAGTGAATGCTGAGTAACAAAAGAACATATATCGGCTGTAACTTTCTTGCTCACTATATAAAAGTTGATAGAAACGAATCTCTAATGTAATGAAATTAATTGATTTCCTTTAAAAAAGAATTTTCTTTTCTAAATTTTGTCTTAGTCCTCACCAAAAAATCCCACAACAGGAATAAAACAAAATGTGCCAGTTTTGAGATGCTCTCAAATGCAGAATACAAAAATATTGGCGCTTCTTTTTGTAGCAATTTAATTTGTTTCTTAAACTCCACTCAGGGCAACACTACCACCAATGGAGATGCAGATTGTTTCAGGATAGGTTAAAAAAAAAATTGATACCATAGCCATTAGCCACATGTTACTATTCAAATTAAAATTAAATACAGTTAAAAATTCAATAACATTCACATTTGTCACAGTGCAGGTGTTCAGTGGTCATGTGTGGACAGTGCAGATGAAGACTATTTCCATGGTGGCAGGACATTCTATGTGCAGCAATGATTTAAACTATGATATTTATTTCCAGAATTTTATCACAGATCAGATTTTTGAAACCATCTCATGTAGGACAACTTAATTAGACAGGTAAAAGCAAATTCTGAGGGGGTTACAAAGAACGCCTCATGCTTTTCACGTTTCTGTCCTTAATGTCTAGATGACTCCCAGTTTTATGAGTTTGGCTGGATGCCCTTTGGTGGCTATTGTTAACTGTCCCATCCCAGTGCGACAGTTGAGTCCTTCGTGGCTAGACCCTGGAGTCTCCAGTGAGCAGTCAGTATTCAGTCAGCTCCGTCTCCCACTGGAATAGAACGTGCCCTCAGCCTCATCGCAGTTACTCATCTGCTGGCTGCAGCCGCCCTCTTTTTTTTTTTTTTTTTTTTTTTTTTTTTTTTTTTGCGGTATGCGGGCCTCTCACTGCTGTGGCCTCCCCCGTTGCGGAGCACAGGCTCCGGATGCGCAGGCCCAGCGGCCATGGCTCACGGGCCCAGCCGCTCCGCGGCATATGGGATCCTCCCAGACCGGGGCACGAACCCGTATCCCCTGCATCGGCAGGCGGACTCTCAACCACTGCGCCACCAGGGAGGCCCTGCAGCCGCCCTCTTGCACATGTCTGGCTGGAGCCAAAGCAGTTTGCTCCTTCCCACTGCCCCCATGGTCAGCACAACCTTCCCATTGAATCTTTTTCTTTTTTATTGAGATATAATTTACATACAACATTGTGTAAGTTTAAGGTGTACAAAGAGCTGATTTGATACATTTCTATATTGCAATATGATGACCACCAGCCTCAGCTCTCAGCTCTATCATGTGAAATAATTATCAGTTTTTTTCTGGTGAAGACAATTAAGATCTAGTCTCTTAGCAAATTTGAAGTTTATAATACAGTGTTGTTGACGATAACACTTTGAATCTTTTTTGAAATTGGCAGAAACAGAAAAATCAGGCCCAGAGCATACCCTTGGATCACTTTGGTCCCCTTGGCGCTTCTGGGCTTTTCAGGGGATGAGGAACACCAGGGATCTCTGTATGGCTTTTCAGAAGCCCCAGAGCAGGATTTTGTGGTTGCCTTCCCACAAGTGAGAAAGAAGAACCAAACGAGCACACACTTTGTCAGAGAGCGTCCCTTGTTGTTTGCCCGGGTAGGTGAGGGCTGGCCAAGGAGTGCAGTCAACCCCAGAAAGGCTTGGATCACATTTCTGTGGTCAGCCTGGTGCCTATACTTTCCCCATCCCAAGAGTCCAAGCTATCAGTTCTGTGTTCTCCTAGGTCAGCTTTTCCTTAGGAGTCCAGCATTTCTGGGACAGTCAAATCTCCTGAGTCCCTAAAGACAAAGTCTTTGAACACTTCGCCTATAGCACTCTATATGGCACCTGGTGACACTGAACCACTTGGGATCATTTGCTCACACAAATTTGCCTTTGAGAGGTCTCACTGTGCAGTTTTACATTTTCAGTCATACCATTCAAATGTGTAAATGTTCTTATAAAGTGATTGCTTGAAACATTTCCAAAAGTAACTTAACTTTTTTTTTTTTAATTTATTTTTGCTGTGTTGGGTCTTCGTTTCTGTGCGAGGGCTTTCTCTAGTTGTGGCAAGCGGGGGCCACTCTTCATCGCGGTGCGCGGGCCTCACTATCGCGGCCTCTCTTGTTGCGGAGCACAGGCTCCAGACGCGCAGGCTCAGTAGTTGTGGCTCACGGGCCTAGTTGCTCTGCGGCATGTGGGATCCTCCCAGACCAGGGCTCGAACCCATGTCCCCTGCATTAGCAGGCAGATTCTCAACCACTGCACCACCAGGGAAGCCCTAACTTAACTTTTTAAATTTTAAAATATAGGATATAGAAAAAAGTCAGATTTTCTTGAATCGAATAAATTAAAATCATTTATAAGGGTTTTGTGTGACAGCTTTACCGAGCTGTAATAGACATGTCCTACTGTCATGTTTCAAGTATACAATTTGATAGGTTTTGACATACATGAAAACTTCACCACAATCAAGTTAATGAATCACCACCAAAAGTTTCCTTGTGCGCTTTGCAATCCCTTACTCTTTTCCTCTCCACCCCCTCCAACTAACCCCCTCCCAATCCCCAGGCAACCAGTGATCTGCTTTCTGTCAGTATAAATTAGTTTGTATTTTCTAGAATTTTATATAAATAGAATTATACAGTGTCTACTCTTTGTGTGTGTGTGTGTGTTGCCGGGGGAGAGTCTGGCTTCTTTCATTCAGCATAAGTATTCTGACATTCATGCATGTTGCATGAATTAATAGCTCATTTTTTTTTATTGGTGAGTAGTATTCAGTTGTATGGTTATACCACAATTTGTATATCCATTCACCTGGCAATGAACATTTGGGTTGTTTGGATTGTTTACAGTTTTTGTCTCATAAATAAGCGTGCTATGAGCATTCATGTACAAATCTTTGTATAGACATATGCTTTTGTTTCTTTTGGATGAATACCTGGGAGCAGAAAGGCTGAGTCAAATGGAAGAAATACCTTTAAACATTTAAGAAATCGCCAGTTTTCCAGAGTGTTTGCTCCATTTTATATCTCCATCTGCAGTTTATAAGAATTCCAGCTGCTCGACATCTTTGCCGACATACAGTATGGTTAGTCTTTTAATTTTAGCCATTTTTATAGGTGTGAGGTGATATCTCATTATAGCTTAATTTGCATTTCTTTATTGACGAATCATGTTGAGCATATTTTTATGTGCTTATTTGCCATTCATGTATCTCCTTTGGTGAAGTGCCTGTTCAAATGTTTTGCCCATTTTTAAGTTAAATTTTTTTCCAGTTTTATTGAAATATAATTGACATGTAACATTGTGTAAGTTTAAGGTGTTCAATGTGATGATTCGCTCCATGCCTATATTGTGAAATACTTACCATTATAAGGATAGTTAACATATTCTTTACCTCACATAATTACCATCTTGTTGTCACGGTGAGAATATTAAAGCTCTCCTCTCACAGCAACTTTCAAGTATACAATACAGTGCTGTTAGCTATAGCTCCCAAGCTGTAACTTAGACACACAGAACTTGCTCATCTTATAACCAGAAGTATGTGCCGTTTGACTAACATCTCCCCATTTCTCCACCCTTCAGCTCCTGGCAACTACTCTGTGTTTCTATGAGTTTGATGTTTTTGATTTCACAAAGAAGTGAGATCATACAGTATTTGTCTTTTTCTGTCTGACTTATTTCACTTACTCTAATGCCCTCAAGGTCCATCTATGTTGTCTCAAATGGCAGGATTTCCTTCTTTATTACGGATGAGTAATATTCTACTGTGTCTATGTACCGCATTTTCTTTACCTATTCACTTATGAATGGACATTTAGGTTGTTTCCATGTCTTGTTTGCCCATTTAAAAAAATTACTTGGTTTGTTCTCATAATACTGAGTTTTGAGAGTGTCTTATATAGAAGTCCTAGATACAAATCCTTTATCAGATATGTGATTTGTAAATATTTTCTTCCAGTCAGTGGCTTGTCTTTTCACCCTCTTGAGAGGTCTTTCAATGAGCAGAAGTTTCTTGATTTTTGATAAAGTCCAATTTATGTCTTTTTTTTTTAATGAATTGTTGTGCTTTTGGTGTTATCTGTAAGAAAACTTTTGCTCAGCCTGAGGTCACAAAGATTTTCTCCTATGTTTTCTACTAGAAGTTTTATAGTTTTATGTTTTACATTTAAATCTATGATCCATTTTGAGGTGAATGATGTGAAATATGAATCACAGTTTATTTTTGCATGTGGATATCCAATTTTTCTAGCACCGTTTGTTGAAGATTATCCTTTCGCCACTGAATTGCTTTTGTTCTTTTGTTGAAAATCAACTGACTATATATGTGTGGGTCTATTTCTGGACCCTGTATTTTGTTTACTCTATTTGTCTGTTCTTAAACTGATACTACATTGTCTTGATTACTTATAGTTTTACACTTTTGAAGTTAAATACTATAAATCCTCCAAACTGGTTCTTATTTTTTTAAATTGTTTTGGCTGCTCTAGGTCCTTTGCATTTCCATGTGAATTGTAAAAGCAGTTTGTGAATTAGACAAAAACAACCTGCTAGAATTTTGACTGGGATTGCTCTGAATCTATAAATACATTTGGGGAGAAACATTATAATAATATCAAGTCCTCCAATCCATGAAGACAGTATAACCCTCCATTTATCTAGGTCTTTAATTTCCTTCGGCAATGTTTATAGTTCACAGTGTACAGGGGTTGCACATTTTTTTTGGTTAGATTTATCCCTATTTAACATTTTAAATGTATTGTAAATGGTATTATTTTTAATTTCCAATTATTGGTTGCTAGCATGTAGAAATACAATTGATTTTTGTATTGATCTTCTATCCTTGCTAAGGATACTTGTACTAAGTACCCTTAGCATCATTGCTAAGCTTACTTGTTAGTTCTTATAGTTTTTTGTAGGTTCCATAGGATTTTCTGTGTATAAAATCATGTTGGTTACAAATAAAGAAGTTAACTTCTTCCTTTTCAATCTGGGCATCTTTGAATTCTTCTCCTTGCCTTATTGCACTGGTTAGAATCTCTAATACAATGATGAACAACAGTGGTGAGAGTGTACATCCTTGACTTGCTTCTGATCTTAGGGAGAAAGCTTTCAGTCTTTCATTATCAAGTATGACATTAGCTGTAGTTTTTTGTAGATGCCCTTTGTCAAATGGAGGAAGTTCCCTTCCATTTCCAGCTTGCTGAGAGTTTTGTTGTTTTTAAATCAGGAATGGATGTTGGCTTCTGTCAAATGATTTTTCTGTATCTATTGAGATGACTATATGAGTTTTTTTCTAATAATACGGTAAATTACATTGATTTTTGATTGTTAAAAAAACTTGCCTACCTGGGGAAAATAGGGTTTTTATTTTTTTATTTATTTTTAATTTAATTTTTATTTTCTATTCGAGTATAGTTGATAAATAGGGTTTCTAAAACAGAGAAATCAAGTTGGATTTGAGTTTAATCTACTTGACTGCCTAGTTATCATAGCACAGTTTATTAACTTATGAAAGATTATTTTTCTAACTATGATTGTTTTCAAAAGCTCTCAAAAATTGTTAATTTTCAGAGTGAAATGATCTTGAAATAGATAAAATTTGTAATGATAATTGGATTACCAGTTGTAATGATAATTGGATAAATGCAATGTGTTCTATTCTTTAGTCTTTTTAGAAATGAGAAAATATTTGAAGTGTCTACTTTTCATGGGATGTTAGGCATTTCCAAACACATTTTTCAGTGTAGGGTGACGTGTTTTGTGTGGTTCCATGCATTTACACAACTCTCTTTCCCCCTCTCTATTTTGTGAGAACATTGGTTGGGAACTATCATGAATCAACTCCCTTTTGGAGTCATTTTCCTCAGAGGGGGTTGCAGGAACACTGCTCCGGGTGACCCTGGTAGTCCACAGAGGGGGGACATGAAGGAATTAAACAATAACACCACCCATCAGCTACTGCTCCCAGAGAGATGCACAGGAAATGTTCCTGATCAAATTTCAGTTGAAACTCAGAGCAGGAAATGACTGTTCCCATTAGAGGGGAATTAAAAGATTCCCTCAGGCCTCAAAGGCAGTGAGGTTGATTGTACCCCTGAGCAAGTTGCCAAAGTGAGAAGGCAGATAATGAGCTCTCTGGCTGCAGACACAGAGCCCGTCTGCCGTTTCATTAACCAGTAAATCAGGTGGAGCAGGCTGGAAGGAATCCAAGCCTTTGGAAGAAATGGCGTGATCAAGACTTCATCCTCAAGGAAGTTAAGCAACTTCTTTTTGTGTGTGTGTGTGTGGTACGCGGGCCTCTCACTGCCGTGGCCTCTCCCGCTGTGGAGCACAGGCTCCGGACACGCAGGCTCAGCGGCCATGGCTCACGGGCCCAGCCACTCCGCGGCATGTGGGATGCTCCCGGACCGGGGCACGAACCCGTGTCCCCTGCATCGGCAGGCGGACTCCCAACCACTGCGCCACCAGGGAAGCCCTAAGCAACTTCTTAAGCAAAGACTAGGAATAGTGGCAATACAATGGCAGGATTTCAGAACAGGGAAGCCGGGTGCAAACATTGCCCGTGCAATTTCTGGCCTATGTTTCCTTCTAGTTTCTTTCTGAGCCTCCTTCAGTTTTCTTGTGTTATCGTTAGGT
The DNA here is from genome assembly GCF_964341445.2 of Mesoplodon mirus. Classification (NCBI taxonomy): domain Eukaryota; kingdom Metazoa; phylum Chordata; class Mammalia; order Artiodactyla; family Ziphiidae; genus Mesoplodon; species Mesoplodon mirus. The sequence continues at coordinate 23,927,349 of NC_138996.1, read as the reverse complement.
GACATACACAAGGCAACTAGCTTGTTACTGGTACATAGCTGTACAAGGAGAAAGATGCCATTCATAACCTAAGTGACTTCTAGGGACGGATTTTGCTCCATGGAAAGATGCTTCATCTTACCTGAGACTTAACTGGCTTGTGTGTGATGAGATTAGGAGCTGGTGTTGACTTGCTCTGCACATTGCGGAAGCAGAACTTGGAGTTCCCAAGGCAAACTGGGTGGAAAGGAACAGAGAAGTGAATGTGAGTAGAGAAATCCAGAAGGAAGAAGAAAGGCTGGGTGAAGGGCCAGCGAGAAACCCCATAGTGAATGCCATGGCACTTCAACAGCAGGAATGCTTTTGAGTAAAATGTTTTGAGTAAAAATTGTATACACCTTCCTCATATATTGCACAGATATGCAAAATTGGAACTTTCTTCATTTCTCTATAATTGAACTAAATTTTGAGTCCCCTTTTTAATGGGTAGTGACAAAATAATCTTCTGATTCAGTGTTAGCTCAGATACTTAGGGTTGAAACTCCATAGATTCTGGCTATCACTTCAGTCATTTCCTATTCTTCCTCAACTCTTCCCTCCTTTCTGCCCAGGAGGTAACCTAAGTTCCAGAATGAAGTGACTTTAACAATCATCCAGGTCAGGGGAAGAGGATGTCTGGTCCTCAATCACCCCCTATCCATCTCTGGCAGCCTCTGAGCTGCACCTTCTCCCACCAGCCTCTGGATGCACGTCCTGCTGCTTGTGCTGAAGAGACCACTGTCCTCCCAATAACCCTCCTGATGATCTGTTGAATGCAGGCCACTCTGGGTCCTGCTCACTGGGGCATAGATCCCAGATTCCTTCATGTCCCCTGGCCTGAGTGTCACTCCCACCCCCCTTTCAGGGGCCACAGTAAATTTGTGTTGCTGTCCCCATATCACCATGGCAGCCCCTGAGGCTGCCCTTGGGCCAACTGTCTGGGCATTTTTCAGATTTTGCTGGTGCCGGTTTCTCTAAGAGACTCTCAGACTTCCCATATTATGCTTTGAGAGGGAAGATCTAGTCCTTTCCTGCCTTGGGTTCTCTAAACCCATCTTGGATTTCCAGCTGTCTTCTCCACCTGGACTCAGCCTAGGCAGGGAGTGAGGCCAGGGTCCAGGAGCACCAAATACTCACAGACTCACACTCCTGCTCTTCTCTCCCCTTTGGAGTTCTTTCCCTCGACAAGAAAAGTCTTTCATCCTCTTCTTGTGTGGCTGAATATGGACTCTTCATCTTTCTCCTCCCCATATATTGTTTGAGGGAAAACTTTATGTCTTCCTCCCTCAGGCTTTGGATCTTAACAATTAAAGCTAAGTTTTTGGAATTGAGAAAACATTTTTTTCCAGGTATTGTGGCTTTCAGCTCAACTCTCTGCTACTCAAGGGCTTTTGGGGTCTAGCTTTTATCCGACCTCCTCTTAAGAGCACATGAAAGATATTATAGCTGCCTGAGTAGTCGGAAGAAAGATAATGGTCAAAGGAAATGGAAGGAAAGGGAACGTCAATTCATATTTCAAGTAATATTCACTACACTAATAGGTGTTTTCAAATTGGTAGTACTGTGCTGGGTGATGTGACATAAGCAATCCTAAAAATTAAAAAATATATATATCCTCAGTATTATCTACATATTCTCAAATATTTGGTTTGAGTTGTTTTATGTAGAAATACAGGAAAAACTGAGTTGTAAGTCTAAGATGACAGACCATGGAAGAGAGGCAACAGGACCCTAGAACCTGTGTTGACTTTCCTCCTCATGTAAAACTCTGCAGAAATGTGGACTTTCATGGGGCCTGGACTGTGGGTTTAAGCTAATTTCATCTCAGAGAGTGAGTATATCCCAGCTGACATCTGGGTGAAAGAGGAAACAGTCAGGAAAGGTTAGCTAATTACAGTTGTGGTGGAATTAGAAATCGTGGTGGTAGGACTGTTCTTGAAGAAGCAGATACCCCTGTGCCACTTGGGTGGGGAAAGAACAACACGGTGCAAGGTAGAGCAGTGGGTATCCCCTTAGCTCGTTTAGGGTCCTAGGTGAGAGAAACCGAGACTGATACCCTAACCCACCTTGTATCTCCTACAAATCATTACCTACCACATAAAATAGTGCTCCAGAGGACCTTAGCATGGTCTTCGATCAATGCTGGTTTGCTGACCTTGCAAGCAGGTCATCTGAGCATCTGTTTAAGTTGCTATGATCAAGTACTTTTGGGTTGTCTGTAAGCTGCTAAGTGTATTAGTCATGGTTCTTCAGAGAAACAGAATCAATAGGAGATATATACAGAAAATATATAGAAGACATCATAGGCTATATATATCTATCATTATATATTTATTTTATCATCCTAATATCCTATATATATATATTCTATTATTCTCTATCCTATTATCCTGTTAGGACATTCTATTATCCTATATGTATTCTATGTATCTTTCATATCTATATCTATCTTCTCTCTATTTTTAAATCTAGATATGGATTGATTTATTTTGAGGAATTGGCTCATGGGATCATGGGGGCTAGAAGTCCAAAATCTGCAGGGCAGGCCAGCAGGCTGTAAATTCCAGCAGGAGTCGTTGCAGTCTTGAGTTCAAAGACAGCCTGGAGGCAGAATTCCTTCCTCTTTAGGGACCTCAGTCTTTCCTCTGAAGGCTTTCAATTAATTGCATGGACCCACCCACATTACGGAGAGTAATCTGCTTTACTCAAAGTCTACTGTTAACCACAGCTAAAAAAAAATTGCCTTCACAGCAATAAGTAGGCTGGTGTTTGACCTCACAACTGGGCAACATAGCCTGGTCAAGCTGACACATAAAGTTAACCACCAAAATAAGGGGGTTTGCTTTTGTTTTCTTTAGAGGCAAGGACAGTGGAAATCGTGACGGACACATTGTTTCATCAGACAGGTTTGAGCACCGGTGGAAAGATGGGTGAGCCACTAACTAAAGGAGTTCATGGGAAATTCTGTGGACTCTGGACTCAAACAGAGCTGCTTTGCAATTCAGAAGAATGTGACCCAGAGCTGGGGAGAGAGGCATCCTGCCCATGTCTGTGAGAAACCCAGCATGGTTCCTGCCCTTCTAAACGGTCAGCCTGGAGGTGCCAGGAAACAACTCCTTGGCATGATGTTAACCTTCTCATTGATGGTAGCAGTGGTGATGAGGAGGTGTCCCCCAGGTGGGGTTCTCATAAGACAGAAGCCGGAGTGGAGCTTGTGGAGAACAGGTGTTCCTGGGTGTATCCAGTAAGCCTCTAGGAATGTCTGGACATGCCTGGGGGTAACATTTCTGGAGACAGGAATTTCTGTCTGGGCCAATGGAGACAGTGAGCCCATGGAAGTCACATCCACAGGCTAGAAAGACCCAGAGACTTCTGGCTTATATTCTTTTTACTTTACAGACTGAGAATTCAATTAGTCTTGATACACTTTTTGTGGATTTCATAGGAATTCTTACAGGTATTGTTATCTATATCTATCTACAAACTGTTTGAACTCTACCTGATCATTAAAGTCTAGAGTCCAGGCTCAAGATGAGCAAAACCATCTCTGTTCAAGTATAGACATAAAGATGAGTGTGTTAATGTTGCATAAAATCTGGTCTTTGGTCAAACTTACGGCGCTGTCTGAGGGTCAGCTGACTTAGTTGACTTAAAGCAGTAAGCTATCTAGCTGTTGAACAAGAGCACAAGGTATGGGGTAAGAGAACCATGAATTCAAATTCTGATATCGGCCTTCCCTGGTGGCGCAGTGGTTGGGAGTCCGCCTGCCAATGCAGGGGACACGGGTTCGTGCCCTGGTCCAGGAGGATCCCACATGCCACGGAGCGGCTGGGCCCGTGAGCCATGGCCGCTGAGCCTGCGCGTCCGGAACCTGTGCTCCGCAACGGGAGAGGCCACAACAGCTAGAGGCCCGCGTACCGCAAAAAAAAAAAAAAAAAAATTCTGATATCACCTTGACACGTCTGTGACCCAGATTAGTTATTTAAGTCTTCATTCCTTCCTCTCCTTATGGATCTCTTATAAGCTTTAGCACATAGTAAGGACTCAACAAATTGTAGTTGTTAATGTTACTGTTGTCAGTTTCATCTGCCATCCTTTCCGTATTTTCCCCTTAAACTTCAGCTGACATCTGTGAAAGTAAGTGGTAAGTATCTACTGGGGTTCTTAACCCAGGTGGACATTTGGAAATGAAGGGGCATTTGTAAATATTGCTGGGGAGGGGCACTGTGTTTGGATGTCACAATGACTGGGTGTTCCGCGGGCATTTGGTGCCCAGAGATCAAGGACAACAAACGCTCTGTGGGTCGGTCTTGCATCAGGAATTAATGGTCCCACTCCAAATACCCCTATAGTGCCCATTAGTGAGAAATGCTGTGTTTTCCTTTCTGCCTATTTTGAGTTAAAAAAAGAGAAATGAAGTGGAGGAGGAGCTGGGCCCAAGAAGAGGGGTTTTCGAGGGCATAAGGTGAGAGGCGCTGTTCCAATTGCTTTGAATTCACCACTCCCTGATTCCTCACAACAACCCAGTCATTAATTCCCATTTTACAGGTGAGGAAACTGAGGCACAGAGAGATTAAGCCTAGGAAGTGCTTATTCCCCTGGTAAGTGGAGAGCCTGAATTCAAGCCCAGGCGGGCTGACCCTAGAGGCCCATACTCTTAAGCACCCCATTATCATGCCTCTCGATAAGGTAAAAGAAAGCAAAACCAAATTAAGCAAAACTAATTAAACAATACAAAACACTAGCGGTGCGTATAATTGGTTTTAGAGTTTCCTAGGCTAACTGAAAATTCTTTCTATTTTAAGCTCAAAAAGATTGAAGTGATTTTCTTGGGTAGTGCCTCCCATTATGTTGTAGGAGAAACAATTTGAGGAAAGTATTAATAATCTCAGTGGCACCAAATGCACTTCTCTACAATTGGAAGTGAGCCCTCTTGGTGCAGATAACACGTGTGTGCGTGTGTGTGTGTGTGTGTGTGTACGTATATTTTTCTATCTTCTATTTATAGAGATAAATTTATATTGAGGTATTATTCACTCTCCATAGTATTCGAATGAAAAGTTTGATATTAATTTTTTTTCAGAAAATAGAATTATACTTTGTTACTTAAAGGATGAGGTGAAGGAATAAAGAGAATACCTTGACTTACAAATAACCTACATGACTTAAAACAACCTGCACTTTTGTGTATTCCATAATGATGACCCCAAGTTGCAGATTGTAAACTTTTCCTTATTCAGTGATGAACACAGACTTAGAGGTGTCTCATGCTGACCCTGCTGGCCAGTTGGCATAGTATTTTAAACTATGTTGTTTTCTTGGTTTGTCCAGGAGAGTTTGTACAATTATTTGAATATTTAATACATTTTGCCATTATTTTAAATACTTAGTAATAGAAAAATAATACTAGTGATATGACAATTGCAGCAGATGTAAGTAACTAGTCATGGTCAGGTGTTTAGCTGAGTTAGAAACATGGACTTTTGAAGTTAAGCCTATCAAGTATGTATTAAATAGTGAGTGAAAATGTAAAGAAACAAAGCGTACAAAATGCTAGAAATAGGTTGTTGAAGCTCAGGACTGACAGTTGAAGGGCACTAATGGTAGAAATGGAAAATCTTTAAAATTAAAGATTGGAAATTAGATTGGCGAAACTCCAGAGATCCGAAAGCCTAGGGAAGTTCCCAGAGCTTCTGCCAGCTGTTTCCTCCTTCAAAGCACAAAGGAGTCAGGTGTTCAGTTTTCACTCAATAAATACTTCAGTAGAGTCAACAAGCATCGTCACATTCTCTTACTCAATCTTATGTGTTTTTTTTTCCTAGTAAGCTTCTCTTCCTAAGAATAAAAGAAATTGCTTTTGTTCCATGCTGATGCCACTTCAAGTAACTCAAGCAAACTAGAATTGAGATACGAAATTACTTAAAAAAATTTTTTTGTCTGTATGTACTTGTCCTGCTTTTTGGTGTTTAGCATATGTGTTATGTATCCTGAAAAGAGACGAATGATATCCATTTATACCACTATTAGGGAATTTTGTGATTTTTAAAACTTTCTAGTCAGGGAAGCTCTATTGTTTAGTCAATTGGGAGTCTGTGTCCTGCTTTGGTTTTCAGGGATCCTGGGCATACAAAGGTGGTCATTAATATAAGGTCATGGGAAATCATTGTTGAGTCAGTACCTACCTCTCTCAACTCTCCTTTGTTCTTTAATTCAGACGTTTAGAGTTTAAACAGTGCTTTCAAAAGTTGGACCAGGATACCATCAATTAAAATGGAATAAGATCAATCTTTCTCAATTTTCAGGAAAAGGAATTATCTCTTTAAATTTTTTCTCCTATACATGTTCTTAAAATCTTTTGTGTTTGCTATTCCCAAGACCAAAAGGAATGAACAAATTGCTAACAAATATGACCATAAAATTTGGGAGCATCCTACAAAGCAGATCTTTTATTGACACATTATCATGGTTGAGATATTCTATACATGACTGCAAAAATAGCCACACATACAGTTATATATATGTAATCCTCTATCTATCCTGATGGAATACTGTTTCATAGTCTGCAAAGACCACAGAACCTAAAGAGCTTTATGACTTCCAGGTGCTCTTTAACCTAAAAATGTAAAGAGGAAAGAGTTGAGATACTGGTCTTCAAGAGGAGTCACTTCCGTTGGCACCCCATCACTTAAGGCTGCTCTGGGGCTTGTGGAAGTGGCCCCTCCTGCTTCTAAGGTGGAGGGAGGAGGTCTATTCCTAAAATGCAATGTTCCTTATGCGTTTTGATGTAAAGTCATATGTGGAAATTCAGTACAGTGTAAGTAGCAGTATGACTAGTACCATTGTTTGCAGACCCTTCTGAGGAATGGCCCAGAAATTTAGTCATCGTCTGTGAAATCTGAGAACCAAACAACCTTCTTACAATGTGACTTTTGGACGATAATTCATTCCTAAGTTGGCGATTATTCATGCAGACTCCCTGAAAAATGACCAAATGATCAGGAACAAAACGCTGAAAATAAATGTGATCTGTTCTACCTGCAGGTGATGGGGTTCCTATCTTGTGCCGTGTTCAAACTCTTTAGGCTTGTCTTTGCCGTGGCAAGACAGTCAATCACGTCTGCCAAATCCAAATGCAAACATAGGTGGTTCTCAGCAAGTTAGAGCCAGATCAAATCCGTGTTTAGTTCACCATCTTGCACAAATCTTGTTCACTGATTTTGTTTACAAAAATATTCTCTCTGCCAAAGAAGAGATGGAAAAATTCCCTTGCAGAGCCAGCATTCAAAATTACTCATTATCTCCACAAGAAACCCTAATGTAACCCAAGAACAACTTTTACATTTGTTTATTAAGAGTCTCAAATTGTCCTGGCTATGAGATCTATGTTCATATATATTTTGCCAATACTTAGCATCTGCATCTAAATTTTAAAAAGAAGGGGATTAAGATAAGGTTTTATTAATTACATATGACCCAAACACCAAAGATACAGCTCAGATTTTTTACTAAAAGTTAAAGTCAGTGAAGTAATTTTTTTTATAGAACATTGGCTTTGAAGCACAGAACATTCCTCCAAGCTTGATTATACTTCATAGAAAAATCTTTGGGGTATTTTTTTTTTTTTTTGGTTGTAAAAACAGCATTGCCAAAATCCTTACAACTCAGGAGGGAGCGCCCTCCTCTTTTCTTTTTCCAGCTATTGTTAAACACTTGGGATATTGTTTTTATTGTTTCCTTATGGAAAATAAGCCAGATTTTATCCTTAAAAATGATTACTTTTCAGAAAGACTATTTTTGACCTGAAATTTTAGGTATACACTTAAAATTCTCTCAACTCTTCAGTAGTCTTTTTAAAAAAACAAAATAAATTTTTTCTCCACAAAAATATTTGTTTTGACTCTTGACACTATGACGTGATTATTGATTATTTTTCTATTTGAAATTACCTTTTTAAAGTATGCATTCTTTGTAATTATTAAAATGTGCAATGTAAATATTTGTAAAATATAAAAAAACAAAATTATAATCACCCACAAATCTACACCCAGATGTAATTGTTATGCCTGTGTTTTTCTCTTCTATTTTTTCTCTCTTTACTTTCACATATACACACACACATTTTGAAACACAACTCAGATCACACTGTATATACAGTTTAGTACTTGGCTTTTTGGCTTAAAATTTTGTTATGAGCATCTTTCTATGTCATTAAGTATCCTTTGGGAAAAAACTTTCAAGCTCATACAGTATTTCATATACAGCCAGACCACATTTTATTTTAAAATTCTATTTATTTATTTTAAAAGTTAATTAATTAATTAATTAATTTTTGGCTGCGTTGGGTCTTCGTTGCTGCGTGCAGGCTTTCTCTAGTTGCAGCGAACGGGGGCTACTCTTTGTTGCGGTGCGCAGGCTTCTCATTGCGGCGGCTTCTCTTGTCGCGGAGCATGGGCTCTAGGGGCACGGGTTTCAGTAGTTGTGGCACAGGGGCTCAGTAGTGTGGTGCGCTGGCTTAGTTGCTCTGTGGCATGTGGGATCTTCCCGGGCCAGGGCTTGAACCCATGCCTCCTCCACTGGCAGGTGGATTCTTAACCACTGTGCCACCAGGGAAATCCAAAATTCTGTTTATTTTTTGATATTTATTGCTTCTAATGTTTCACCAACCAAAACGTGACAGGGAGTCTTGGGTGGACTGGAGCTGGGGCTCAGATGCTTCCAGATTGTTGGATTAGGCAGAATCCTGTCCCCCAGGGGTCCGTTGGAATACTGTTATTTTCACGGGAGCTGAAGAACATCCTGAATTTACAAAAACTTGAATGCTGCACAGATATTTGCGAAAATCTGAAGAATTAGGGAGCCTGTGACGATATCAACCTGCCCCACAAAACCTAACTCCATGCAAAGAGAGAGAAATTCATCACGACTGAAAACGGGATCAAAATGAAAGGTACGTCCTAGCATCAGGGCTTGATGTCGGAAAGGGAGTGTGGTGGTTCTGCGTCCAAGGTTCTGACTGATCTCAGAAACATTCCGTTTCTGCGCCTGGTGGAAAACGGCAATGTCCACGTATTGACAGATTGTGAACTCTGACACTTGGCAACTCAGGAGCTCTGCTATGGACAAACCCTAAATGAGCTTCATGAGAAGGTCTTACCTTTCATTTCACAAGAATATCTGCCGTGGGCAGATGTCCCGCGCTGGAGTGCGATGGCGGCTTCACAATCTCACAAAGTTTGAGAAGAGCCTGTTTTCAGCAGTGTAGGTGTCGATGACCACAGAGTAGCAGTGTTGACAGTGGCGGTGACGGACTACAATAGGACGAAGTCTCAGTTGAGCATTGGCACTGAATGAAGCTGTCGAAGATCCAGAGTGGAACAATGGTGGAGAAAGGAAAAACCTCTCATACTCTGGAATATTGAACATCTTTGATGTGAGAAATCCTCCAAACGGAGTGCAAGTTTGATTTTTGAATCAGAAGATAGAGGCAGCATTACAGCTTCCCTGGCATCGAGAACAGCAGATTTCCAGCAGCAAGAGCAGCAGGTGAAGAGCAACAGCATCGTTTGCCTCTCACTGTGTCTGCTGCAGCAGGATCCTGCCCTGGCTAGCGATGCAGCAGGGAGCCACCAGGACTGGCTGTGCATACACGTTGGTTCCTCTGGAAGTATTAGGAAGAAGAGGACTCTATATAATGAAGATGGAGGCTTAGGGCTGTTGAGATTTTAGATATTAATATTCATGTGATTGCCTTTATATTCCTAAGTTTCTGAAGCCTGAAATATTTACATTTCATAAATTATGTTGTTCTAAATATCTGTATCAAGTTGGGATCAGTGCAAACCACTCTAGGTATTTGTATTCATCAGCTTGAGTTGCCATAACAAAATAGTACAGACTGAGTGGCTTGAACAACAGAAATTTATTTTTCATAGTTCTGGAGGCTGGGGATTCCAAGATCAAGGTCCCCCAAGTTTTTGGTGAGAGCTCTCTTTCCTGGCTTGCAGATGACTGCCTTTTTGCTGTATCCTCATATGATAGACAGGGAGAGAGAGCGAGACAGCGAGAGATCACTTCCTCTTCTTATAATGGCACCAGTTCTATTGGACTAGAGCCCCACCCTTATGACCTCATTTAATGTTTATCACCTCCTCATATTTGGATCTGCTGGGGTCAAAAAGCCACTGTCATAGATCTGGTTCCACCACAACTCAAATCAGCTGGAGACCCTTTTCTTACCCAAGGCCCCACTCAGAGCTGGTGGGCCTGATGGCCAACTCTGTAATAGGCTAGAGGGCTGCAAAGCAAAGCAACTTGCCTTTCATGCTGGAGAAGCTATTTCACCGCTGCGGATGCCTAGAAACTTCACTGAGATGGCAGGACCCCGAATTTCCCCAGAATGTATCTCCCATCCTCTGACACAAGTGTGCTTTATCTTGGGCATCTTGGACCCCTGCAACTTCCTGTTCATTCCATCCGACCAGCATGACATTGTCAGTGTAGTGACCCAGCGTGGTTCTTGGAACAGGGGACTGATTAAGGTCCCCTGTGGACAAGCTGTGACAGAGATGCATAAAATTGCACTTCCAGATGAAAATAAACTGCTTATGACGATCTCTGCTTATTGGAATGAACAGACAAGAGTTATTTTGCAAGAACTGCATTTGGAGGGAATGTTGAAGTGAATCTTGAAATGAACCTAGGGGATTTGATACACAGGAATAGTGTGAACAAAGACATAAAGGTAAGTGAATGCAGGATATAGAAAGTGATTGGTTGACTAAGTGATACATTCAAAAAATATTTATTGAGCACCTACTAAGCGCCAGTGACTTAACTTTGCTGAGTTTGTAAAAGAGAAAGAGAAAGGTAGGATGTGACTGGGCCTTGAATGACAGAATAAGGAGATAGTACTTAATTAAAAGGCAATTGTAAACCACCTGAAAGTTTTTAAGATGGAGAGTGATGATTAGAGTTGCTTTTCATGAAGATTGATCTGGCAGCAGAGGCTAATATTCCAGCCAGGAAGAAGCAATGAGGATCTTAGAGCAAAGGCAGTGAGAAAGGAAGGGGAAGGATCAGCTGAGGAAAAGTTGTGGATGAGGAATCCGCATCTGTCTGGGTATGGGGGCCGGTGAGGGACATAAGCCAGAAACAACTCGAAGGCTCTGAACTTGAGTGATTGAGATTAACCAAAGAAATAATGACGTCAAGAGGAGGTTTGGTATCAGGTAGAAGACAATGATAATAATAATCGTAGCTGATATTAGTAGACGGAAGCACCTTGAGGGCAGGACTGTGATTGCTTTGGTTCACACTTTATCCTTGGTGCTCGGCTCACAGAGAATGCTCAATAAATATTAGTCACAAAATATATGCTCGATCTCACTGAATTGTCACATCCATCCTAAGAAGGAGGTGTAATTATGCCCCATGTTTTGCTATCCATTTTATTTTTTATTTTGGACTACCTCAGGCATATACAAATAAACAGGAAATAATGTAATAAACATCATATATATAGAGATATCTCTCTCTCTATAGATATCTACTCCTCAGCTTGAGAAGAAGAAAGTAATACAGATATTATCATTATCTCCATTTTACAGGTAAGAAAGCTGAGGCTGAGAGGGGTCAAAAACTTGTTCAAGGTCACACAGCTAGCACGTGCTGCATCTGTGACTTGACTATAGGCCTGTCTGTCCTACCTAGTTTGTGACATTGATGGGACATCCATGTGGAGGTACTCAACAGGTGGATGGATATAGAATATGTGAGGTATGGAGAGAATCTAGGATTAGCAATATTGCCATGGGAATTGTCTGCATCAAAATGGTGGTTGAAGGGTCAGCAGTGGGAAGGGATAAACAGTAAGTGCTCTGAGGATACAGACTTGTGTCTGAGTGATGTGCCTTCTTGGAGGGAGAACAAAATAGGCGAGTCTAGTTTAAAACCTTGCCTGTTCATAGAGTAAGAGCTCCTTTTATGCTGGTCCAGAGTGTCCCCTTTGGTTTCTAGAAAAAGGGCAGAGCTGCCTGCAATCCACAGAGTGCTATTCTCTATGTCTGGCATAGGGCGAGGCCAAAGAAGACATTGGTATTTGGCATCATTGGCTTTATAAAAATCCTGGAGGTGAGGATGTCATTTTTTCTAGGCAGAACCCCAAATGCAGCTCTAACTCTATCCTACTGGGTATCTAGCCTGCTTCTAGCTGAGGCTCGGCTTGTATAGAGATGGGTGCCCTCCTCCACTCATCCCCGTGGAGCGCTGAGGCGTAGTAGGGCTGAATAGGATTTTACTGAGTTGGTAATCATTAGCAATACTACCCTCCTGAGGAAAGAGTTCTTGGCTTCACTCCAAATCAGAAGTTTTAGTTGCCTCAGGAGAAATGTAAGAATTCTGGAAAAAGTCTTGCAAGTGCTGATAAGCATCCAAATCTCCTCATGCCACTGAAGATCACAGCATTTGGGGAAGTTCCCAGTGAATATCAAGTTTGGATTTAAAAATTCCTATGATAATATTATTTGCAACTAGACTATCTGTGTGATAAAAATTTCTTAAGGAGAGGTTCTGCAGAAGAAGTGTGGTAACACACAATAAAGTTGAAGTCTTGGCAGATGACCTGTGTCATCAGATCTCTTCAATGACATTATCAAACCCCTTGAAAGAAGATCAGAGACACAGAAGGTATGTTATTTTGACTCTCAGTGTCCCTTCTTTAGAATGTCAGGGTAGGCGAGGGTAGGTACAAAACTTAACCTCTAAATCTCAGTGGCTTCATGCAATGACCACCACTACAAAAAGCTGTTCTTTTCACTCAAAAGAATCTGCTGTGACACTTCAGAGTAGCTCCCTGCCAAGTAATGACTTGGAGAAACAGCCTATTTTTCTCTTCATGTCCATCTAATGCTGAATAGTTTGTGGCCACAGTCACAGTATATACTCAGAGTGAATTTATCATCATTATTTTCTCTATAATTTCAAGATAAGATCTCCAAATAACAAGACAAGGGAAGAGAAAGCTGGAGGGCCACAGAGGTTTTGCAGAACTTTGGCTTCAAAGTGACACAGGTCACTTTCCACAGCCCTGGTCCATGGTGCCACCCAACAGTAATAGGGCGGGGAAGCATCGTCTCCTGTGTGCCCGTGAAGGAAAGGAGAATTAAATATCTACCATTTTCACAGAGGTAGAAAAGCACTGAAACATGAGCACTAAAGATAAAATGGGGACAACCATACTGTGTGCTGTCAAGGGAAGAAGTAGTTTGATGAATATGCAGGTAACTAGGTCTTAACCTTATTGTCTGATATTTTGCTTGATGGTGAAAATAGTTTTGTTGAATTTTCCATCCAGGATTCACAAGTGCTAGCTTAAAAAAAATAGCCATTTTCCAACCCACTGGGCAAAGTGGATCTGTAGTGTAAAAAGTAAATTGATGTAGTATAAATATGGATGTGGATCCCTCTGCAAATTATGTGGTGTTAGAAGGATACATTTTTTTCTACCCTTCTTACTTCTTGGTTCTGGTGCCAGATGGAGAGATTTCTGCTCTGTGAACACTCAGAGGTGCAACATTTATCCAAATGACCCATGGTTCATAACCAATGCAACAGTAGCAAACTTTAGGAATTAAGTATATGATCCCGAGTTCACCTATTATTTTCCATATAATTAACATGGAAAATGTAGGAAGTAGGTCAATCTCCTTGAGGCTACTTTTGGCATTTCCACATGCTCTGTTGCCATCTTACTGGTCTACTTTTCACTTCCTTGGTGTTATCCATATCACTGTTATGGAACTTGGTATCCTCCTCCTCTGGGTCTCCCTTCAATTTCCCAGCATCTGCCAGGGTACCTTGTGCATGACCATCAGTAAATTAATATCAATGATTCTTAACTAAATGAATGGCTGGTTTCACTTTCTGCCCTACTTAGGATCAACATGTATTCTAGCTTCTCTCACTCCACTGCCCTCCAGCTCTTGCTGCTTTGTTCAATCTCTTCTGCCCCACTGGGTGGTGGTTCAGAGAAGCAGTGAAACATGGGGGCACGAGGCAGTGCAGAGAAAGTGAGAAAGAGCAGAGTGGCTGTCTGGGGTCAACACAGCTTGTGATCTAATAAGCTGGATAGCGATCGGGGCTGGGGGTCAAGTCAAGGAGGATTCCTCAGAGAACTGTTAGATCAAACCCAAATGTTTACTTACAGAGATTTCTTTCCCTATTGTTATTTTATTTCTAGCTTATTCTATGTTAACTTATCCTAATAAGTGGAATGAGGTCAGAGGCTGAATTGGAACCAGAGTGCTCCTGACGCTATTCCTGGTGTTTTTTAGTAACAAGAAATTATACTCTGGGTCAGTTTTGCCATATGCAAACATCAGTTTACTGAACTTGTCCTAATTGCCTCCCAGATTGAAAGGAGGATGAAATGATAAAAGATATGTGAAGGGGACCTGGAAATTTAAAAAATGCAATACTGTATTGATTAAATAAACATTTATTTGGAAGGTTGCAGTGTGCCTACCATGCACTGGACAAAAAGAGATTAAAAAACCCAATGTCTACAGCCAAAGAATTTACAATCCAGGTAAAAGAGAGATGAGTAAGAGCTAGGAAAAACTTGGATAGATATTATTCTAAGAACTATGAACAGTTTTATGAAATAATTAGTTATGGTAAACCTTTACACACAGGTTTGCAAGAAAAAAAGGCGGGGGTGGGTGGCGCGCATTTCTTCCCTTTGGCTTTTCCAAATGGCTTCGTACTAACAGTGGCAACAACTACTCTTTTTTTTTTCTTTTTTTTTTTTGCGGTACGCGGGCCTCTCACTGCTGTGGCCTCTCCCGTTGCGGAGCACAGGCTCCGGACGCGCAGGCCCAGCGGCCATGGCTCACGGGCCCAGCCGCTCCGCGGCATATGGGATCCTCCCAGACCGGGGCACGAACCCGTATCCCCTGCATCGGCAGGCGGACTCTCAACCACTGCGCCACCAGGGAGGCCCAACAACTACTCTTAATATCATAAATGGAAGAATGATGCTTTATAATGGATGCTTTGTTATCTATATCTTCCAGTTCAGTTAGTTAGAGCTACGTGAAGATGTCAAATGAGCATCCAGTACGGTGCCAAGGGAAAGTGTCTCTTCCAATGGTAAAGTCACAGGCTGATGTGAGATGCCTGTCTTAACAGCACTTTCTCGAGCGCTAACACTGTTGCTATTTCCACCTTCATCCCAAATGCTCTGCCGCCTGTGGTGAAATATACAGACAGGGCCCAAGAGGCCACACTGGATCTGGAGTGTTTGTGGCAGCCTTTTTCCTGCCCCACCCTGAAGTCCCACCTATCCTGGGACGCTCTGGAAGGAAGCCCATAGGCGGTGTGGAGCAGCGCTTGGTCCCATCTCTCCTCCAAGAGGCCACACCCACCGCAAGGCCCCCATTGTGTCTCGGGTAACAGTAACCCCACAGTCTTACGCTGGCTGCCCTTCTTCAGAGGAAGCGGGCGGCTCTGGCTCCCGCGACCCCAGCCAGGCAAGGGGCTGGGCGGCGACAGGCGGTGCAGGTGGCAGTGGCGCAGAGACGCGCGCTCTAGGGCCGCGCGGGCGCCCCGAGCCCCGCACGCCTGCCTCGCGCGGGCGCCGCCGCACCTGAGGGCGGAGCCAAAGCCCGAGACCCGCCCGCTCCCGGGCGTGAAGCCCCCTCCCCGCGTCCCTCCCGCCGCGCTGCAGACGCGCGCAGGTGCGTGAGGCGTCTCCCGCCCGGGGCCTGCAGACGCGGGCTCGCCATGGAGCACATCCGCACGCCCAAGGTTGGTGCTGCGGGCGCGGGCGGAGGCGGGAGAGCGGGAGCGGGCGGAGGAGGGAGAGCGGGAGCGAGAGGAAGGATGCTGAGCCAGCTGGAGGCCCGGCTTCCCTGTCCGGCGCAGACCGAACTGGCACCGCGAGCGAGCGAGGGAGGAGGCGGCGCCGGAGCCTCTCCCGCTTCGCCGGGAGGCTGGGCTTCCTCTTGCTGCCTCACAGGCCTAGCCTTGGCTGCTGCTGGATCTAACCTCTTGTCCTTGGGGATGCTCACTGGACAGAGGGCTGGACGGGAGGGAACCCCAACTGCCTGTAGAGTAATGGGGCTGCTGATAGGCTGATAAACGCTCCCTTCTGGTCTAGCACTAGGTTGCTGCTTAAATTTTTTTTTTTTTTCTTCTGTTGGCTGCTCTGAGCAGTTGAAAGAGAAACAAGCCTTCCTAATAACAGGTGCAGGGAAACGAGTTACGTGCAGGTGCGTTGAATGCACTCGGGAAGCTTGTTGAATCTAAGGGTTCAGACCCGCCCAACCCGCCCTTCTGCTTCTTGGTCCTCAGGCTATCAGCTGCAGTGGACCTTGCACGGAACAGGTGATCAGTGTTCGCTGTAGACTGAATGTTATCAATCCTTCCATCTTCTTGCCTTTCCCAGTGGGTTGCAGCTTACAGACTTCGTCCACTGGTCTGTTTTAAACAACACCAGCTCTTAACAACTCAACAAAAGCGACTGGTCCCAGATCATTTCAGTTAAATAACACTGGAAACGTTGACCCCTGTACCAAACCTTACTATTCATGGTTGTACTAGTAATAACATTTAGAGCGAAAAAGGTGATCGACATTCCTGATAAAAACCCTAAACTAGGGACAAAACCTATTTCAGGAACCTGTTGGCTGTCTCTTGTTACTACCACTACAGCGCCTTGCGTTTCCGGGATGATCTCCTGTTCAAAATCTAGGTCCTGACAGTGAAGTCAAAGCTGGGCCTGAGTGGGCGGAACTTAGAAGGCCCCAGGGATCGTATTCATCTCATGGGGTCATTGCTGTGCAAAGTCCAGTAAGAAAAATTCATTCCTAATTTCCGGAATGGTTCCTCTTTATAAAGGCAGCTTTACAATTGTCTTATGTCGGTGGAAGAATAAAATCTTTTTAGTTTGCCACATAATGTGAGTTCCAACGGTAAAGTTAAGCTGTATTGATTTTGCACTGTGGAATTAAATTGTTGCTTCACAATCGGGAAATTGTAAACTTAGAGGAGAGGAGAGTGCCATAAACCGCGAGATAGGTGGCTCAGAGCTTTCAGGGTTTAAGTGGTGCTAAATAATTTATTCTGGAATGAGGAATTTAACTCATGAACTCCCTCTGCCCTTGACGGGGCATCCTTTCTTTGTCATGATGAAGGGGGCTCTTGATAAAAATGATGTCTGATGTGAATGTCCGTAGTGATAGGGTGACGTGACACTGAGTGCTTTTCTTCCTATGGAATATGAATTTTGGGAGTAAAGGCCTTTTCTCATCCTTATTCAAACTCATTCTCTACAAAGCCATGTGTGCAAACCTGAACATCAAGCAATATTCTCACTTGTTCTTAAAACCCGTTTTCATAAACACCCTGTACCATAAATCTTCTATCAGGAAACAGAAAGAAATGGGGGGAAATGGATGATTGTCTGAAATTTCATTGAGTTGCGAGTCATGAACATTTAGGATAAGGCAGGTGGAAAAAATTAAAAACTACAGAGGTTGGGGGGGATCCCATCCATTGATTCACTCATTTCATTCCACAAGCATTGGAGAACCTTTCTTGTGAGAAACTCCTGTGTGAGCTCTGTGAAGCTCCAGACCAGGGAGCTCCTGGTCTGGGACGGAGTCAGTTGTAAATCTGGAGAGAGATGTGTACAAGGGACAGTGGGCAGAGAGGGCACTGGATGGAGGATCAGCTCTACCATAAAGGGTGAGGGAAGGCTTCTTAAAAGAGCTGAGTCTTTTTTTTTTTTTAATTTTTTTTTTGCGGTACGCGGGCCTCTCACTGTTGTGGCCTCTCCCGTCTTGGAGCACAGGCTCCGGACGCGCAGGCCTAGCGGCCATGGCTCACGGGCCCAGCCGCTCCGCGGCATGTGGGATCCTCCCGGACCGGGGCACGAACCTGTGTCCCCTGCATCGGCAGGTGGACTCTGCGCCACCAGGGAAGCCCAGAATTTATTAATCTTAACTTTCATGTATAACATACAGCAGTGTAAATTATATTTATCATGTTATGCATTCCATCCCTAGTACTTATTTATCTTATAACTGGAAGTTTGTACCTTTTGACCACCTTCCTCCAGTCTGCCCCCCTGGTAACCACAAATTGGGTCTCTCTTTCTATGAGTTTATTTGTTTGTTTGTTTTGAGGTGTAATTGCCCTACATCACTGTGTTAGTTCTTGTTACACAACATAGTGATTCGATATTTTAAACAATTTCATTTTACGTTTTTAAGTGCAATACTAATTTTCACAGTATAAATGAAAAAGTACTCTACTACTTACAGAGTTTGTGTTGTAAAATGTATAATTTTTGATGGTCATATTCGTCTTTGTTTTGGGCTTCCATTATATTCTGGGGGTGCTGAATAGATAGCTTGTCTTATATTGTACGATTTCATGTCTTAGGTGGCTTGTGAGGGGTATACACTCAAGTTTGAAGTGTATTTACCATGTGGCTGGCAGGGGTTTATTTTAAGAGGAAAGGAAATGCATGTGTAATGTACAGTTGTTTTCCTATTACAGTGAAGTCATTCATTTACTCTTTGTAAGCTGTGCGATATCCACCACAGCCTCTGTACTCTGCTTCAGGCTCTGGAGTGCAGTGTAAGGAGACAGATACCCATGAATAATCTGGATGTTTTGCACATCTTTCTTGCTGGGGTGTGTGTGTATGTTTAACAGAAGCCTTTAACAGAGCGTATACTAAGCAGGTTGTTTCTCTCCCGGAATGGTTCCTGTATAAGTAAAAAAAAATGTTCCAAGGAGGAGCTAGTTTGCAGTTGGGTTTAAGTCAGGACACCAAGCATTACCTGTATTGCATCACAGTGAACTTTTTGTTTCTACTTCTCTGTCTGGTTTTCTCTGCCACTCTGAAAACTTGCTGGTAAGAAAAAACCCTGCAAGAAGCTTAGGGATAATTTGGGTTCAAGTGTTACTTAGTTATATATAAAGCCTTCAGGGCTTTTAGAAGTAACTTGAAGTGTTTTGTAGGGTTTGGGTTAGTATCGGATAGATGCTAACGTGTCTAGGAACCTGGTGAAGTAATCTCTACTTTTTATGCTTTGGTCTTTCTGGAAGACATTTTTTTTCCCATACATATAAATTTGAGTTGTAAAATAGAATATGTGTTGACCTCCAAAACTCCAAATAGACCTTGAAAATGCCTTTTGTTCCTTTCCACCCCGGTCCCTGGTCTGAGCCGTTACTCTCACAGCCTCCTAACTGGTTCCTCTTTGCTTTTCTCCAACCCCTCCTCCACAGAGGGAACCTGGGTGATGCTTTTATGACACAAATTGGTCATGTTACTTCCCTGCTGAAATTCTTGGGTGGCTTCCCTTTGTACCCAGGATATAGAGTGAGAATCCCCAGAGTGGCCGGCCTGGACGGACCCATGTTTATTTACCTCTCAGCCTCATTCTGTGACAGTCGTCTTCTTACTCACCACCCTCTGATCACAACTAGCCTTCGTGGGTTTCTCACATGTGACAGGTTCTTTTCTGCCTCAGGACTTCTGCACTGCTGTTCCATCTGGAGGATACTCTTATCCCCGCTCTTCACCTGCCTAAATCTCTCACCTTCACAGTTTCAGATTAAATATAATTTCCTCAGGAAGGTATTCCCAATTCTCCATCTAAATCAGGGCTGCCTGTTATTGATATATTCTGTCATGGAACCCATATTTCACCTTATGCCCCTTGTTACATACATGTTTTATATATATGCAAGTGATTATTTGTTTCATGTCAAGCTCCCCTTTTAGACCAGGAGCCCTGTGAAGGTGAGGATCACATCTTGTTCACCCCTGTATCCACAGCCCCTAACATAGTTTCTGGCACCAAGTAAGCACACAGTAAATAAATTAAGAATTGGATAATAGAAGGATTGAGTAATTCTTAATTTCAGCCCTTCAGTTTTTAATATTTTCTTTAGTAATCCAGGCCTTTTGTGCATTGTACCCATGCTAGGTACCATATTGTCAGTCTTCTAATAGTATTAAGTACTTGTGGATGTCAATATATTTTATAAAATATATAGCATATATATAATGATATGTATTTTGTCATTATATATTGTTTTAATGAGACAGAATTAAAATAACAAAATCCACTATTTAGCCATTTTAAAGTGTACATTTCAGTGTGTTTTGGTATATTTATACGTTGTGTACCTCTCACCACTGTCTAATTGGGAACATTTTCATCACTCCCAAAGAAACCTGGTACCTATTAGTAGTCAGTTCTCATTCCCTACTCCAGCCCTTGGCAGCCACTAGTCTACTTCCTGTCTCTGTTAGATTTGCCTATTCTGTACATTTCGTATAGATGAGTAATAAAATTTGTGGCCATTTGTGACTTGCTGCATTTAGCATAACCCTTCCTAGGTTCATCCAACTCGTAGTAGGTGTTGGTGCTTCATTCCTTTTTTATTGCAGAATAATATTCCGTTTTGTGGATATACCACATTCTGTTTATCCTTTCGTCAGTGGATGGGCATTTGGGTTATTTCCACTTTTTTGTTTATTATGAATAGCACTGCACATGAACACTCATACACTTGTTTTCTGGGAGAACATAACTTTCCAGTTCTCTTGGGTGTATCTCTAGAAGTGGACTTACTGGGTCATATAGTACCTTTAATTTTTGAGGAAACTATGAGGACATCTTACATATTATACAACTAAATTTTTTTTCTTTATATATACATCTAATAATCTAGAATGATTTATGTAGTATTCAGAACCTAGGCACTTTAGGACTAATTGTTTAAATGGGTGAAGAGATAGGTTTACATCAAAAGGGAGTATAGATTTTTATTGTTATATTTACATCAAAAGGGAGTATAGATTTTTATTGTTAGGTTTATATCAAAAGGGAGTATAGATTTTTATTGTTATACATTTAAACAATTTCTTAGAAAAACAACCTAATGAGATGGAGTTATATTTACATCACTCCAAATTCAATTCTAATTTGTGATAATATGCCTTTTTATATAGTTGAAAATAGCATGCTTTATCTCTCTTATTGACTTTTTTTTTTTTTTAATTTGCCATGTTCTGAATTCTTTTGGCCATTACCTACACCAGGACATTTTTTTTTTTTAAAGAAGATGTTGGGGGTAGGAGTTTATTAATTAATTTATTTATTTTTGCTGTGTTGGGTCTTCGTTTCTGTGCGAGGGCTTTCTCTAGTTGTGGCAAGCGGGGGCTACTCTTCATCGCAGTGCGCGGACCTCTCACTATCGCGGCCTCTCTTGTTGCAGAGCACGGGCTCCAGACGTGCAGGCTCAGTAGTTGTGGCTCACGGGCCTAGTTGCTCCGCGGCATGTGGGATTTTCCCAGACCAGGGCTCGAACCCGTGTCCCCTGCATTAGCAGGCAGATTCTCAACCACTGCGCCACCAGGGAAGCCCCTCTTATTGAATTTTTTGCCCACCATTATTTTGTATATATATTTTATATTCAGATGTCATCTCCCTATTTATTTTTTTTAATGGTTTTGATGGTTGCATATTATTCATTTGAGTAGGGTTTGCTTAAACTGTATCCACTCATAGGGATGTGGGTTTTGTGCCCCTAGGAAAATACCTGGTACAGTTTTCTTAATTAATTATTGCCCAGAGTGGAATGATGAGAGTAGGAACAGTCTGTACAAGGATTCTCATTACGTGATATCTTTCAGTATTGGAAAGCTTCTTTATGGTCCAGCGTTTAGAAAAACTCTTTATAGTCCCAGCAAGCAGAACTGAAGGGACTGCGGAGGAGAAGGTCTTGGCTCCATATAGAGAAGTTCTTTACCACAATTATACCTGTTATAGAAAAGAAATTAGTTTATCTCTTGAAGGATTACAGGTGTCTTAAGCAGAGTCTGGATGACTCTTGTTAGCAAAGACGTGAAGGTGTTTCAGGCATCTGAGGGGAGAATAGACTAGAATCCTGTTTGAATTTCCTCTGAGCCCAGTGCCCAGCTAGCCGAGCTCCCTGCTTCTGACGCTGAGAACTTGCTGTGTCCCTTGGCAATCCACGATGACCATGGACAGCTTTAGCCATTAGGAAGTTTTCCTTATATTGAGTCAAAATCTGGCTCACTGTAGTTTTTAGTAATTGTGTCTAGCTCTGTCCCCTGGGATCTTCCCCAATACATCAACCCTCCTTCCAGGAAATGGCCCTTCGAGGATTTCCTAGGATGCCACCACCTCCATAATCCTTCCCTCTCACCTAAGTAGTTGGTTTAGCACTGCTTTTCTGGCAACCAACCAGTGGCTTGGTTTTAAGTCCCTTTATATCCTGGTTACTTTACTCAATGAGTTAAAAAAAAAAGTATATGATTACTTCAGGTTTTGTTGAACTGGGAGAGAGTAAAGTTTGCTAACTATTTTTTAAATTTAAATATCATGGAGCCACAGCTCAGTGGCCTTCTGGTGAGCTGACTGTGGAAGAGAGCCCTGAAGTGGTCTCCACACATTGAGCTGTGAAGTCAGGTCTCCCCTGCCTTTTCCTTGAATGATAGTATCTTACACTTAGCTTTGTTGAATATTATCTCATTGGATTTAGCTTCTTGCTTAATCCCTAACACTGTTTTTGGATCCTGATACACATCTGCTATTCCTCTCAGTCGGGTACCATCCACTATTTAACAGCCTTGCCCTCTATTATTACCTCATCCATGATCTTATCCAGGGAAGAAACTAAATTAGGCAGATGTGACTTCTTAGTAGCTTAAGTTTGCCCTTAACTCTCAGGTTCTCCAGATACACTAGTTCCCTCAGCTTGGTGCCATTTACCGTTTGATGAACTTGGCTTCCATCACCTCTCCAAATAGCTCATCAAAGAAAAAACTGAAGTAGCCTGCAAATGATTGAGTGAATCCTCCTGCTGACTGATAGTTTCCTTTTCTAGGTTCATACAAAATTCCATTAAAGAAGCCGTTTTAGAATCTTGCCTAGATTTAATGTCAAACTCACCAGTTTATAACTCAAAATTCCATACCCCCATTTGAAAATAGTGATGTCATTTGCAAGATCTGTTTGTGATAGAGATCAATAGAGTCATGAGAAGATTGGCTTTCTCTGTGTCATTCACTGTCATGATACCATCGGCACTAAGTGTTATCTCTTTCATCTTTATTTTAAAAAGTATACATTTTCAGGTTATAAAAGTGTATTTACTTTTGATTCCTTAATAGGAAAAATATGGAAATTAACCACTGTTAATATGTGAGTATATTTCCTTCTGATATTTTTTTTCTTTGCATGAATACTCACACTTTTTATTTGCTTGTTTAGAAATTTAGGATCACCCAATTCAATTTTGTAGTGTGCTCCTTTTCATTTACCTTATTGTGGTCTTTGAAAACATGCTTTTAGAAGACTATGTGATTTTTTTTATCCTATGGAAATGTCATTATCACATTAACCATTTCCCCATAAGGCTGTTCCAATAATATAATGAAGAATATCTTATTTATTAATTATTATTTGCATATAAGCTAGAGCCCTAGATGGAATTACTGTGTCATGGAAGATGAACAATTTTATGGTTGATATATGTTGCCTAATGACTTTCCAAAAATATTATATCAATTTTCAGAAATAGGGCATAGTGTCTTTCTCACTGTACCATTGCTTAATTATTTAAAAAATATTTGTTAAAGGGGGGATAGCACTGCGTTATTTCATGGTGCATTTTTTTTTATTTCTAGTGAGGTTGAAGCATTTTCAAAAATATGTTTATTGACTATTTTATTACTTTTCTCAATTATCTATTTATATCTTTGTCCATTTCAATAAGTGTTGTTTTTGTGTGTGTGTACAGTATGTATATATATTTGTATATATATTTTACTGCCAGACTGTTTTCTGGAAGTGACTGCGCCATTTTAAGATCCCACCAACAATGTGTGAAGGTTCCAGTTTTTTCGTATCCCTGCCAACACTTGTTATTGTCTGTCTCTTTTATTCATCCTAGTGGGTGTGAAGTGGTATTGATCATGGTTTTGATTTGCATTTCCCTAATGGCTAATTATGTTGAGCATCTTTTCATATGCTTAATGACCACTTGTATATTTTCTTTAGAGAGCTTTCTATTCAGATCCTTTGTTCATTTTTTAATTGGGTTATTTGTCTTTTTTAATTATCGAGTTGCAAAAGTTCTTCATATATTATGGATATAAGTTCCTAATCAGATATATGACTTGCAAATGTCTTCTCCCGTTCTGTCAGGTTTTTTTTCACTGTCTTCATGGTGTCCTTTGAAACACAAAAGTTTTGAATTTTGACGAAGTCTACCTTACCCAGTTTTTCTTTTGTCACTTGTGTTTGTGATGTCATATCCATGTATATATATATATATATTTTTTAAAAGGAATTTTGCCTCTTTTAAAAATTTTATTTATTTATTTATTTATTTATTTATTTATGGCTGTGTTGGCTCTTCGTTTCTGTGCGAGGGCTTTCTCTAGTTGCGGCGAGTGGGGGCCACTCCTCATCGCGGTGCGCGGGCCTCTCACTATCGCGGCCTCTCTTGTTGTGGAGCACAGGCTCCAGACGCGCAGGCTCAGTAGTTGCGGCTCATGGACCTAGTTGCTCCGCGGCATGTGGGATCTTCCCAGATCAGGGCTCGAACCCGTGTCCCCTGCATTAGCAGGCAGATTCTCAACCACTGCGCCACCAGGGAAGCCCCATGTATATATTTTTTAAAAGCCTTTTTTTTCTGATTAAAAAGATAATACATTACAGAAAATTTAGTTCAAAAAAGCAGAACGAAAATAAATCCATGCATAATCTCAATACCCAAGAAGAACTGCTGGTAACTTTGTATATTGTGAGCCCTTTTCTTTATATAAAGATGGAAAAGTGTTATAAAACAAAATTACATTTGTTTTCCCTCTCTCTTTCTGTCTCTCTGTGCCTGTGTGTGTGTGTAATTTGGGGGGTGAGAGTCTGTGTTTTGTATGTCATAGTATACCATAAATATTTTTCTCACCTTATTAAACATTCTTCTGAAAAGTGATTTGTTGTAACTGCATGGTCTCACATCGTGTGGATGCATTATAAGTTATTTAGTGTTGCGAGGCAGTTAATTCTCCGTGGGTCGTAAACATTTCTGTTCTTTTGTTCTGAAATTATCTTTTCAAGGGTGATTTTATAGTAAACAGCCTTGGAAGAGAGAAATAGTTTCTCCCTTGGGCAAAGGGCAGACTTGTTTGCTGTCCGGGTAGTAAAGACAACATTTTCCTCGGGGCCAAAGGTTGGTCAGGGTTGCTAGCGGCCCTCTTATAAGATTGGCGTGTATGATGCTCTAAGCTCTGAGTTTCCTCATCTGGGACACAGAGCTGCTCTGAGTGCAGCATCCACTGGGCTGCTGTTTCCCCTCAGACTGGGGAGGTGGGGAGGGGTGGGTGTAGGCACTTGATGCAGACATGGAGCTCCTGCTTCCTGGTGTGCAGAGAGTAATGAAGCCCTTTGTTTCTGACCCAGGAGTCTTGTGTCTTCCCTCAGCAACCATGAAACTGTGACAGGCTGACTTGTTAGGTTGCAAGCAGACTAAAATTTCAGGCATTTTACAGCTTTTAACCAAGTTTATTATCACTTAATATTTGACATTTAATTTGCTTCCATTTTGTCACTAGAACAAATAACTGTGATAAACATCAGTGAATTTAAATTGTTGGGCAGATCTCTCTGTTGCCTCAGATTAAATTTCTAAAGTGTGATTTTGGGTTCCATTTCTATATATATCTTAAAGATTTTTGATATCTTCTGCTAGATGTTCCTCTAGAGTTGTGTCTGCTTTACCAGTGTAGCAGAGGAACTTTTTTCCTTTATTCTTATGAGAATGATATGTGAAGTGTGGTTTCTCATTAATTTATATACTGTAGCTTTGCTTATTGGTGAGATTGAATATACTTTTTTTTTTTTTTTCGGTACGCGGGCATCCCACTGCTGCGGCCGTCCCCCCTGCCGCGGAGCACAGGCTCCGGACGCGCAGGCCCAGCGGCCATGGCTCACGGGCCCAGCCGCTCCGCTCCACTGCGCCACCAGGGAAGCCCAGCCCTGCTCACATTTTTGCCTTGAGGCTGCCTCTGGATTATTAAACATGCCCCTTGTTTTTTCTTATGATGGCAGTTTGGTTTTATGGAAAGAACCAAGGTCAGCATTTTGTTTTGATTTAAGACAGATTATTGCCCAATTGTTAAAGTCTCTTCCGTTGCCCAATATTTGACAATATTGGGGAGGTAGTCTGTGTAATCAAATACACTATCTCACTTCAAAAGCCAGGCTGATAAGTTCGTTACAGTGAAACACGCCACTAGCGTGTAACGGCGGCCGTTACCTTTTCTTTAGTTTTCCAAGTTGTGGTTAAGCAGGAGTTTTTTCAGCATTCCTCGAAACCACCTGCATTTCTTGAAATCGTCACTTCTAGTAGGTTCAGCAAAAGTTTAGTTGAAGTCTGGTTGTTCGGGTGCGAGTCGGGTGTGGGTACAGAACACGTGGTGTGTCGTAGACCTTAAGAATCCCTATTCATTCAATACTGTGTAAATGCAGGTAGCTGCCAGGTAGCTTTCTAATTAGGGGATATACACTGTGTGTGTGTGTGTGTGTGTGAGTGATGGAGAAAATTCAATGAAGAAAAATAGCAAAATTCAAGGAGAGGGATGTTGGTGGGAGTGAGTTAGGGTGGTTATCTGATATATGCTGATAATACAGCCTTCCTGATAAAATGACATTTGAGCAGAGGCCTAGAAGTGAGGGAGCAAGGTATCCGCTCACCTAAGGACAGCAGAGGGTCTGGAAGTAGGAGTGTGCTTGGAGTCTTCAAGGAGGAGCAGGAAGACAGGGTAGGTGAGGGGCAGGGATGGGGCAGTCGTGGGCGATGAGCTTTGAGGGGGAGCAGGGCCAGAGCACGTGTGGACACTCACCTGGCTGTGAGGAGGTACCCAGGAGGAATCCGAGCTCGGACTTACAGTTAGCAGGCTCTTGGGCAAAAATAAACTGGGTGGAGGTAGGAGGGTAGGCAAAGCTGGAAAGAGGGGGGTGGTGGGTAGCAGTGGAAGTGGAAATAATATATTTACAAGTAGAGTGCTAAGGATTTACTGACAGAGTAGAGATGAGAGGAGAGAAAAAGAGGAGTTAAGAAGAGCGCCAAGGTTGTTTGCCCCCGCCCTGGAAGGGTGGATTGCTGAGACAGGAACAGCTACAGGAGGGGAAGATGGGAAGCGAGGTGAGAGGGAACCCGGGCCTCAGTTTTGGACACACTGAGTTTGAGATGCCTGTTAGACATACAAGCGATTTCCTTAATAGGATCAGGGAACCCCCTTAAGGAACTACAGAATGGCAATACAAGAGTGGCATACTTTTTTTTTTTTTTTTTTTTTTTTTTCGGTACGCGGGCCTCTCACTGCTGTGGCCTCTCCCGTTGCGGAGCACAGGCTCCGGACGCGCAGGCTCAGCGGCCGTGGCTCACGGGCCCAGCCGCTCCGCAGCATGTGGGATTTTCCCGGACCGGGGCACGAACCCGTGTCCCCTGCATCGGCAGGTGGACTCTCAAACACTGCGCCACCAGGGAAGCCCGAGAGTGGCATACTTTTTTAATAGGACTGTTTTTTTTTTCTTTTTTATCACTTTATAAAGGTCTCAAATCCTTTTGAAAATAGTCTGATGTAAATAAATTCAGTCAATAAATACATATTCTGGAAAATTTTCTCATAAGCCATATGCTTGTATGTTAGGTCAGAGTTTCCTATGGATCTCGTTGTTTTTAAAGAGTAATTAACACTGAATTATTTTCAGTTGAATATTGAATGTTCTGTCTTGTACATAAATAATACATTTACTCCCAATAGTTTAATTTTTGTTCTTTTCCACCTTCGCCTATCACTTATCAAGATGGACAGTAAACAAATACATTTCTCAGCATGAGAGGAGTATAATATTTAAAGGTATGCTAGATTGTTCCTTTGTAATATGAAAGGTTCTGCTTTGCTTTCTCTGGTTTCATCTGTTTTCAGAAAGCAAACTAATACACTTATAACTCAACAATAACAAAAAAATCAAGGAGCTCAATTAAAAAGTGGGCAAAGGACTTGAGTAGACATTTCTCCAAAGAAGATATACAAATGAAAGCATATGAAAAGATGTCCAACATCACTAGCTATTAGGGAAATGCAAATCAAAACCACTCTGGACTACCACTTCATACCCATTAGGATGGCTCTTGTTAAAATAAATAAATAAATGAAAATAACAAGTGTTGGCAAGGATGTAGAGAAATTGGAACTCTCGGACGTGGCTGGTGGGAATGTTAAATGGTGCAGCTGCTATGGAAAACAGTTTGGCAGTCCCTCAACAACTTAAACATAGAATTACTGTATGATCTAGCAATTCTGCTCCTACATACATGCCCCAAAGTATTAAAAATGGGGACACAAACAGATACTTGTATTCCTGTGTTCATAACTGCATTACTCACAATAGAGAAAGAACGGAAACAATCCAAGTGTCCAACAATAGAAGAATGGATAAACAAAATGTGGTATATACATATAATGGAATATTATGTAGCCATTAAAAGGAACAGAGTTCTGATATATACCACAGCACGCATGAACCCTTGAGACATTTTGCTGACTGAAATAAGTCAGACAAAAAGCTTCAAATATTGGGTGATTCCACTTCTATGAGATATCTAGAATGGGCAACTTCTTAGAGACAGAGGTAGAATAAAGGTTAACAGGGGCTAGGGTAAGGGAAAATGAAAGTTATTACTTAATAGATGTAAAGTTTCCATTTCAAGTGATGAAAAAGTTTGGGGATAATGATGGTGGTTACACAACACTTTGAATGTACTTAAAATGGTAAATTTTATGTTATGTGTATTTTGCCACAATAAAAAAAAAAAAACCGAGCAAAAACATTCCCTAACACATAACCAGTGCTGAATAAATAGTGAGTGAATTTGTTGAATGAATGAATGAATTCCAACTATGCTTAATTTGACAAATGAACATCAGCTCTTAGCATGGTAGTGGGGGGGTGACAGTGTGGCTCTGAAGTCAAGTGACCACAGTTTAAATTCTTACTCTGCCACTTCCTTATTAGGTATATGACTTTTAAAACTTTTGGCATAATTTTTAAAAATGAGAAGTAATTCACATAACCATAAAAGTCACACTTTTAAAGCGTACAGTTCAGTGGTTTTTGTTACATTCACAGTGTTGTGTAGCCATCATTACTGTCTATCTAATTTCAGAACATTATCATGACCCCCAAGAGAAACTTCATACCCATTATGAATACCCAGCTTCATACCCATCAATTCCAGTTTCTCTCTCCCCACACTCCTGCAAACACTAATGTGCTTTTTCTTTCTGCAGTTTTGCCTATTCTGGACATTGTATATAAATGGAATGTTATAGTATATAGTCCATTATGACTGGCTTCTTTCACTTAGCATAACGTTTTCAAGATTCATCCATATTGTAGCCTGTATCAGTATGTCATTCCTTTTTTTTGCTGAATAATATTCCATTGTGTATATTCACCCACATTTATTTATCCATTCATCAGTTGATAAATATTTGGGTTGTTTCCACTTTTTGTTTATTATGAATAATGCTGCTATGAACACTTATATACAAGTTTTTTGTGTATGTTTTCAGTTTTCTTTGGTATATACCTAGGACTAGAATTATTGGGTCACATGGTAACTATATGTTTAATCTTTTGAGACTGTTTTCCAGAGAGGCTGCACCATTTTATAGTCCCAACAGCATTGTGTGAGGGTTCCAGTTTCTTTGCATCCTCACCAGCACTTGTTATTGTCTGTCTTTTTGATTATAACTATCCTAGTGGGTGTGAAATGGTCTCATATTGTTGTTTGATTTGCATTTCCTTGATGGCTAATGATGTTGAGCATCTTTTTATGTGCTTATTGGCTACTTGTGTATCTTCCTTGGAGCAATACCTATTCAAATTCTTTCCTTTTTTAAATACTTTTTTTTTGGGGGTGCAGTTTCAGGTTCACAGCAATATTGAGCAGAAAGTACAGAGATTTTTTTGTATACCCCTCCCCCCCCACATGCATAGCCTCCCCCGTAATCAGTATCCCTCACCAGAGTGGTCCATTTGTTACAATTGATAAGCCTACATTGACACATCATTATCATCCAAAGCCCATAGGTTATTAGGGTTCAGTCTTGGTGTTGTACATTCTATGGGTTTGCACAGATTTATAATGACATGTATCCCCCAATGTAGTATCATCCAGAGTAGCTTCACTGCCCTAAAAATCCTCTGTGTCCCACCTATCCATCCCTCCCTTCCCAACCCTTGGCAACCTCTGTTATTTTTGTCTCCATAATTTTATCTCTTTCAGAATGTCATATGGTTGAAATCATACATTATGTAGCCTTTGAGATTGGCTTCTTTCACTTATAATATGCATTTAAGTTTCCTCCGTATCTTTTCATGGCTTGATAGCTCATTTCTCTTTAGTGCTGAATATGCCATTGTGTGGATGTATCAGAGTTTATTCATTCACTTACTGAAAGACATCTTAGTTGCTTCCAAGTTTCGGCAATTAGGAATAAAGCTGTTATAGACACTTGTGTACAGGTTTTCAGCTCCTTTGAATAAATCCCAAAGAAAGTAATTGCTGGATTACGTACTAAGAGTGTATTTAGTTTTGTAAGAAACTGCCAAACTTACTTCCAAAGTGACTGTACCATTTTGTACTCCCACCAGCAATGGATGAGAGAGTTCCAGTGGCTTCACATCCTTGTCAGCATTTGGTGTTGTCAGTGTTTGGATTTTGGCTGTTCTTGTCAGTGTGTAGTGGTAACTCATTGTTGTTTTAATTTGCATTTCCCTGATGACACATGATATAGAGCATATGCTTATTTTGCCATCTGTATGTTTTTGGTGAGGTGTCTGTTATGATCTTTGGCTCATTTTTCAATCGAGTTGTTTTTATCAGAAATGTCTTTTGCAAATGTTTTCTCCCAATCTGTGGCTTGTCTTTTCATTTTTTGACTGTTTTACAAAGCAGAAGTTTTTAATTTTAATTAAGTCTAGCTAATCAGTTCTTTCTTTTGTAGATCACGCCTTTGCTGTTGTATTTAAAAAGTCATCGCCAAACCCATGATCATCAAGATTTTCTTCTGTGTTATATTATAGGTCTTTGTTCATTTTTAATTGTGCCATCTATAAGGGACCTCCTTCGTGGTCCAGTGGGTAAGACTCTGCACTTCCACTGCAGGTGGCATGGGTTCGATCCCTGGCTGGGGAGCTAAGATCCTGCATGCCTGGTGCCGTGTGGCCAAAAAAAAAAGCATATGTTCCTTCTATATTTTTATTGTTGAGTTGTAAGTCTTTGTATATTCTGAATACCAGATCTTTCTCAGATATATGACTTGCATATATTTGCTTCCATTCTGTGGGTCTTTTTTTCATTTTCTTGTTCTTAGAAGCACAAAAGTTTTTAACTGTGATGAAGTCCAATTTATCTATTTTTTTCTTTGGTTGCTTGTACATTAGTTGCTATATCTAAGAAACCATTGCCTAATCCAAGATCACAAAGATTTTCACTGTGTAGGTCTTTGATCCATTTTGAGTTAATTTTTGTATATGGTGTGAGATAGCTGTCTACGTTCATTTTTTTGCATGTGGGATTCCAGTTGTCCCAGCATCCTTTATTGAAGGACTTATCTTATACCCTTTAATTATCTCCACAACCTTGTGGAAAATAAATTCACTATAGTTGCACGGACCATAGATGCCTGGGTTTCTTACTGGCCTCTCAGTTCTATTCCTTTGATCTCCATATTTATCCTTAATTAGTACCACACAGTCTTGATTACTGTAGCTACGTATATGGTCTTGAATGAGTCGCTTGAGGTTTCCCAAAGCCTTGATTTTCTCATCTGTAACTCATTAGGAGACTAAATGAGAGAATACATTTAAAACACTTAATAACGTGGCACTTAGAAAACTTTAGCTGTTTTTCTTAATTTTATTATCATCATCATTGCAAAAGGAGGTGGTCACCGGTTTGTATGCTGGAAGAACTTCTATGAAATTTGAGAATACTAATTTTTTCTTTATCCAAACATTTCATTTGATTTACTCATCCACTTCCTCACTTTACAGTGGGGTTGACTAGTTTTTCCTCTGAAGGCACTCTACAAAGAGTCCTTTCCTGTCACCCAACTCTAGTTCACACCCATACTTGAGAGCATATTTTTCTTTTATAAAAATGTTAATTTCATCAACCACGTGAATTTTAGGTAAGGTGTCAAGTTTTGCTCAGGAAGCCTCTGTCGTGGCCTCCAGTTCCCTGGAGAAAAAGCCTCAGTGACATCATCCAGGATTCCAGAGGGAGAGTCTTTTTGGAGTGGATGTGTGGGGAAGAAACTGAGAAAACAATCTCTTTTTTTTTTTTCTTTTAGTGGATGAAAGTAACGTAACATTGGTGTCTGCATTAAAGCTTTCAAAAGGGATACCATTAAGACATTATATACCTTGAAATATTTGAATGCTTGTGAGGAATGAGCAAGAATGAATGTGTAACCTCCTACATATGTCCACTTTGGACATTTATTTATTTATTCGTGAATTTCAACATATCTCACTTGAACTCACATTATTGACTGATTTGGTTTAGTTATCACTTCTGTCATATCTCCACAGGCACACAGTGTCTGGAATGCTTGTTTTCACAGAACAGATGTGCCTGTATTTTCTTATCCTTATTTAAAGTTTATTTTTATTGGTTTTTCCATTTTGAATGGGACAAGCTGTGAAGTATGCATGAAATTAAACCTCTTGACCACACACCCAGGGTTCCGTGACTCTGTCCTGTGTGATGGTTCCATTTTGTATTCTTCCGTTGCACTCAGAGCGAGGCCGAGAAGCTCATTTTGTACCATATTTCTTAGGCCAGGAACAGTGTAAACTATTTTCTTCTGGTGCCCTTTCCCCTGGTGGACAGCTAGTGGACAGCTAGTTGAAGCCTTTGGGAGTTAAAGTACTTCCCAGGACATAGGCCCAACCCTTTCTCCCTCAGCCATTTAAAATAGTTTAAAAATAACCCCACTTAACGTTTTGTGGCAGGCTGTGACAACTTTATAAAAATTGTGTGTTTACTTTTCTCCTCTTTTTCGTGTATTAAAACACTGTTTATCACAGATTCCCGGAGAAGGAAATTTACTGCCAAGCTCTGAAAGAAAGTTTCATTCCTCAGGGCATGTAGCAAAGCACAGATTATTTCGAATGTTCAAGGTGGAGTTGACTTCCACATGGAAGTGAGCTGCTCAGCCTGCATGAGTAGTGGTGGTTTACCAAAGGGGTTCTGCCTTCTTGAGCTAAGCGGATCGATTCAAAGACCCTATTCATGCATGTATCCTTTCACTTGGACCTTCAGCAGCTCTTCCTTGAGTGCTTTCTGTAGGCCAGGTGCTGTTTTAGGCCTTGAAGATCCATCCAGTGGTGAACAAGACAGGCCCTCTAGTGGAACCTCTAATGGAACTTACGTTGTAGGGAAGAATCAAGCAAACAAAAAATATTCCAATATTGCAATATAGATATAATCACTGTAAGTCAAGACCTTGGAAAATCGTCTACTTTTAGAAGGTTTATCTGCCAAATCCTGCTACCTTTCTTCCCCTGTAAACCTTCCAGTGTGGGCTTCTCAGCCCACTCAGAGTGAAAGGCAGTGTCCTAGCATCCTCTTCAAAGGCCTGATGGCCCCAGCTGCCTATGGCAACTTGTCCCCACTCTACACCAACTCTGGTCCAGACGTCCCACCTCCTTGTAGCCCTTTGAATTATTCAAAGATCTTCCTGCTCAAGGTCTTGCAGTGGTTCCTTTTGCCCGGAATGCTGTTTTCCCAGATTTCCTTGTGGCCGGCTCTCTCACTTCCTTTGGTCTCTACTGAAATGTCCAGTCATTTTATAGGAGAGGAAGTCCCTGGACATGCTGGTGCCCCTCCCCATCCAGCTGCTTATCTTGCTTCCGTTTCCTCCCTAGCACCTTCTGGCATGCATATATGTTTGTTTGCTTTGCTTGCTTATTTGTCATTGCCTGTTCCCTTGCCCCCCCAAACAGTGCAAGCTCCCTGTGGGCAGTGACTTTGTCTTGTCCACTGCTGTAGCCGCAGCATCCAGAGCACTCTGTGCCTGGCACAGAGTAAAGGTGCACAGTGAAGATTCCTTGAATGAATGAATCAAGGAAATGGTTTAATGTGACTGGGTCCAAGCTTCACTATCTTTCAACAGCCTTCTTTCTTCTTCTTCTTTTTTTTTTTGAAAAAATTTTTAATTGAGGAGTAAGAGACATATAGCAGTATTATTAGTTTCAGGTATACAACATAGCGATTCAGTATTTGTATACATTGTAAAATGATCACAATAAGTCTAGTTAACATCTGTCTTACTTTTTAACACAATTAAGCCAGTGTTCCCTGGTACTCTAGTGGTTAGGGTTCGGTGCTCTCACATTTATGCTAATATTTTATTAATTCAAAAGTACTTTACAAGAAAATATAACTATGGCTTCCAAAAAAAATGTTATACCTGGATTTAGTACCAAGTTCACAGATTTTCATTTTGCAAGGACTGCCAGGCTCTAAAAAGTGAAGCAACATTGTAACCAAAACTTTAACCCCAAGGATTCTCGCAAAACATTACAAATGACAGCACGAAAAAAAGTCTTGCATAGTCACTCCAAATTTAGTTCTACAGTGTACCCAGAAACTGGCAAGACATGGTGTCTTGCACAGTCTCAACTTTTCAAATAAAGAATGTTACAAAGAGCTATATAATCACAGCAATCACATAAAGAGTTTATGACCTAAAGCAAAATGACCTAAAGTTTCTTGAAACTTGTCAGCTTCTGTACCACCTGGGTAACGTCTTCCCAGTGTGAAGACGAGTTTTATTTTGTTTTTTTAAAATCTCTAATCTAGTTTAATGGTGCAGCTTTTGTTTTTACCTGCTGGCTTGTGTTCACAGCAGCTTTTGAAGACTGCTTGTTCAACCGTAGCTGCATCCTATACCCCAGCTATGGAGAAAAAGGTAAAACCTCTTAGTCCCATGGCACTTAGTTTTAGTTTTCACCTTTGCAGATGAAGTTTGGTATTTTGTTTTTTTGTTTGTCTTTACTCCTTGTTTCTTGTCCTTGCAACATCTTCCATCACTGAATATTACTTACCTTGTCTGAAAATTCAAATTCAATAATAGAGCATTCCTGGTTAATCATACCTGAATCTACCTATAAGCGCTCACATACTTTGTTTTTACCATAGTGCTATTAACTTTCAGTCACTGGACGAATATTTTAGCACATGCGTGTGCTAAGCATTAGGGCACAAAGATGAAAAACACATAGTGCCCGTCCTCAAGAAGCCTCTCCTCCAGGGGTTGCAGTGTTGCTCTGATACCATTGTAATGGTCCATCATTTCAGGATGCCAGTAAGCCAAGGACTGCATCTCCTTTTTCCTTCTTCCCACAGTTCTAATATAAGTGTGGGCCTGCATTGTTCATGGTGTTGCAGGGAATATTGGAAATAAAAGAACCTTCCTTGAGAATATACATTCTGGGAAACAATTAGAACGGTTCAGTAAAAATAGCATGTAATAAGGCAGTGCAGAATAAATGGGAAATAAATAGTAATGACCAGAAGTGCCACAGCAATTCAAATAGTAATGACCAGAAGTGCCACAGCAATTCCCAATCCACAGAGAGGATGACCTCTGTGGACTGGGATGGTCAAAGGGAGGCAGTATTGAGGAGGCGGGTCTTGGGTATTAGGCTGGAGGGGACATGCTGTGCTGGGTGAGTGGTGTCCTTAGGCTCCTGGGGACCTCAGAGCTCTTTGTGACAGGACAGTTGTGCAGTCTTTCTAATTGGGCCTCAGAAGAGGCTTCCACGTCTTTGCGTCTGCACGGCGTTCTGCTGTAAAGTCATTTCCCAGAATGGGAATGATGGGCTCCCAAGGGGTGTCCTGTAAGATGAGAAAGGGGAAAATGTGGTGCCGATTATAGAGTTTGTCCTTGGGGGCTCGGAGCCCAGGGTGAGGCATGGGAATGTGTAAATGGGCTGGAAACTGGCCTTGCCCGCGTGGACAGGCTGTACCCCTTCGCCCTCTGGCACCGATACTTGCCAGGAGACGGTGGGAGGGGCAGGGGCGTATACCACTCGGTTCTCTCTGTGCCCAGGCTGTCTCCTCTCTTTGGACCAACAATGAGTTCCATTTGGCACAATTCGCCCTTGGAAAACTGGTTTCCCATAGTTTCCAAAGAGCTATATAAGTAGATGGTTTAGTCCTTTGCTAGCGGTGCCTTTGTCAAAAATATGTCAATTTCAGAAGCGTTTTAGAATTTTAGAAATATTTTTAGAGGAAAATCATCATCATAAGATAAGCCTTTGCCTTCTATATTGCTTCCTAGCTAGGTCTTATTCTTCCAATATTATTTTAGTTTTCAAAATGACTATTGTTTTGAAACCAGCTATCTTGAATAGGTTGTTCCATAGGTTTATTCTTTGAGTCACAATGGGCCCAGGATCTGTTCTTCATTTGTTTTCCTCTCAATCTCTTTTTTCCTCTTTTTCTCTTATTTATGCTTGTTGAAAATGGTATTTTTGGTTGAGGTTATTTTAAGGTGGTGTTGAAATAAATCCTGAGACTGTCCTCTTGTTCAGCAGCGCATGTTCTTTTAAGCCTACACATCCAGGGTCATCCTACCAAAATAAATTATATGGGCCCTGTGCAAGTCTCTCAAGTGCCTGACTTTATTTATGAGCTTGGCTGCTGGCATAACGTTTATAGTTTCCCCTGAGCAAAAATGGGCTCCCTTTTCTTTTTTCTGTCTTTTCCAAGAATTGCTAGCAATTTATTTTCTTAAGTAGCTATATAGGTCTGTGTCACTTACTATTTTAGCTTTATTATCCTCCTCAGGGAATTTTTTTTTTTTTTTTTTTTTCTTTTTGCTGTATGCGGGCCTCTCACTGTTGTGGCCTCTCCCGTTGCGGAGCACAGGCTCCGGACGCGCAGGCCCAGCGGCCATGGCTCACGGGCCCAGCCGCTCCGCGGCATATGGGATCCTCCCAGACCGGGGCACGAACCCGTATCCCCTGCATCGGCAGGCGGACTCTCAACCACTGCGCCACCAGGGAGGCCCCCCCCTCAGGGAATTTTTAAAATTTAGTTGAATGTCAGTCAAATCAACTGTTTTATTTATTTATTTGTTTATTTATTTATCTTTGGCTGCATTGGGTCTTTGTTGCTGTGCACGGGCTTTCTCTAGTTGTGGCGAGCAGGGGCTGCTCTTCATTGTGGTGCACGGGTTCTAGGCGTGTGGGCTTCAGTAATTGTGGCACATGGGCTCAGTAGTTGTGGCTTGCAGGCTCTAGAGCGCAGGCTCAGTAGTTGTGGTGCATGGGCTTAGTTGCTTCGCGGCATGTGTGATCTTCCCGGACCAGGGCTCAAACCCATGTCCCCCTGCATTGGCAGGTGGATTTTTAACCACTGCACCACCAGGGAAGTCCCAAATCAACTGTTTTAACAATTGTATAGGCAGATGGAACTCAACATTGTGCCCATTTATAGGCATTCAGGGCTATCTGAAATCATCAAGAGATTTCCTTTACCTTGGCTTAAGCTGGATAAAAATATCCTTTTCTTTTTATTTTTTTAACTCAAAATTTTTTTTAAATTTTGGCCGTGTTGCGCGGCTTGTGGGATCTTAGTTCCCCAACCAGGGATCGAACCTGGCCATGGCAGTTAAAGCGCTGAGTCCTAACCACTGGACCACCAGGGGATTCCCAAAAATATCCTTTTCTATATAGGAAAGTTGACTGACTTTTTTCTTCTTTTAAAAGCAAATTTCCCACAACTTATATTTTTTCAGAGTATAACCTTATTTATTGGAATTATTTGGAGATTTGTAGATCTGTAGAAATAAGTGTGTCAAGTACCTATTTCTTGTGTGGAGAAAGGTCTTAAATTTTCCAGCCAATTGGGGAAATATGTAGATTCTTCACTTTGAAAGCTGACACACTAAATATCCTTATAACATGCATACAATTCAGAATCTTTATTTTCATTGTCCTTTTGTGCAACTAGCATAACAGAATATTCTGGATAAACCCATTCATTCTTTTACCTCTTTTTTTTTTTTTTTTTTTTTTGTGCGGTACGCGGGCCTCTCACTGTTGTGGCCTCTCCCGTTGTGGAGCACAGGCTCCTGATGCGCAGGCTCAGCGGCCATGGCTCACGGGCCCAGCCGCTCCGCGGCATGTGGTATCTTCCCGGACCAGGGCACGAATCCGTGTCCCCTGCATCGGCAGGCGGACTCTCAACCACTGCGCCACCAGGGAAGCCCTACCTCTTACTTTTGAAAATTAGATCAAGATTACCGGAATGAACTTTTCTACCAATAGCTACCCATGGGTGTGTCTACGCTCCTTGGATTATGAGTCTGTTTCAAGCTGGGTTTTAGGCTTTCCAGATCTGAACCCTCCTACTTCAGTTAACCTGCCTGATACTGGCTCTGTCCGGACAGAAGCTGGTGCTTAAGGGGGTAAGATGGAAGAGGCGGGCTCTGTAGGCTAGTAGATGCTGTCGGAGGAAGCAGCAGAAAGGGGGTTATCTGCGCATGCGCAGATTCTGGTAGCGCAATATGTCTTTGGAGAATAATCAGTGGCCTCTATTATATGATTTTGGCGATGGTTTTGGGTATTAAAAAAGGAACCTGCTGAAAAGGCAAGGTGCTGCCAGGCTGTGGGAGGCCCTGATCAGTAGTACTGGGAGCACTGAGGCTTTGAACAGCGAGTGATGTGACAAAGGCGTGAAGTAGGATGACAGTCTGGGAACAGAGGGCGTGGTAGCCGTGCGCCGGGCTCTGGCTGCTCACCGTGCATTCTCCCGGGCTCACTGAGGGCCCACGCCTGCTCTGCCCACAGACTGTGTGTTTTTGTGTGGCTCACACCGGGCCACTCATTAGGTCATTCCTGTGACCACTGTGACTGGCTAAAGTGTACGCGTAGGACCCAGTGAAATGCAGCGAGGCTGCGTGGGTTGCGGGGAACGCATACGGTGAGGCTGGGTTTCTGGAGCCCTGGTGAGCAGAGAGCTGAGAGCCAGCAGAGAGGGAGGGGCCCCTGCTGAGAGATGGGGGGTGGGGGTGGGGCTGGGGGCTTTGAACCCCTGGCCAGTCTCATCGTTATGGTTAAATGCTTCATTAAAATCCCTTTTGGCTGCAGCCATATGAAGTTGAGACTTCTGTCTCTTGCTCCTGGAAGAATCCTGACAGAGGTGGAGTCAGATAATCTGCGGGCAGTGTTACTGATTAGGAGCCTCTGGGTAACTTGTCTGGGTCCCTGGCACAGAATAGACACTCAACAAATTAATAACATGAATTAATAAATTAATTACATTAACAAAGGTTAAACTGATGGGTGGCAACCGTCTCAGGGATTTTTTTTTTTTTTTGCGGTACGCGGGCCTCTCACTGCTCTGGCCTCTCCCGCTGTGGAGCACAGGCTCTGGACGCGCAGGCCCAGCGGCCATGGCTCACGGGCCCAGCCGCCCTGCGGCACGTGGGATCCTCCCGGACCGGGGCGCGAACCCGTGTCCCCTGCATCGGCGGGCGGACTCTCAACCACTTCGCCACCAGGGAAGTCCCTCAGGGATTTTTAATAGGTGCCTTGCTTTGTAGTATATCTGACTGTATTGACTAAGTTTTAGAGAATAACTTAGCTTCATAGCGGGATACATTTTTAAAATACTTAATTTTTCAGGCAGCTTGAAAATAGGATTATTTTCATGCAGTCTGAATGTGTGTATCCTACCCGCATCTCTCTCTGTGTTATGTCAAAGATATTTTATAAATTTTACGAAGGGCAGGATGTCTTAAGTATTTCTTCTGGTTACATGCCATATATTTTCTTGGATTGTGCTTTGTGATTTTTGCCTTTCCCTCATTTATTCTCCAATATCTGACCTCTGAATAAAATGGTCCTGGGAAAAGACTTTCGTTAGTTTTATAGTTTTAAACAGATTAAATCTGACTTTTGGGAGAAGGATTGGTGTTTCTGATTTTTCTACCAAACGGCTGGATTAGAAAACTCCTGAAGCTTCCTGACTACCCCTGTTTTTTTAAAATACATTTATTTATTTACTTATTTTTGGCTGCGTTGAGTCTTTGTTGCTGCACGCGGGCTTTCCCTAATTGCGGTGAGGGGGGTCTACTCTTCGTTGCGGTGCGCGGGCTTCTCATTGCGATGGCTTCTCTCGTTGCGGAGCACAGGCTCTAGGCGCGCGGGCTTCAGTAGTTGGTACGAGGGCTCAGTAGTTGTGGCTCACGGGCTTAGTTGCTCCGTGGCATGTGGGCTCTTCCCGGACCAGGGCGCAAACCCATGTCCCCTGCATTGGCAGGCGGATTCTTAACCACTGCGTCACCAGGGAGGTCCCTGACTACCCCCTTTTATGAGTTCAAGCAACTTTATGCAACTAGGAAAAACGTGTATCTCTTAATTTCTTTAAGTAAAATTTTTTTTGCAAACAGGTTTATTATGACATTTTACCATGTGATTTTATTTTATTTTTTTGATGTGGATCATTTTTAAAGTATTGAATTTGTTACAGTATTGCGTCTGTTTTATGTTTTGGTTTTTTGGACGTGAGGCACGTGGGATCTTAGCTCCCCGACCAGGGATCCAACCACACCCCCTGCATTGGAAGGCGAAGTCTTAACCACTAGAGTGCCAGGGAAGTCCCTACCATGCGATATTATTTTTCCAGTTTTATTGAGATATAATTGACATAGAACATTGTATTGGTTTAAGGTATGCAGTGTAATGATTTGATATATGTGTATATTGCAAAATGATTACCACAGTGTTAGCACTCATCACCTCATATAGTTAACAATTTTTTTCTTGTGATGAGAATTTTTAAGATATACTCGCTTAGCAACTTTCAAATATACAATACAGTATTGAAAGTACTTCTTTTTAAATTGGAAAAATCAGATGCTTTTTTTCCCTATTATAAGAGATTATGACAATTCCAAGTGGTCTGAAAAATGTTTTACTGCTTCACTTTTTCTTCATCTGTGTCAAAATATTCTGCAACTGTCATTGAGTAGCCCATCTTTTTTGCAAACTCTGTCGTTACCACTACTGTAACGGGGAAACGGAATCACAGACACGAGGTGAGCATTCAGTGGGAGCAAGAATGAAATCTCCGAAGTCTCTGTTATGAACTTGTTTGTCAATAATTACAGTTTATTCATAACTACAGAGATGGACGCCTTTCCTCTTTCTCTCTCACACATGTAGTTACTTGCAGGTGGAATCATTCATTGTCCAGGAGCTCTGGGTTCAAACTTAAAACATCCTACTTGGTCTTCCCTGGTGGCACAGTGGTTAAGAATGCACCTGCCAATGCAGGGGACACGGGTTTGATCCCTGGTCCGGGAAGATCCCACATGCCACGGAGCAACTAAGCCCACAAGCCACAGCTACTGAGCTCTCGTGCCACAACTACTGAAGCCCGTGCGCCTAGAGCCTGTGCTCCACAACAAGAGAAGCCACTGCAATGAGAAGCCCATGCACCGCAACGAAGAGTAGCCCCCGCTCGCCGCAACAAGAGAAAGCCCGCTTGCAGCAACGAAGACCCGATGCAGCCAAAAATAAAATAAAATAAATACATTTATTAAAAAAATAATCCTACTTAGTGCCACAGGGACACCTACCATAAATGAAACATTTCTATAATTGATGCATGGCTGGTGAGAAGTGCACCTTGATTCCTGATGTGGTTCTCCTGCTGCCAGAAGGTTGTGGCACTTTATGACGTGAAACAGGCCAGAGCACCTGTCATGACTCTGGCCAGCTGTTCCTGGGACCACGTGGGAGCCAGGCTCCCCAGACCTCCTCAGTACCATGGCGGGCATGCACCCCTCCAGACCAGTGAAGTGAATAGACGGCGTTAACGTGGCCATTTTTTTTTTTTTTGCGGTACGCGGGCCTCCCAACCTTTGTGGCCTCTCTCGGAGCACAGGCTCCGGACGCTCAGGCCCAGTGGCCATGGCTCACGGGCCCAGCCGCTCCATGGCATGTGGGATCCTCCCAGACCGGGGCACGAACCCGTGTCCCCTGCATCGGCAGGTGGACTCTCAACCACTGCGCCACCAGGGAAGCCCAACGTGGCCATTTTAACTCAATGCTCTACACCGAGTTATCAGTGCTTTAGCTTTAGTCAGAACTTTTTATGTGTTAACCATGTAACTCTGTCATTGAACTTTTAGGGAAAATGGAGGATTTACAATGTTAGGCTTGGACCGAGGGGGTAAAGTATGGGGGCACGTGTGGGGAACGCGTGTGGGCGTCAGACACTTCTGGTCTGAAATCTGGCTCTGCTGCTTTCTAGCTGTGGGGCCTTGGGCAGTAGGTCTACAGGCTGCATGTGTGTTTTATCATGTGTTCAGTGGGACCACTACGGCTGGTTTTCAGCCAGGGGTGGAAATAGTGGGCGGACAACACTTAGGACAACACCTGACACTCAGCAGTTGCTCAGTTAATGCGACTGTCGTTGTTATTATTACCCGTCCTTCTTTCGTCCCTTCTGCTCAAGGGAGAAGTTGAGAGAAGTCTTCCTCAACGGTGCGTCCTTCTTTACCTTCAGCTTTTCTGGAAAAGTCCTAGATTGGCCTCATTGTGATTCTCAGCGGTTCGTGAGTGAGTGAGCAGGTAGTGGGCACTGCTTGAAGCCAGCAC
Organism: Mesoplodon mirus; assembly: GCF_964341445.2. NCBI lineage: Eukaryota > Metazoa > Chordata > Mammalia > Artiodactyla > Ziphiidae > Mesoplodon > Mesoplodon mirus. The sequence goes on along the minus strand of NC_138996.1, from coordinate 23,884,516 downwards.
AGCCTCTGTACCCAAGACTGTGGATACCTGAGGCCGGGCTCTGCCCTCGGGGGCTTCTCTCCATTGGGCCCCGAACACTGGGCTGCACTGCAGCCCCTGGGCCACTTTCAGAGAGTGTTGTGGCATCTGCCGTGGCCGAGGCTGGTGCTTCCTTTCCTTGGGAAATCGCTAGAGCTTTGTTGGCCAACCACGGTACCGAGGCGCTAAATTTCTTGAGATTTAATATTGAGTCATTAGCGTGTGTATTTTCACAACTGCTGTTTCCTGGGTTTTCTGACGTCTCTCTGAAGCACCTCTGAGTTAACCTGTGCAAGTGTGGGAAGGCATTAAATACCTGTAGGTCCTTGACAGGAGTCAGAACCCAGATGGAGTCGCTCAGCTGCCTGCAGCCAACGGTTCCCTTTCAAAACCAGAACCGGAACCAGAACCAGAGTCGAGGCCTCCTGACTCGCAGACAAATATTTTACTTTTCATGTTCCTGGACTTAGAAAATGTCATGATACCAAATTTAGCACGACAAACTATTTATCTAGTTGCTTTTCTTAGATTAGAACATAAACTTGTCTTCGGTTTTGGCCGCTGCAGACATTTTGATTTCTCCTTGTTCGGCAGCCTCTGGATCTCTTCCCCCGGCTGACTGGCCATGACCCTCAGCCTACTTTATATGGGTTAGAGGACTCGTCTTCAGCCCAAGCAAAACCGGTGGCCAGTGCCATTCATTTTCCTTTCTTTCATTAAAAGGTAACCCTACACTGCACTTTGGACTCCCTGTCCTACAGGGCAGTTTTTCTTTTCCAGATAGTCAGAGATGATTCTGGAATCCCAAAATGCTCAGTAGTCAAGTATTCAAACTGCAGGGTAGAAAGTAAAGACTTCTGTTCTATTTAGATTGAAATTAGAAGGTGGTGCAGTGGAGAATGGCTGAGGAGAGGCCATGTCTCCCTGTGATGGATGGGGGAAGGACCCAGCCGTACTTGTGTCCTGTTTCAGGCCTCGCAGTGCCGTGGAGGGGCCCCATGTTTTCACTGAGGCTTTTCAGCCTCGGCCTAGAAAAGCTGATGAAAGCTTTTTTTCCTCTCAATCTAACCTCAGCAGAGCAGGGATGGGAATGAAAAGGCTATTAAACTGGGGCACAGCCTTCTCCATTGAGTCTGTAAGATTCTTCAGGATGGACAAAGACTCCATCCTAATCAGCCTTTTGTTCTTCTTCCCAGAACCTAACACCGTGCTACACAAAGGCATTTTGTTGAGTGGAATTGGATGTTTACTGTTCTTTCTTTTGGTTCTGAGAATCCTGAACATCTCCTCGTGCCAACATTCCGGTTCCCGTAGCCCATTCCCAGGCCTTTTGTCTTTGGGTTTATCTCAGAGAAGAATGTTCTCATAGTGGTTTGTGAATATAGTTTTACAGTATAATTTTCTCTTAAATCATTCTGTTTTTTAAAAATTAATTAATTAATTAATTAATTTTTGGCTGCGTTGGGTCTATCGTTGCTGTGTGCGGGCTTTCTCTAGTTGCAGTGAGCAGGGGCTACTCTTCGTTGCGGTGCGCGGGCTTCTCATTGCGGCAGCTTCTCTTGTTGTGGAGCACGGGCTCTAGGTGCTGGGGCTCAGTAGGTGTGGGTCACGGGCTCTAGAGCGCAGGCTCAGTAGTTGTGGCGCATGGGCTTAGTTGCTCCGCAGCATGTGGGATCTTCCCGGACCAGGGCTCGAATCCGTGTCCCCTGCATTGGCAGGCGGGTTCTTAACCACTGTGCCACCAGGGAAGTCCCAGCATTCTGTTTTCAAATACTAATTTCATGTATAAAGTTGCTTAAAATAATTGTTAACTGGTTATCCTAAACATATTAATTTTGGGTAACAGAACTAGAATGACCTCAGAGGCATCCACCGGGGTCCACAGCCTCGGTGACCTGTGAGCTTGGCCTTCGGAGCTGGATAGACCTTAGCTCCAAGCTGAGCCTTCCCATGTACTGCTCGTGTGACCTGGGAAGATTTGTCGGGTCTCTAAGCGTAACAGTGAAATGAAGATTATGTGAGGACCGGACTCATGGGGTTATTGTGGGGATTAACTGAGGTCAGACACGCAGTGACGGCACAGTGCACGGCAGAGAGTAAGTTCTCCAAAAATGTTTAATTGTTGTTTTTGTTATTATTATTTTGGTAATTTTTACATAAGCCAACTGACAGCTGGGATTGGCCTGACCCATGCCATGTTGGTAGTTATTTTGAACACCTCCATTCTATTCCCTTCAGAATTCCAAAGCTCTTCCCAGAATTTCTGCCGGTTCCCTTGGATGTTTGCATTTTCAGTCTCCTCTAGCTCCCACTGAATTAGTTCAGGTTAGACATTGTTTCACCATCCATTTAGGCCCCTCTGGTCCATGACTCAGCTGTGTTGTATTAAAACCCGCCTCTTACTTAATTACACAGCCCTTGTCCAACCCATCAAGGCAGTACAGTATACAGCCTACTCTCCTGAAGATTGGGGGCAAAGGAAAGGTTCAGTAAAGCAAAGGCAGAGATTAGATTTTTCCTCCCCATCCCTGGGTTTCTTTCCCCTGGCACTTTGCCACGTAATGAAAAAAATGCTTAAAATAAGGTATAAATATTTTCTAAAATACACCAAAAGGTTCACAGTGCTTGTGGTTTTTAAAAATATTTATTTATTTATTTTTGGCTGAGTTGGGTCTTCGTTGTGGTGAGTGGGCTTCTCATCGCGGTGGCTTCTCTTGTTGCAGAGCACGGGCTCTAGGCGTGTGGGCTTCAGGTGCTGTGGCACATGGGCTCAGTAGTTGCGGCTCACGGGCTCTTGAGTGCGGGCTCAGTAGTTGTGGCCCATGGGCTTAGTTGTTCCGCGGCACGTGGGATTTTCCTGGACCAGGGATCGAACCCGTGTCCCCTGCATTAGCAAGTGGATTCTTAACCACTGCGCCCAGTGAAGTCCCAGTGCTTGTGTTTCAGTTATGGGCCTAGGGTGATTTTCTTTCCTTCTTCTGTATTTCTGAATTTTTAAACATTGTATAAATAAGCATGTTTCTTAATTTTTAAAAAGACCAGTTTTGAAAGCTGGAGGAGAAGCTTTGTAGGACTGGGGAGACTTCAGTACAAGCAGGATCAACAAATCCTTGCCCAGTGATCCTCATCTCCTTTTTCTAATCCTTTAAAACGTATTTCTCACAGTTTCCTCCGAATGGGAGTTATTTTATTTCCTGTGTGCATCACAGTGTGAGACACCCCCTGGTTGGCAACGCTCATAGGCTTGTCTTGATGGGCCTGTTGCTTCTGGAAAGCTCTTTGCATGCTTTGGTCTTTTGCTGCTCCGGGGTGGAGTTTGAGTGGTCAGGTTCCCAGCTCTGGCTTCTGCCCTCACTTCCACAAAGAGTAGAATCTCCACTTTCTCAGCTCTAATGAGTTCACTCCTCCAGCCGTTGTGTTATGGCTTCTGATCCCAGGGCTCCCACAACCCCTTCTGCATCTTCCGTGTTGCTGAGTCCAGTGGGCATTTTACAGTTCTTGCCTTACCTGATTGCTCAGCAGCATTCGGCATAAACATTCTCCTTTTAAACCACTCCCTCCGCACCCTCTCCCCTGACAGCACGCTCTCCTGACTTTCCTCCTAACTGGCCATTCCTCCAAGTTTGCTTTTCTGATTCCTCCTCTTGCCTCAGAGCTTTAAGTGTTGGATGCCCTCAGATCTTTCCTCTTGTCACTCTGCATGCTCTCCCGAGGTAACCTCTTTCAGTCCCATGATTTCAAATATAATTTATATGCCAGTGACTAAAAACTTAACTGCATTTCAGCAAACCTAAGACATCAGTGATTGTAAGATGCACTGAGATTTTATTTACCACAGAGAAAGAAACAAAAGTGCTGCCCGTTAAATGCCACAGTGGCTTCTTACCACATTAATCATAAGATACATTCCATTTTTGGAAATGTCAGAAAGTGAAAAATGTACACTCAGGAGTTAGTGATAATAGTGTAATATCTTTTGCATAGATGAATTGCCATTTGCAGAGCACGAATGCCAAGTGTGTCTTAAGCGTGGTGTTCCCAGGAACATGCAAATGAATTGCAATAACTTTGTCTTAAGAAGCTGGTGGTTTCCTGGGCTTCCCTGGTGGCACACTGGTGAAGAGTCCACCTGCCAGTGCAGGGGACACGGGTTCAAGCCCTGGTCCAGGAAGATCCCACATGCCGTGGAGCAACTAAGCCCGTGCGCCACAACTACTGAACCCGCGTGCCACAACTACAGAAGCCTGCGAGCCTAGAGCCCATGCTCCACAACAAGAGAAGCCACCACAATGAGAAGCACACACACCGCAACGAAGAGTAGCCCCCGCCCGCCACAACTAGAGAAAACCTGTGTGCAGCAACGAAGACCCAACGCAGCCAAAAATAAATAAAATAAATTTATAAGAAAAAAAAGAAGCTGGTGGTTTCCTAAGAGTCATTAACTCTCCAAGTATGAAAGAAGCCTTATTACCATATAGTTTATTACATGTGTAGATGAGGTAGAATTAAGTTAGCTCAACAGTGAGGCGGAGTTATTGAACCACTGGGTCTTCATGACGGCACCCAAACTCTTGAGATTTATTTCAGTTTGTCTAGAATTGGCTGACTGTAGCATCACAGTCAAGAACGTTCTGGCTGTCTTAGTGTAAACCACGTGGTGGTCCCTGCACAGTGCTCCCCATCTGCACAGAATTTCTCAGATAATGGGATTTCAATTTTTATTACTCATTTCTTTCATGACATCACTGGGAAATCATGCTGTTGGTGTTTCCCTCATTGTTTTTTATTTTTTCCCTCCCTCTCCTTCAGCATTACTTTTGACAGCTGTGAGACCTGTGAGAATGATTGCCAAATCTTGAACTGTAATTTTCCTGCGGCAGCATCCAAAGTTAACAAAAAGACATGGAAAAATCTCATGAAGTGTTCTAACCTAACACCATCTGCAAACCTTGTTCTGTTCCACTGAGGTTTTCTAAAAATAATCTAAGTGGTATAGCTTTCTTCACTTCTATAGGGAGAAGAATTCATACTAAATACTTTGGCTTCAAAATATTATCTTATGTTCAATGTGGTTACCCTAATAAAGTTTTGTTTCATTGCTTCTAAGTGCAGAGAGAATTATTTACATTCTGTTTTTAGATACTTTTAATTGGTATATTAATCCTGGACCTCTGGTTAATTTAGCTAGGCACATTTCAGCATGCAAATGAGTTTTTCCCCATAGAAATGTCCTAAAAATAATATATCCCCTTGCTTTTCTCCTCCCACAGTCTCTTCCATGATATCTTTCTCATAGTCACTTCAGAATAGAATGTTTAATGACAAAAATTTAAATACCATAATTCAGTCGTGTGGGAATTGAAAAATACTCACTTTAAGAACTCTTGGGTCAAAGAAGAAATAAAAACTGCAGTTATAAACTACCTAGAAAGTAATAAGAATGATAATATTGCAAACAAAACTCATAAGATGCAGCCAGAGATTTACCTGGAGGAAAATGATTGGACTTAAAGCTTGTTATTAATCAGAAAGAATGAAAATTGATGAGCTATTAAATTCAAGCATTTAAAACTGAGCAAAGAGGGACTTCCCTGGTGGTCCAGTGGTTAAGACTCCATGATTCCATGGCAGGGGACGCAGATTCGATCCCTGGTTGGGGAACTAAGATCCTACATGCCTCATGGTGCAGCAAAAAAGAAAAAAAAAAATATAAAAAAACTAAAATGAACAAAGAAACAAAAACCACATGATATACTCAAGGAAAGCATGTTAAAACATTTATTAACAAACACAAGCAGAAAGTAGCGATTGGAAAAGAGAAAAATTAACTTGATAAATCCAAGACCTGTTACTTAGCAGAAAAACATATACATATCTAATCACAAAGAGATAAGAACGTAGTTCACAGTATTAGGAATGAGAGAAGGGGTAAGGAGAGAGGGATTTACCCACAGACAAGAATTAAAAGATTGTAAAGAATTTGAAAATCGGCAATAAGATAATTTGAAAAGAAAATAGATGTCAAAGTGAGATTTAGTAAAAAATAGAAATATTGAACAGATCTATAATTGCACAAAATTGAATGAATTATTAAAGTATTTCTGTATAAAGAAGTGCCCATATTTCTTTCAAATACTAAATAATTTGTATGTTGAAAGCTTCCTAATTAATTTATGTCATTTTAACTGTGATGATTTCTTAAAAGCATAGATGCAAAAAAAACAAAAAGGAAAACAAGAATAAAACAATTATAGCAGATAAAATATAAGGAATATTGAAACACTAACACACCGATTCCAAGTTGGTCATATACCAAGATCCAAGACTTCTTTAAGGATTAAGAAATCTATTACTATTATTAATAGCACAGGACTAAAATAAAAAAGTAAATATTCATCCAAATATATATTTAAAAGGCATGATGTTCATTCCTCATTTTCAAAAATCAAAACTCTTACTAAACTAGGAGTAGGTCGCTTCCACTATGTGATTTTTAGAAAAACATCAAACTCAAGGGTAAAATATAGGAAGTGTTCCCATCAAAAACAGATGTGCACATGAAAAGATGTTAGCATCATTAACCATTAGGGAAATGCAACTAAAAGTCACAAGATACTATCTCATACCTACTAGGATGGCTATGATCAAAAAAAAGAAATTATTTAACAAGGGTTAAGGCAAAGACATGGAGAAATCAGAACCCTTATAGATCGGTGGTGGAAATGTAAAATGGTACAGCCACTTTGGATTTGGAAAATAGTCTGGGAGTTCCTCAAAAGGTTAAACAGAGTTACATAAGAACCGGCACAATTCCATTCCTAGGTGTATATACACCCAACGTATGTCCTCATAAAAACTTGTATGAGAAAAAACTTGTATAAGAATGTTCATAGCAGCATTATTAATAATAACCAGGGCTTCCCTGGTGGCGCAGTGGTTGAGAATCTGCCTGCCAATGCAGGGGACACGGGTTCGAGCCCTGGTCTGGGAAGATCCCACATGCTGGCGGAGCAACTAGGCCCGTGAGCCACAAATACTGAGCCTACGCGTCTGGAGCCTGTGCTCCACAGCAAGAGAGGCCGCGATAGTGAGAGGCCCGCGCACCACAACAAAGAGTAGCCCCCGCTCGCCGCAACTAGAGAAAGCCCTCGCACAGAAACGAAGACCCAACACAGCCAAAAATAAATAATTTAAAAAAATAATAGTAATAATAACCAAAAGGTAGAAACAACCCTAATGTCCATCAACTGACAAATAGATAAATAAAAATGTGGTATATCCATATAATGGAATATTTTTGACAGTAAAAATAAATGAAGTACTGGCACATTCTACAAATGGATAAACTTTGATTGAAACACGGATCGAAAACATGATGCTAAGTGAAATAAACCAGTCACAGAGTATAACAGGCTGTACGATTCGGTTCATATGAAGTGTCCAGAATAGGCAAATTCGTAGAGACAAAGTAGATTGATGGTTGCCTAGTGCTGAGGTGGTTAGTGGGGAAAGAGGGCTGACTGCTACTGGGAACAGGGTTTCCTTCTCGGGGGATGAAAATGCTTTAACACTGACGGTTGCACAATGATGATCTACACAATGCTGTGAATATACTAAAAAGCGTTGAGTCATATACTCTTAATGGGTGAATTGTATGGTATCTGAATTGTGTCTCAATAAAACTGTTATTAAACCAATGACAAGCAACACAAGAGTGTTGTTACCGCTGTTATTTACTGTTATTCTGAAGGTTCTAGTTAATGCCATTAAACAAGAGGAATGAAGGTATAAATATTGGAAAGGAAGAGAGAAATTATTACAGAAAATATTCCTGTCTACTTGGAACATCCAAGAGACTTTGGTGAAAAAATTATTAGAACTAGTAAAAGAGTTTGGTAAAGAGGCAGTTATAAAACATACAAATAACAATTAAGCCATAGGCTACTATCCTTACTATATAAACAGTTTTCATGAATGTAAGAAATGACCACCTGGTATGTGAGGACCATTTATGAAAGAGACAGACTGATGAATAACCCTGTGAAAGAATGTGGAGCGCTGTAGTGACAAAAGAAGTATTTTTTAAAACCACAAGCTGGTAGGTTAAGGACACTGCTGTTGAATGACCATTCTTGATACACATAGACATTCACAAGGCCTCAGGAATGATGCAACCACCCCCCGCATAAATTGTATGCCCCCCAAATATAGTAAATACCTAATTCTTTATTTGCCTCATTAGATCCCTGGAAATTGGGAAGAAGTGGGACAAGACCCTCAAGTACTCTTCCCAGAAGGCTGGTTTGGTTCTCAGGGCTCAGAGGAAACTGAGGCAGTGGAATGTGTGGAGTGATGTTTGCCCTTGGAGTTGTCCTGACGATCCTGAGGGGTGTCCATTCAGTTCGCTGTCCCCGCAGGGCTTCCTGGAGCGGTTGAGAAGCCTTGGGCTCTCCAACTGCATCAGCACCACAGCTTCGATATTAGACTAAAGGATGGCACACATATGATTCACTAGTCTCTCAGCTGCCTCAAGGAAGCAAGTCACCATCCTGATTCGAGGGATGAGGGTTGAGCCAGTGTCTTTTTGTAGACGGTTGATCCTTGGCAGTAGTAAGTAGCATTGCTAAGCACTGCCATCCTTACTAGAATGTTCATCCAGTGTTTGGGGTGGCTCTGCCTTATTGGAGTTGTGGTTGCTGCTTTCTTTGTTTGCCCTGTAGAAACTGTCTTGTCATTTCCTTTACATTTCATATTGAAATGATCCCCATGCACATATTCTTTTTTTTAAAAAAAAAAATTTATTTATTTATTTTTGGCTGTGTTGGGTCTTCGTTTCTCTGCAAGGGCTCTCTCCAGTTGCAGCGAGCGGGGGCCACTCTTCATCGCGGTGCACGGGCCTCTCACTGTCGCGGTCTCTCTTGTTGTGGAGCACAAGCTCTAGATGCACAGGCTCAGTAGTTGTGGCTCACGGGCCCAGTTACTCCGTGGCATGTGGGATTTTCCCAGACCAGGGCTCGAACCCGTGTCCCCTGCATTAGCAGGCAGATTCTCAACCACTGCGCCACCAGGGAAGCCCTCGATGCACATATTCTTGAAATTACTCTACATTTCAGAGATGTATGCTTGATAAAAGTTGTTTCCAGAAGTCTCCTGTAGCAGTTTGAATTTTAGCTCAGGGGTGAGAATTCTATTTATTAGAAAGATTTTATTATAAATATTAGCATCTTAATTTGGTAGATTTTCTTGCTAAGCATGCAGAACATTCTTCTGATACTTTTTGCTCCTGTATGTATATTTGTATTTCCTACTAGTTTATATGGAAGCAGATAACCTTGGGGCCATTTCTACAACTGAGAAACACATAGGAAAATACATTATTTTTTTAATAGAATGCTATTCATATATAGTTAATGTGTAAACTCAACTTTCATGTGTATGCTTCCTGCCTTAAAATTACATAATTACAGTGAAGGAAAAATGTTGACCTATTTAAAACACAGAAAGGGTATTCTTAAAGAATAGGATCTATACATGGGGAGAGGGAAGGGTAAGCTGGGACGAAGTGAGAGAGTGGCATGGACATATATACACTACCAAATGTAAAATAGCTAGTGGGAAGTAGCCGCATAGCACAGGGAGATCAGCTGGGTGCTTTGTGACCACCTAGAGGGGTGGGATAGGGAGGGTGGGAGGGAGACGCAAGAGGGAGGGGATATGGGGACATGTATATGCATATGGCTGATTCACTTTGTTAAACAGCAGAAACTAACACAACATTGTAAAGCAATTATACTCCAGTAAAGATCTTAAAAAAAAAAAAGAGTCTATAACTCTTTTGTGGTACATTGAAGGTTATATTTAAGGAACTGGTGAATTTTTATCTTTTGATATACAGAATCATTGTGAGATCTAATTAAGAGGGCAAGTTTTGGTTTTTATCATCGGGAGAATTTTCAAAATCGTATTTGGATCAAGCTCGAGATTACTTACTGATTGTTTTTTTGTGAACAGCTTTTTTGCTCTAATATAACCTGTCACATTGATTTCTCTAGGTTGAAAATGTCCGCTTGGTAGATCGAATATCTTCTAAAAAGGCGGCCCTTGGTACTTTGTATTTGACGGCTACTCATGTCATATTTGTGGAAACTGCACCTGACACAAGGAAAGAAACATGGGTATGCATTCCTTATTGTTGGCTTTATGTGTTTTCCATTGTTTTAAGTAACAAGTTTTGACCCTCTATTTTTTTGTTTGTCCTCAGGGTGAGGAGGGTGGGATTTGGCGACTGGGTGTTCAGAGGACTCTTCTTGGAATGTGGGTTTTGCCTTTTTTCTGTAAAGGGTCACATCCACTTGATCTATTTACTCATTTTAAGCACTAATTATTTGAACATCGTCAAAGACATAGAAATAGCCAGAGCTATAAGTGCTTCGTGTCACAGCTGTCAAGTAGAGATTCAATAATGTTAGTGTACCAGATACAGCATTTACACAGTGCTTTATTTGCAATCCACTTTATTTGTAGCATCCTGTAATGCAGCCCATTTAGTCATCTTATTATGTTGTCTGCAGTTTTCTCATAATTTAAAAAAGAAAAAAAAATCTAGGGAACAGTCCCATCATCAGGTATTTCTGCTACATAATAATGAGACCATTAGATAGTTCTTATTTTATGTAGCCACCCAACCATGACATTATGACCAGAGCCAGAGTCCCTGAGTTGTAGATTTTACCTTTTCTGTAGCCCGTAGACTTTATCTTTTCTGCAGAAGGTGGCAGGTGCTACATAGTGGAGAGGAATTTAAAGGATGCAGTGTTGCCACTGAGGGCTGAGCAGAGAGAGACCCTCCTAAAATGCCAGAGCACTTCAGCATGATTTCCTTTCAAATAAATCTCTTCTGCGGCCTGCCTGACCACCAAGAGCTTCGAAAACAACGATCTCACGTTGCTGTTGAACTTGAGAGCATTCCATGTGGAATTGAGGAGCATGGTGGCACCTCCCAGCGGAGCTGTCTCTAACTTTTGTCGATTGCAAGGTTTACTTTACTAACTTCTCATGACCTTATTTAATTTTAGCTACTCAGTGCATTTCAACATTTGATGGCCCAAACGCTCCCTTACCTGGACCTGTGCAGAATTGTATGCTGAATAGTTTGCTTCATATAATTAGCTTGGATATCAGAAAGCTTGGCAATGAAAAATAAAATGATAAATTCAGACAGTTGGCTCTTACCCTGAACACGTAGGTTCTTGTCGTCTGAGTGCAAGCCAGCTGAAGGTCAGGGAGGGTTTCTTGTCTATGTGTGTGGCTCAGAGCTCTGTGTTACTTTTTGTCCTGTGTATCTGTTATTTGTGCTTAGTTTACCCACATTATCTTCTGGTGGTAGATTCTTCACAGTCAGATTTCCACCATCGAGAAACAGGCGACAACGGCCACCGGGTGCCCTCTGCTCGTTCGCTGCAAGAACTTTCAGCTCTTACAGCTCATCATCCCTCAGGAGAGGGACTGCCATGACGTTTACATCTCTCTCATCCGCCTTGCAAGGCCAGGTAGGGCAGAGCGGCTCGGCATTCAGCGTGGACCCACTCTTAAGACATTCACAGATTGTGTTGAAGACGTGGATAATACTTCAGAATTACAGTACTTTAGGAATTATCCCAGCCTTCAGATGAGGCCAAGAAATCTGACTGATAGAGTTCCTTGTCTTTTCGGGGCGGGGGGGGGGCTCTGTCCGAGTTACTTACTGTATGAGCTTCTTTCATTATTCATAGTTTTTATCCTGGAGGGGGTTTTAGTTGTGCTTCACTTTCGGGGTGAAATCATCCCAAAGTATGCCCTTCTGATACTGTGGTAGTCAAGCCACCTTGACTGAGCCCTAAGACAAAACCCACAAATTGTTTTGTGTGGAAAACATTGATATCAAACAGGTCTAGGGCAGTTTTCCCTATTTGGGGGCTTTTAAGATTTGGTTTCTGTTGCTTTTTGATAGTAATATGTATTTCCCAAGGTTGGCATAACTAGACCTTTGTTAGCATCAGTGAATGTTCGGGGTATGTATATGTTGATTCTCCTAAACAAAACCTCCTTAAGTGTTGTGGGAAGAATGGCTGATTTGAAAAATATATGCTATCAGTTACTCTCTGGTTATATATCCCTCATCTTAGGGTCTTTAGAATTACAGCTTATTATGCTTTAAGTCTAAGAAATTTATAGCTTACTATGCTGTAAACATATGAAAATCTACACAGGTGTTTCTTGTGTATGTGGCTTGTGTGAACTGTAGGGTTCCTTTGTTTAGTGTCTTGGAAGTATACAGTGAAAGGAGATCATTTGTGTAACAGTAACATCCATGGTAGTGGTTACCCAGAAGTCATTAATAAGGGAGATAGGACATGTGCTTATAGTTACTTTACTAAATGCTTTTTGATTCAGGACAAGAAGTTTGATTGTAAACTCTTCAAAGCCTTTGGTTGGGTCCTCAGATTCTTATGATACAACTGTATTGTCTGTTGAGAGCTAAGAGCTAACGTTACGTGATGGGAACATCAGAATCTGATCATTGTGACTTGACTTTGCTCCCCTTTCAAGTCAGCCCGTTGAGGCTTTTTCATCTCAGTGTGTTGAAAAGAACTGCCGAGTTAGCCAGAAAAGCAGTTGAACTTTTTGGAGGGCGCACTATAATTGGAACAGAAGTTCTGGGAAGATGTACGTGAGGTTGCATGTAGCAGAGAATGCGAGGGGAATTGCGCGCCAGCAGTTTCTGTGTCACTGATTAATGGATGTACTGGATGATAAATGTGCTCTGACCGGATTAATGGGATTTAGGAATAGCCCAGAGAACTGGGAAAGGGCTGAGGCACTGGAAGAGTAGATCACAGTGGCGGTGAGGGCTCTGGCCCCAGATGACAGTGAGTGCCCAGATTCACATTGCGAGGGTCCCCAGGGAGGAAAATCACTGTGTTCCCCTGCTTTTAAAAATATACACTTTTTCTTAAAGATGAAGTTTTGGGAGTTCAGTATTAGCTGTAGCCAGGGACCAAAGAAAGAAATTATAGTCATTAATTGAATTAGAGACATTACCTTAGAAGATTTTTTAAAAAGCCACCAGCATTGTGAAACATTGGAATTAGAAATGCCAGTTTATGTAAAACTTCGTACTTTAATGAGTATGGGAAGAGGAAATAGAATCCAGGCAGCTTCACAATTTAATGCTAAAGGCAGTGCTAAAATTAGGACATATTACAGCCTGTCACCTTGGAAGCAGGGTGTTGAATCTGGGTGGAGGTGAGGCAAGGTGCAGGGAGTTTCCACCAGGAGTGTGGTGGCTTCTCAGACCATCCCAGGACCTTTTACAAATTACACCTTTGCACTCCTCAGGGTATTTCAGAAGAAGTGTGTGTGTGTGTGTGTGTGTTTGGTGGGGAAATGACTTTGAATTCCAGCAAAGTCATTTCCCCAACACACACACACACACACACACACACACACACACACACACACACACCCTTTTCTGAAATACCTTGAGGAGTGCAAAGGTGTAATTTGTAAAAGGTCCTGGGAGGGGTGTGTGTGTGTGTGTGTGTGTTTGGTGGGGAAATGACTTTGAATTCCAGCAGCACAATATCCATCTCTGGGGTTATTGTGGTGGGTCACCAGCACAAATCATGTGTTTTCAGCTCCCCTTATGGGCACAGCTAAGGTCCTGTAGAGGACACTTTTTTTTTTTTTTTTAACAAAAGGAGAAATGTTTGGGAGTCCATTTCAGTCAAGGCCTGTGAAGGAGACAGCTTCAAAGCTCTGGAGAGTCTGTCTTCACTGAATTACAATTTCTGGGATACGGGTAAATCAAATGACTAAAAAATTTGTCTAGATGTTATTGGTTTGTCTTTCATATGAATTCAGATTGGTCAGAATTTGGTCATGGACTCTAAAAGATCCCAGCAAAAAAATAACGTAGCGAAGTCCAGTAAGGTCTTTAATTCTTCGTAAAGAAATAAGTTAAAATAGGGCTGTGGCTCAGATGAGAATAAATTAATGCTGTAGATCTGATGTACTAATAAGGTTACACATTTTTCTGATTTGAAGACCCCTGTTTCTCAGAGGGCTTCCATTTTTCCCATGTTCTTTCTTTTCTCCTCCCTCTAATTAGCCTCCTGCTGTTTATTTTTTTGTATCAATGATCTTTCCCTCTGTAGTGTTCTTGGGCCCTTTAATATTTAAGCCATCTCTTTTGTTTATTTTCCCATTTTTTATTAAATTGCAGTATTTTTTCAGCCCATCTTAGTCCCTAATTCTTCAGCATGTTTACTGTGATTTTTAAAAATCTCAGGATTGATATAGTCTAATTTGCTTAATTTAACTTTTTACTGTTCTTATCTAAGTCAGTGCCACTCAAGCAATTTTTACAGTCACAATTTCCTTTTTATTGATGATACTAATCTCTGGGTCCAGTAGCCCTGTTTTACTAAGTGTTAGCTTCCACAATCCTGATGTTTAATTCGAGCACTTGTTTGTTCAAAATAGACAAGAAGGTTCTCATTTTTTTGTTTTTTTTTTTTTTTTTGGTTTTTTTTTTTTTTTGCTGTATGCGGGCCTCTCACTGTTGTGGCCTCTCCCGTTGCGGAGCACAGGCTCCAGACGCACAGGCTCAGCAGCCATGGCTCACGGGCCCAGCCGCTCCGCGGCATGTGGGATCTTCCCGGACCGGGGCATGAACCCGTGTCCCCTGCATCGGCAGGCGGACTCTCAACCACTGCGCCACCAGGGAAGCCCCCTCATTTTTTTTTTAATATGCAAAATCCAATTAATAGCTGTGTTATCTTCTCACCCCTCTTTAAATGGTTTTTCAACTACGTTTATTTTCAGTTGCCTGAATTCATTAGGGCATGTAGAGCAATTTAACTTTCCTTACTTTGGGTTCTAAACCTCTGTGTTCTTCCAGTGACTGCTGGTGACTTTTCCCTTTCCCTCCTCATCCTTCACATTCTGCCGATGCTAATTCATGTTTGTGTTTCCTTTCGACTTTTAAAAACATTTGCATAACAATCAACAATGTAATTGTATTATTCAGGTTTTACATTGGTTGTTACAAGTTTCCTTTCGATTTTTAAAGTACTTTTTTTTTTTTTTTTTTTTTGTGGTACACGGACCTCTCACTGTTGTGGCCTCTCCCGTTGCGGAGCACAGGCTCCGGACGCGCAGGCTCAGTGGCCATGGCTCACGGGCCCAGCCGCTCCGCGGCATGTGGGATCCTCCCAGACCGGGGCACGAACCCGTGTCCCCTGCATCGGCAGGCGGACTCTCAACCACTGCGCCACCAGGGAAGCCCCAGTACTTTTGATTTTAGTATAAATTACCTTCGGTTTTTCCCAGTTAGTCAATAATAAGAGAGAATGCCCCCATGTTTTTTCTCTGTTTTCCTAACTGCTTTGTTCTGCCCGAAGGCTCTCTGATTTGGTGGAATGAACACCCTTTCCTTTCTTACGGGAGGAAGGAGCACAGGTTAGATGCCGAGACAAGGCCATTTGTGGGCTTGGTGCTTCCAGGTTGAAAGAGTTTCCACTTGACGGCCCATATCTTCTCCAGGAGTAGAAAGTGGGATTATCGGAGCGGGAAGGAGTTGATGAGAGCAGGAGGTATCGAATCGATTGCAGCCACACATGCTTCCCTGTGTTAAGGCGTGAGCTGAGCAATGATGCTAAACTAAGATAAAGTCAGTCCCATCTGTGTGTCTCTGTGTCTGGGTGGAGCTCATGCCCTCTACTTAGTCCTGAAGCACTGACTTGGCCTTCTTAGAACCATAGACAAAATGCTACTCATTCCTAGTTTAATGTAGTATTTGAGAAATTGCCATTTTTCTTTCTAAATAGAAGTCTGCCCTTGCTTAGCAGTTATATGATTTAGGTAGGTAAATAAAGTAAGTGCTAGAATGATTTCCACATAAGCTTTTCTGAACATTTTTTTAAATTAGAGGTGCACATTCAGTTTACTCCCCACCGTCCAAAGGCATGCTGAGGGTTTGCTTCTTGTTGGAGGAGCTCTTGTGCCCTCCTAGTCATGAGGACCCAAGGGGCGAAGCCTTCAATGCATCCCCTGTTGAAGGTGCCAGGCCACGAGCAGCAAAAGGCATTTTATGTTGGATGTGATGGCCTAGACTTTGCGATGTGAAAAGCCAGTGGAGTATTTAACGTGTTTGTTTTAAGAGTGGGTGGAAAATCAGGGATTTGGCCTTCCCAAAGCACATAAGTATTTTCTCTCAGTTCAGATTCTGTAAAGACCGGAGATTTCTCAAAGCCCTGCTTTGGTTGTTTTTGGTTTTAATTTACCTACCTTACTTAACTTATCTTAATAATGTTGATTACTAAACATTCTGCTATGTACTTTGCAAGAGATGGAGATGAGGGGAACAAAACATTATGAATGGGAAATAGTCAGTAAAATTTACATCTTTGTTAATGGTATTTTTTAATTTCTCAGAGTAGGCAGTTCTTAGCTGAGGGCTTCTCCTGGGCTGGCCTCTGGGTAAGAAGCTTGCCCACATTAACAAGACTGAGCTTTGACTGACAAAAATATGTTTCTCTGCCTGCATGTAGAATTTTAGGTAAATTGGGCCAAAGGTATGGTTGATCACCCTTTTCCTTAAAAATAACTGAAAGAGAAAATTTCATTATTTCAGTGGCAACCCATTCTGATGTCTCCCAATTCAAGAGTGATCTTCTTAATGTCGGTGACAAGTTATGCTTGCATTAATTTATGTGCAGTTTCCTCACCTCTTCCCAAGGGCAGCAAGAATGGGCCCATACATAGCAAACTATCAGTAGTCATAGAATGGTTTTCTTCTTCTACCTTTCAACCTATTTGTAGGCATTTAGCAAATGGAATTTAACTTCCGTTTTACCCCATCTTCCTTAGCTCTTCTTTCACTGAAGGAACGGAGGCTTTCTCAAGAGATTCTCTTGGCATCTTAAACAAATTGCATTTGTGGTTAACAGTATGATATCAGAAGCCTGAGTCATGAAAATGGTACTTAGAGATGGAAAACATATGTCAGTGTCGAGCCGACTGTTCCCAGAACAGGATGTCAGTTTTATATGCTGTCTGCACAATTTGCTAAGATGACAAGAAACCATTTTTACTGGAAGTGTCTGTGCTGTGTGTGTGTGAGTGTGTGTGCGTGTGCACGTACCTGTATGTGTGCATGTTCTTTGTTGAAATCTCAGTATGCTCAATTTTCAAATTTAGAAATATGACATCGAGAGAGACTGAAATAGACATCGCTTATCTCACTGATAAACCCCAGTCTTCTCGCTTCTTTTTTACAAGAAAGAGTGCATGTCTAATTCAAAAGTCTGGTACTTAAAATATGACCCTTATCTTATCATCCTTGTAGATGAGTCATTTCAGTAGTAATCAAAAGAAGCTGGAAACTTGAGTTTTGACCTTAGGCTGCCTGTGTATTATTGCGGCCTTTTGCTGGTGGTGAGATGCTTTGTTGGGCCTCCAGACACACATTTAGGAGCGCTAAAGTGTCCATGCTGAGCACCATTGACAGATGAAGGAACATATGGGATGATCTAAGAAAACTGTAAGGAGGAAGAATTCTGTTGGAAAAAAAAAAAAGAAGATTAGGGGGATGGTTGGAAAGAAAATATACAAAAGCGGCCCGTCTGGGGAGAAGAGAGAAGGGTCTGCCTTGGGGGGGCGGGTGGAGTGCGTGGTGGTGAAAGCCAGACTCCCTACCTCCTAGCTGTGTGACCCTGGGGACGCTGAAAAACATCCCTTTGCCTCAGATTTCTCATCTGTGCAAGGAGACCTGTCATGATGCTTACTAGATGGGTCAGGACATTTAATCAGAACAGAATCTGGAATGAAACAAGGGTTCACTGAGTATCAACCACGATTTATTATCACCAGAAATGCTTTGATTTGCACTGTCCAGTAGGTAGCTCCTAGCCACACGGGGCTATCGAGGGCTTAAGATGTGGCTGGTCTGAACTAGGTTGTGCTGTTTGGTGAGAAATACACATGGAATTTCAAAGACAGTACAAAGCAAAATGTATACAACATTAATAGGTTTTGTATTCCGTATATGTTGAACGATATTTTGGGTATACTGGGCTAAATAAAATATTTTGTGAAAATTAATTTCACTTTCTTTTTACGATTTTAATGTGGCTACGAGGACATTTTACATGACATACGGGGCTTACGCCGTATTTCTGTTGGACAGCGCTGGCCTAGTTGCTTCCCTCAGTGTAGCAAGGCCAGAGCAAGAAAACCAAATCCTTGATCTTGCTGGGGATGGCTGCTGGGCCTGGCCTCACAAGCATAAAAGGTGATGCATGAAGTCAGAGATGCCCTGGCACAACTGAAAGAAGACTGTCATCACACATCCTTCAACTTGCCCCTCATGAACAGGGTGCCATGTACTATGAATGGATATTTTTTAATGAATCCTGTAAATACTGTATGAACAGTACAGTTATGACATTTATGTAGTTGTTAAAAGTTCAAGTGTTTCAAGTGCAAACATTTAAATATATTCCACAGTTTTTTCACCTGTTTTGTCATTTAACACTGTTTGAGCATCAGAACATGGCAGTGGCCTGACCTCTGTGTATCTCTGAGAGGCCATCCCAAATTTGAGCTCGACATACATAAACAAATTTGAGTTCTGGTTTTCTAAGGAATATATATGTTCTTTTTTTTCTTTTTTTAAAAATTGAACTATAGTCAATTTACAATATTGTGTTAGTTTTAGGAGTTCAGCAAAGTTATGCATATACATTCTTTTTCAGATTCTTTTCCATTATAGCTTATTACAAGATATTGAATATGGTTCCCTGCGCTATGCAGTAAATCCTTATTGTTTATTTTATATATAGTGGTGTGTATCTGTTAATCCCATACTCCTAATTTCTGCACCCCCCTTTGCCTTTGGTAACCATAAGTTTGTTTTCTATGTCTGTGAGTCTGTTTCTGTTTTATAAATAAGTTAATTTGTATTATTTTTTAGAATCCACATAAAAGTGATATCATATATTTGTCTTTGTCTGACTTACTTCACTTTGTATGATAATCTCTAGGTCCATTCATGTTGCTGCAAATGGCAATATTTCATTCTTTCTTATGGCTGAGTAATACTCTATTTTATGTATATATATATATATATATACACACACACACATATATTTTATGTATATATATGTATATATCTCATCTTCTTTATTCATTCATCTGTTGATGGACACTTAGCTTACTTCTGTGTCTTAGCTATTGTAAGTACCCATATATTCTTAATTACTTTTTAATCTCCATATTTTATGTGGTCTGAAAATATATTCGCTTTCAAAAGCAAATAAAAAAAAAAAAAAAAAAACAAGATGGGGAAGGCCATGCTCCTGAAAGAAAAGAAGTTCTTGCAAAGTTGAGTTCAGTTGTCCTGAGGTCTTGTCGTTGTTGGGAAGAGGTGGGTGAACCCACCTCAGAGACAGGGTACCCCTGGGAGAGCCCCGAGGGGTGAGAAGCTAGGCTGGCCTCTCCAGCCCAGACAGAATGCATTTGGGAAAATTTGATTCTGGCTTTGACTTGGCTTGATTTGGCTTTATTCTCCCCTTTTCTTTTTTTGCAGTGAAATATGAGGAGTTATACTGCTTTTCATTCAACCCCAAGCTGGATAGAGAAGAAAGGGAACAAGGCTGGATGCTGATCGATCTCAGTGAAGAGTACAAGCGAATGGGCCTCCCTAATGATTACTGGCAGCTCAGCGATGTGAATAGAGATTACAGAGTGAGTGGAGGCATTTGGTGAAATGCAGATACTTAATCCAAATGAAACCATGATTTCACATAGCTTAGCATGACTTCTGTTTGATCTCCTTCAATTTTGATAGCTCTCTGTGGGTACAGGTGTGTGGATTCCCAAGTCTCCCTTGGTTATTGCTGGCTCTGTTTCCTACTTGCACCTAGAATCAGAAAGTTTGAACAAGGTCCCCCCAGAGAACATCCCCTCTAATGGATGAGGGAGTGGAAACCCGGAGAGGCCCAGCAGTGGGCCTCAGGGCCAGCACCTCCCTTCTCCCAGCCAGTCTTTTTATAGCTCAGTGAGTGATGGCTGGGGAGTCATGGCAGCTTGGCATGAGCCCTTTCTGTGCTCACTGAACTCTTGATTGGTACACAAGGTCACCAAGAGCCTTCCCTAGAGAAATGAGGAGAAATATGTCTGCACTTACAGAAGGGACTGGGCGATGCAGCGAAGCAGGAGGGGCAGAGTCAGTTCCATCTTCTCCCCGAGGGTGGGCTTACAAATCAGCGTTGGTGTCCCTGTGAATTTTTAAAGTGTTTTCAGTAATAAAAGTACATAAGAACGTTGCTGAGAATTTACAAAAGAGAAAAGAGCCGGCATCCCATTGCCCTAACATTCTTCTAGAAGGTTTTAAATTTCTTCTTAATTTTTTTCTCATCTGCATAGTCCAATAACTTTTTTCTTACATGAGTAATGCATTTCATTGTTTACAATGGGAAAATGTCGGGGCAAAGGAGCTGTTCAAATATATACAACAAAAGTGGAATCATACTGCATATGCCTTGTGTTTTGCTTTTCTTCACATAGCATATTGTGAGTGTTATCCTGTCAATAAATACAGTTTATATCATTTTAAAACATTTTATAATATGACATAGTATGGCTGTATCATATTCTATCTGTCTAATCTCTAATTTTTAGACATTTAGGTTATTATTATTTTTCACTATTTTAAATAACATAGTGAGAACATTCTGGTAACTGTACCTTTGCCCATGTTAAAAGTCTTTTTCTTAAAGACAGATTCCTAAAGGTGGAATTTGTATGTCAAAAGGTTTACTCAAATTTTTGTACATATTATCAAAAAGAACTGCAGGGCTTCCCTGGTGGCGCGGTGGTTGAGAGTCCGCCTGCCGATGCAGGGGACACGGGTTCGTGCCCCGGTCCGGGAAGATCCCACATGCCGCGGAGCAGCTGGGCCCATGAGCCATGGCCGCTGAGCCTGCGCGTCCAGAGCCTGTGCTCCGCAATGGGAGAGGCCACAACAGTGAGAGGCCCGCGTACCGCAAAAAAAAAAAAAAAAAAAAAAGAACTACAGAAAGATTGTACCAATTTATATACATTCTCAACAGTTGTGTAGGAGAATGCTTGAGTCTTTGTACCTTCACCATTAAAGAGTTTACTTCTTAAAAATCTTTTGACAGCTTGATAGTGGGATAAGTGATTTCTCAATTTAATCTTCACACCTTCATCTCTTGAATTGTAGTTTCGTACATGCCGACCATTTATATCTTGTCCACTCTTAATTGACCATTTCTGGCTGCATATTTTGAATCCTGATTACTTTCTTCACCTTACCATATGGATTTTCTATATTGTGACAGTATTCGTATCAGTAATTAAATGACTGTGTAACATTCCATCACATGAATGACCATAATATACTTAAATAGTTCCCTATTATTAGACATTTAGATTACTCATAATTTTTGCTATATGAATAGTTCTGGGAGTAATATCTTTGTTCATATGATTTTCCCCATATTTTAAATTATTTTCTAAGGATAAATTCCCAGGACCAATTACAAGGCATAAGAGGCTTAAATCTTTTTTTTTAGATTTCAAGCAGGCAGGCCATTGATGTTTTTGCTTTTGATCAGTATTTGGTTGTTAATTTCTGTTCCCTTGTATAGCAAGCAGTATATGTGACCTGTAAGATTTGAACTTTGGGGATTTTTTGAAGATTTATATCTTCATAAGACACCCAATATTTAATTAATTATCAATATTTGATTTTATCAATGTTTTGAGTCTGGAAAAAATGTATATTCTCTGTTATTTGGGTATAAAATTCTGTCTCCATCTAAATTAAGTTTCTTATGCTATTTTGGTTCCTTTGCTCACTTGATTTCTGACAGAGGTATGTAAAAATTTCCCATTACGATTGTTGATTGGACGTTTTCTCCTTACATTTCTAAAGTGTTTGCAGTATATTTTTGAAGTTATGTTGTCCAGCACATAATGGTTTAGGACATCTTCTTGGTGTGCTTTTTATCAACTTAAAATATCCTTTTTTCCTGTGAATGCTTTGAATTCTATTCTGTATTATTATGTTTCTACTGTTTTCTTCTTCTTGTCAGAATTTGCCTGGTAGAGCTCTACTTATCCCGTTACTTTCGGTGATCCTATATGAATGTTTTCTCCTTTTAAAAAATATCTAACAGTGGGAATTCCCTGGCGGTCCAGTGGTTAGGACTTGGCACTTTAACTGCTGAGGCCCAGGTTCAATCGCTGGTCAGGGAACTAAGATCCCGCATGCCACAGGAAAATAATAATAATAATAATAATTAAAAATAATAATAATCTAACAGTAGTTATCTTTGGGTTGTTAGGGTGGAATGTTTTGTTTTTTCTCAAATTAGGTATGGTTAGATTTTGATTTTGCAGTAACTGATATCTATGACGTTGTTCTAGATACTATGCTTTGTGGTTTTACTAGTCATGTTTTTCCCCTTTGCATATCTATAGCTAGATAGCTTTTTTCTTGTATTTGCCTGTGATAATTTTGGAAATATACATCTTACTGCTTTCTTCCATTGATTATTCTTCATTTTAAAACAGCTGTTTATTTATTATGCCACTCTTCCAACCTACACAAAACTTTGAAAAATAATGAAATGAACAGCAGGGACCTGCATACTATGTAAGAACAAACATGGCCAATGCTGTTAAACCTCCTTAATATTCCCTCCAAATCACTTCCTGCTCCAGGGTCACTGACTGCAATTTGGTGTTGTCATTACTTTCTATTTATAACGTTTCTACGTTTGTAAGTAGCAGCATGTAGTATTTTTTCGTGCATGTTTTACACTTTCTGTGTGCGGTATCATGCTGAATGTTGCTTACTGAAACTTGACTTTTCACTCAAGTTGTAATTGTGAGATTCCTTTTATTTAACAAACACATGTATAATAGTTACCACATGCCAGGCTATGTTCTAGAAGCTTAAAAAATGTTAGCAGTCCTGTGTGGTAGGTGTTGTTATTATCCTTGCTTTCAAATGGAGAAACTCAGGCAGAGACAGATTAACTGTCCAAGATGTAAAGAAGTTAGTAACTGTGGAAACCTATAGCTCTTGTTCACTCATTCTTCACTATTGTCTTATACTCCATTTTACAAATATACCAAAGTTTAAACTTTTATTTATTCTTTCTCTTTTATTTCTATCTTTTGTTTTACCATCTCAAATAAAGCCGTTATCTGGCTTATATATGACTCATAGTACATTTTGAGTTTCTACCGAAGAGTAGAATTTCTGAGTTAGAGGGTATGTGGATTTTAGCCTTACTAGATATTGCCAGATTCTTTTTTTTTTGCGGTTTGCGGGCCTCTCACTGTTGTGGCCTCTCCCGTTGCGGAGCACAGGCTCCGGACGTGCAGGCTCAGCGGCCATGGCTCACTGGCCCAGCCGCTCCACGGCATGTGGGATCTTCCCGGACCGGGGCACGAACCCATGTCCCCTGCATTGGCAGGTGGACTCCCAACCACTGTGCCACCAGGGAAGCCCCCTCTTTTTTTTTTAAGATTTTTTTTTTGATGTGTACCATTTTAAAAGTCTTTATTGGATATGTTACAGTACTGCTTCCATTGTATGTTTTGGTCCTTTGGCCACGAAGCATGTGGGATCCTAGCTCCCTTACCAGGGATTGAACCTGGACTCCCCACATTGGAAGGCGAAGTCGTAAGCACGGGACCGCCAGGGAAGTCCCATTATTGCCAGATTCTTTTCCAAAGTGTTTGCATGGACTTACACATCTAAGATATGATTTCTGATTACCCACAGACTTACCAACAGTTGGTATTTACAGTGTTTGGTGGTATCTCTACTTATTGACCCAACAGGCTTCTGGGAATTTCTTCTAAAGAGTTAGCATAAACGCACAGTGACGTACACAGTTATTTATTGAAGCGTTGTTTATCAAAGCATGTATTAGAAGAAACCCAAATTTCTTTAATAGAGGACCAGTTAAATAATTTTGGGTCTATTCGTATAATTAAATTAATGTGTAGCCATTAAAAACATGTAGGATATTTCCATTTACTGATAAGGAAAGATCGCTGAAGTATATTGTTAGGTTCAAAAAAGCAAGGCACAGTATCGTGAATATAGTGTCATACCTTTTATTTTAAAAAAGAGGGAGAAAAATAAGACTTGTTCATATGGATGTGTAATTGCCCCAAAGTGATAACCTAGAAAGTAGGTGGGAATGGGATGAATAGAACACAAGGGTGAGCATGTGCACCTTTTAGTATTGTTTTATTTTTATAACCATGTGAATTTATTTATTTATTTATTTATTTATGGCTGCATTGGGTCTTTGTTTCTGTGCGAGGGCTTTCTCTAGTTGTGGCAAGTGGGGGCCACTCCTCATCGCGGTGCGCGCCTCTTACTATCGCGGCCTCTCTTGTGGCGGAGCACAGGCTCCAGACACGCAGGCTCAGTAATTGTGGCTCACGGGGCCAGCTGCTCCGTGGCATGTGGGATCTTCCCAGACCAGGGCTCGAACCCGTGTGCCCTGCATTGGCAGGCGGACTCTTACCCACTGTGCCACCAGGGAAGCCTCCATGTGAATTTATTAACTGATCAAAAAGTTAAATTTGAGAAAATGCCAATTCGTGTGAAATAGATCTCAGTGTGGTTTTCTTTACATTGCCCTGTTGTCATTTATAGCTGTTGCAAATATCTCCTCTTAGGAGATATTTATGTACTGTGCCTAGAGTATCTTTTAATCCTCAGAAGTTTTGAGTTGTCAGTGTTTCCTATTTTGTTTCATGGTTTTAGCATATTATTTAAGAAAAAATCCTGGCCTATTCTCTAACCTTTGTCCCAATTTACACTGTATAATTTCCATAGTTACATTTTCACTAATTATGATTATTATAGCTTTATAGTAAATCTTGATATTCTACAAGTCAGGTCCTTCCACATCCTTCTTCTGGATATATTGAATGTACAGATTATTTGGGATAGAATGGCCACTTTCATGATGCTGAATTTTCTCTGTAATTACTCTTAAATCTAACAATCATAATCTTACACTGTGAGTGGACATTTGGGTCCTTTTTGTCTCAGTCATTATAAAGTATCTGGCTGATGTAATAGTTTGTTCCCATGCTAAAGCCAACCTTTGCAGTGAATTTTTAGCCTTGAAATGAAAGGCAGGAAAATCCAAGTTTAGTAAAGAAAATTGGATTTCCTTTTAAAATTAAAAAAAAATATGACACACCCTTGGGTGAGGAAGAAAATGAGGCTAAGGCACATCTTGTGGAATAATATTTTCTTGAAAACACAGGTTCTTGTTATTTTTGATGAGGTTTCCTTCTGGTCTTAGCACCACAAACATGACTCACATTTAGTTGCTTAAGTCCTACAGTATAGAGACTGCAAAACATGAGTTACTCAGCATTTTTTTTCCAAAGGTAATATACAGCAAACCCAAACTAACAATCAACAAACTGTGTTGAAACAGAAAAGGTGAAAACCTAGGGGATTTTCTGATTTTACGAATATCATTGAAATAGGGAGAAAGATGATGAACCCTCATTTGTTACCAGTTAAAAAATATAATAAAAGTTGGTTCTATCAAAATATTTCTGACTGTTAGTCCATCGGGAGGATTATGTCATCATCCGTTACTTTTGCTTTTAACCTCATGGTTGAGAAAAACCTCTACTTTTTCCTCCCTTCTTTCATAAGAGTTATTTCTTTCTTTTCACAAGTTATTTGATGTAAGTGGGGCTAGTGATGTCATCTGATGGAGAAGAAGCTTTTGTCCCTGGTGGAAATAACACCATACATAGCGCACAGAGACGCAGGTTCCAGAACCGGCACTGCCCTTTTCTCTCCATGTGGTCTTGGGCAGGCTAATTATTATCACCATCACCTCTATCAGCATTGCTATTATCCCTGTTTATAAGACACTTGCTTCTGGTAATCTAACTCTCTAAGCTAAGATTTCCTTTCTGTACCTAACTTTTTTTTTTTTTTTTTTTTGCGGTACGCGGGCCTCTCACTGTTGTGGCCTCTCCCGTTGCGGAGCACAGGCTCCGGACGCGCAGGCTCAGCAGCCATGGCTCACAGGCCCAGCCGCTCTGCGGCATGTGGGATCTTCCCGGACCGGGGCACGAACCTGTGTTCCCTGCATCGGCAGGCGGACTCTCAACCACTGTGCCACCAGGGAAGCCCTGCACCTAACTCTTAAAATTGTCTTTCTTTAAATAAAATAATTGGCATTCATTACTACGTTAAATTTTTAATCTGTTTCTCTTGGAATAAAATTGAAAGTATAACCCAAACCAGTAATTTTTTAAAATCTTGTTTATTTCAGTTCTCTACAGCTATAGTTTATGTATTATGTATTATGTTATTTTATGCATATGCAAATCATTTCATGCTGCTCATGCCCCTTTTCTTCTCCCCATTACATCAAAAATTCCTTGAAATAAATTTGAGGTCTTAAATGTTGAAGAAGACCGTTGTCTTTATAAATATATCTCAGTTCCTGACAACTAACCCTCGCCCTAAAGTGCTCAACTCAGTGATGGGTCCTCAATAAATACAGAGCCTTGGCTGGCCCTCAGATGGATACTATGCTGCAGTGGTAAATACATGTATTGGGAGGTTGTAACCAGGGCAACAAAGATCAAAGATTCCTGGGAATGTGAACTCCTTGAGACCAGTAAATCTTTTGTTATTCATCACTGCTCTAGCACCTAACCTAATGCCTGACACATAATAAGTATTCAGTAAAAATTTGTTGATAGACACCAGTATTCTATGATAATCATCACACTTCTAAGAAACTAGAACTTAATGATTCCAGCCACTAAAAAGAAAGGATGATTATGTAACATGATAGAGGTGCTAATTGTCACTACAACGGCAATTGTATTACAATGTACAAACGTATCAAGTTAATATGTTTTACACTTTAAATTATACAGTGTTATACGTTAAATAAAAACAACTTGTTGAATGAATGAAAGAATTATCAAAAAAGGTTCCTCTTGGCCAGGCGAAGCAAGACATGCAGGCGCCCCAGGCAGGCTTATTTGGCGGAGGACAAAGAAAATCGTTCCCTTATTAATTAAAAAAATATCACGCAGGAATTGTTTTAACTTACTGAACTTACTGAACTTACTGAGACTTAGTGAACTTACTGAAAACCTACCAATTTCCTTTTTAAAACTGCTATTTTAAGAAAACGTTGTTAAGTCTGGTGCAATGAGTACATGTCTCTTGAACTCAGACGCACAGGTGTGGTCTGTGTAGTATAATGTTCTGGCTGCCTGACTCCAGAGAGGTCCTGACACCAGATTTGCAGGGAAGCAAGTGTAGTGTCTGTGGGCAGTAATTCCAGTAAAATCTCAGGTTCCAAGTAGGTTGGACCATCTGTTCTTGGTCTGGGATTTTTGTCTCGGTGCCAGAGCCCACGTTGACGTCTTTGGTAATCTTGCCTAAAATGCCGTTGGGGAAATGCTCTGGGCCTGGGAACTTCACTTCTGTGGCCCATCTGTCTCCTGCTCAATGCGGTGCCCAGGCTGGAAGCAAAGTACAAAGTAGGCAGGAAGGCAGGCGAGGGAGGCGTCATCACAGAACAACTGATGTGAGCTTTGTGACGGGTTCTCGTTCCCTTCAGTCCCGTGAGTCGTAGGACGGGTGGGATGGTTAGAGGATGTGCAGACACACATTTCCCCTGCTGCTGCACCTGCTTGAGGACTCTTCTTGAAGCGCCCAAGGAGGTGCTTGACTTCTAGGAAATAAACAAAGTTCAGGAACTGCCATCTAAACCGTCCTCGTGTTGCAAAAGGATGGATTGGCCGCCATCAAAGCAAAGTATGTGTCGAGCAACAAGTCGACTATTACTGTTGCCACCATTCCCATTTCTGTCAGAATTCATGGTTGATGAAGAGCCTCGTCATGGGTGTCCTTGTGTCAGCCCTGGGGGATGTCATTTCTGTTCCGTGTCAGTTTTAGAGAATAGCAAGTGCTCAGTAGTTTGACTTCTTGAAGGTCATGAAGTTGGTAGGTTGGAGCTAGTTTTTTTTTTTTAATTATTAAATTATTTAATTATTTATTTATTTTTGCTGTGTTGGGTCTTCGTTTCTGTGCAAGGGCTTTCTCTAGCTGTGGCAAGTGGGGGCCACTCTTCATCACAGTGCGCGGGCTTCTCACTATCGCAGCCTCTCTCGTTGCGGAGCACAGGCTCCAGACGCACAGGCTCAGTAGTTGTGGCTCACGGGCCTAGTTGCTCCGCGGCATGTGGGATCCTCCCAGACCAGGGCTCGAACGCATGTCCCCTGCATTGGCAGGCAGATTCTCAACCACTGCGCCACCATGGAAGCCCTGGAGCTAGATTTTAAACCCCTGATTTCTGACAGAATTGCCAGACCATTCCAAGGTGCCAGAGCTTCCACTGGGGGAAATCACGGCCAGGGCTGCACAGAAAGGGTAAATCATGTCTTACCACTTCTAAAATCGTCACGTAAGAAACAAAAAGTTGTCATAATGTGTGGTGGAGGGTGGAAGCGCAGGGGAGAGGAATTGGGTCGGCCCCTGAAGTGTGGGTGGGCTTTGGGAAGATGTCTGGGGACGGTGTTGGCTTGACTGTCACCTCCGATAGGAGCACACAGAGGGTGTGCCAGGGACAGGAAGGTGCCCTGAGGAAGTCACCACTGGTGCTGGCATCTTAGGACATTGTCTTCCAGTGTCAGGCTATCTTAAACAGGCAGCTAAAGTTTGCTCAGTTGCCAGGATGCAGAATTGCAGTTTGTCCCTTTTCGATGAAAGAAATGCTTGTTTGTCACTGTCTTACCTCCCACAAAGAGCCCTTGGAGAGAAGGGGCAACGCATGAGGGCAGGATGATAAAGGGTGTCTTGCTTTGCTTCACTGTGATTTCTTAGAACCAGCACTCCATTTCTCTGAAGTGGCTCTGTAACTTGGTTAAGAAAACTTAAATATGCAACCTGTAAGCCCAGTGAAATGGAATTTCTGGTGGCCGTTTGTAAAGCATGACGAGATTGCCTAAAATATGCCCTTGTGCTTTTCACAACAGGTTTGTGATTCTTACCCTACTGAACTGTACGTTCCCAAAACGGCCACGGCACACATCATAGTGGGGAGTTCCAAATTCCGGAGCAGACGGCGATTTCCTGCCCTTTCTTACTACCATAAAGATAACCACGTAAGTCTCAAGGCATGCTTTTGTTTCATGCTTTGCTTTTCTTCTTTTATGATAAACAGGCCTTTTCCAGGGGCTTCTGCTGTGTGTGTAGGTTTGAATTCTTTTTGAAGTATGTGGATATTGCTGTGTGTGTGGTACGACATGACACAACGCCACTGTGCTTAAGCCCTTATCTCCTGTAGAAGTTGACCTTCCGTGTTTATTTGACAATAAAGGAATGGGAAAGGGTCACAACACACCTAACCGTAATCATCTGAGTGAGCGCCGTCCTCTCTTCTAACTGGTCACCTTGGGAGGCTCTGTACTGAAGAGCCTCTGGAATGCCTATTTTAGAAAAGCCCCTAAAAGCCGTGGCACGTTCTTTTTCTTCTTTTTTTAAATGGAACATAAATATGTTTTTTTCAGTATCTTCAGTATAAGAAATCTTTCTTTATGGAGAATGAGTTTCATTTTTTAAAATAATATTGGTAAAAGCTAGAATTAGGTTTGTCTGCAACTAAGAGAGACCATAAGTAACCGTGGCTTCAATAGGATAGAATTGTATTTTCTCTCACATAAACCTCCCCAGGTAGGCAGTCAGGGCCTGGTGTCCTGGTTCTGCGCCACTCAGCCCTCAGGGACCCGAGCTCCTTGCACCTTTCTGCTCTGCCAGCCCTGGGGTGTCGCCCTCATCACGTGGTGTGAGAGGTGACTTTAGTGCCAGCCGTGACCTCCGCGCGGCCACAGGTGGAAGGGGGCCCAGTGGTGCCCTCACTGCTTTCGGAGGGAGGCTCCCCAAAACTGCCGTGTGATGGTGCTGCTCCTATCCTGTTGATCAGAACTGCACAGGGCCTGTGGGAAAAGACAGTCCTGTGGGTAACCATGTAAATCACAGCTAAAAACTGTGATTCCAGTTCTGTGGAGGATGAGAAGACACATTTGGGGAGACAAGAATGATCTTTGTTACCTGCTTTAGAGGTCGTGTGACTTTAGCCAGGCGAAAACGTTTGGTTTTCAAGTGAGATAACATAGCCTCATTTGACTTTAATCCCAAACTATAAACAATTGCAACAGATGTGTGTGAGTGTGTGTGCCGTGCATGCACCTATAGGCAGGGCGTGGGGCAGGATCTATGTCCGCTCTTAAAAGGAGGCTTCCACAAATACACTGAGCAATGCCAACTTGGCCAGAGTGAAGCGTATAGCCTTCTGTGGTGCCCTACTTTGAAGGGAGATATTCACTCAGCAGTGTCAGGTCTGTTAATTGAAAGGATACAAATGGTCTTATTTTCAGTTACACTCACTGCTCTGAAATGGCCTAAAGAAGGCAGGTATTTCGTTAATATCCTGTATTATTTGACTCCAAATATATCTCAGCCTACACAGAGCTGGACCAATGGTGAGAGGCAAAGGAAGATGTGAATCTCTTTTTTTTAAAAAAATGATGGGATGTAGGGAGGGTGGGAGGGAGGGAGACGCAAGAGGGAAGGAATATGGGAACAGATGTATATGTATAACGGATTCACTTTGTTATAAAGCAGAAACTAACACACCATTGTAAAGCAATTATACTCCAATAAAGTTGTAAAAAAATAATAAAAAAATATGTTGGGATGAAAAGGGATGTGGAATTTCATGATGTTGTCTTTGAATTTAGGATGCCAGTAACATTTACTTTTTTTTGTAGCATCCGTTGATAAAGAAGTAAGAGAGGAGAGGGAGGGAGAATCTTTTTTTGTTATGTCAGAGGTGGGGATGGATTGGGTATTTTAAAAGTGAGCTTAGTTCTTTTCCTACTTCTTTTCCTTCTGTTTTGATTTTCTTGAGAAAAGGGATTTTTTGTCAGTGTGAGTATTATAAAGGGCAAACATGTAATGTCTGAGGATAGGGTAGAATTTTTAGCAGTTAGGCCACAGAGACCAGCTTCTTGGCCTCTTGACGTCAGACCCTCATCACCGCATTCCCGCTCTCGTGCGCTGTTCTTTACTTGGTCCCCAAGCCCGGAAATGAACTCACACGGCCATCAGTTCTAGTTAAAAATAATTGATTTCCTGTACTTAAAATTTTAAAGCAAACAGTACTTTAAGTTCTAGCTCTTCTTACAAGATAGAAAAGGTTTCCAAGCATTGCTAAAGTATCTGGTTGCCCAGGGAAATACTTCATGTACATGCACGCCCACTCTCCCACACCCACGACCTAAAATCTATGCCTCAGGTAGAATACGATCAAATTTGTGGTTTTATAACATCGCTCAGGTTTTAATATCCAGGTTAATTATGTAAATCCTTCCAAGGTGAGCAGGGGTATTGAGAGATACCATTAGCGAAGGTGGATTTCTGTGGTTCGGTGGGAGACACGGGAAATATCAGTGCAGTATTTCATGCTATAGTTGCTCAGAAAAACCCACACATAAACCAGGCATCTTCCGTGAAAAGTCAACAGCTATAAAGTACCTAAGTTTGAGGACCTTTCTTTCTTCCTTTTTGTGATTTTAGACTTTTTAGACTTGAGTATGTATTCCTACCCCACTAGAACTCAGGCTTGGGAATAAGAATATCACATTTTCTAGTTAAATTCTGTTCCTCATGTAGCCCCTTGTTCCCAAGGAGCCCTGAAGACTTTGGTGGTGAGATGAGTTGGCCAGTGTTGGGTAGTGGGAATTGGTGATTAGATTAAGAAAAAGCTTGACATGTACCTCATGTCATGAACAGGAAGCCCCGTTGAGACTCCTTTGATACAAATCCGCCCCCCCCCAGGGTACATAATTACCTTTGGACCGGCTTTTATCATACATGGTGTTGTAATCACTTCCTGTTCACCCTTGGTGAGGTCAGAATTCCTGCCCTAGGGTTTACTGGGCTGACTGAACACATGACATCTGACACTGGACAAATGAGGTTGACGGTGGTTTATTAGTTACACGTGCCCACTGCCCAGGGGAGGAGGGCACTGCATGCCGGGCAGGGCTGTAGGAAGGCTGCACTCAGGAACAGAGTGAACAAGCAGAGATGGTGTGAGGCAGGCTTTGTCGTCTCAGGAGGATGAGTGGACCCCTTGTTCCCAGGGGAGCATGTGATTGGCTGGTTTGAGTAATTCCATGGGCTGGCAGGGAGCGAAACCCACTGCTCTGGGATGAGAAGGAGCTGCGTCTGGTCCTTTGGAAGAAGGGTCACTTAGCTGGGGACTTTATCCACGGGAGCAGAGTCTGGAGGGGAGCTTGCTGCTGGCCATCTGAGGCCCTCCCGATTTTACCAGCTGTTAAGGGCGGCACGTAATGTTAATTTCAGGCCTTACACCACACATGAGTTATATAGAGCCATCCAGAATCCTTTTGGATATCCAACCGTGCAACAGCTTTGTAGATCACAGTTAGAGACGTATCAGTGTCACTTGTGTTTGGGAGCTGCTGTATCCTTTGTTCTTTCTTACTAAATCTTTTAATTACTTTTAAGAAAGCAGTTCTGCTTTCAATCATTAATAGCATGGTATCCCAAATCACAGCCCAAATCTCTGGGAAGCCCAAGTCTGAAAGATTTCCAAAGAGGCGGTTTTCCTTAAGAAAAATAGAGACCTTCTTGCCCCTCTTTTATAAATAATGTTTATTGAAACTTACTGTGTGTTAAGCATAGTTCTAGGAGTGTTATATACCTCATCACACTCTGTAGTTTTGGTGTTATTATTATCCCTGTATTGAAGATGAGAACAACCAAGGTTCAGAGATGATGGGTAAATTACCTAAGATTATATAGGAAGTGAGAACACACCTTGGATTAAAAGCCACATCTTTTTGAATCCTGCCTCTTAATTCTATCTCATGCTTCTTTTTTTTTTTTTTTTTTTTTTTTTTTTTGTGGTACACGGGCCTCTCACTGCTGTGGCCTCTCCCGTTGTGGAGCACAGGCTCCGGACACGCAGGCTCAGCGGCCATGGCTCACGGGCCCAGCCGCTCCGTGGCATGTGGGATCTTCCCGGACTGGGACACGAACCCGTGTCCCCTGCATCGGCAGGCGGACTCTGAACCACTGCGCCACCAGGGAAGCCCTGTCTCATGCTTTTTGACTTATTTACACACATGGGCGCACTGTATTATGTTGGTTCAGAATCCAGGTTCAGGAAATATTTTGCCTGGATTCAACTCCTAGCTCTGTGACATTGGGCAAGTTCCTTTACCTCTCTGTGCTGTGGTTGTCTCATCTATAAAATGGAGCAAATAATAGATCTTACCGTATATGGTAGTTGGGAAGATGAAATAAAAATACACGGAGTTCTTCTAATAGTGCCTACCACATAGTAAGCATTCAAAAAATATTGGCTATTTTATAAATTATCAGTAGCCTTTATAAATGAGGCTCTCATGACAGCTTACCACTGAGGAGGCTTACCTCTGCTCTCAGGTGGCTGACATCAGTAAGAAATGCCGCCGGGTAATGGTGCGGTTCTCTCAGCAGTCTTGACTCTCTGAGGTGTGTATAGGGTGGACGGGGCACTTAGAGACCACTCACCACTCTTTACAAAGCGGACAGCTCTGTGCCAGCAATCACTGAAGTCAGTGACGGGTTCTGTTTGGAGCCTATCTATAGATTATGAAGAAAATGTAACTACAAAATATTAACATGTAGTCTGTTTAATCTATCTGGTTTAATTTATCGACTACATTTCATAGTGTAACTCTGTTCTGGCTTAACCCTTCACTGAAAACTGCTCTCAGCCTGAAGGTAAGTAGTAATAGTTGTCACTAATCGGCTTCATTTCATGATTGGACCTGCACTAGTTGAGTGAGTTTAGGTGCGCCGTATGCTTCCTTGGACAAATTCTCCCCATTGAGATATGTTCTCTTCCCCGTCTAGCTCTTCTGATAGAATCTAAGAAATTGCCTGATGGTAGCTGTCCTTAATTAGTATTTCTTCAGCCCAGACAAAGCCAGCTCAGAATTGTTTTCTGCTCCAGTCAGAGCAGCTGACCTGACCCCTCTGCACATCATAGGAGACGGGAGCCGGGATGAGCGCAGTGAGAGCCATCTGCAGCGCTTTACTCTCTGTCCATCCAGTGCAGCTTGCCTGTTGTCCCCAAGCCCGCTCTGGTCCCTGCTGTCACTTTGCCTTGCTGCTGGCCGGCCTCCCGTCCACGGTCAGACCCCCGGGGCCCTTTCTCCTCCACTCTGTGGTTGGACTTCTGTTGCCAACAGCTCGAGAACTCAGCAGCCCTGGAGCCCCTCTCTTGCCCCTTGGCTTTGCTTCCCACTCCGCAGGCACCGGCCCCCTGAATTCTGGCTGCAGGCACAGAGTTCCTGGAGCCCCTCAGTAATTGCCCCCCTCTGTCACAGAAGGTAGTGGAACCCTCGGGCAGCTGCCCGGTTACTTGTCTGCAGTTCTCGGTGCTGCTGGGAGCTTCTCTGCTGGAGGATCATATAGTTAGTAAGAAGCCTTCCCCAGCGAGGAGTGCCAGAGCTCACCTTTTCTGGAGAAACCCAAACCCTGGCTAAGGAGTGCTGGCATGGGCTTTAAGGACAGTTAAGCTGTGCTTGGACTCAGAGCTGGAATGGCTTCCAGGACGAAGCCCTGCATGCAGGCGCCCTGAACTGGCTGGGCCACGGCTGTTTTCAGGGGAGGTTTCCCTGCTCAGCCTGCCCCGAGCTGGGGGGCTGCCTGCATCCTCTTACACAGGGGGTGCCTGGGCTCAGTGTAGGTTCTTCAGCAGAGTCGTTCCTAGATTGTATTTGGTGATTTGAGTTCAATTTAAATGTTAAAATAAATCTAAATCCATAAAAAGTACTTTGCCACAAAAGTATAAGTTTTACAGCTGTGAGGTTGTGGCTATACTCACCTATTAATAACTCAGGGAAATGTTTATGCTGTTCTGTATATATTGTTTATGCTGTTGTGTGTGTGTGTATATATATATATATATAATTTATTTATTTATTTATTTTTGGCTGCATTGGGTCTTGGTTGCTGCGCACAGGCTTTCTCTAGTTGTGGCGAGCAGGGGCTACTCTTCGTTGTGGTGTGCAGGCTTCTCATCGTGGTGGCTTCTCTTGTTGCGGAGCACGGTCTGTAGGTGTGTGGGCTTCAGTAGTTGTAGCATGTGGGCTCAGTAGTTGTGGCTCGCAAGCTCTAGAGCGCAGGCTCAGTAGCTGTGGCACACAGGCCCAGCTGCTCTGCGGCATGTGGGATCTTGCTGGACCAGGGCTTGAACCCGTGTCCCCTGCATCGGCAGGCGGATTCTCAACCACTGCGTCACCAGGGCCGTGGTGTATTGTACTCTTAGAATCGCAGAGTAGGGAAATCGAAGAATAGAATGCAGATCAATTCCCCAGAAAGACCTTGCTTCTAACTTACCTGGTCAGCCCAGGTCCATGCCTGCTGTCCTTAGAAGCTAGCAGCAGCCTGGGCTTCATCACCGTGAAAACTGCCCCATTTAGGATTAGAATTGGTTTTTGGTATTTGTGATGTTTCTAAATGGGCTAGTAAATGATGGAAACACTAAAGAAGTCACTTTTATAATTTTTATAAATTTTAGTAGAATAGTTACTTACTTTATATTTCTACTTTGGCAGGAAGGTGAAACAGTAGTGGCGAAGAGGAAAGCAGGATACTTAACTGGCTTTACGTTTCATAATTTGGGTCCCACCTAAACATCCTTACTCATTCCTAATTTCTTACACAGAGAAACTTTTTGCACTGCTTGCCCATGTAGTGGTTTCTTGACTTGAATTAGAAAGAAAGCAACCTCGGTTTCCAGAAGGCACTGATACTTTTACGAGCTAGTGGTGGGCGTCAGTGAACTGGGGGGCCTTGTGGGGATGGGCTTGAGGGTTCCAGGGAGGTGCCATCACACTGCTGCCTGATGCTGCCGCGTTGCTTCCCCCCAGGTCTCCATCTGCCGGAGCAGCCAGCCCCTGTCTGGCTTCAGTGCCCGGTGCCTGGAGGACGAGCAGATGCTCCAGGCCATCAGGAAGGCCAGTCCAGGAAGCGACTTCATTTACGTCGTGGACACTCGGCCCAAAGTAGGTATCACCACGCTGGTGTGTGTCTTTGCCGCTCTGAATCATGGAATGGGAGATGAGGCCATGCTCCCTGACCACCCTCACCTGCTCAGGGAGCCCCATCTGCAGAGGCGCTGTTTCCCTTTGCACAGTCGTGCGTGGCTGCCCTGCTCAGCTGCCTTCTGGGGCCCCTGAGGTCGGCAGGTACTTTTGATATTTCCTCTGCTCTGAGCATTGTGCTTGGTACATAGTGCACACAATGAAAGTGTGGTTTCGTGTTGGAGATTACTCTCCTAAATATACCAAATTACTTTTTTGGCTTGTTTATAAAAGGACCGTTCCTTCTCTGACAGTATGAAATTTACTGTGGAGTTCCTACAGTTCAGTTTTTGTGAGACATTCACCTCTTCTACTGCAAATTCCACTTGTACTGCTCTGTAGCTATGCCTTGGAAAGATTTACAAAATGTAATGTTAAGTAAAAAAAGTCACAAATTAATGTGTATACTACTGTGTCTGTGGAAAAAACCACACTATAGGTAGGTAAAAATTTAAATTAAAATAGAAAAAGATCTGGAAGGATAAACACTAACCTATTCAAATTGCATGGAGAAGAGGGGAGGCTTGAGGGAGGTAGAGAACTTTTCTACGTACCTCGTTTGAAAATATTATTTTATAATTATGCAGGTATTCATATATTAATTTTATAATTGAATAGAACAACCAACAGGAAATAATCTAGTTATCAGCGGGTAGATCAAGTCCATCTTATGCTCACCACCCACTCAGCTTTGTATGTTCTTGACATTAGTCAGGGTTAGGTCAAGTACAATTTGTAATTTCACTCCTTACACCTATTTCTTTGTAAACCAACCAACACATGGAGTCCTCAAAGGTATGTGCCATTGAATACATGGAAACAAAATCACCTACAGGGACATGGAATATTTGGGACAAAATGAGGTGACAGAGAGAAATGGCCTTTATTCAACGTATTTGGCATAGGAATTTCTTGCCAGTTATGAAAATACACCTGGACCTATGGCTGTGAGAGAGAGCTGCATGTTCTTTCTCCACGTGGGTGTGGAACAGTGTCCAAGACAGACCGTGAAGCAACAAGAGTGAGCTCCAGAAAATCTGTGATGCCGTGTATGTAATAATAATTAAATTATAAAAATTATACGTTCTATAGTTTTTTCATTGAAAAAAGTTTGAGGGTACATGTAGTCAACTGTTAACAGTGGCTTTTCTTGTGAGGTGAGAGGAGGATTTTAAGAAACCTTTATTTTTTAAATTACAGTGTGAAAGAATTTTTAATCATAAAAAGGTTGAAAGAACGTAAGGACTTCAAAATGTTACACGTAAAAGTTACCATGCGACCCCGTAATTCCACTCCGAATTTAAGAAAAATGAAAACGTATGTCCACACCGAAGCTTCTAAGTGAATATTCATTGTTAATAATAGCCCCAAAGTAGAAACAACCAAATTCCATCAACAGAGAATGGATTAATAAAATAGGGTATATCCATCCCCTGGAATATTCTTTGGCTCTTATTACTAAAGGAATGGAGTACTGATAAATGCTACAACATGGATGAACCTTGAGAGTGTTGGGCTAAGTGACAGAAGTCAGCCACAGAGGATCACATATTGTGTGATGCCATTTATATGAAATGTCTCTATGACACATCCGTAGAGACATCAGGCAGGGTGGTGGTTGCCTAGGGCTAGGGGAATGGGAGGCGACACTTGATGGGTAGAGGGTTTCTTTTGGGGGTGATTAAAATGTTCTAAAAATAGATTGTGGTGATGTGGTATATTCACAGTTCTGTGAATATACCAAACACCATTGAATTGTATACTTTACATGGATAGATTATATGGCATGTGAATTCTGTGTCAAAGAAGCCATCAAAAAAAAAAAACATAAGGACATAGAAACATTAGAACAGGAAGGAGGAAATATGACCAATGGCCCCAAGTCACTTCAAAGTCTACATGGATGTTAGGAGTGGGTAATTACAGATAGGGTCTATACTCGTGGCCGATAAGAGAAATCATGGAAACTGGATACTATCCATTGTGTAGCCGCTCAGACCCTGGCAATTTTGCTGCTTCTCTGAGCCCTATTTCATTAAATGTTGTGATTCACGGTCTCGCTCACTAAGTTTCATGTCTTCCTAGTGTCAGATCACTCACATCACTGCCCTCAGCACAGTCCCTTCCTCTCTAACGGGAGGGTAGCTGTGGGATGGCCATGGAGGGGTGGGTAGTGAGGATGAGTTACTCTCAGATGCCAGATCAGCAGACCAACCATGCAGGTCAAGGTCAAAACATGTTGCAGCTGGATCCCATTCTAGTAAACGACAGGTAAAGGATTCCCTTCCTTTTGGACAGATTTTCAAAGCACAGCAGGGAAGAGCTTCAGACTGGGAAACAAATAGCTTCTCTGCTTGAAGGTTTTCACTCGAAAGATGCCGGGCTCTGACTTTTACTGCTCTCTTTCGATTTGTGCCTTCTCTCTGCTTCATCCTTCTCGCATTGACTGTTTCCCTCCTGTCATCGTGCCTTTTGCGTCAGGACAGTGGAGCTGCTCTGAATTTCCTAGCAGTCAGAGACAACTGAATGAATGCCTGTCCTAGACACACGTACTGAAGACAAGATAAGAAAAGGCCGGGAAGACAGGGCCTTTCAAGTGAATTGGGGTGCCCTTCTCCGATCCCATTTTCCTAGATTTAAATAAAGGCAGACAGGTTCGCCTGCTGCTTTAAGGGCCAACGACCCAAGTGTGTACTACGCTATGCAAACCTTCTGGGAAATGTGGCAGCTGTTGAGCCAGGCATAGTCCAGCTGTAAAATAAATTAATCCAGAGGATTTGATTTGAAGGGTGTATTTAGCCCTGAGTGCGTTTGCTCTTGGCGATAAGAAGTTGGATGCTGATCCCTTAAAGAAAACTGGTCTCATACAAGTCGTGCCCTTTTCCTATTTCCCCAGGCACATACACCTTCACAGGAGTCTTCACCTGTTTGCTTAGAGCTCTCAATTCTTTTAAAGATCACGTCCGTTGATTTTTATTCCTCGGTAGCCAGGAGACCAGGTCCATGTTTGCTGTGGGTGGTGGACAGACAGATGGACCCTGGCCAGGTTTGCTCACAGGTTTACTGAAAAGGAGAAAGGCTAGAAGTCATTCTTGTGCTTGGAGCAAGGCTCGCCCCAGATGCTGCCTGTTCAGATGAAAGCTTCTGGATTGCTTGTTGATATTAAAATCTCAGGAGGCAGAGGCAGTGAGGGCCTCAGCATGAACTGAGTATCTGTTAAGAAACAACATAACCTTCGAGGTCATATGTTACTGCTAGAATTTGGTGCATTAAGAAGATAGGAGATCAGGTTGATGCCATAGTTGTTGGATTTTAAAATGATACCGAACTCCTTCTATCTCAGCCTCGCTCATGACTTTAACATTACTTTCTTCTAGGACTTTGCTGAGCTTGTGAAAATGCCAGGCACTTTCCCATTCAGTTCTTATAATAATCCTGCATATTAGGAGTTGTTCTTTTCTTTTATGGGTTAGGTCTCAGATTGAGAGAGGTTCAGTCATGCGTCCAAGGTCAAGCCGTTCAAATCTAGGCTTATCTGACGCCCGAGCCCACGCTACTTCTGTCTGATAACGGTCTGTTGGCAGCGATATCCAGGGGAGCCTTGGGTCCACTGTCAGGTTCCACAGGGTTCCCCCTTCTGAGCGCATTTGCAGTGAGGCTGGAAACTCAGAGCTGAAGGACCAACCACAGGCTCGTACACGCTCAGGCCGGGGCAAGAGGTGTGAGCAGGCCTGAGAGCCAGGCTCTGACGCAGGCGGCCTGGGAAGGGTGCCGGGCAGCGGAGGGAAGGGGTGAGCAGGCCGGCGGGGGGCTCAGCTCACGCCCGGCCCCTTGTCCTGACTCTTCCTCCAAAGACAGCTTAGTGGTTAAAGGGCCTCTGATTTCACCTTGTGAGCAATTCTTTAGCTGCGAGACAGGAGGTCATGTTGGAAGTTTTTCTGTGTCTGTGGAATCAGTAATTAGGTGGTTTCCACTCACTGAATCCTGTGAGGGGGGATCCGGGAGGATCTGTCGTAGAGATCGGGGTGCGTGGCAGAGGGGTAGCTCGGA
The DNA here is from genome assembly GCF_964341445.2 of Mesoplodon mirus. Classification (NCBI taxonomy): domain Eukaryota; kingdom Metazoa; phylum Chordata; class Mammalia; order Artiodactyla; family Ziphiidae; genus Mesoplodon; species Mesoplodon mirus. The sequence goes on along the minus strand of NC_138996.1, from coordinate 23,844,118 downwards.
GGTCACTTCCGCGTGGGATGCGTGGCCGACCTGTTCCACTGCGGCAGTGAGCGGGCAAGGGGAAGGAGAGCGGCGCGGCGTTTAGTGGCAATGGGGCATCTGCGCTCCCTCTTCGGCCGGACAGGGATGGAGGGGGCGCCTGTGAGTCCAGTGGACACTGAGTAAGAAACTTGTACGTGAGCCATCTTGCTGAGGCCCGGCTCCCACCCCCCAGCTGGAGGTTCCCAGCTGCGGCTGACTGTGGGGTGCGCGCTGGGGAGGGAAGCCGGGGGCCTCGGAACAGGCTCAAGCCAAGGTGGGTCTCATGTCAGCGAGCTGTGTACCTCCTCCTCCCGGGAGCCCACAGACTTGCCCTAGGATTCGGACACTTAATGCCAGAGAGGGCAGTGCTGGTCAGCAAGTGTTAACCGGAAAAGCAGTGACGACCAATGGAGAGAGAACAGCAGTCTCGTCCAGCTTTACAAGGAGATATTTACCTCCTCTTTTATCCCCCTCTCTCCCTCCCCCTCCCCAATATAAAGATAGAGCCTAGAAGAAAGAGGAAAAGGAAAGTACCAGAGCAGACCCCTCACCAGTCCCAACAGCCTATAATAAGAGAAGGAGTAAATTTTGCATCATATATGGGGTTGGGATTTTAAGTTGAGCTGGACGGTGATTTCCTCTCTGATTGTATTCCAAAAGTTATTAATTCTTCCTTCGGGGGTAGGGCAGGAGGATTTTGATGAGCACAGTTGTAGACAGTAGTTGCAAGAAACAAAATCATCTCTTATTTTCATGTTTATATCACAAGATAAGAGTCTTCATTTCACCAGATGCAGATGCAGGGAGAGAAAAGGACCCTGAATTGACACCGCAGGCTGGAACGTGGTCCAGTCCTCTTTCTGCCAAGATCAACTTCAATTCTCATTTTTCAGCCACGTCAGATCAGGTCCTGTCATTCAGGTACAGAATGTGCTCTGCTGAAATGTTAGACTCCGAGACTGAGATGGTGACCAGGCTGACCTTTAACTTGATATGCAGATGATGGTTGACTGAGTTTCCATGATTTTGATGTGTTAGATTGATGATTTAAGATTGGGGGGAAAGAATCTGATTCTGTTCTTTTTTTAAACATTCTTGGCCCGTTCGCCTCTCAGCCTCACTCTGTTACGCATTTATTTGGTCCGTAAATCTTCACCGAGTGCCTGCTCTGTGCCAGCTTGATGCATAGGGTTCTGGCCATAAATGAGATCAGCCACCTTCGTGTGCAGCTCACGTCCCCTGCCCCACTCCAGTGGATCGTCTCTGTCATGGATACTAACTCTCAGATGTTTCAGTTAATCCTGCTCAGAAGCCTCCAGTGGCTCTCTGCTGCCACAGATAAAGTTAGAACGTCTTGATCTAGCCTGTGTGTCGAGGACCCGAATCATTCCCAGCCTCCTTTCTTGCTGCTGCTGCCAGACTGGAACCTTCCGCTGTGCTCGCACTGGTTGACTCACCGATACCCACCTGCTTCTTTGGTGGCCACTGATACCCTCCCTCTTCCCTTTCGCATCGCTTCATCTGGGATGCCCTCCCCGTTTCTCTCCATGCTTCCTGGTTATTAAAGCCCGTCTCAAGGCCTCCTTCCATCATGAAACGTTACCCCTGATGCCCTAGGCCACGTGGGGCTGTGCCAGATTCAAACAACTGCCACCTCCTCTACCAGGCTCTCGGCTCCTGCCCAGTCCTGGTGCTGCGTGCTTGCACGTCCATACTCGATGATAAGCTTGTGGTGGCTGCAACGACTTCTGATTCACATTTTTATTCCATTTAGTGCCTGGCACACAGTAGGTGTTCGTTAAGTGTTTGTTGAGAGTGAGTGAATTTTTTGTTTCACTTAGGAGCTTTTTTGCACCCAAAGATGCTGAGATGATCAAATAGCAGAGTGACCTTGGATTAGGAAACAGGGCACTTTTTCCAGTACCACTTTTCAGTTGTCTGTTGTGTTCTTTAAGCATAGGTTGAAACTGGAATGCAGTTACCTCTATTGTTTTATCTGTTTGAGAATTTTTTTTTTAATTAGACTTTCTATTTTGAGATAATTGTAGATTCACATGCAGTTGTAGGAAATAATCAGAAGGATGCCTTGTACATTTTACCCACTTTCCCCCAGTGGTAACATCTTGCAAAGCTGTGTACAGTACTGCAACCAGGATATTGACATTGATAAAATCCACCAGTCTTGTTCCGATTTTCCCAGTTTTACTGTAGTTGTGTGTGTGTGTGTGTGTGTGTGTGTGTGTTTAGCTCTATAAAGTCTTATCACATAGGTATGTTTGTATATTCAGTACCATAGTCAAGATACAGAACAGTTACATCACCACAAATAACCACTAATCTGTTCTCCACCTCTATAAGTTTGTCCTTTCAAGAACGTTCTATAATTGAAAACATATAGTATGTGACCTTTTGAGATTGTTTTTTTTTTTCACTATTTGAGAACTTTTAGGAGCTGAAATGAACAGCTTTTTCTTTGCCTGTGAAATGGAGTTCTCAGCCTAAGGGACAGGGCACACATATAAGAGATACTCTATCTGAATGAATATACATATAGGTCCAAGATAACTTCTGAATTCCTTATTAATTATGAAACCGTGTTTCCTGCTTTGAAGGGTCAGCTGGTGCCCCATTATCCTGACAGGGCCTGTAAAATATGTGGAAACCTTAAGAAAGTACACTTTGGATGGTAGATTAAATATTGCCACCTTCTGTTCATTATGAGAAGTACCGTTGACTTTTAAGAGGCCATCTTGTGTGGCTCCTTTGCTTTTAAAGAAGGCCATCGATAAATTCTACCAGGTCATAGGTAATCAACTACTAAAAAATGTGAACATAGGGTCCTAATTATAGATTAAAGTAATAATAGTGTTTTGGTTTTTATTCACTGCACTGTTTAAAAAGAGTATGGTATGTGGTGAGAAGGCTTAACTTGAATTATTCAAGATACAGAATAAACATAAGGTTCATGTAACATAAAGATACTTGCACGTATCCTATTAACCATTTTATTTATGAAGCTTGTAAAGAATAAGCCAGCAACTTTGGAAAATAATTATACAAACCAGTGATATTTTTATAATAGTATGTTTCAAAAGAACAATGTCTATAGGTAATTTTAGAAAAATTTTCCTCTTAAAATATTTAAAAAATTTAAAGCATGAACATCAATTGTCTTTAAAATAACACTATTTTTATATTTTTTTCTTTATTGAGACCAAACCCTTTATCCTTCTCATACCATGCCTGGGAGAAAGGGGATGATCTTTTCATAAATGGGAAACAGGGTAGTGGGGCGTGCCCCAGCTGATGTCACGTGAGCTGAATCACAGAGCAGGAAAGTGAGGGGCCTGCCATATGTTTTTTTTTTCCTGTTATTTAAATTACAAACCCACTATATCTGGTTTGTAACAAAGCTCCGGAGGAGCATCCGGAGTAGTATTGGCAGCCGCTCCTCACACGTGCCGCCTCTGTCTGTCTGCTGCAACAGCTGCGAAATTGGTATAGCCTTCCATTCATCTCTCTTCTGCTTACCCCAGCAAGCATAAACGTAAATGCATGTCTGTAGGTCGGCTTGTTTTACAAAAAATGGGATAATTGTATGAATATTATCCTGGAGCTTACTCTTTTCACTTCACATGTCATGGCCCAGTATCTCCTCTCTTCTCCCCTCCCTCCTCTCCTCCCTCCCTCCCCCCGCAATATCTAGACATCTATATAGCTGTCTATCTCTGTGTCTCTACTTGAGCCTATTAGAAGTCCAGGGTATGAATATACCATAATTCATCCAATCATGGCCCTATGGAGTTATTCATAGGTTTTCCGTTTTTTTACTCTCAACTATTATAAAAAAAAAAAAAGATTGCAGTAAACATCCTTGGACATCTGTCTTTATGTGCTGGTATTTTAATAGTGTCAGATTCTCACAGATAGGAAATCTGGGTCAAAAAATATGTATGCTTTTAACTTAACTTGGCTTTTTAAGCTTAGATTTTTGAAAAGTATGAATATCCCCCGAGTGCTGCCTTGTGGTCCTAAAAACTGATATTTTTTTGGTAGTGAGTTCTCTGCCCTTTGTGGGCAGAGGAAGAGAATGGTCAGTGAATATTGATGTCTAGGACGTGATGACCCGCTTAGCTGGACAGCAAGAATGGAGCGTTCACAATAATACATTCATTCTAGAAATCTGGGTATTTCTCAGCTAAGGCAGGACTTGTCCCCTTCTTGATTTTAGTTACACAGGAATAAGGCAGAAGTTTGCATATCATAAATTTCTTCTTCAAAGTCCATTACCATTTAACCCAGTCTGCACTAGGAACCGTGACTTTTTATATATGAAATTATGATAATGAAATAGACAAAAAATGATGGAAAATGATATAAATGATAGAAAAAAATCCTCTCTGGAGATTTAAATAGGGTGGCCAGAGGAAACGTCTCTGGAGGCTGAGCACCTGCTTGCCCTCTCTCTGTTTTGTTCAGCGTTTCCTGCTCAAGGATGAATTGGGTGCCTGAGGGATTCTTGCAGGCAATTGAGAATGACGTAACTATTCCTATATGTTGATGTGTTTATTGGCATTCTAATACTGGAAGATATAATAATTTAAGTTACAGAGCTTTATGTTGCCAACTGTATCCGCTGATATTCTCCTGCCAACCTAAGGCTGTCATGTTTGGTATTAAATTGGGGCGACTTGGTTCTGTACAGAATCCCACATTGGATTTGGCATCTCTGACAGGGAACGTCTCCAAAAGGGTTTATCTGTAGGATGCTTCCAGCTCAGAAAATGTTGCCACATCAACAAACTGATGTTGTTGAATGTAAGCTCAGCACGAGTGTCCGTAGCTACCTAGCCCAGCACAATGTTCCCGGGATTTAAAGCATGTTTCTGCACATCATGTTGAATGTTCTTACGGAGAGCCGTGAAGTGTTGTGATTGTTTCATGAATATCACTGGTGACTGTTCTGTTTTGCTGCCCACTGCAGCTTAATGCGATGGCAAATCGTGCTGCAGGGAAAGGCTATGAGAACGAAGACAATTATTCCAATATCAAGTTTCAGTTTATCGGGATAGAGAACATCCATGTCATGAGGAACAGTCTGCAAAAAATGCTGGAAGGTAAACCATTTCCTTAATGCACGGCATTTAAAAAATGCAGTTAAATGTTTTAATGCCAAGATGGAATAAGATGGTCTCTTGATGTGAAAATTGTGCTTTACTGTGATGTTGTTGGCAAGGGTGGGTTCAGTTGGGAAGAATATCAAAATGCAGGGACTCTTTAAACATCGAACAGCTTTTCTCTTCTTTTTTTGTGTCATCGTGGAGTGGTTTTGTCACGTGGCATTAGCTGCCAGGCTGTCTCCGGTGGTACCTGACACCTAAGATAAAAGTGCACGGGGATATTTTTTCTTTCTCTCTCATAAAAGTAGTTTGACCCATATTCAAGACCATTTGGAGATAAAGCAGTCCTACATCGAAAGCAACCGCCAGCTGTTCACGTGCGGACGTGAGGTTCATAAACTGAATCCGAGCGGCTGAATGGCCATTAGAAGGATGTTGGGGGGTCCTGGTTCTCCCTTCCATCAGCAGCAACTGCTGCAGTGCGCCCCCTCCACCTACCCCACCCAGCGAGCACCACGAGACACGTACGCCCAGGCTTCTGTACTCACGGGGAGAGGAAGTCGCAAAGCTGGGTTATGCAACATAGAGGAATTATTCATGTGGCCACACCAGCCGTAAACTAATTGCCAGAAATCATATATTCCAGCAAAACCAGCTTCGTTTACTGCTTATGCTCTTGCGATTGTCAGGGCCCAAGGAGGTGTCTGTTGTTATGTCCACCACTTCTCCCTCTTGTGGGAACTGAAGAGAAAGAGGATGCATAACCCAGGGCTTTGTGCCTCTGGACCAGGGGAGGCTGTAAATGCTGGGCTCGCACTTCTGGGGGGAAGCCCTGGGGAGGCGGCGCTGTGTGCCAGGGAAGTGGGCAGGCTGGTCTGAACCGGAAATGCGGGGTCTGTAGTGAAGAGGGACAAAGAAAGTGCCGCATTCCCTTTTTCTCGGGGTACACATTTCAGTGCTTAATCAGAGCAGGATGTAGTGAGAAGCTAGCGGTGGGGCTGGAGGAACTTGAGGGTCACAGACAAGCCTGATTTCCATTCTCCTTCCTGGATTCCCGGGGTCATCTCAGTCATGAGACTTTGAACACGTCATGTACCTTCTTTGGGGCTCTGTTACCTGCTGTAAATGGAGAGGACTGGCCTAATAATTTCTGTGGACCCATCCAGCCCTGACAGTCTGCGAGTCCACACTTTGATGCCCCGATTGCAAATAGTTTAAAATGGAGGGTTTGAATGGTTAGATGAAACCTCTTCCTGCATCTTAATAAAAAAAAAGAACGGCCCCAGAGCTATCTATCTCCATCTTACCTCCACGTGAAATTTGCCGTGTCTCAGGTGACAGGAGGGTGCCTTGGGCACTGAACTTCGTAAACTTTGGGAGATTATCATGGGCGATGGGGCTCTCCCTGCTGTAAGCTGTGCTTTTTAGACATTGAAAAACTGGACTAGCTTGTTACTGTAAGTGAACGGGCAGTCTAGTTTTAGTGTGAGGGGTGTTCAGTATCAGAATCATTAAAAACATTTGCATGCTTTATATTTTTCATTTAGTAACTTCATAAGCTGACTTTTGAGAATATATATTTTCTTCTATGCAGAAGGTGGCTCCCAGGAGCGCTTGTAACATGGCGATTTGGCTTTTGTTTTAAAATTAGCATTTACTTGGTTTCTTATTAGGAACCATGTCTCCTGCCCTCATACTTTTGGTCTGACTCGCTATTTCTAAAGGACCAGCAAACTGACCGAGTTCCAGAGGGAGGGCAGCCTGTGTTTCATAAGGGATCATGGTTCTTCTGCATCACTTTTTCAGCTCTGTGTCAGTGAAATAAGCAAGGACAACTTTCTGGATGCCTTTCAGGGGACTTGACCAATGTTTGACTATCTGTTTTTACCAAGTAAATTATAAACTGCTCGTGGAAGCTCAGCTGATGAACTGATGGAATCACACCCACCTTTTGAGGCTTTTATCCTTCAAACAGCTGTCTTGGCATCAAAGAGATCGGAAGGTTTGTACTGCTGGTCACTTGGTAGGAAGCGGAATAATGCATCTCCTTCATGAGTATTATTTTTTTTCAAAATTTCTCTTATCAGGGATATTGATATTATCAGGAGAGATTCTGAATAACAGAAGTGAAAAATTGTTTGCATTCTGGCCCAGAATAGCCCTGTCTGTGAGCAAGAGCTGCAGGATATTTCATCAGAAACTGAAATCTAGGACCAAGTTCACATCCGGTGTAGGTCCTTTTATGGAGCTGATTGATTGCATGTTAACTTTGGTTTCTAAGTTCTAAACCAAACTATTTTGTGGCATTCACACCTCCCAGTGAGATAATAATGAAGCCTTTCAGTTATGTAGCAGTTGTGTGATTTATTAAGTGCTTTCCACAGAGCCTTTCCTCTTGATCATATAAATAATGGTTTTTCCCTCAAATAATAAAAGGATGCCCTATATTTTCTTTCTTTTGTTGTTGTTGAAACAGGCAGTAGAAGAACCTGGAATAGGCTCTTTCCGTGGCTGAGGAAATTGTTATCAGATGTGGAAATAAAAACCTCCTAGGGCATCCTTGATTTGGGGGGAGGAAATCAGTGAGAGGGAGGGAGAGAGGGGCACATGGAATTACCTCACATCGGGGCTTTGAGATTGAGCCGCACTATTGCGCCCCTTCGTAAATAAATACCTGTTTTCAAGGTAGGCAGGTGTTTATGGGAAAGACATGATGGCAGTGACACCTTCCTGTTTTTCAGTCAACATGCTCCACCTTTTGTATGTTGCCCAGAAAATTGACCTTTCTCCCCACCACTAGTTGCGGCGTGCCTGGATTCTACATGAATCTTAGATTAATATTGTTGGCCACAGTGTAGCTCTGTGTAACTACAGTTCTGTAGTTCTGACCCCTTATTCATTGATTTGTGCATTTAACTAAACACAGAGCACCTGCTACGTGCCAGGCTTCCTCAGGATTTTTACTTAAATGATTCATGAATGGGCAGACCTTGAAGATATCGCAGGTTCAGTTCCAGACCACCTCAGTAAAATGAATATCGCTATAGAGTGAGTCACGTGGGTTTTTTGGTTTCCCAGTGCATGTGAAAGTTATGTTTACCCTATCCTGTAGTCTATTCAGTGTGCAACAGCATTATGTCTAAAAAAGCACTGTACGTACCTTAATTTAAAAATATTTTATTGCTTAAAAGATGTAACCATCATCTGAGCTTTCAGAGAGTTGTAATCTTTTCACTGGTGGAGGGTTTGAAATATTTCAAGAATTAACCAAAATGTGGTACAGAGGTATGAAGTGAGCAAATGTTGTTGGGAAAATGGTGCCTATAGACTTGCTCGATGCAGGGTTGCCACAGACCTTCAACCTATAAAAAACACAATATCTGTGAAGTACAGTAAAATGAGGTCTGCCTGTATTTGATTTCACAGGAATAGTGTGCTGTACGTAATATTATCTGCACTTTATAGATGAAGAAAGTGTCTCAGTGAAGTTAGGCAACTCAATCTAAGATAATTCTTTAAAGAAAAATAAGTTGAAACAAACATAGAAAAACATTTAAACTTGCTCTGATAATTAAAGAAATGTAGCTAAAACCTCAAAGTACCATTTTTCACTTAAAATTTTTTAAAATTTAAATACAATTAAATTTATTTAAATATTTAAATTCAAATACATTAAAATATTCAATACTGAAAAGAATGTGGTAAAACTAGTACTTTAAATATTTCTAATATCATTGAAATTGGCAAGAGATACCTAATATATTTTGTTCTGAGATACATATTTTTACCAGATTAATTCCCCTTAGGGACTAATCCAAAATATGGTTTTAAAGAAGAAAGACATATAATGCCTATTTTGATAGTAGTGTTTTATTTATAATAATAGAATTTTGGAAGCCTCAGGAATGTTCAACAATAGTAGACTGACTAAACACTCTACCTTTTGATAGAAAATTTTGCATCCATTAAAAATGTTAAATGTGAAAAATATCTTACTGACGTGGGAGAACGTGTATAATGTAAGTGAAAAATTCAGGTTGTAAAATTGTATACATACTCTGATTCACTATACAGTAAACCACATTTATGAAGAATTCCCAGAATGATAATTGGATTAGAATGAGAGGATGATGGGTGAATTTTTTCTTTTTCCTTCTTTATTTACAAAATTGTCTATGGTTGGTACGTTACATGGAACACAAACAATACACACTTACCAGGTCACAGTTTCTGAGGGTCACGAGTCTGGGCACTTCTCATGTGTCAATGGGAAGCCAGGATCCCTCTGCCCAGGATCTTACAAGGCTGCAGTCAAGGTGCTAGCCGGATTGTGTCCTCATCTGGAAACCTGGATGGGGCAGAATCTGCTTCCAGGCTGATTCAGGTTATTGGCTGCATTCAACTGAGGGCCCTGAGCGCTGTCAGCTGGCGGTCACCCTTAGGTCCTGGAGTTCACATAAGCTGTTCACAACACGACAGGTTATTGTTCAAGACCAGTAGGAGCGCCTCTCTTCAGTTACAAAGTCCGGTGTATTACATTTTTTTTTTTTTTTTTTTTTTTTTTGCGGTATGCGGGCCTCTCACTGTTGTGGCCTCCCCCGTTGCGGAGCACAGGCTCCGGACGCGCAGGCCCAGCGGCCATGGCTCATGGGCCCAGCCGCTCCGCGGCATATGGGATCCTCCCAGACCGGGGCACGAACCCGTATCCCCTGCATCGGCAGGCGGACTCTCAACCACTGCGCCACCAGGGAGGCCCTGGTGTATTACATTTTTAATTAAAAAGTTTTTAAAGACATAACCTTCTTGGTATCACATAACAAAGCAAGAATTAAGCCTAGTACTTTCCATCATTTTACCATGATCCTCGTTGATTTGTGGTTCTTTTATTGGACAGGCTCACAGATAACCACCCACATGGTAATGATGATATAACATTTATGGGGTGATTATTATGTACTGGACACTGTTAATTTTTTTTAATATACTTATTTATTATTATTATTTTTTGCGATAAGCGGGCCTCTCACTGTTGTGGCCTCTCCTGTTGCGGAGCACAGCCTCCGGACGCGCAGGCTCAGCTGCCATGGCTCACGGGCCCAGCCGCTCCGCGGCATGTGGGATCTTCCCGGACCGGGGCATGAACCTGTGTCCCCTGCATCGGCAGGCAGACTCTCAACCACTGCGCCACCAGGGAAGCCCTATACTTATTTATTTTTGGCTGCGTTGGGTCTTCATTGCTGTGCATTGGCTTTCTCTAGTTGTGGCGAGCGGGGGCTACTCTTTGTTGCGGTGCACGGGCTTCTCATTGCAGTGGCTTCTCTTGTTGCGGAGTCCGGGCTCTAGGCGCGCGGGCTTCAGTAGTTGGGCATGTGGGCTCAGTAGTTGTGGCTCATGGGCTGTAGAGTGCAGGCTCAGTAGTTGTGGCATACGGGCTTAGTTGCTCTGTGGCATGTGGGATCTTCCCAGGCCAGGGCTCGAACCCATGTCCCCTGCATAGGCAGGTGGATTCTTAACCACTGTGCCACCAGGGAAGTCCCAGACACTATACTCTTAACCACTTTTGCTTTACAGTCTCTCTAGGTGGTGGCTTGGGTAGAAAGTGCCCTGGCCTAAGTGTCTGAAGATCTGGATTTGGGTTCTTGCCTTAGTCTCTGAGTAAACATGAACAAACCTCATTTCCTGTATTTGTAAAACAATGTAAGCAATATATCATTGCTGTCTAACTCACAGATTTGTTAAAAAAGATTCCTTGCAAACTGTAAAGTGCTTTCCAGTATAAGGTGCATTATGCTTTTTCTTGGGAAGCAGTACTGTAGTTTAAAATAAGTACTGCGTAAAATGGATAAGCTAATGGGCTGTAGATTAATTCAGGCAGCTAGGCAGGTATTTGATAGGTCCCCTGCTTTCTTATGGGTGACTTTTCTTAATTTTTTCATTCAAGAGACGTGGAGTAAGCACAGTTTCAGAGGCATGGAAGTGCTTGCCTTGTGATACGGTCTGTGTCCACTCAGCACAAGTTCATCAAAAATAATTTAATAAACCCCATGCCGGGCCTGGTGGGTGTTTTCTCAGCAAGTTGTCTGACAGAGATACAAACCTCAGCCTGACAGCTGATCAGATGGGAGCAGGTCCAGAGCACAGGAACAAAGGCCCAGTGCCCATTCAGCAGTTTGGACAATACTATACTGAAGGGCTGTTTGTAAGATTCAACTGAAAAGATTGGAATCCTTTTAGAGGGCCCCAAGAGGTAACCACTTTTATCATGTCCCCTAGAATTGGGGACAGTGATGATGGGGAAAGTTTTGTGGTAAAGTAAGGTGGCCCCAGAGATATGTGACCTGTGCTTGTGTGTGAAGGTTGTGAGGCCCGATCGTTCAGAACCTTTGCTGGGTGCAGAAGGGACAGGTCAAAGCAGAGAACTTCGAGTGTCATGGGAGACAGCACGGCCGTGGGTGCTGTGCTCGTGTGACGACTCCCTGCTCTGGCGTCCCCGCCCGGTGCTCTCGGGTGCACCAAGGTCTAGAAGGGGACAGCCCCTAACACACCTGGCTCCGAGGTTCCCACGAAGTATTTTTCTCTGCTCAGAGGTAAGGCTGTAACTCTCAGTCCCAGTGTCCTTTTTATTTGCTTCTTTCGTCCTCCCCTCATTACTTTATGTGGCGATGGCTAAGGAAGCCTGGAAGAAATGGAAGAGTTCAACCTTTTATAGTCACTTTGAAGTTTTTCATTTCAAAGTGAGTATTTCTTGTAACATGGCCTACAAGTTTATGCTGTGAGGTTCTACCAGCTGTGAGCTAATGAAAAGCTATAAAGGTTGATCTTTTTTCAGTTCTCGATCTTCTGACTTTCCCCATTATTAATTTCCTGAGATTACTAACCTATTAGACGGGACAGCCAATAAGACCTGGCTGAAAATCTGGTCACACTCCCTTAAAATTTAGCAGTGTGGCATGGGTTTCCACACAGAAAACCTACTTTCCGGGCTTCTCTGGTGGCGCAGTGGTTGACAGTCCGCCTGCCGATGCAGGGGACATGGGTTCATGCCCCAGTCCGGGAAGATCCCACATGCTGCGGAGTGGCTGGGCCTGTGAGCCATGGCCGCTGAGCCTGCGCATCAGGAGCCTGTGCTCCGCAATGGGAGAGGCCACAACAGTGAGAAGCCCACATACCGCAAAAAAAAAAAAAAGAAAAGAAAACCTACTTTCCCATTAAAGTGAACTGGATAGCCCCACCTAGCGGTAAAGTTTTTAAATAAGCGTTCTGCTAGAGCAACAGGTCTCCTTGTCAGGCTCCACTAGTTATCAATTCATGGTCACTTGGAAGAAAGAAATGCATCAAGAGTGTGTACCTGGCTCTCTCTGTGTTGTAAGAGGATGTAAAATGTGGCTGGATGGTGTCGCCTGATCTAGACTGAGATCTAATGCTCTAAGCACTGAGGTAGAGAGGAAGGAGCGTGAGCTTTGGGGCGTGTGTGCTGTGGCCAGGACTCCAGCTCAGTTATTTGCTGGCCGAGTAACCATGGATGACTTAGTGAACTCTTTTTTTTTTTTTTTTTTTTTTGCGGTTTGCGGGCCTCTCACTGCTGTGGCCTCTCCCATTGTGGAGCACAGGCTCCGGACGCGCAGGCTCAGTGGCCATGGCTCACGGGCCCAACCGCTCTGCGGCATGTGGGATCTTCCCGGACTGGGGCACGAACCCGTGTCCCCTGCATCGGCAGGTGGACTCCCAACCACTGCGCCACCAGGGAAGCCCAACTTAGTAAACTCTTTAAGCCACACTTGCTAATCTGAAAATTGGGAGTAAATATACGCTGCAAGGTGGATAATGGATGTAGAGGAAGTCACTGGGAGCTACATAGTTATTTTAGACAGTCATCTGTACATCAGACAGGTCTTGAGAGTTTTCTATACGCTGGGCATTGCATAGAAAAAGGCTTTATTTATTAATACAAAGTGACGTTACTGATCTTGATGTAGGGCAGAAAATCCTGGCAGGAAGAGAAGACGATGCTTTCTCATAAGTGATCTTCCTGAGGGCTGTCCTTGGGTAGATCAGATGGTTGAATGTTTTAATTGGATGTCAAAGCCAAAGATTTCATCTCTGGGTGATTTGAGCAAAGGAGAGGACAAGAGAAAACAAAGATTTAATGGGAGAAGAATGGCTATTTTTTATTCTAATTATGCTGTATCTTGATGTTCCTTGGGACAATTCAAAGATCAAAAAATTTCACCCTCAGAATTATTGTTTTCATTTTATTAATCATGACAGCTAGTTTTTGGATAACTAGGACATCTACAAAAGGAGCACTTATAGAAGAACATGTCTCCCATAAAACTAAAGATAGGGCCTCCCTGGTGGCGCAGTGGTTGAGAGTCCGCCTGCCGATGCAGGGGATACGGGTTCGTGCCCCGGTCTGGGAGGATCCCATATGCCGCGGAGCGGCTGGGCCCGTGAGCCATGGCCGCTGGGCCTGCGCATCCGGAGCCTGTGCTCCGCAACGGGGGAGGCCACAACAGTGAGAGGCCCGCATACCGCAAAAAAAAAAAAAAAAAAAAAAAAAAAAAAAACTAAAGATAGACATGACTCATATTAGCCACAAGGTGAGCAGTTTTTCCACAAGGCTGCAGGTGGGATGGGGCAATTCAGTATCTGCTTGCCAGTGACAGTGTGGCCTCAGATTCGATGGGTGCACTGGTCCTGCAGCTTTGCTCAGCCGGTGTGATGAGCGTGGAATGCTTTTCCACCAGTTACGTCCCCAGCTACGTGTACTGCTTATTTCACCACTTCTGTTATTTGCTGCCAACATCTTAATCTCACATGATTCTCGGCCTTCTCTCAGCATTTACCACTAATATCTTCCATCCACCCCGACTTCACAGGCTCTCAGCACCCCTTCCTTCTCATTCCTTAAGCCCTATCTTTGGTTGAGTTCCTGTTCACTGAGAGAAAATGACCAACTCCCAAGCCTTATATATGGTAAATGTAACATAAATGGGCACATATATTTTACAATTTATTTGTGGCAAATTGTGTCTTTAGACACAAAACTCATAAGCAAAGCTAATACATGCTCATAGGGCAGTCTCTTGTGAACCAGCTGCTTGATTTTCTTTAGGTCAGTGGTAATTAGCATTACTGGAATGTGTGTGTGTATACGTGCCTTTACACGCACATACATGTTTATTGGTAGCTCGACACGGACCCATTCATGCCCATGTGTGTTTGCACATGGTTCTGTTTGCTGCTGACGCAAGCAGCGCCAGCGCAGGCGTACAGAATGCAGGCTGGATCGCCACTCACCAGTTTACATTCGCATCGAATTCTCTAGAGGAGGACAAGGCTATTCAAACATGGCTTTTGGGCTTCCCTGGTGGCGCAGTGGTTGAGAGTCCGCCTGCCGATGCAGGGCACACGGGATCGTGCCCCGGTCCGGGAGGATCCCACATGCCGCGGAGCGGCTGGGCCCGTGAGCCATGGCCGCAGAGCCTGCGCGTCCGGAGCCTGTGCTACGCAACGGGAGAGGCCACAACAGTGAGAGGCCCGCGTACCGCAAAAAAAAAAAAAAAAAAAAAGGTTTTCATGTCATTGTTAATTGTGTGGAGATTCCAGAAAATAGCATCATAAACAAAGCTGGAATCTTATTGGTGTCCAGTAATATACAGAGAAGCTAATATACAGATCTCTCCAATTAATGTAAAGGCCTCTATAAAGAGGGTCCATGTCAGTTGGCAGGGGAGTGGGGGAGGAGAGCAGCACTGACAGGAGTAGACTGAGTACACTTCACTGCAGAGTTTACTCTGTCACCAGGGTGGGCTCCAAGTAAAAAAGGGAGACCACAGGGCAGGCTTCACCAAACACTTCTGTTGGACAGGCCATAACTAAGTCCTCTTTAAATGGCATCACCTGCTGGGATGTTCAGTTGAGGGAAATTACCATCGTTTTGCCAGTTCTTTGAAGGCTGTTTCATTGGGCGTGGGTTTCTGACTCCAAAATGGGAAGGAGACAAATCAGACATTAGGAGAGCTCAGGTATGTGTCTGGCTGGCAAGTAAGGGAGAGCCATGTACCTTCCAACCTTAGATCTTAGACACAAGAAAGACCAGTCCCACAGGGCTCAGATGGAGACTTTGCACCCTCACTGATCCCCATCCAGTCACTGTGTAGGAAGAAATGAGCTTGGTATAGGAAATAGCTGAGGAAGATCATGGGAGGTTAGTTTTCTTCCAAATAAATTTCCTATTTCCTCAGGTGCCATAATTATCGATCTTTTTTTAAGTGTTGTTTTTATGTGTTTGTGGGATATAGTTGCCCTGTTATGTAAAACAACTGTCACTAGACCCAGGCATTAAACTCCAGGTTAGTGTAATAAGTCTGGTTCTCTGTGATCTGTGGCTGATGCCTCTGAGGTCAGCTGAAATGAACTTTGTTCAGCAAAATGGTTTGTAAATATTGGTTCAGCTTTGGCAACAGGGGTGAACCGATCAGTATTTCTGCCTTATCCTGAGTTTATCCAAACAAACCCACCAGTTTTATATTTAAAAATCCAGGCGCTAATTCTTGGGAGTCTCAAGTGTACCCCCATCTGTCCATGTGTATTAATCACCTGTGGGCTGATTGCTCTTAACCATCGCCACTCAGCACGTGAGGGGAAACTCTCTCAGCCGTTACCTTGTGTGAAACCTCGGGAGGCTATTTTAGTGAATGCACCCAGTTTTAATGTTCCTGAAAGCAGATGTGTTAAACAAGGAGCCATCCTCTGTGTGGAAGGAAAGGAGCTGACCTGGGAGAGATGCGGCAGCTGGTCCCCTGGGCCGTGAGCCAGTGAAGAGGGTGGCCTGGGCATCCTCTCCACAGCACCTTTTAGGGCCTTGTTCTGTGAGCTGGCCGGTCCCCTGTTGCCACTGGCACAGGCCACCTCCCAGTCAGCTGGAGAGCCTGGCGTCTGTATTTTTAAACTTACTGTCATTTCCATACCTGGTGGGAAGAGAAGGCAAAAGGGATCATTTGTCCTTGGACTGAGCTTCAGAGCTTGGATGCCAAGATATCCCTCTAGCTCCCTGGACTTTTTGAAATGAAGGAGGATGCCAGCTAGCCCTGAGCCCGATCATGACCACCAGAAATTTGGGCTAGTTCAGTGGAAAAAAAAAACCCCACAAACAAACAAAAAACTGTTTGCAAGTCAGTCTTATCTGTGGAAGATTTAAAGGACTCAGTGGGTCCAGAGACTGTACGTGGTGGAATGTGTGTATTTTAGGATTAAGCTGAACGGTCTGGGTCACGGCCGGGGTTGGACAGAAAGCCCAAACAGCAGGCGCCCGCGGGAGAGGCCGCAGCACAGAGGGTGCGGGGATTGCGTCACGTGCGCCGCACGGAGGCCCTGGGCAGCACTGCGGCCAGCCCGGCCCCGTCCACCTCCCCGAGGGCAGAGCCACGCCCGGCCCAGTTTCTCACCAGGGCTGGCATTTTTCAGTTGCAGCAGATTCAGCGTCTGTCTTCACACTGAGTACATACACCCCGAGGTCACGGGAAGAGTTTCCCAGGGGCGCCCTGGCTGGATGGCTTTATGGCACTGACTTCCGCACATGGTCCTCCCTAAAACTGCCTCTCCTGCCTTAGAGATGCTCCTCCGTCCAGGTGTGAACCAGCCGTCCTTTCCCACCTCCCCTAACGAACTGCCCTTTTGCCACCTTACAGACGGCGAACACACCTTCAGCCTTATTATGGTGCGTTATTCCAGGGTGCCTGAGAGGGTACGTAGTTTTAAAAATCAGTGGAGGGGCACACGTGCAAAAACGTTTGAAGACTGCAAATGAGGTTAATAATCTTCCTGGAACAATCTAAATCGCTGCTGGTGGGGAGCCGGCGGCACTGTGGCCTCAAAGGGACAGTGTCCTGAACCCGGGCAGTGCTGGAGAGAACTCAGTTCTCCAGCTGGGCTTCCAGCTCAGGGCAAGCTTTTGGAAGAGTTTGGACTCTTGCCTGAACATATTCATAATACGGTTTTTTCTTAAGAAGGGCCTTAACAGCTGGGAATCTCGGTGTTATTTTCTTCCTCACTGCTGCCGTCTGTGACTCAGAATTTAACTACTCGTGCTTTTTTTACGTGGCTCTTATGTTGCGGGAAATACGAGTGAACCCTCTGATCTGGCATATTTGAGGGAAGGGTATCTGAGAAATTAAACGTTGTTAACTGTTTTTATGTATTGCAAATGCGCAGTGCTTTCATAGACTTAAAGTTGAATCTGGGAGTTTAGAGTTGGAAGGGCACTTAGACAGAATTTAGTACACCTTCCCTGTTTTAAACGTGAAGAGATCAAGGCCCAAAGAAACACTTTAAACAAACAAAATCTATGGAACATTGTTTAATTTTCATTGATGAATTTATACGGTTCCTCAAAAGGGCTTTATAGGTATGAACCCCATGAACCTTGGAATGTCGTATTTGTGATACGTAGTCAGAACGCTGAGTCCTAAAATTTTTTCATGCTTCATGTTAACTAAAAGATAAGCTCTCGAGATGAAATTGTTTGTGATAATATTATAGAAGTGTTTACACACCTGCCTTAGTTTTGTAAAATATAGGTATCATTGGAATCCTGGATTATCTTCATTTTCAACCAAAGGGAAAACCCCTAACCTGATGCTCTAGAAGCATTCAGAAGTGCAGGGTCTCATATTTAAGTTCACACGCTTTACTCCCTTTGGGTTGGACTGTTGGTAGCAGGAGTTCGATCATTTCCATTTCAGACTTCTAGGACAGCTCTGTTTTGTATTTTTACGGCAGTCCGCACCTGAAGTGTTTGGATGATGGAGTTCTAGTTGGGAAAGTGCTGGAGTTCGTTGTAGGAGTCTTTTCCTCCAGGGCACTCTTACTCAAGTGCTTCTCGGTGGCACATTTTGAATATCTTTGCTGGAAGAATAAATAAATCTTCTCTTATGTTTACTATGGTAACAGTCAATGATTTTCATTGATTAGGGTTTAAACTTTACTAATATAATACTCCTAACCAGATGCAGTGTCCTCTGTGACCCAAGAAGATAGAAAAGCCTTATTTAGAACCGTTCAGTAGAAAGAGTAAGCGTGGGCATTTATCTTGACTCAAGTCTTCCAGAAAATACTACAGTGAAGGAATCATTAACGAACTGCCTGCAAATACGATCACACGTAAAATGAGAGATTTTCTGTATTTTGTCTCTGTAACACAATTTATCTTGCAGTGTGTGAACTTAAGTCTCCCTCCATGAGTGACTTTCTTTGGGGACTGGAGAACTCTGGCTGGCTGAGGCATATTAAGGCCATCATGGATGCAGGAATCTTCATTGCAAAGGTATGCGAACGCAGAGAACATAAATTGTGGGGCAGGGCAGCCAGTGTGCTGACTTCAGAATGGAGATCTTGTTCCCTCGCGTGAGCTCCTCTATACTAAACGGGGTGATACCACATGGGGAGCTGGCTTTGCAGACCTCCATGAAGTTGGCCCTCTGAAGATGGGATTTTGTGAAAGAGAGGATGGTGTTCAGTGGACGGTGTATCATCAAGGCGATCAAGTGGTAAAATACTTTCAGAATGGTCTCTCTTCAGTTAGGCTTGGTCCTGGGTGGAGGAAAGAATTTTCTATAGCAGGGTACATCCAAGTGTGAGAGTCACCTGAGTGACCGAGGCCTGAAGCTTCCACCTTAGCAAACAGCTCCCCCTTTTCAGTGATGGCAGAAGCAAGTCATGTTCCTGAACCTGGCAGGTAGATTCTGTTCTGCCAGAGGAAGATTTTGCTGCAACTTTCACATAAGCTGCTTTTGAATGCATTGTCTATTTTGTTTGTTCCGTGCGTTTTTTTAAAAAAACAAATTCCCCTCAGATTTATACCTAAAGACAACCGTATCTTTTCTGATGACATGGTATGCTCCCCTTTATTAGATAATTCCTTTATTTAACAAATATTTATTCAGTGCTGGGCACTTTTACTTGGCTCTTATCCTTTTATCTCTAATTTCATAGTTTTACAATTTATAATTTTTGTCTTTTCCTTTTTGAAAATGATTGCAGCCAGCAGCAGCTCCAGAATTTCATTTGGAAAGGCTTAAAGTGGAAACCTGGCTGGGAGGAAGAGAGGGTTGAGGGTGGGCTAGGAGACGTTCACACAGGAAGCCTGCTTGTATGTGGTACAGAAGCCGGGCTCGTGGTCCTGGATATAAGGGAAGGGAAGTGACGCTTCCGTTACCAGCACCAAACCTCTCCTTGGCTCCGCCCTAACTACACGGGGGCGTGAACACTCAGTAAATGAAGGAACAGGTTTTGGTATTGATTTTTTGCCTGTAAATCTTTTTTTGATTCTTTCTGCGAGTACAAAGCCAAAGCTAATTCTGATGATTTTTCCTGTTGATAGCCATCCTTTGCCCATCCTGTTTTTCAGGCAGTTTCAGAGGAAGGGGCAAGCGTGCTTGTTCATTGTTCCGATGGCTGGGACAGGACTGCTCAGGTGTGCTCGGTGGCCAGCCTCCTGCTGGACCCTCACTACCGGACTCTGAAGGGCTTCATGGTGAGTGTGGCCGCCTGGCCACTGTCCCATGCACGCAGTGCCTGGACAGAATGGACCTCTCTTCTGACAACTATTGGCAACTTTCCCCCCTCCTCATCAACATTATTTTTCTCTTAGTAGATCAGCATGATTAATTAAAGGGGAAAAGGTGAAATAGGCTTGGAATAAGAAGGTGAATCTCTGGGATTTTGGAACCAATTCAAATCAATGCTATTAAAGGTGAATCTGGGGGCAAATATAAAATATCTATTTAGCAGTTTGTAAAATAGTTTTATACCTCATTTGTATAAATATATTTCAAGTTTGATATATATTTTCAAGTTTGAGGTAACATGACTATAAAACAGAAAACAGTTTCGAGAAAAAATATTTGGAGAAAAAACTTTCTATAGGAAAAAGTGTTTTCACTTACTGCTTTTATATTTTAAATTGTCTTCACAACTCTGGATGAGAATATTGAAAACTTTACAATGTTTTTGCATTCTTTGCTGAAATAATGGGTACATCCTCTCCTAGATTTTGCACCTTTTTAGATGTGCCTCAAAACTTGACATTTTGCTTCCAACTGCAGAATATTTGTTAGTTGCCTGGAAGGGTGAAGCTTTGGCTAAGCCAGAAGCAAAATCTTAGTGACTGCAGGGACTTCCTAGCAGCTGGGAAATTACCTGGTTCCTGCCTCTTGAACCATGATTTGGTAGAAAGTGCTACAGAGGATCCTGAATCCATGCTTGGGATAGATGCTGAGCCAGGAAGCCTGATGGGATAGCTCTACTGCTAGGTCTCCTTTGTCAAGTATTATCAGCTGACACTCTGGGGACGAGGGAGAAGTGGCAGGTTTCCACTCTTGGGCTTTTTCTTTCCTTTTGTTTTGAATGTGTCAGAGAACTTCCTATCACCTGTGACAGCACTGAGACTTCAGACCGACATTCCTGCTTCAGACCCCTCCCCTGGACTGAGGTTAGGGGCTGGAGTCCTTCATTTCTGTCTGGAGAGTGGGGTGCGGGAGCCTCTCCCCTTCACCACCATTGGCTCTTTTTGATTCCTCCCCATTAAACTTAGGAGTTGTCAAGGCCAAACTTCAACCAATCCTTACTCTTTTTAAGGGAAAAGCTCTGGCTGTTTCAGAGCATTGGTGATATTGATGGTACTATCCTATAGTATTTGATTTAAAAGTTTTTTGGTTTTTTTAATCCAGACAAGTTGAGAGTATAAACTCGTTACCCCTAACTCCAAAGCAGGGCTGAAACTTCTAATATGTTCCAGACCCTCATCCTAGAATTCTTCTAAAGTATACTGAAGATCACTGGAAAACATCCCTAATTGTTTCTTGTAAAACGGCTAGTATTTGCTATTATATTGACAAGCAGCATCGCCTGTTGGTTGAGTTGGGCTGGATGGGCTGTGGTGGTTCTGGAGCTCGGTTACGAGGTGGCATCCACCGCTTGCCAGTAGCGTGATGTTCGGTGAGTATTTAACCTCTTCAGTTTCCCCCTCTCTAAACTGAGAGTGAGAATACCTACCCCACAATGAAATGAGGTCCTACATGAAGCGGTATGAACAGTGCTCACGGAAAGCACTCTGTGGGTTCTGGCATTACATTTTCATATGTCCACTCTTGTTTATCTTTCCTATGGAAGGCTTTCAACTTGGCCCTCTGACATGCATCTCTATAGGGGTGGACAGTAAGTGCTCGTTCATTTGCAGGTTACGGAGGAGAGTGACTTCTGCTCCAAGAACCTTTGAATTCAGAATCCTTCAGAATTATTGGTGCTGGTCTCTTATTTTCCTTCATTTGCTTCTCTCCATGATATTTATATTCTATCTTGTGTAGGTATTAATTGAAAAGGACTGGATTTCCTTTGGTCATAAGTTTAATCACAGGTAAGAAATATTTTTAAATCTGTTGTAGTGAATGTTCAGGATAAAAAAGATAATCTGTTTCTGAAGTTCTTAGTTGAGTGGGGGAAAATAGCCTTGTTTTCAGAGTTTCCTTGTGTATCTTATTCAGGAAGTTTAAATTTTGTTGAATATGTGTATCACAGATAAAGAAGTTCTAACTCGAGAACGGTTGGTATTTACTGAGCAGAACTAACTAATGTTCTTCCAGAAGAGTCAGAAGCTTGTTCATTAATCGACCTAGAAAGGATGGACTCTCCCTTCCTTCTGCACACATTTGATTTACTAAATGATTCCATTTTGGAAGCGCAGACATTCATTTTAAGCTGCACGTTGTGAAATGCCTGTGGAACAGTTTCTCTTTGATCTTCCACAAGGGGAGTTAAATTGGGCTTATCCTGCGGCATTTCTGTCCCAGGCATCCCTGGAGAGCTAATGTAGGACAGCGGCCCAGGCTTTGAGCCCAACAGATCCAGCCTCAAGTCCAGGCTGTGGCATTTGCTGTGTGGCCTTGGGCACCTGTCCTCTCTGAGCATTCGCCTCCCATCTGTTTAAAGGGGAGACCCTCCCTAATCCACGGGGTTATAGCAAGGCTTTTAAAACCGTGTATGTGAATAGCCCAGCTCCTTGCCTACTAGCCCATCTACTGGGCTTTCAATAAACAGAAGCTACTGGCCTCATTTGGTTAGTGTGGATGGTAATGTCTGACTGGTGTTCTGGTGTCTCTAATCCCTGAATGTTACGTGTTGTAGCTGGTATGGTCTCGTCTTTTAGAGGTAAAATTTAAATTTAGGCAGCATGCTGATAATAATTTAGAGATTTTGATATACATTTTTGTTTGAATGTTTTCCTAAAATAAATTCTGAATGTATGGAGCTGCCCATATTTATTTTTGTAAGTTTTTGCATTTAGCATTAGTTGAGCATTTATTATGTGGTTTTCTGGAATTCTATTTTTATAATTAATTATCTTTCCCAGAAAGCACAGTGATTCGATTTTACAAATGAGAACATTAAAGCCCCCAAACAATTAAGTAACCTTACGATCAATTGTTATTTTCAGTTTTGGGGGTTCCACCGACTGTCTGATAGGCACTTAGGATCTCTGAGGTAGAGGATCTGTGGCAGAAAGAATATAGAAATGGCCGATAAATATGTGTCTTGTGAGGAAAGCACATATTGGGCAACCCCTTTTTAAAGCGACCAAAGGTGAGTGGGACTAAACCTTTTGAGAGGTTTCCAGGCAGTTTCTAAAGTTTCCACCCTGGAAAAAACGACTAAACCGATCCTTGCTCATTCCTATTCCTCAAGTTGATTATCCAGGTCTGAGAAGATGAGGTTCTATATTGTTATTTTGTATTTGATGGCACCCAAATCACCCTTTTGGATTCTTTCTAAAATTCACGTAATAGTGTAAAGGACGAGGCAGTCTTCGTTTAAAAATCAATACAAACGTGAGGGAGGAGATTCCTGATGTACTCTTGAGAACAATGATACGAGAGATATAAAGGTATGTGGGAATCTGTGGTCACGTGGAAATAAATTATTGACAGTTTTAACACTGGTCTAGAAATGGAAATATCCCTAGAAACTTGGGGAACCAGTTTTTTTTAAAGCTATCTCTCTTCCTCTTTTCTTCCCAACAAAACCATGCAAAAATGAAAAACTCTGAAGTTGCTTAGGCATTTCTTCCCATTCTCCCCCGGTCACTAATTAAAGTGGAAGATTTATTTTAGAAGTTCTGATGTACTTCACACGTTTGAATGAAAGGTTGCTCTCTCCATGGAAAGACTCCCTGAATTCTATCTCTAGCACTAACATGTTTCTTTTGTAATTATAACGTCAACATGTCCCTTCTCTGCCCAGACCTTCACTACAAAGTTTCTCTTGACATTAGAATTTAAAAAGTTATGTTTTTCCACTTCTTCTGCATTCCAGGTTTATAAGATAAGATCTGTTTAGGAATTAGGGTTGCTTCTACTATTGTTTTTGCATTTATAGCTTTCGAGTTAAAAAACAAAACAAAAAAAAGAAACCCCAAAAAACCTTGCCATAATGTCTCTCATACTTTGTTTCACAGATATGGCAACCTAGATGGTGATCCCAAAGAAATCTCTCCAGTTATTGACCAGTTCATTGAGTGCGTCTGGCAGTTAATGGAACAATTTCCCTGTGCCTTTGAGTTTAATGAGAGGTTTTTGATTCATATTCAACACCACATCTATTCCTGCCAGTTTGGAAACTTCCTATGTAACAGCCAGAAGGAGAGACAAGAACTCAAGTAAGTGTTGCAGTGTTTAATTTTTATCGAAAGAGTTTGTGACTGAGAATTTCAGATGGCCTTCCACAGTTTTGAAGACTGTTTTAGCCACACATCTATACTGACAGAGTAAAGTTATTTTCTTTTTCCTGACGTCACTTTAACAGTTTAATGCCATCAGCTGACAAAGATAGGTACAAGTCCATTTTGCCCAGTTCCTGCCTAGTGTCCACAGACAGGTAGGTAGACTTCACGTACTGAAAATGGAAAGGAAGCTTCTTGGAGTCAGAGAAAGCAATTTTTGCATTTAAAAGGAAAGAGTTAGACATCTTTGGCGTCTGTCGTAAGAATTGCAAGTACAGTAGTCCCCCTTATCCATGGTTTCGATTTCCGTAATTTCAGTTATCCAAGGTCAACTGTGGTCCGAAAATATTAAATGGAAAATTCCAGAAAAAAAACCGATTCATAAGTTTTAAATTGTGGGCCATTCTGAGTAGCACAGTGAAACCTTGTGCCGCCCCTCTCCATCCTGCCCAGGATGGCCTGTTACTTACTTGGTAGCTGTCTCGGTTAACTGATTGACTGTCGAGGTTAACACAATGCTTGTGTTCAAGTAACCCCTATTTTACTTAATAATGGCCCCAAAGTTCAAGAGTAGTGATGCTGGCATTGTGGATATTCTTATTATGCCTAATTTATAAATGAAACTATCATAGGCGTGTATGTATAGGAAAACACAGTATACACAGGGTTCAGTACTGTCCACAGTTTCAGGCATCCACTGGGGGTCTTGGAACATATATCCCATGGATAAAGGTGGATTACTGTATAACTGGGAAAGTAAATTAGAAACTCAGGTCAGTCTCTTATTCAGATTAAAACTGGATTGCTTTTATTGAGAGGGAAAAAGTAGATGAAATGTGGACTTTTTATAAAGTCAAAAACTTAACACAAAGTGACTTTAGAGCTGCAAATGAAAGAACATTTTTGAAATTTTGATAAAATAAAATGACTTTATTAAGTGTGGTATATATAATATCAGATTTAATTTTGGAAATGATCAGTTCAAATAAAATAGACTCTACTAGTTTACGGAGCCTGAATGGAAAGAAAATGACTTTTTCCAGTAGGTACTAGTTAATGTTTTCTCCAAGGAACTTTAATTCCTATAAGTTGTAATGATTTAAAAGTAGCAGAGTACATCCTTTAAGCTCACCTGTTTTCCTAGGTAGTTTTGTGATTTGTTGGGCCAGATTAGCAAAAGGGACAAATGTCATAAGAATTCAGTGAGGATTAAATGAGAGAAAATATGTGAAGCATTTAAATAGTACCTGGCAAATAATAAAAGTCCAACGACTATTTGGGGAAAAATTCCAAAAAAATTCTTGTGGTTTTATTTTACACTCAGAGGGATCAAGCATCTTGCCGAGGCCAGTACGGACAGCAGAGGAGTCGAGACTGTTACAGAGCTCTCCTGCTGTACCGTGAAGACACAGATTGCAAATTTCCCTGCTAGAGAACAGGGACACCTGATGTTCAGATAACAGTTTTTGATCCCTTTCCAGCTTTAATATTACATGTCTACTATTTGTAAGATTGAAGATAAGCTGTATTCAGGCTTATTTTCTTTGTAACAGAATTCAAGAAAGAACATACTCTTTATGGGCTCACCTGTGGAAGAATCGGGGTGACTACCTGAACCCTCTATTTAGAGATGATCCCAGTCAGACCCAGGGAACCCTCCATCTCCCCACGACGCCATGCAACTTCATGTACAAGTATGTAAACCTCTAGGACCTTCACAAGTATGGCTATGAACTTAAGATTCTGGCACTTTTTACCATTTGGAAGTTGAAGTGTATGAGCTTCAAGGCTTTTTTGGATGCAAACACACTGAAGGAAGATGCTTATCTCATCTGGCATTTTTGCCAGTGTCTCCTCTCTCTCTCTTTTTCCCCCTAAATGTGGAATTCTCTTTAGAAGTCAATATTTTGTAGTAATGATATCCTAAAAATGTAAGTTCCAGTCTATTTAAAAGTGAAGGAGGGAGGGAGGGAGGACCTTAGAAGTTAAATGTGGAATCACAGGTTTAGGTAGTGATCATGACACAGCTTACCTTCAGAAATACTGTGGCTTTGGTTCCCGACCACTGCCAGAGAGTGAATATCGCAATGAGTCACATCGATTTTTTAGTTTCCCAGAGTGCGTGTAAAAGTTATGTTTACACTATACGGTAGTCTATTAAGTGTGCAACAACAGCATTACGTCTAAAAACAATGTAACCATGTTCTATACCTTAATTTAAAAACACTTTATGGCTAAAAAACGCTAACCGTCACCTGAGCCTTCAGTGACTAGCAGTAGTAACATCGAAGATCACTGATCACCATAGCAAAGAAAATAATACTGAAAAGTCTTGAAATATTCTGAGAATTACCCAGATGTGACACAGAGACACAAAATGAGCAAATGCTGTTAGAGAAATTGTGCTGATAGACTTGCTTGGCACAAGGTTGCCACAAACCTCCGATTTGTAAAAAAACGCCATCTCCACAAAGCACAGTAAAGCAAAGTGCACCTGTATTCTCATTTGCATTCCAGTATGCTTTACTGTGTAGAATAAAAAAGGGAGGATTTATTGCAAATGTAAATTTTTGGTGGTAGTGATAAGAACAAGCGAAAACCCGCAAATTTAAAAGACTCCCTTTGTGGCTGAAAGATGCTGCATGTTAATACAAACACTCATTTTTCAAGTTGACTTCCAAACTAAGAGCCATTTTCTTAAGCCCAAAAAAGAAAGAAGATGTTAACATGTACTACCTTCACAGTCTGTTTTAGAAAAATATGTTATGTGCCTACTAACTCAGTACCATCTATACAAGTAGACTTCATGAATTTATTCTCCCCAAAAGAACTACTGATTCAAGAAAATGAAAACATCAACATGAAATTATTGCCTTAAGTTAAAGTGGCTTTTTTGAGCCTGTGCTTTGCATTTGGTTATTATTAGGACGGTGGGACTGTGGTTTGAAAGATTCCTTAGAAGACTTGAGGATGTGGATGTACAGATTGTGACCTGGTGTTTCATGAAGCGCTGCTGTCCTCTCTAGATTTTGGAGTGGAATGTATAACCGCTTTGAAAAGGGACTGCAGCCCCGACAGTCGGTCACAGATTACCTGATGGCTGTGAAGGAGGAAACCCAGCAGCTGGAGGAAGAACTAGAGGCCCTAGAAGAAGTAAGACACACTTGCTCTTGTTAACCTTATTTTGTGACGATCACTGCTCTGGGAAAGCCTCTCATGACTCAGGATGTGTGAAATGTAGCAACAGAGCCATTTCACATTTTTAGCCAGTGGGTAACAAGAAACACAGCCCCCACTAGGGGAGCACTTACCTAGGCACTTAATACGTTTCAGACATCTGGCTTGGCTCACTTCCTTGGTTTGCTTCGGGGATGATGAAAATATTAGGGAACTAGATGGTAGTGAATGGTTGTGTACCCTTGTGAATATACTAAAAACCACTGAACTGTACACTTTAAGAGGGTGAGCTACTTATATCTTAATTTAAAAAATTAGATAATGAACACCTCACTCCTCATTTTTAAAAATGTATTTTGAGTTCACAGGATGAAAATCTTTATGTAAAACCAGATAGATGCAGAAAGAAGGATGCCAGGTACTCTACCTATGCTACGTTTTCTGCATTTTATAGAAAACCTGTGCTAAGGCAGTGCCATCCTTACATTAGAGATGAAGAAAAGCAAGCCTCACAGAATCTAATTATTTTGTCCAAAGTCATGAAGTCTAGTTTTCAACCCAAGTCCATCTAAATCCCATGTTCTTAACATTATACCCAGCTGGAAGGTAATGAATACCTTTAGGCATGCATATACAAAAAAGACACATGATTTATGATCGTTCCCTGAAATTGTTGTTTCTTTTTTAGAGGCTGGAAAAAATTCAGAAAGTCCAGTTAAATCGCACTCAAGTGAAGAGTAAGCAAAGTGAACCCAGCAAACACTCAGGGTTTTCTACCTCAGACAACAGCACGGCCAACACTCCCCAGGATTACAGCGGGAATATGAAATCATTTCCATCCAGGAGCCCTTCACAGGGCGATGAAGATTCTGCTTTGATTCTAACCCAAGACAATCTGAAAAGCTCAGACCCAGATCTGTCAGCCAACAGTGACCAAGAGTCCGGGGTGGAGGATCTGAGCTGCCGCTCGCCCAGCGGTGGGGAGTGCGTGCCGAGCGAGGACAGTGGCAAGGACCGGGATTCTGACGAGGCCGTGTTCCTCACGGCCTGAAGGTCCCCCGTGGGGTTCCCAAGTAAAGGACACACAGAAACACGTTCCAGAAATAAGGGAACAGTGCAATTTCACATGACAAAGTAGCCCAACAAATGATACAGGTCCTTGAGAATTATCAAATGTAGCAGTGAAAAGAAAAAAGCCCAGTGTGTAGTTCCTTCAGGTGTTGAAGAACAGGAAGTAGCCATTTCTTTTATCAAACAAGTATAAGGAAAATGATTCCCCATTTTGAAAATCATTCTAGACTGTGGAAGAAGTTTTATTCACTACAGAGCAATGACCTCTACCAGCACCTGAGGTTATCAATTCAAATCTTCCTTGATAGCCTGCGGCTGGTCAGAAAGTGCCCTGACCTCTTCACACTTATCACTTCAGCCTTTCCCCTTATTTCACTTCCAGATGCATATTTTGTTTCCTAAGATATTTTGTTACCTTCCTTCCTGACTCTCAGTATTTCTAATAATAGAACACATTATGGTTAATAGACATACTTCTGTAACTGATGAGCTCTGTAACTGCACTTAAGCTTATCTTTCAGGTTTATTGTTCACTTTAACTTTCTCTTAGGTAATATATTTTAAATCGTTATAATAATTTCGTTGCCTTTTCCTGGAATTTCATATTGCTCCTTATTTAAAAAACGCTAAGACTTACAACACACTTTTCTCTAACACCAGTGTACCACCTAATAAAGTAGAAACAACATTTACTCTCTGGTTCTTAAATATGAATTTGGATCATATTAACTTTTTTAATAACAACCTTTTATTACTACTCCAGAGACTACATCACCAGGACAGGGTGGGTCAACCACCAGCCTGATCCCTGAAGTATGACTGTATAAAGTCACAGGGCACCATTTCAATGAGAAGATGTCACATTAAAAGCTAGAGAATTTGGTTTTCATGTCTGTTTACCACGTAGAGTAAGTTCTGTCATTTGTTACCTTAGGAACCGTGTGACTGGTTAGTATTGTTTGATCTTCTGCCTGAAAAGCCCACACAGCTGTCTCAGCCAGCAGCCCTGTTCATCGACAGAGTCCGGTCGGTCAGTGGTGCAGTCTGACCAGAGAATGCAACAGGGCACAGGTTTGCCTGGCTTGGGCTCCTGAGGGGACGTGCTGCTGGCCCTGGAGTCCAGTCTGCCCACGCCCAGGCAGAAGAGCTGAGCCATGGCGCCACTGCTGCAGACTGTGGCTCCTGGCCCCTACTGACCAGAAAGCCTGTTCAGGAAGATTTGGGAGCTGCCTGAAATGGGCCTTCTCAGTCCTCCCCCGGCAGGAGACAGAGAGCCCCACCCGATAGGGAGGGGTGGCGAGAACACCTGGAAGCTGCATACCCCAGCAGCACTTGAGCTGAGAAGCAGGTGGGCAGAGCTGACTGCCCTGAGAGCAAAGCCAGTGGCCCTGTTTGGCCAGGGAACCTGGGGCACAGGTTGGCTTGAGACCGCGAACAAACAGTTAGTGACCTTCGAGCTGCTTCTCCCATGGTGCCTGAGCAGGGAAATTCATCTGTAGCCCCACTTGCTGAAAACACACATCAGCCTGCCTGACCAGGGAGCTTTACCAGAACACATGGGAAACTGCATAACCCATCCAACAGCCCCGTTTACAGTGGCAGTTGAATAGAGAGCACAGCCTGTGACTTTCCCTGTCTGCAGAGCAAGACTGGTGGCCTGCACCTTCAGTGCACACTCCTGCCTGATTCAGGTCCCCAAACAATGAGCTGTGCAGGCCTTGTGTCCCATCCTGCTGCACCGCCAGGGCAGGGAGCTAATTTTATAGCCCCACCTAATGCTGAGTATAGTATCCAGTCCCAACTGTCTAGTAACATCACAGACTCCAAGCAACCATGAAGCCCATCCTACAGCCTCACTTGGGTGGGAGGGGAACCAAACCAGCAGTCCTACCAGGCTATCTCAGCCAATGACCCTTGCCTCCCCCTCAGTGCTCAAAAAGATGCCTTGCCCAAAAATAGACCACCTAAGTACATAAAGCAAAAACTAGCAGAGCTAAAAGGAGAAATAAAAGCAATAAAATAATAGTTGGGGACTTTAATACCCAACTCTAGACAATGGATAGGTCATCCAGGGAAAGAATCAATAAGGAAACAGCAAATTTGAACCACACTATATACCAAATGTACTAACAGACATATACAGAACATTCTGTTCATCAACAGCAGAATACACATTCTTCTTAAGTGGACATGAACATTTTCATGGATACACCATATATTAGGCCACAGAACAAGCCAGTAAATTCAAGAAGATTGAAATTATACCAGGTATCGTCTCTGACCACAATGGTATGAAACTAGAAATCAATAACCAGAGGAAAACTGGAAAAGTCACAAACATACGGAATGAAAACTCTCATGAACAACCAATGGATCAAAGAAGAAATTAAAGGGGATATAAAGAGTATCTTGAGACAAACGAAAATGGAAACAACAAAACAAAACTTATGGGATGCATCAAAAGCAATTCTAAGAGGGAAGTTCACAGCAATAAATGCCTACATTAAGAAGCAAGAAAGATCCCATATAAACATCCTAACTCTACGCCTTAGGGAACTAGAAAAAGAAGAGCTGAGCCTAAAGTTAGCAGAAGGAAATAGCAAAGATTAGAGCAGAAATAAATGAAATAGAGAATAGGAAAACAAGAGAAAAGATTAACCAAACTAAGCCTTGGTTCTTTGAAAAGGTAAACCGAGGAAAAAAGAAAGGACCCAAATCAACAAAATTGTAAGTGAAAAAGGAGACATTACAACTGATAGCACAGAAATAAAGAATTGTAAGAGACTACTATGAAAAACTATATGCCAACAAACTGGACATCCTAGAAGAAATGCAAAATTCTTAGAAACATACTATCAAGAGGGAATCAGGACAAAATAGAAAGTCTGAATAGACCAATTACTAGTAAAGAGATCGAATTAGTAATCAAAAATCTCTCATGGAGGAAAAGCCCAGGACCAGAGGGCTTCAACTGGTGAATTTCACAAAACATCTTAAGAAAAATTAATGCCAATGTTTCCCAAAAAATTGAAGAGGAGGGAACACTCCCAAAACTCATTTTATGAGACCAGCATCACGGATAGCAAAGCTGGAAAAGAACATTACCAAAAAAGGAAACTACAGACCAATATCCCTGATGAATAGAGATGTAAAAATTTGCAATAAAATACTAGCAAATTGAAATCAGCAGCACATTAAAAGGATCATTCACCATGATCAACTAGGATTTATACCTGGCATGCAAGGATGGTTCAACATACACAAATCAATGTGATAAAGCATATTAATCAAATGAAGGAAAAAAATATCATCTGATTAGATGCAGAAGAAGCATTTGACAAAGCTCAACATTCATTCATGATAAAAACTCTCAACAAAGAGTATAGGTATATAGGTATAGTATTAGGTATACAAGGAATATACTTCAACATAATAAAGGCCAAAAGGGTTAAGCCCACAGCTAATATCATACTCACTGTTGAAAGGCTGAAAGCTTTTCCACTAATGTCAGGAACAAGATAAGGGTGCCCACTCTGACCACTTCTACTCAACAAAGTAGACCACAAAGTAGACCAAAATAGAAGGAAAAGAAACAAAAGGTATCAGAATTGGAAAGGAAGAAGTAAAACTGTCTCTGTATGTAGATGATATGTTTTTATACATAGAAAATTCTAAAGACTACACGAAAAAAATCTGTTAGATCTAATCAACAAATTCAGTAAAGTTGTAGGATACAAAAGTAACATAAAAAATCAATGGCATTTCTATATACTAACAATGAAATTATCTGAAAAAGAAATAAAATGATCCCATTTACAAGAGCATCAAAAACAATAAAATACTGAGGAATAAACCTAACCAAGGAGGTGAAACATCTCTACTCTGAAAACTATAAGACACTGATGAAAGAAATCAAAGAAGACACAAATAAATGGAAAGGCATCCTGTGTTCTTGGATTGGAAGAATATTGTTAAAATGATCATACTACCAAAAGCCATTTATACATTCAGTGCAATTCCCATCAAGATTCCAGTGGCATTTTTTAAAGTAGTAAAAACAATCCTAAAGTTTATATGGAACCACAAAAGACATGGAATAACCAAAGCAATACTGAGAAAGGAGAACAAAGCGGGAGGCATCACGCTTCCCGATTTCAAGCTATCCTATAAAGCTATAGTAATCGAAACAGTATGGTACTGGTATAAAAACAAATAGATCAATGGAACAAAATTATGAGCCCAGAAATGAACCCAAGCATATATGGTCAACTAATATTTGACAAGGGAACCAAGAATACTCAGTGGAGAAAAGATGGTCTCTTCCATAAGTGGTGCTGCAAAAATTGGATAGTCATATGTAAAAGAATGAAACAACCACTATCTTATACCACTCCCCAAATGAACTCAAAATGATTAAGACCTAAATGTACAACCTGAAACCATGAAACTCCTAGAAGAAAACAGAAAAAAGGCTCACTGGCATGTGTCCTGGCAGTGATTTTTGGATATGACATCTAAAGCACAAGCAGCAAAATAAAAAATAAGTAAGTAGAAGTACATCACACTAAAAAGCTTCTGCACAGCCAAAGAATAATCGACAAAGTGAAAAGATAACCTATGGAATGGAAAAACATTTGCAAACCATATATCTGACAAGGGGTTAATACTCAAACTATATAAAGAACTCATACAATTCTACAGCAAAAAAAAATCCAATTAAAAAATGGGTAAAAGACTTGAGTAGACATTTTTCTCAAAGAAGATATATAAAAGGGTCAACAGGTATATGGAAAGACGCTCAGCATCACTGGTCATTAGGGAAATGCAAATCAAAACCAGACCATAATGAGATACCACCTCACATCTGGTAGGATGGCCAACATCAAAAAGACAAGCAATACGAAATGCTGGTGATAATGTGAATTTAAGAGAACTCGTGTACTGTTAATGGGACCATAAACTAGTACAGCTACTATGGAAAACAGTATGGAGGACCCTCAAAAAATTAAAAATAGAACTACCATACGATCCAGAAATTCTAATACAAAGGAAATGAAAACACTAATTCGAAAAGGTAATCTGTACCCCTTTCATGTTCATAGCAGCATCATTTAAAATAGCCAAGACATAGAAACAACCTAACTGTCCACCAGCATATGAATGAGTAAAGCACACACACCATGGAATAGTATTCAGACATAAAAAATGAGGAAATTCTGCCTTTTGCGACAATGTGAATGGACCTTGAGGGCATTATGCTAAGTCAGAGGAAAACAAATACTGTATGATTTCACTTATATGTGTAATAAAACAAACAAACGAACAAACCAAAGTTAGAGAAAAAGAGATCAGATTTGTGGTTAACCTGAGGTGGAGGTGGGGTTGGGGAATTGGAGAAAGGTGGTCAAAAGGTACAAACTTTCTGTAGCAGGGAATACCTTGTTAATGGTACTTAGGATAAGTTGTAATAGCTTTTGCATTTTTATAACATAACTCACTGCATACCACTCTTGTAGTTGATTATCAACCCTTAGAAACTTCTTTGCCTCATGTTGAGGATGAGACTTTAATTTCTTCCATTTGGCAGTATACATCTACAAAAATAAATAACAAATTAAAAAAAAATGACACAGTAACTATACCAAACAGAATTATGCATTTATTTTGAAAAGCAAATACTATAAATCTTTGATATTTTAAAATTTAGTTCTTTAATGTGATGTTTTCCACATAAGATACAAAATTTTTTTTCAGCCCCACACCAAATATTTTACAAAACATAATTTAAGCATATGTTCATTTAGACTACTTATAAGTTAACCTAACACTGAAATTTATTTTAAAAAGGTTACCTTTATCGCTTATTGTAACTTTATTGTGCTGGACAGAGCCTTAAAAGAGCATGGCCAATCCAACAAGGCTAAAATCTCTAACAGTATATTCTCATTTTAAATCAAACATCAATCAAGGAAGTGTTTTATTTAGAGCAGTTGGTTTAAACCAATGTAAAACTGACTCAAGACAGATTACTTCCCAACTAGTAATATTTAGAGCTCAAGTGATTTATTATTTAGTGATTTTCTGGAAAATTTAATAATATGAAGTAGGTAAGCATTTTGATCATGACTCAGCAATCAACAAAGAAACCTTTTTAGAATAAAGGAAGGTGAAGAGAAGGGAAAACCTGGCATAGGTTTTTATTCTTTAAGAGCACATGATTAGTTTACTTTCTTTCCCTAAAAATGAATCTGAGCTGTCCTTCAATTTAAGCACGTATGAAATATGATCAGACTTACCTGTCAATCTCTATTTCAATATAAATTTCCTAGTCTAGAATTATTCCTAGAAAATCTTCCAACTTTGAAACATTATGTTTAGCATGTATCGCATTTATTTAGGAAACTTTCTTCTGTTTTTGAGATGTTAGCCTTTAAATTTCTACCCATGACAAACCCCTACTCTGAATAATCTAATAACTCCTAAGCTTTTCTCTACTATTGTGACTTCCATCTAGTCTTCTATTATGTGTTAAAGTAAAATCAGAATCTCTGCTTTGGCAGGCTTTTTTTTCTTCCTCTGGCACTGTTTCTCCAATATAGCCAATTTTAAGAAGAAAATAATATATCCAAAAGATTAAAGAAAAGTCACTAAAATTTTTATTGTAGTAACAGAACCAAAATTCATACATATTCAAATGCAGACTATTGTCCATCCTGGATGACTTATATGACCTATTATCTGAACTGATTTGTTGGTTAAATGTAGGTAATGATGATCAGACTCCTCTTATTAATGACTGGGTTGTAAGGAGGTTATCTAAAAAATTAATTTTAAAAGGAGAAAGCAAGGTATGTTAACTGGTACAGAATGCAACTGGGATAGTTCAAGTTTAAAGAATAAAAAACATTGAGATGAATTACTTATGTGATTATGTAGGAGATCTACTATATAAGAAAATGACTTTTTTTTTTTTTTTTTGGTGGAGGAAAAGGTAGGTAAGTACCTAAACACCTAGACCATGTTTGAGTCATTATTGTATAGTATTTCCACAGTGCCTCATTCTTAGTAGGGGCTTAATAAAATTAGTAGATCAAATGAATTAATGGCTGTGGTCTGCTGGCCTCTTGTTCTGGGCTGGGCCTGGTTTCTCAGAAAGCTTCCTGATTGTTTGCAGAAGATTGGGACTACCATGTCCTCCATTGTGGTGACTGCTGGGAAAGCTGAAGCTTCTGTGACCACTACAGTAAGGAAAGGTTCCTGAATACCCAGAAGACTGCCACAAATTTGAAACACTTACCTCAGTTATCTCATCTCCACATCCGAAATAATAATACCTTCCTCGTCTGGTCATTTTGAAGATTAAATGGCATGCCCTTAGCACAGTACCAGGAAGACAAGTGATTAAAAAAAGTTAATTTCTTTACCCAAATTATATCTTTATAGTCCGTGTGAATACTTGCCCTTCCACACACATAGACTAAGTATTATTCAAGTCTAAGAAAATTTTGTTTTTCCTAAAGTTCTATTGCTAAATGTATAGAAAGAAGAATAAAGAAAAGAAAAAAACTGTACTGTATGCTGGTGTTTGGAATGGCAATCATACTGTGATGAATTTTAAGTAAAAATTGTCATTAGGTTGTTTTGTGATTTGGATACTACTTTACCAAGCCTCAGATATCTAGTTCAAGATTTTCTACTTAATTAGCTTTCACAGTTACCCATAAAATATATTCATTCTGTAACGTAGTATAAAAGCAAACTGTTTAACACAGTACGAGTTAAAGCGAAAATCCAATTAAATTAATTAAAAACTAGGCTGCCTAAAAATTAATATTAATTTTATTTATTATTAAAGCTTTTCTGTTATGAAAAGCTAACACAGTAAAGGTCAGAAAAATTCACTGACTTTTGTGTGTTTAAATTTACTATTTATTAACAAAAATATTGTTTTAAACTTCAATATGAGGAACTTAGAGTATCCTTACCTAACCACAAACCAGCAGATACTTATACTTACAAAGTTAGCATGAGGCAATTCCCTGGTGGTCCAGTGGTTAGGACTCTGCACTTTCACTGCTGAGGATGCGGGTTCAATCCCTGATTGGGGAACTAAGATCCTGCAAGCCGCGCGGTGTGGCCAAAAAAAAAAAAAAAAAAAAAGTTAGTATGAAAGTTTATGTTGGACTATTTTAAATGAAACGTAGTTTTTTCTATTAGGTAAAATATTTATTTACCTGTATTGCCTCTTAAGTGAAACTTTAATTTTAAAAATAAGACAACAATAGGTAAAAACCACTGGTTTACTCTTTTAATTTATTGTATGAATTAAAAGTTACTTCCTTGAGACGGCACATTGGCAGGTTTGGTGTTTCCTGACACTGTGAATATTTAAAAACAAATTATTTTTGAAAGTTTTATCATACAGAAAGAAACAGGAAGAATAACAGTTTTTCTACAGTTGAAATGGTAATTTTTCAAAAAAGCCTGAGAGGAAAAAATTCAAACCATTCTTGATAAAGCAATGAGGCAATTTCAAATTAAAATTACAAATTTAAATGAAGTAATTTTATAAAATATTGAAACTAGCTAAAATTCCATGCATATGTATTTAATCAATAGTAAGAGAGGAACAGCAGTGGAACTTAAATATGATAGGATTTATCAACAAATAAACATTTTTAGTGCAAATAGTGCAGAAAAATTTCTCAAAGCAAAGATCATAGCAATCGTTCTAATCTGTACAAAATCAGTCTCAGTTCTGTATACAATCTATATAGTGTATCTATGAATTCAGCCACTGTAATGAAATGCCAATTTGCAAATCATAAATATAAATGTGCTTAGTTTTGTGTCCCATTCCTCTCTTGGCAGTTCATGTTTTCAGGAAAATCTGAAAAGAAAAGAAAATCGAAACCTAAGATTTAATTTAAGATGATAAATTAAGATTTACCTATAAGAAGATAATCTGACTCTGAGGGAAAAGAGGTAGGGAAAGGATTCTAGCATGCTCATGTCAATAAGCAATTACTCAGTGCCCACTTACTTCTCAACCTTGAGAAATGCATACTTGATATTAAAAATCAACCCTTACCCTCAGGGATTAACAGTCTGATTTGTAAAATAAAACAATTCAATGTTGCTACTAATGTTAAGGACAACTAGATTGAGAAAAGGGGCAGATGAGTTTGAATGGGGTTGAGAAATGCCTGTCACTTCCCTCCCTGTAGCCTGATCCCTTTTAAGGGAACCTCCCATGCTCCCTTCTCAAAGTCTACTCCTTTAGCCCAGCAGAGCGGGCAGATGAACACATGACACCAATCTCTAGGTCAAACTGCTGAGGTCAGGATGGACACTGTCTATGCAGGGCCAGTCTCTTTCCCTGAATCTGTGGTGAGACCCTTGTCAGTCTCCATTAGCTGTTTGGACTGTCGTGATATGATCGAGCTTGTGGGCAGCACTGGTTGAACCACGTGCAGGTGTAGCAAAGAAAGCTCTCTGAAGAGCAAGTGAGAAAGCACATGGGAGTGAGAGAAAAGAAGAGAGATGCAGAAATGAAAAACGAGCAGTCTTGGGAAGGGTCTAAGAGGAGCTGCTTTGGTTACTGATGGCCTCATGTCGTGTTTTCACTCCCAGGTGACTGAGGTGTACTTTTCTGCATTTTGGCTCTGTTTTCCCTGCATTATCCAGTAACACAAGCTTCTAAAGTTGTTGAGGTGGGAGCTAGTCTTTGCCACCAGATCATTCCTAAAACAAGATAGATGGAGAGGAAAACAGAAGAGTGTCCTGAGATCAGGTGAGAGCATGAACAAAGATATGGTGGTAGAAAAAACAACATGACATGAGAGAAGATAAGGGGAAAAATGGAAAATTAAAATGGATGATCTAAAATATAAGCCAGAGAGAGAAATTTGGCATTTCTCATCCCTAGGGGTTCATTGCAGGTCCTGGAGCAGAGAAATGTTATCACAGAGTGGTATTTTAGGAAGATCACTCTGTCAGTGCTGAGCAGGAAGGAGAAACCCTAAAGTCAGAGGACTGGTCAGATAGTTACTGGAATAATCCTGATGTGAGATGGAAAAAAGACTGAGCGGAAATTCACTTTAAAGGAAGAAATGACAAAAGAGACTACTGAGAAATATGTCAACTAATATGGTATACTCCCCACACCAGCTGAGAGAAAGGAACTAATTACAGCTTAAACTCTACATAAGTAGCTATCAAATACTGAAAAAAAATTCATTTACGCCAATATCATACTGAGAAAATATGCAAACAATTTCTACTGGTTATATGCTTAGGTATAAAACATTATGCTTAATATAAAGTATTCTACATGTTATATAGCACAATAGCTATAATGACAATATTATGCTTAAAGCTGGCTGAACAAACACTGGTAAGAACACTTCATTAAAAATAGCCATGCAATAGCCTGAAGACTCAAACCTTCTAGAATACAATTTACCTATAGTGGAGCATGAAATTGGCTGTGCATTGCTATCACTTGTTGAAGTTTCTCTTCCTTGGCTCTTCTACAGTGGCAAATCTAGAAGACAAATTATTTAAAATACCAGTCACTTCTTCAGTAATCTTCCTACTACTAGCTAAATTTGACAGAATTCTAAGTAAAAATCTTTTAACTTGTTGACATTATTTAAACTGTGGATGTCTAAGGTAGAGCAGAATTTAAGAATCAGAAAGAAAAAAATTTTAATTTTGCTTGGAAGATAATCTTTGTAAACTTCCAGAGCGTAAAACACACTCTGATCCTTTATACCAGTTCTCTGATTATATAATTTCAAATATCTGTGTTTTAAAAATATGAAAATAAATCCTACTGTTGTTACCCAGGAAGCTTAACAAATAAAAACTTCAGCGCTTCCCTGGTGGCACTGTGGTTAAGAATCCGCCTGCCAATGCAGGGGACACGGGTTTGAGCCCTGGTCCGGGAAGATCCCACATGCCGCGGAGCAACTAAGCCCGTGAACCACAACTACTGAGCCTGCACTCTACAGCCCATGACCCACAACTACTGAAGCCCGCGTGCCTAGAGCCCGTGCTCCGCAACGAAGAGTAGCCCCACTCGCCACAACTAGAGGAAGCCTCTACACAGCAACGAAGACCCAATGCAGCTAAAAATAAATAAAATAAATTAAAACAAAAACAAAAAAAACTTCAAGATACAGTATATAGTACCGAAGAAAAATGGACCCAAAATCGACGCTTCACTAATGCCATAACCATAGTCATTAATGTCCCTGTACTTCAAATTTTCTCATGGAAAATGGGGATAATAAAATCTGCCACACTTTCCTTAACAGTTTATATATATATATGGCACATCTGTTTTATAACGTTTATTAACAAAAGGTTATTTTTAAACTGTGATGTTTCAGAGAAATTAGGTAAATATTTAGGACTCTATCAAAGGACAAGATACTGCTAAGCAGACTTAAATTTTTTTCTTTAAATATAATGGAAATACTAGAACAGAAATTATCCCCAGAATGTTCTCAGTAATATTAAAACCAAAAAAATTTTTAAAATCTCTATAGGGAATTCCCTGGTGGTGCAGTTGTTAGGACTCAGCACTTTCACAGCAGTGGCCTGGGTTCAAACCCTGGTCAGTGCACTAAGATCCTGCAAGCCGTGTGGCACAGCCAAACAAACAAACAAACACACTATATAGATTATTCTCTTTTTAAACAACTTGTGAAACAGGTTATTCAGGAGTATATTACAACTATTAAGACTAGACTTCAGCTAATTTACTAGCTTTACTACAGAACGATACAGATACTATCATTTCTGAAACAGAACCATTATGTGATTTACCTGCTTGTGTACTCACAACAAGCAGGTTTACAGTGATAGCAGGATGTTGCTATCATTCTCAATAGAGGCTCTTCAGTTTCCTCTCATGGCACTCAAAACTCCAGCTCAGTAATGTGCTAAGGTTTTTTTTACTCATGAATATACATAAGTTATTTGATATTACGCTGTCACTTGTCCTCAACTGAAGAGTATTACATACTGTTCTCTTTTCCATGAAGCTACTGAGAAAATCATCTATATCAGTTTTTCCCTCCAAGAAATCTTCTGCAATATTATCAGAGTCTTCCTCAGCTTCATGTGCAGCTACTTTCAATCTTGCCTGTAGGGCACTCGCACTACAGCTCTGAAAAAGAAAATCAAATATATTAGTTTCTAATGCTCAGAAAAACTCCTTAGAGGGAAGGAAAATGGATTAGAGGTAGAGGTAGGGAGAAGCAATTCATTATGTGCCTAACATAGCTTCTTTTTGAGGAAATCTGGTCCCATCTAAGTCCTCACCTTTTGGATATGAGATGGCTACCTAACACAATAGAAACCAATGCATTGCCTGCAAACTATTAAGTGAGAGAAACTGGGCAGATCACTGTCCTCTCTTGGGAATTTAGGAATCAGATCATTGTGGCAGGCACCCTCTAAGATGATCCCCAATGATCCTCCTCTCCTGGTATTCCTGCCCTTGTATAATCCCCTGCCCTTGAGTGTGGTCTGGACCTAGTGACTTGCTTCTAATGAACAGAATATGGCAAAGGTGATGGAATTAAATTTAACCAAAGTGGTGAAGGACACTGAAAACTACAAAACATTGCTGAAAGAAATTAAAGAAGACACAAATAAGTAGAAAGACACCTGTGTTCATGGATCAGAAGACTTAATATGTTAAGACAATACTACCCAATGTGATCTCCAGAGTCTATGTAATCCCTATCAAAATGTCAACAGCATTTTTTGCATAAATAGAAAAATCTACCCTAAAATTCATAGAGAATCTCAAGAGACCCCCAAATAGTCAAAACGATCTTGAAAAAGAACAAAGTTGGAGGATTCATACTTCCTGATTTCAAAACTTACTATAAAGTTACAGTAATCAAAAGAGCATGGTACTGGCAATCAGAAGAGACATATAGATCAATGAAATAACAAACACTCACCCATATGGCCAAATATTTTCAAAAGTGTGCCGAGACCATTCAGTCGGGAAAGGACAGTCTTGGACAACTATTGCTAGGAAAACTGGATATCCATGTTCAGAATTAAGTTGTGCCCTTACCTTACCTCATACACAAAATTTAACTCAAAATGGATCAAAGATCTAAATGTAGGAACTAAAACTGTTTTTATTAATAGTCATCCTAGTGGGTGTGAGATGGTATCTCATTGCGATACATCACATACAGGGATGTATAGAAATACACCATTTTTAATCACCTTTAC
Source organism: Mesoplodon mirus (assembly GCF_964341445.2). Classification (NCBI taxonomy): domain Eukaryota; kingdom Metazoa; phylum Chordata; class Mammalia; order Artiodactyla; family Ziphiidae; genus Mesoplodon; species Mesoplodon mirus. The sequence goes on along the minus strand of NC_138996.1, from coordinate 23,802,688 downwards.
CTACACTGGTTATCTATCTTTACAAGTCTCGCTCACACAGATAATGTAATTTTGCTTATTAGTGTAAGGTTGAGCATCTGTTCAAATGTTTCTATTTACTTACTCATTAAATATTTATTGAGTACGTACCACGTGCCAAGCACTGGACCAAGGTACTGGGTATACGGGGGGGAAAAAACAGGACAGGTTCCTGCGCTAATGGCGCCAACCAGTCTAGTGAAGTGGTTTCCATACTTTGAGTGTAGAAGAGTCACCATCTTCAGAGGTTCTGAGTGAACACATCTATAGAGACAATCCTAGGAGTCAAGGAGTCTTTTAAACATTTCAAGAAGTCCGAATAATTGCTCTATCAGAATGTTTACTGGACCTTCATATTTCTCCTTTTGTGAGTTTCCTGTTCTTTCCTTTGCCTGTATGTAAGGTTTCTTTATGGACCATTGGCATTAATATTTGTTATATCTGCTACAAATATTTGTCCCCTTTACTTCACTTTGGATTTTATGATCTTCAATGTATACAAAGTTTAAATTTATATATAGCTTAAGTCATCAGTTTTTTATTTTGTGCTTCAGCCTTTTGTCATAATGCTTAGAAAGGATTTTCCCATCATAATCCTAAAAAAAAAAAAACTCTAGCAGATAGTTGTCTCTCATAATTTTATGGTTTCCACCTAAATACGTACTCTATCTAGAGTATCTTTCTGTGTATGCTATGATACAGGGATCTAACTTTTTTCTAAATGGACTGGCTTTATTAAATTCTCATTTTTTTCTAACCAATTACTCATATATATGTCTGTTTCTGAACTGCAGAATCTGTTCCATAGAACTATTTTTTGCTTCCTACAAGGCTACTCTACTGTTTTAAATAAAGAGCTTTTATAGTGTATTTTGATACTGGGAAGGGGTTTCTTTTTGCTCAAGCTCTTCTTGACTAGTTTAACCTGTTTAGTTTTTCAGAAGAACTTTAGAATATATCTGTTTAAATTAAAAAAAAATACTCGTGGGATTTTGATTGGAAGTATAGAAGATTTTTGTTATTTTGGGAAGAATGAAATCTTTATAATACTATATCTTTCAGTCCATGAATATTCTATTACTCTATTTCTTCAAGTCTTCTTTTGTGTCATTCAGTAAAGTTTCCTAACTTACTTCACTGGGTTCAGTTCTAAATTTTTTACAGTTTATATTGTAAATGAGTTTTTTTCTTCTACTTCATTTTGCACTGGTAATTGCGAGATATCTAGAGGAAAACCTTCTCAATTTGCTAGGATTTTTACTTGTTTGGTTTTGGTTAACAACCGTTTCATCTTTTCTTTCACATTATACCTCTTTTCCTTTTCTTGTCTTCTTACAGTGGCCAGAACCTCCCAAGCAATGTTAAATAGCAGTGATACTGGGGCATCACTGTCTCATTCCTAACATTAAAGGGATCCTGGAAATGTTGAGTCATTAGGTATGATGTTTGCTGTTGGTTTCCTTATTAAATTAAGGAATTAATTTTATCTTAGTTTACTAAGAGTTTGTCTAAGGAATTATGCTGTATTGTGAAAAGCTTCTTCAGCGTCTACTAAGCTTTAATAAGCATCTAAAGGTATTTTAGTTGACTCTGTCAGATTTTCCAGTTAAAAGTGAGGGAGGACTGCTTACATGTGACTCCTGACTCTGACACTTTCTATTTACATGACCTCAGGGATGTTATTTAGTATTCATGTGCCTCAGTTTCCTCATCTGCAAAATGAAAAAACAGCAACAACATCTACCTCATAGGGTTTTGGGTGGAATAATGGGCAATATATGTAAATAGCTTAGTGCAATGCAAAAGATACAACAATTGTACAATGTCAGCTACTATTACTGTATTCTAAAGAATGATCATCTGAAATCTATTATAAATTTATATTATCCTTTACCATCATTTTTTTTGCTGTTGTCTTATTTCTACTTTATGTTTTACTAAATTGGCTTTACCTTCTAGAATTTCTGATTTTAAAGGAAACAGAATATTATGATTGGGTTACTGACATGAGATATGAAGATTATATCCTCTTCTCTTTCATTTATTTTAATTTTTTAAATGATTTTTGCCCTTTTTATTTTTAAAGATTTGGTTTTTTAGGAACATGGGTTGAATTTTATAAAGTTTTTGATTTTTCACATATTTCTAGCATAAAATCTATTATTTGTGGTGAATTATACTTTATACTTTTTATATATTATATTTTTCAATTTGCTAACTTTTCATTTAAGATACTTGTATATAGGCTTACAAGTAGTCTAAAATTAAAATTTTTGTTGGTAGCTTTTATTAGAAGAGTTAAACTGCCTTTTTTTTTTTTTTTTTTTTTGCGGTATGCGGGCCTCTCACTGTTGTGGCCTCTCCCGTTGTGGAGCACAGGCTCTGGATGCGCAGGCCCAGCGGCCATGGCTCACGGGCCCAGCCGCTCCACGGCATATGGGATCCTCCCAGACCGGGGCACGAACCCGTATCCCCTGCATCGGCAGGCGGACTCTCAACCACTGCGCCACCAGGGAGGCCCCTAAACTGCCTTTATAATAACTCTCCCAGAAGAGTTCTTTATGGGGCTTTTTATATTTTTCTGTTTTGGAACCAAATGCTCTTGCATGAGCACAAATGATTTACAATGGCTTATAACTGACAGCTGTTCATCTGCATAACTTGGAGCTGTTTATCATGACTTATAAACAGATAAGATAAACTCAGATACCTAATAAATGCTTTCTGGTAATAATGAATTTAAGAATGTGGCACATGCACATTAAGATTAAAAATTCTTATGGTAAAAGAAAAGAGCTAAACAATCTTACCTCGCTAAGTTCATGCTGCCTTTGCATCTTCTTTTCAAAAGTTGATTTCATTTGTGTAAGTAATTCATACTAAAAGAGAAAATTCAAATTCTATTTAATTCTATTTTAAAATTGTATGGATTTCTTAAAAAATGATAACTAACTCACCTTATCTAAAACAGTTTGCCTTTTGGCTTCCAAGCTGGGCTCCAAAAGGAGATTTTTTCCTGTAAGATAAATTTTTAGTTTATTGCTAGGTAAAGATCACATTTTTCTTAGGAAATTTAATAAGTAAGGAAAGACATACTTGCTAGCTCCTCAATACTTTTCATTAAGTCATCCTTGTCAGTAATAATTTGTTTTAGTTGAGGCAAAGTCAGAAACTGTTCTAGTAATATCTCCTCTTGATCATTCATATCTGTAAGTTGTGATACACTAGAAACACAACAGAAAAAAATGTTAATGAATATCAGTCAACTAGTTTTTTTTCCATAAATATTCACCATTTTTCAGTTTCATTCAGCTGATAAGAGTTCTAAATAATTTTTGACATATATATTTTTATATAGACACAGAAGAAGGCAAATTATAACCTTAAAAGCAAATAAAACATCAATCACAATAGAACAAAAAGTACTCTAAATACAGTACAGTGTCAAGTCACTACAGGACTATGAGGATGAGGGTTTATGAACAGCCCTAATAACCTACCAATTTTAACCTCTGAGCCTATTTACCTAATAGGTATGTGGCTGTCACAATAAATGATACATGTATATGTGTCTGTGTACATACAGTCATAAAAATGTTTTTAAAAAGCAATCGTGGAAGGCTAATCCCAGAGCAAAAATCATATCCAGAGAGTGAAAGAGGGAACTGGATGGGTGGGATAGGGAGGGAGGGAAACCTTTCTGAACCTATCTTTCAGTTTTGACTAAATATAGATCCATATAAATGCAGTATATAATTAAAAAACAAAATTAAAAAAGAAAAAGCAGTCTCTAAAATTCAAAGCAAATGGAAATAAATGAACCTGGTTTTTTTTTCTAAGTTATATAATCATCCAGAGAAATTTTACTGAAAAGACTTTAAAAAATAGTATTTGGCTGTACATCCCTGGTGTGCTATATCCTAAAGACAAAAGAAGTGTAAAAAACAAAACAAATAAACAAAAACTTATCCTGCTTTCAATAATCACTACTGATATTGTTATTTTATTAGTATTGTTATTTTGAAAAAGAACAAGTGCCTTTCAGAGAAATGGCTGGCTTCAGGTCAGGGGAAAAAAAATGTTCATGTTGAGCCTATGACATCTTTGTTTTGCCAGAGTTTCCTACTGACTAAAGATAGAACTGTTTAAGCAGCAAAAAGAATAATGTTTGAATGGACTGAAACACAAATTTCTTTTTTAATTTATGAGTTTATAATAACTCAAAAACAACTATAAAAAAACAAAAAAAACCTCGCCTATCAGAACTTTTGCAGCTAGCTTATACATCAACTCATTATTCTGAAAATCAATAAATTAAGAGCAAAAAAACAAGCATATATCTTGTCTTTCTGTATGAAGTATATTTCAATATAACTAAACTTTCCTTTTCTATGAAGGAAAGTCTTCATAGACTTTTGGCTAATTCTGGCAGTAGGAAATCACATCTGCAATCCTTAATGAAATAATGCATAGTCAGTGATTTCAAGTGTTTCAACCTGTTTCAATCCTAATGTCACTAAAAATAAGGCAACCAGACATCACTGCTGCCGTATGTGATGTAATAGGAAATATGCACTAACTATGATGTAAATATTCTTGCCAAAAGAATTAAACCTAAATTTTTCCCCCAGTTTCCTTGAGACATTGTGCAAGTTTAAGGTATACAATGTAATGATTTGATAAAAAAATTGAACCTACATCTAATCAAAACTCTGTATCTAGCCACCAGTAGAAGGAAATATGAGAAATAGAGGAGCACCCTCAATGGAACCACAAGGATGCAATCAGGCAACAACAGGGTATGGGAAAGTGTATAGGACAAATAACCAGTTTCTTACATAAATATTTAATAATATGTGTATAATTTACTCTATATGTATTTATATGTGTATTATATATATTTGTATGTATGTGTATGCATGCATATATGTATATATGTGTTTGTGTGTATATGTACATACATATTAATAAACATGGGAGAAATGGTTCATGATTAAAAGAACTATAAGAGATAAGAGTATTCAAATCCAACAGGTAGATCTTATTTTGAACTGTGATTCAAATAAACTACCAACCAAAAGATTTAATTATTAAGACCCTGGGGAAATAAGATAATATCAAAGAATTAAAGAATTAGCATTCATATTGTGAGGTATGATGATGATGTGGATTGGGATTATGGCAAAGAAAAAGTCTTTACCTGGTGGAGAAATTTAGTGAAGAACTTATAGGTAAAAATAACATAATATTTGGGATTTGGTTTAAAATAATCCTGACCTATACCCATATACTTCCTGAAAAAAGCTGGAAGAAGATGGCAAAGAGGTTCTCCTTTTTGTATTTTTGACGTTTTCATAATAATGTTTTTAAAGGGAAGGAAGAAAAGAAGGAGGAGGAGAATGCTCTGTAACACAGCAACAATAACAGCCCCTATTCACGGGTTGCTGCAAGCATTACTCCGTGTATGACTGCTTAACATGTACGTGCTGCGTGTAAACTTCATTATTAGTAGAGAATAACACATCACCACTTCCTACAAGTGACTGTAAAACACTGGATCAAATAAAGCTAAACCTTTTTTAACTGTAGGATTTCTCACAGACCAGTAACTCAATAAATATAACCTACAAGACATACGACTGATTCACAGAACTTTCCCACTAAGACAACCACAATATAGGAAGAGTGATGATTTAAAAGTTTTTTTTAACTTAATATGGATATGAAAATGATGATGTGGTTTCTATTTACAAATTAAATAGACAACAAACAGCAATGTTACTCTCCTAGTTTTTTTACCTTAGTTCTGAGAGTTCTGGAAATACATCAGGGATATCAGGCATCTTGTAACCAAAACCATTTTGGCTTATCTAAAGAGAGTGTGAAATGGTGTTAAATTTCAGCCATCTTTTTGACTGCTCCTATTTGGTTATAAAACTAATTCTTAATGTACCGCGTCCCATAACTGTTTTCATGATCACACTTAATCTTTGCACTTCACATTGTCCTTACCCTGCCCTTCTTTCTTCACTGTTTTTTTCAGTGTATCTTTATACATATAGGGTTACTTTTTTTTTTTTTGATGGGGATCATGTGAGTACCTGTGTTTAGCCCTTGGACAAGTATACGGTTGTAAAACAAATCTCCTAAGTGTATCTGTGACAAATGTGGAGAATTATCTGTGGGTTTCATTGATGTATATGAATGTTTGTCTCAAGTGAAAGGCATTAAGTATAGAAAAATTAGTAAGTTGGCAAAAATCTGAATAGTTACCTAAGTTCCATGAGAGAGTAGGGTAGATAAGGAATAGAGTATACATTGTTTGAATATAGATGACATTTTAAAATCAAGGACCCATGGAAAGTTCTCTTGTAATTTTATTTATACTACTAATTATAATTTGTGCATAATATTCATTAATACAATGATGAAAGGTTTCGGAAAAATGAAGTCCACTTGGGTCTATATTCTAATGGGTCTATATTCTAACTTATTACAAACACTAAAATTAGTAAAGTCGATTATGATAATTTTTTAATATTTGAGTATTACTATGGGTGATATTCACTAAGGGTTAAAAATGCAGGTTTTAAAATCCCTTTAATATGTTTAATGCACAGTCTCTCCTTCCGTAACATCCCACAGGGCAGCAGATACCAGCTTAACTTAAGAACACACAATTTTTTACACCAATGAGATACTGGATTAAAAGTCCTCAGTATGCTAGAGCAGACCCTCCATAATCTGATACATGCTTCTCCTACACAATCCTTCTCATATCTTTGCCTGTGTCCTATATGACAACCAGAGGGGCTCTATAACAGGCAGCTTCACAAATATGCCATCTGGTTTATGCTTCCAAATCTTTGTCAACGCTGTTGCCTCTTCACAGAGTTGCCTTATGTGACCCCTTATCATCCTGGCAAATTCATTACCATCTATCAAAATTTGACCCCAAGTGTGAATTCATTCATTCATCTGCCTCATTTTGAATAAGCACCTACTATGTGCATCAGGCATGCTTTGAGGCACCAAGGATAAGTGGTTTAAGAAAAAGAATTGCATCTTTTATAAAGGTATCTTTCTAGCTCTACGATGGTCCCTGGGAGCACTGACTATTCCCTTAACTGTGTCTTTGCCATAGCTCTAGACTACCTCTTCTACTTACAATTATTTAATTATTTGCTGGTTACCTCTTTGAAATTGTTACTGAAGTTGAAAATGTGATTTAATCTTTTTATCTTTTGTGCCATGGTGGGTGGCATACTGGAGGGATATAATGTTGGTTGACTGAATATTTCAAGGGTACAAACTACAGATATCTGATACCTACCGGTGCTGAAGTGTCTGTTGTGGGAACAGGCAGTGGCAGGTTTGAAAGGACACCAAATGAAGGAGCAGCAGGTTTGGCTGCTGTATGACTTGTCGCTGAAGAAGAAACAGCGTCGGCAACAGATAAAGAACTGACAGTCCTGGTAGCTTCTTGTGGGGGATATGGAGGAAGAAATGGAAAACCCGGAGAAGCACAAGGAGGCGTCCCACCCGCTTTACTGTACAGGCTAAAGAGAAAGAGACGAAAAACATGAGGTTAGATTTTAGGGGTAAGTTTGTAAAAGTATTCCTAAATTGTTCTAAATAACAGTGGTTATGCAGTACAGATGGCAGGTGCCACTGGTTATTATAATTACATAAGTGAATCAGATATCATATAAATTGATAAAATATGAACACCCCTCAAGAGAAAATTTTCGTTTCTTTCCATGAAAAAGAAAAATGTTTTAGAAAATATACAATTCAACTGGTCACACTGGAAGTGAAGAGAATGTTCAAAACTCAAATATGGCCTTTCTGTTGGCATCAATGAGTATCTTCATAGAAGAAATGGAGAACATTTAAGTCCAGGAAATTTATTCAAGTGTAGCTTGAATAAATGCGTAGCTTTCATTATATTTGGCAAAATCTGACTGCAAGTCAAGACTGCTTTTCTGGAAAATTTCAAAGAAAAATTAAATGTATAGATGAGCTGCTAAAAATGTTAAAACACAAAAAAGATGCGTATAAAAACTATGTATATATTAGAAAAAGCGGCACAGCAGTATGTACTCAAGATATAATCAGAAAATAATTTATTTTTGCAAGGTAATAAATATTGGGTTCTGGATCAAGATGGTGACATAGGAAGATCCTGAATTCACCTTCTCCCACAGAAATACTGAATCAACAGCTACACAGGGAACAATTTCCTCTGAAAAAACCCTAAAAACTAGCTGAGCAGCTCCTACACATTGGGCAAACAAGAAGAAAATGACATCTAAGCTGGTAAGAGAGGCTGAGACACAATCTCACCATAAACCCCACCCTCAGCAGGACAACCCACAAGCTGGAGAAAACTCAAAACCCAGAGCTTTTCCCTGGGGAGTTAAGGGTTGAGTTTGAACCTGAAAAGACAAGCCCCCAAAACATCTAGCTCTGAAGACCAAAAGAGCTCATGTCCCCGAGACTCCCAAGGCTACAGCGAACTAAGAAACAATTCTTACAGGGCTCATACTCTTGGACTCCCCTGCCTCAGGGCCAAATGCAGAAGAGGACCTGACTTAATGTGAAAGAGGCTCATTGGCCAATCTTAAAGCATCAGCTAGAGGCAGCGGCAGGCATCTAACTTAACACACATCTAGGGGTCCGCTGGGATACTTTCTGGGGATGGTGGCCGGTGGGTGACATCTTGTTTCCCACCTGCTGTGCTCCAGAGACCCAGTATCACCCAGAGGGAGCTCCTACATGCACCTGGTGCTCTGGTTTCTGCAGCTACTGCCCAGGGAATATCCCTTGATTGCTTGACTCTGGATGCCAGGCAGGCTAATATTCCTGGGTCCCACAGGATTGTAACAATCAGAGAGAAGGTTCTTGGTAGACTATGACCCCCAGGACACCGCATAGACAGCAGACAGAAGCAACCCCCAGTCTTTCTGTGAAAGAGGCCTATGTGCTTGTCCAGGGGCTTTGACATCTAGGCACCCACGGAGATGCTCTCAGGGAATGGAGGCCAGTGGACGCAATCTCCGCACTCTCCCTCCGCCTCACTCCAGCTCACCAGTGTCTTAGAGAAAGGAGCTTTATACCCTTGTTTTTGCAGTGGCAACCAGAGGACACCACAACATTGTCTGAATCTGACAGCCAGCGGGGCTCACACTCACAGAAATGGAGAAAAAGTGCTTAATCAGCTACCCCCCCCCGGGGGGGGGGGAACAGCATGAGACAACGGGAGCTCAGTCTTTCTGCTGAAAGAGGCCTATTAGCTTATTATCATAGCTATAGCCTGAGGGGCAGGCTTCTAATTAAACACAACTCTAAGGATTGACTGTAATCCTTCCATAGACTCCAGAGGGCGGGCAGGCTCTACTATCTTTGTGTTCTCCCCTCTGCATGTTCCAGAACGCCAGCGTGTCTTGCAGGAGAGATCTTACATGTGTTTGGTGTCCTGGTTTTGTATTTGGTGCTCTGGTTTTTGTGGCTGCCAACCAGGGAATGCCCCTTACTTACCTGGCTCTGGTGGCCAGGGGTGCTGACATTCCTGGGTCCTATGAGACTGTAACAGTTGTAGACAGTTCTTGGCAGGCTACCACACCAGGGCACTGCAGATAGCAGACTTAAACACACCCACAGTCTTAATGTGAAACAGGCCTATTTGCTTATCCTGAAGCTTCAGTCTGAGGGGTGGGCTTCAGGCTTGGAACCCATGTATGTGAAAGCCTACGGAGGCACCTTCAGGGAACAGAGGCCAATGGACACCATGTTTTCATTCTCATCACCTGGCTCAGGTGGCTAGCAGGACTTAATAAGCTTGTGGTCCCACAGAACTGTATATATTTGTATACATTAAAAGCTGCTGGGGCTTCCCTGGTGGCGCAGTGGTTGAGAGTCCGCCTGCCGATGCAGGGGACACGGGTTCGTGCCCCGATCCCGGAAGATCCCACATGCCGCGGAGCGGCTGGGCCCGCGAGCCATGGCCGCGGAGCCTGTGTGTCCGGAGCCTGTGCTCCGCAACGGGAGAGGCCACAGCAGTGAGAGGCCCGCGTACAGCAAAAAAAAAAAAAAAAAAAAAAAAAAAAAAAAAAAAAAAGCTGCTGCCTGAGGGTCTTGCTTCCAATCAGCCTAAATCTAGGTATGATATCCTCCCCTGTGGGGCAATGACAGGTCTTGGCACACCCTTAATTCCTGGGAGCTATTAAAAAAATAATAGGTTGCTTGGACAATCACAAAGGCTTGAGAGACAGTCAAGAGCCAGGGTAGGGTTGAATGATAAGGTTCATCTCCTAGTCCTGTTCTCAAAACTGGGAGAGGTAACTGTTTTATCTTACACAGAGTCAAGCAAAAAGAAGAAACAAAGAAATATGTTCCAAATAAAAGTACAGGATAAAACCTCAGAAAAAAAAACCTGAATGAAATGAAGATACATAATTTGCCTGATAAAGAGTTCAGAGTAAAGGTCATAAAGATGCTCCCTGAACATAGAAAGAACCTCAACAAAGAGAAAGAAAATACAAGAAAGAATCAAAGCTGGAGAATACAACAACTGAACTGAAAAATATACTAGAGGGATTCAACAGCAGACGGGATGAAGCAGAGTGAGAAATGGAATATTTCCTGCCATATCAGTAAACAAAGGATGTCACAGTCATCAGCCAGAAGACATGATCAGTGAACTCAAGACAGGGCAGTGGAACTCCCATAATCAGAGCAGAGAAAAAAAAGGAAAAAAAGTGAAGATAGCTTAAGGGACTTATGGTTTGTATTATAGGGGTACCAGCAGGAGAAGAGACAGAGAAAGGGGCAGAAAACGTATCTGAAGAAATAATGGCTGAAAACTTCTCTAACCTAGGGAAGGAAATGAGCATCCAGATCCAGGAAAGCCAGCAAGTCCCAAACAAGAGGAACCAAAACACATTTTAATTAAAATGTCAAAAGTTAAAGACACGGCAAGGATCTTAAAAGCAGCAAGAGATAAACAACTTGTTAGGTACAAGGGAACCCCCATAAAACCACCAGCAGATTTTTCAGCTGAAACTTTGCGGGCCAGAAGGCAGGGGAATGACATATTTAGAGTACCAAAAGAAAAACACTTTCAAGGATATTCTACATAGCAAAGTTCTCATTCAGAATCGAAGCAGAGGTAGAGTTTTCCAGACAAGCAAAAGCTAAAGGAGTTATCACCACTAAACCGACCTTATAAGATACGTTAAAGGGACTTCTTTATGCTGATATTACATGCAAACAGAAACCAAAAGAAAGCTGGGGTGGCTATACTTATATCAGACAAAACAGACTTTAAAACAAAGAATGTAATAAGAGACAAAGAAGGGTGTTACATAATGGTAAAGGGGTCAATCCAACAAGAGGATATAACAATTATAAATATATATGCACCCAAGAGAGGAGCACCTAAATACATAAAGCAAATATAAACAGACCTAAAAGGATAAATAGAGAGCAATAAAATAAGAATAGGGGACTTGGGACTTCCCTGGTGGTGCAGTGGTTAAGAATCTGCCTGCCAGTGCAGGGGACACGGGTTCGATCCCTGATCCGGGAAGATCTCATATGCCGCGGAGCAACTAAGCCCGTGCGCCACAACTACTGAGCCTGCGCTCTAGAGCCCACATGCCACAACTACCGAAGCCTGCGTGCTTAGAGCCTGTGCTCCGCAAGAGAAGCCACCGCAATGAGAAGCCCACACACTGCAACAAAGACCCAACGTGGCCAGAAATAAATACATACATACATTTATTTAAAAAAATAGGGGACTTTAATACCTCACTTACAAAACTAAACAAATGGGACTACATCAAACTAAAAAGCTTCTGCACAGCAAAGGAAACCATCAACAAAATGAAAAGGTAACCTATGGAATGGGAGAAAATATTTGCAAACCATGTATCTGATAAGGGATTAATATCCAAAATATATAAAGAACTCATACAACTCAACAGGAAAAAAACAAATAATCTGATTTAAAAATGGGGATCTGAATAGCCATTTTTCCAAAGAAGTCATACAGATGGCCAACAGGTACAAGAAAAGATGTTAATTCTTTGATAATTAGATTACTAACTATCAAACTTGTTAGAATGACTATTGTCAAAAAGATAAGAAATAACAAGCATTGGTGAGACTATGGAGAAAAGTGAATGCTTGTACACTGCTGGTGGAAATGTAAATTGGTATAGCCACTATGGAAAACAGGATGGAGGCTCCTCAAAATAGAACTACCATATGATCCAGCAATTCCACTTCTGGGTATTTCTGTGAAGAAAATGAAGACACTAACTCGAAAAGATGTCTGCTCCCCTATGTTCACTGCAGCATTATTTACAATAGACAAGAGATGGAAACAACTAGTGTCCATCAGTAGATGATTAGATAAAGAAAAGGTGGTGTATACATACACCGAAATATTATTCAGCCATAAAAACAAAGAAAATCTTGCCATTCAAAACAATATGGATGGACCCTGAGGGTATTATGCTATGTGAAATACGTCAGACAGAGAAAGGCAAATACGATATGCTCTCACTTATGTGTAGAATTTAAAAACGAAAACCAAAAAAAACACTGAGCTCATAAATACAGAAAAGAGACTGGTGTTTGCCAGAGGCAGGTGGTGGGCAGCAGTAGGCAAAACGTGTGAACATGGTCAAAAGGTACAGACTTTCAGCTATAAAATAAGTAAGTCACGGGGAGGTAATATACAGCATCCTTATGGTTAATAATACTATACTACATATTTGAAAGCTGCTAAGAGTAAATCTTAAACATTCTCATCACAAGAAAAAATTTTGTAACTATGTATGGCGATGGGTGTTTGCTAGACTTACCGTGGTGATCATTTTGTAATATAAATTACTATTGAATCATTCTGTTGTACACGTTACATGTTAATTATACCTAAAAAATTACCTAAAAAATACCTAAAAAATTTTAGGTTTAAACCTAAAAAAATATTTTACATTTAGTATTTTTTTTCTTTTAGAGCCGTTCAAAGAGAACCACACTCTAAAATAATTAGTGTAATTTAGGCCAAAATGCAGATGAGAATTATCTAAATACCAATACTTAAATTAATACTGTTAAGTTTAAATGGGTCAGTCACTCTTGTATAAAAGATAAAAAGACTTTTTTAAAAAATAGAATACTAAATACTTTACTTTGTATTTGTGGTATAATAAGAAACATATTTTGTCTTTGATCAGGTTCTAGGCAAAGTGCTCCTAAAATCCTGGTAAGTTCCTAAATGATAGGATCCTTTTTTGTTATTTGTAACATCTGAAGTTTATGCTAATGAGGTGACTTAGGCTGAGTCCCTATATAGTCTGAGGACGGGGTTGGTCACTAAAAAGACCAAGTGACAGAAAGTTGGAACTTTCAGCCCCACCCATCGATCTCAGGGAAGAGGGGGGCTGCTGAATAAGCTCTATAAAAACCCTTCAACAATAAGATTTGACAAGCTTCTTGTTGATGAATGTATCCATATGGTAGGAGGGTGCTGCACCCCAGTTCATGGGGACAAAAGCTCCTGTGCTTGGGGCTCTCCTAGACCTTACCCTGCCCTATGTACCTCTTCATCTGGCTATTCATCTGTATCCTTTATAATATCCTTTATAATCAACTAGTAAACATAAGTAAATTTATTTTGGAGTTCCATGAGCCACTTAACAAATTACTCAAACCTGAGGTGGTCATGGGAACCTGTGATTTATAGCACAGGTAACAATCTATACATTTTCAATTGGTATGTAAAATGGAGCAGCCTGTGAGACTGAGCCCCTAATCTGTGGGATCTGACGCCATCTCCCGGTGGATAGCATCAGAATTAAGTTAAATTCGTAGGAAACAGTCAGTGTCTGGTGAGAACTGGAGAATTACTTGGTGGTGTTGGAAAAAAAAAACGGGTATCAGAGTATTGAAATGTTCCAAAATATATCAAGCTTAAACAATTTTTTTAAACGGGAGTGCTATTGTTTCATGACATAATTTAATGTCATATTTAATGACATAAGTTAACATAAATTGGAATTGTGTTGGAAGAAAACATTTGTCACAGATTTTGAAAATACCAAAGCTAATATGGAAAAATAAATAAGAATATAGAGAAAAGTACCTGAAAAAGGAGGGTAAAGAGAGATTAACCCTGCCATATAGCAAAACACATTAGAAAACCTTAATAATTAAAAAAAAAACACAAAACTTTTTTAAAGCATAACACTGGCAATGGATAGGTAGATCAATGGAACTGAATACAAAATCCAGAAAAATCCCAAAGATATATGGCAATTAAGATATAATAAAAAGAATCTCAAATTAGTAAAAAAAAAAAAAAAAAAAAAAAAGATTGATCGGTCAATAAATAGCATTGGGACATCTGGAAAAAATTAAATTGGAGCCAAGCCCTCATATCTATAATAAAATAACAACCAAATGTATCAAATTTAAAATGTTTTTGGATTTTTTTTTTTAATCTTAAAAACTGGAAGAAATCACTGGGAAATTAAAAACTTGGGGTGGTAAAGGACTTTCTGTGATCCCAAATTCAAAAGTCATAAGAGAAAATAATGATAAATCCCATGACATAAAAAACAAAACACAACAAAACAACAACAAAAAAACCCTCTACATGACAAAGCCCATTATAAATAAAGACAAATAACAAATTGGGGGAAAACATCTGAAACATGTCATAGGAAAATGGATAATTTCTCTAATATATAAAGAATTTCTCCAAATTAATAAAAGACTAACAACCCAATAGCAAAATGGAGAATAGGACAGAATACACAGGTTCAAGGAAAGGAAAAAAAAAATCTCTAAATCATAGGAAAAAACTGTCAACTTCACTGTAAGATAAATACAAATAAAGTTATACTAATACATTTTCCGCTTATAAGTTAGCAAAGATCCATTTTGATAATTTACTATGTCAGCAAAGGGAATAAGCATTGCGTACAGGAGTAGAAATTGGTACAACTTACTCTGTAGGGCAATCCTGCAGTATTAGTCAAAATTACAAACATGTATACCACTTTGAGAATGTATCTAACAAATAAACTTACACTTGGGTAAAATATTATTTTTAATGTTATTCACTGCATCACTGAGGGCAAAGAAGGATGGGCCTTTCAGGAAAGATTGGAAACAACAAAAATGTCCATTAATAGGAGTTTTGTTAAGTTATGCTATATCCATAAAACAAGTACTTTGTGGTCATAAAGAATGAGGAAGTGCTTTAGTAACCAACATGGAAAGCTCTCTGAACCATACCATTTAGTGAGGGGGAAAAAAAAAAAAAGGGCAAGGGAATAGTTTGCTACCATTTGTGTGAAAAAAGAGGGAATAATACTATGTGTACGTATTTCCTTGTATATGCATAAAATATCTCAGGAATTCTATACATATGCACCCAAATGAAAAACTCTGGATACCAATAAGAAGAAAAAGTAAACCGCAAGGGAAAAAGTGGAAGGAGACTTTTTGCCCCATACCCTTTTACAGTTTAAAAATTTTTGAGCCAAGTGAATATATGATTGAAAAAATTAAGTTTAAAAAAGTTCTCTAAAAAGCTTGTTTATTTCAAAGTATGGCTCACCTTTATCTTAAAGCTTTACTTTTATGTAAAGGTATATTATTAGCAGGTATGTAAATATAACATAAGTTATTTAGAAACAATATGTTGAATGTGAGGAAATATTTGTACTATCCTTGAAATAGTCTTAATAATTCTGAACCAATCTGCTTTATTTTAATCTCAGTAGCGGGTACAACCTATAAAATAATCTAAGAAATGTATCAAACTTGCTTTTTAACAACGTGTACTGTATCACAGTTGTTGGCTTATATCTTCAAATAAGGTGAATGAGATATATTTAACTCTTTCCTGACAGAAGATAGGAAATACAGTTTTTAGATAAAGAATATCAGCGAGGCTTATGACTCCAGGACAAAGACACAGGAGGGCAAAGATGATGGCTGGGGCTGATATACCCAATGAATGGGATAATCTAGCTTAAGCAGATTTCCAGGCAGTGTTAAAGATGCCACATGACTTCTGAACAAGAAAAAGTTCTTGGAAATTAAGTAGAAGAACTGGGTAGTTAAGCCAAGAGGTATTACAGGAAGAGGAAGTAAAGATTGTAAGAAGTTGTATCATCATGCAATTTCAGAATATCTGAGATAAAAAGTTACAAAGGATCAGGGACTTCCCTGTGGCACAGTGGTTAAGAATCTGCCTGCCAACGCAGACAGGGGACACGGGTTCAAGCCCTGGTCCAGGAAGATCCCACAGGCCGTGGAGCAACTAAGACCGTGCTCCACAACTACTGCGCCTGCACTCTAGAGCCTGTGAGCCATAACTGAGCCCATGCGCCACAACTACTGAAGCCCGTGCGCCTAGAGCCCGTGCTCCGCAACAAGAGAAGCCACTGCAATGAGAAACCTGCGCACTGCAACGAAGAGTAACCCCCGCTCACCACAACTAGAGAAAGCCTGCGTGCAGCAATGAAGACCCAACACAGCCAAAAATACGTAAATAAAATAAATAAATTTAAAAAAGAAAAAAAGGTTACAAAGGATCAGAAATCAAAATGGCACTGGACATCTTGGCAACAGAAGCCTATATATAGACAATAGAGGAATGCCTTCAAAATTCTCAGTGGAAAACCACTTCAACATAGAATTTGAACTCTACCAACTTTTAAGTGTGAGGGTATATTAAAGACATTTGCAGGTTAAAAAAAAAAAAAAAAGAAGCCTCAAAATTATTCTTCCAAGCATCTTGTGGCATACTGTATTTTCCAAAAGTGGCCACAGCACTATTTCTGGTCCCATATACTCTTCTAGAACCTTGCCACTCCACCATAAAGAGGAAGAGCCTGTTTTCTTCCCCTGGAATCTGATCAGGACTTCTTGATTGCCTCAACAAGCTGAATGAAGCAGAAGCAGAATGAAGCAGAACAAACTGAATGACCTCAGTAGCTAGGTCAAGAAGGTGAATATGACTTTCTCATAACTCGTTTAGGATGTTCACCCCAGGAGCCCAGCCGTTATGATGTGAGGGAGCCCAGGCTCCATCCAGGTATTCTAGGTGACCTCCCCAGGTAAGGCCTCTAATGAGAGCCCACCGATGATGAGCAGAGCAGACAAGAGCTCTCCCTGATGAGCCCTTCCTGAATTGAAGATCAGTGAGCAAAATAAATGTGTTCATTGCTTTAAGCCATGCCAGCTGATGCAGAAGGTGGAGCACAAACAAGCTCTATTAGTTCCTAACCAAATTGCAGATTCACAAGGAAAATAAATGTTGTCATTATTTTAACCACAAGTTTTAGGATAATTTGTTATTCATCCTTAGTAACTGGAACATGCTGTTACTTAGGAAGCTATAGGGAGGCAGTAATGCAAGAAACTAGGAAATAGCCTGAGAAAGAAAACAACTTAGGATGCAGGAAAAGGAGAATCCAATACAGGAGAGTGGGAAAGGGAAATCCCAGGATGACAGCTTTATAGCAGTTGTAGAGTAACTAATTCAGAATGGAGGGGGAAAATGGAGCAATGTCTGCAAAGAGAAAATACTGGAACCTAGAGATTACCTGACAGGTTTGATGATGTGAAAAAACGATTTGAAAGGTATTTTTCAGAGCTGCTAAAAGATGTGGAAAATTAAAAAGATCAAAGAAAATAAAACCAATGGAAAAATCGAAGTAATTATTAACTCAAGAGAAAAGCAAAGTTATACCATCAGGGAAAAATAATCATTATAAAGTACTAGGCTCAGCAGCAAGGAATATTTAGAGAGTCAATGTAATGAAAGTACCAAACATGAGTTTAAGTAAAAATCAAAAATTTCTCAGAGGATAAGGGAAAAGGAAGGTTTGTGAAAGGTAAGTAAAATCATCATCAATCCATAACAGGAAGTCAATAGATAGTATCTAAAATGAAAGAATCAAGAGATAGCAGTATGTATATATTATTCAGAAAGATGAAGGTAAATATTAGAGAAGCAGCTTAATAAAGAAAAACACAGTTGCCTCTGAAAAGTATGAATGTATCTGTGTGTGAAGGTGGGGATGTGGAAAGCAGAGGATTGCCTTTTAACATTATTTGAATTTTTAAACTATATTTTGATTACTTAGATCAAAAGTAAATAAATGTATATACAAACTCTTTCGATATAAACATACTTACTATGGGAATGCTGTTGAAGCAGGAGCTAAAGCTGGAGGATTCTTCCAAAACTCATCCAACAGACTCTGAATAATTTTCCCAAGATCTGAGTGCATTGTAAACTAAAAGTAACAGTAATACACGGTGATCAAATTCATCTTCAGAAAAAGATTATAAAGTCTCATTAGGATAATTTAACTGTAAAACTCAATCTTAAATCCACTTTTGCAAGTCAAGAATTAAATGAAAAGCAAAGGATATTATGTGAATTGAACATATCAGCAATCCACAACTTACAATATTTTCTTATAGAATCAATACCATAAATGAGGTTAGAAGTTTATTTAGTCAATAATGGAGCTGAAATATTTCCACATTTCACTACTGACAATAATTTGAAGGTTCAAAGGTAAATACTGAGTACATTTAAGTTACAGTCCTTCACATTAATCAATCATATATATATATATATATATCCTAAGAAATTTAAGGCGTATTTGAATTTTATCCCTTCCTAACCACTATAAAAGATCTACTATGAACCAAAGTTCTTAACATCAACAGGTCCTCACCACTGAAAAACAAATAACCTTCAAATCAGGATTATCTATTAAATACAGTGAACATTTTTGAAATAAATTATACCATATACATACATTGTTTACTAATGGAGAGGTAATATACACTCCTTGTTTATCCACTAAGTGATGTCGTATTGGTGGATAAACACTGATCACTGGTTTTTCCTGAGGAAATTGTGGAGGAAGCAATCTGGTAAAGGTAGAACAGATTAAAAAACAAAAACAACAAATGTGGTATTATACAGTCATAATCCTAAAACAAAATTACTTAAAAGCAAATAAAATTTTCATACTTTCATTTGGATTACTCAGTAATTAGTGCTCTACTATGGTTGTTGAGTTGATCGAAAGTATACAAAAAGATACACTTTGGCAACAAGACTATAAAGTAATTCACATAGCAAAACCTTCTTAATGTGGAATAAGGATACCGTGAATTATAGACTACTCTTCACACCATGCCAATTAATTGCTTTCAAACACAATATACCAAACTACCCAAAATCTCAGCTAAAATTAGACCAGGCATTTTTATCAGGTGAACCCTAATTTAACCCAGTCTGGCTATTTAGTGGACCACAGGTTCTGGCCATATACTTTTCTTATGGCTTTCCTACTTTTGAAATACTGCCAACAATTATTTCATTATATGCTGAATTGTTTGAAGAGTTGAGTGGATAAAATGGGAAGGGCTAGGATTGGAACAGTGTAGCTGTCATCATGCCTTGGTTCTATAGGGCTCTCTTCTAAATGTCTCAATTGACACATCTCTCCCAACTTTGAGGTAAATCACATGGTTTCAAGTAAATAACAGTAAATTCTCAATACAAAAAATAAAGAGTAAAAATCTTAACCTTTTTTGAACTACTACAAATTTAAAATTAGGGAGTAAAGTCTCTAAAAATGAGAGTTTACTGGACATGGAACCGTTTTCCAAATCTCTAAAACTCAGACCAGTATGTCCCTTTAAACTGCCACTCTGTTTCCCTTCTGGCTCAGAAAACTATGTTGGCAACTGGCAAGAAAACTGGGTCCTTGTTGGCTTCTCCTACTAGCTCTACCTAAGGCACGTGATGAGAGATAAAACTAATTCATTTATATAGTTGAAGATGTTAAACTAGTTTGGTAAAAAAAGGCAACGTATGGCCTTTGGACCCCAACCAGTCTGGGTTTCTCTCCCCACTACACTATTCACTACCTATTTGTCTGTAATTTGTTCCAATTTGCAGGGCTGCTGTGATGATTGAGAAACTCCCATGTATCAAGATAACACAGCATAATGGTTGTCACTGTTATACAGTCATGCTTTAATCCGCTCATTCAACTAGGATTTAACAAGGCCTCCTATGCGCAGGCACCATGCTAGGCATGTGGATAGGACGATGAACAAGTATGGTTCCTATCTTCAAGTTAAGTGCCTCTTTACCTCACCCACTCACTCACTCTAGTGGCCAGCCACCTGATGCAATCTGAGGTAATAACTTAATTCTTTCATGCTAAAGACTAATAACTGCACTTAAGGCTAAATGAGTACTTCAGCAATCACTTTGTCCAACCTTTCCTCTTTATAACTTAATAACCTCATGATTACATTTTCAACTTTTAATTTTTTTTTCTTTAAAAATAATTAGCAGATCAAATTCAGTCTTGAACTTTCTGGTTGACGTAGTATATCTGTTGCCGAAAACTAGAATATTTTCACTTATTTCTGATGTAAAAGTGCCTATATCTCTAATGGTTTTCCACACATGATCCCTTTGAGTGTCATTATCATTCTTACTCTTTCAGCCTACCTCCAGCTTAGATTTTAGTGCAAAACAATAAAAACAATAAAAACGATTACGTCTTTTTATTACATTTCCTCTTTTACAGTTTCTTACAGCAATATCTATTACTTTAAAAATTTTTTATTTCACAAAATTTTAAGTTTAATAAACTATAGTTACTAGAGAGGGAGATAAATACTAGAAAGGGAATAAATTCACTTTTAAACAGTTTACTTCTAATAATAGCTAAGAAACAAAATAATAAAAAGATTTTAAAGTCCTATTACATGAAAAAATATGATAAATTCTACTCACATATTAATGTTAATTGTCAGGTTATTTACGGTGAATGGCAACCTGTATTCCACATCTTTCTGTATTTCAGCTATACTGTAGGAGAAAATTTGAGAAAAAAAATTTATCTAAAGTTATAAAAACCATTAATGTTAAAAACAAATGTTAAATATTTTTAGAGTCTACTAAAACTACTTTATTTTAATAATAGAATTTAGATGGCCGACATAACTTGTATCTTGAGGGGAAAATGATCATGTTTATCGAGTAAGCAGGCAATACTATTCTGAGATATGGGTGGGGTCGTTGCTGAGAGGGGGAGTTAGATGGTGAGGTAAAGAGACAAAGAAAAACCCTTGTATTAGTGCTAGATCGATTTACTATCACTTTATCTAATTCATCCTCAGGAGAAGCAATTGTGAGCCCTCTAGTTAGAACAGGTCAGCAAGACATCAGGGTTCTGATTATAATTCTGCTATTGCCCAGGTGTACAGATAGCTGGGGAAGCCTGGGCCTTAAGAGCTTAAACTTAGAAGTCTGGATGAGATGTCTCCTACAGTCTTACGATAGAGACCGCCGGCTGCCTTCCGAAACCAAATATTCCCCTTCTTCCTAAATTTAAGAGAAGCCTGATTTTATACGGAGTAGCAATGTTCTAACTTTTCTTGCAGCAAGTTGTTGCTGTAGACTTAAGTTCCAGTCAATGAAACATAGAAAAGTTGTAAGGTGGAATTTCCAGGAAAGCATCTTAAAAGGGAACAAAAAAACTGGTATGAGTCCATTTGCCCTTCCAGCCTGGCCTGCTAGCTGAACTTCTAACAGCCATACTGGACCAGGAGTGACCCTGAGAACGGGAGCCATACACTAGGGAGAGCTCAGCAGGAAGAAGTAGCTTGGGTCCTTGATGGCTATGGAATTGTCAAACTGAATTTCTTGTATGCAGAGAAAAAGAAACTTTTATCACATTTAAGTTTCTATTTTGGGAGTCTTTGTTACTAGCAGCTGAATATAAATGCCAACTAGTATAAATCCCATATACTTTAACACTCTACATTCAGAATTTTATTTTTAATTGCAGGCATGCAATTATTACAGTTATAATCTACCAACCAAATCTTTTGGGGGATGACTTGGAACGCTAACCAACATTCATAATCTTTCCAAAGGGAAAAATGTTAAGTAGTATTAATGAGTTAACGCTGAAAGGAAGCCTAATATCCAAACGGACGTGAAACTTTTTCAAGCATAAATACCTTTGAAAGATCTAGCAATTACATAATTTACTTTTCTTTTTGCTTCAATTAGTAGCTTTAGAAAACCTTATTTTCCTCATTTTCTTTTTTGGACTATGACTTTTTTTTGCCTTCTGATAAAAATCTAGCCTCTCAAATATGTAAATTTTAGGTAGCTTGAAAGGTTCAAAAGTGCTGGGATGGAGTTATGGAGAAATCATAGATGTCTCCTCTGACATCCCATGGAATGAGGTTATGACTGAAGAGAAGAAATGGTTGAGAAAAGACTCAAGAAGATATTCAATATTAGGACTAACACAATTTTTATGAAAGTTTCTCTTTGGGGATCACATTTGGAGTAGGATACCAACAGTCTTCTCAGTTGTATAAACATTATGTAATCAATAAAATGACTTAAGTTTTTTATTCCTCTTTGTTATCTTAGGACCCTAAGGTGTCCAATGCTTTAAGGGAATACTGATCACAAAAGCACCCACCAGTTCAAAGCCAAGTGGAGCATCTTAGTGATTAAGAGCACGACCTCTTAAACTAAGCTTCCTGGGATCAAATCCTCTACCATTCACTTGTGTGATCATAGACGACTTATTTAATCTGTCTAAGCCTTATCTCTCGCATGGTAAATGCAGATGTTAAAAATACCCATCTACCTAAAAGAATTGTTAGATTAAGTGAGATAATGCATGTAAAGCCCTCCCCACATAATACCATAATAACTGTTAAATATATGTTAGTTATTATTAAATAAGCATTTAGAACACACATCTAAATTGGAGTCTGTCTAAATTTGTAATACTAAAGTTTTTTTTTTTTTTTTTTTTTGCGGTACATGGGCCTCTCACTGCTGTGGCCTCTCCTGTTGCGGAGCGCAGGCTCCAGACGCGCAGGCTCAGCGGCCATGGCTCACGGACCCAGCCGCTCCGCGGCATGTGGGATCTTCCCAGACTGGGGCACGAACCCGTGTCCCCTCCATCGCCAGGCAGACGCTCAACCACTGCGCCACCAGGGAAGCCCAGTACTAAAGTTTTAACTCATTTTTTCAGACACTGTATTTTTATAGAAAATTTTTATAGAAAACAAAGTGAATTTGATTAAAATGATTTTTACTTAAATCATTGGCTAGAAGTGTTCAATTCACTGTTCCCATAATTATGTTCCTGACATTTATTAAAATTTTTGACAAGTTTCCTCCACAAGTGAGGTATCAAAAATAACTAAATGTAATATTTGTAACATTAATGAGAGCTAAACCATCATTAACAAATTCCAAAACAACAGGTTAATCATGGCAATTGATGGGGTTCAGGACACGCTACCCCTAAATGTGGCACCTTGGCATCTTGAATATTTTAAGTTGAAGGAGTATGAGAAAATAGCAGAAACAGGAAGGTTACTCTGACCTCCTCCCCCCTCCCCTTCTTCCCTGAAACAGGTCATAAAACCTCATTAATAGGTGCCCTCCCCACGCCAAGAGGAAAGGAGCATCCTTCTCTCAGAAGACAAAGGGACACCAAGAAGAATCCTAACAAACCGGCCTTGCTATGTCATCGTGGTACCCTGCAACCACATGCCCCCTGCCCCATTTACTACAATTACAAGCATACTTCACTTTATTGTGCTTCATAGATATTGCCTTTTTCTTTTCTTTTTCCTTTTTTTTTTTTTTTTTACAAATTGAAGGATGGTGGCAATCCTGCATAGAGTAAGTCTATTGGTGCCATTCGTCCACTAGCATTTGCTCGCTTCATGTTTCTGTGTCACATACTGGTAATTCTTGCAATATTTTAAACCCTCCACCAGCAGATTGCGACTCGCTGAAAGCTCAGATGACAGCATTTTTTACCAATAAAGTATTTTTAATTAAAATACATAGTTTTTTAGATATAATGTTATTGCACACTTAATAGACTACAGTATAATGTAAACATAACTTTTATATGCACTGGGAAACCAAAAAATTCATGTGACATGCTTTACTGCAATATTTGCTTTATTGAGGTGGTCTGGCACTGAAACCGCAATATCTCCAAGACGTGCCTCATACCCCTTAACCCATCATATTCCTCCACAACTGTCCACTCTTCATCTAACCCAGCATAAAACACTCAGGTCTGTTTCTTTGGGTCTCCATTTCCTTTTGAAGGCCCCCCTGATATGTAAAACTCATATTAATTAAATTTCTATGCTTTTCTCCTGTTAATCTGTCTTTGTCAGTTTAATTTTCAGACCCAGCCAGGGACCCTAAGAGCATCAGGGAAAGCTTTTTCCTCCTCTACACTAGCTGTGTTGGACAAAACGGCAGATATTTGTTCTACTAAGTTAAAACAAGAATCATTCCCTGAATCTTTATCACAAATTTATTTTGAAGTTTTTGCTATTTTCAAATAACTTTTAAAAAGTTATTCTGGGGCCTCCCTGGTGGCGCAGTGGTTGAGAGTCCGCCTGCCGATGCAGGGGATACGGGTTCGTGCCCCGGTCTGGGAGGATCCCATATGCCGCGGAGCGGCTGGGCCCGTGAGCCATGGCCGCTGAGCCTGCGCGTCCGGAGCCTGTGCTCCGCAACGGGAGAGGCCACAACAGTGAGAGGCCCGCGTACCGAAAAAAAAAAAAAAAAAAAAAAAAAAAAAAAAGTTATTCTGAAAATAATTCATTCTCATTAGAAAAAAAAATATTTTTCCAAATCAGCAAATGTTATTTTACAATATTTTTAAATGGCTGCATAATGTTCTAGTATGTTGTTTAAACTACTCCATACTATTAGATATTGAAACTGAGCAGGACCCTGTGGGGCTCCTGGGCTTGGAAGCCTTTCTGTGTCCTCTGTTTCTTGTTTGTAGGGAATAGACTCCAGCCTCCATTACCTTCCCTGAATTCTAAAGGGCAGATTCAGAGCAGTTGCTAATCAGGGAAGGGAGGGGATGCAGAGACAAGGGAGGAGACCACCTGAGGCCAATTTAAAGGAGTGCAGGCCCAGCACACACCCTGATCCTTATTAGCAACTCCGCCCTTGAACCACTGCTATAAAACTCACCAAATCCTCCCAGGTTGGGACACAGTTTCTCAGCCTGCTATGTCCCTGTTTGCCTAGCAAGGCAATGGAGCTATTCTTTTCTACTTCTTCCAAAACTCTTGTCTCCGAGATTTGATTTGGCACTGGTGCACGGAGGCTGAGTTTTTGGCATCAATAATTAGATTGTTTCCAAGTTTTACTACTATAAACCCTACTTTGATAAACATTCTTACAGCCATATAGCCATATCTTTATGCTGACAGGTAAGTACTCTTTGGATGGAAACACACATACACACACACTTTGAAGTAATACTGTAATCACACCAGAGAAAATTTAAACAGCCTTCCATTAATAATTTTATTTTCTAGGTTCTCTGAGAGCAGTGAATTACTATGGCTTTACTTCAGTGGCTCGGGACTAAAGAAAGCTGCAACAACAGAAAACTTTGTCAGAATGTGTCATTAACTGGCATCCACATTTCTTTAATAGTCCCTAAATCCCTAAAACTGTAAACAAGCAGATCTTGAAATGCAAGAGAGGCACTAGTTATGGTTAAAAGATTCCTTTTATAGAACAATCATTTATCTCCTTACTTTGTATTTTGTGTAAACTTGTATTTTGTAATTAAGACTAGGTTCAACTGAACAGCTACCATATATCCAGCATCTTCCAAGGAAATGGAAATAGCGTGGTCTTTGCTCTGATGGGGGCACACAGCACATCAAGTGACTGAAAAAGAGCAATTCAAGATACTGATTTCATGCATCTCTGGCAGTGTTGGGTAGCTCAAGGGAGGGTTTTTAGGTGATCCTTTCCAATAAAGGGTTTAGATGCTTCAAGACAGTAGATGAAGGTTAGACAATTTCCCTTTCCCATCCCATTTTCTCCAGGAAATATCAAAGCTGACTTTTAAAAAGCAAATCAGTAACAGTGCTGGAAAGCAAATAGTACCATAAACTGACAAGAAGCTTTGAGGAATCTTAGAAAGATAAAACAAGATGGGATTAGATTTAAGGAAAAGATCAGCGTTAAAAAAAAATAAAGAAAATAAATACAGGAACTAATGACGACCCAAAACATAAGACCAACGCAAAGTAGGAGCAGTCTGAAGGTCCTCCAAGCCCTAGAACCGATTCAACGCAAACCAGAGTGTGGAGGGCAGGGCAGGAGCGCCTCTCAGGGTAGAGTGCGGGCACACGTGGACCAGCAGGAAGCTGGAGCACTCCCCCGGTGCCCTGCTTGTTCCAACCAGCGGACAGCAGTAAGATCTGCCCCCGAACAACATGGGGCTGTAGCCTTTAAGGTAGCAGTGCCCTAGGAAGCTACTGACTCCCAGGAAGCCTCCATTTCCAAAAGACCGCTATCAGCTTGGCCCATAACAAAGCGAGTCATTCTTTTTCACCTATCACCTGAGGCAGGCTATGATAAACAGAATTAAATATCTACAAACAAGTCAACCAGGAATCTCAAATACAGAAAAGGTTTGAACAAAACAAAACCACGCAAAGCGTGCACCAAACTCAAAAAGCCCCAAACACAAAACTTCAAGGAAACAGAGTTAAATGAGCAAACAGAAGACTATCAATTTCTCTAATACCCTCAGAGGAACAAAAGAAAATAGCCCTTGTGTTACCGAGTCCAAGCTTGAACTCCTCGCTGCACGACAAGCCAATAAATTGAGAGACGAGTTGTTGTGGTAAGGAATAGCGACTTCACTTGGAAGACCAGCAGATAAAGAAGATGGTGGACTCAGTGCCCCCAAAGAACCATCCTGCCTGAGTTAGGGCTTCTTTTATACTAAAAGGGGAGGGAGTAAGGGCAAACACTTCCTGTTTCCGGTCAGCCTCCGGAGGGGATGTGTTAATTCCTTCCTCCCTGCAGTCATTCACAGATGGGCCTGCTCAGGAGCTAAACAAAGGTATTTTAGCTTAATGCTCTTTACCTGGGAGGCAGGGCTCCCAGATATGGGCCATGATGTATAATTGAAGCTAATAGGCAACATCCCTTTAGTAATTAACTTGCAATAGAATACAAAGGTTCTTCCTTATTAACATTTGCATTCTCAATAATTAAGAAACTGGAAATTTAAAATAAATAGCTAAATAGCTCAAATAGATGGTTCAGTGCTCTGCTTGGAAGATGCTTCATACTGTATCCTTCTCTTGGAGAATACTGATGCACTTTAGCATATTAAAGCCTTTTAGAAATTCTAGAGTACTGGATTTAGTACTCGATTTTCCACAAGAAAATTTTACTCTCAAATACCTTTAAGAGTTAGAAAGGTACATGAATGAAGGCAGTTGCTTGTAGTACAAAAGGGTGTGATTGCAAACTGGTAAAATGGAGAAGCCCAGCCCAGTAAATAGGACAGCTACTCTTAAGCTCAAAGCAAGCACTGTTATGTGGGAACTGTTGCCAGATCTTTCTATTTTAAAAGAAAAGTTGGAGAGGGCAAAGGCTATATGGGAAATCTCTGTACCTGCTGCTCAACTTTTCTGTGAACCTACAACTGCTCTAAATAATAAAATCTATTTTCTAAAAGTTGGAAATTTGGATATTTTAATGAAAAATCTCAAATTATGTCGACAACAGACCTATTAAAAAAATACAACACTAGACAGGTTAAAACATATACACATATCCTCTCATTACAAACTTTTTGTGTTATCAAGTTTGCATGTGAGTCCTTATGAGCTGACAGTAAAAACTACAGAAAGAAAGGTTTGGAATCTAGGCTTACTAAGAAACCCATGAGTTTACAGGAGACAGCCTTATACCTGGGAACAGGGGGTTAAACTTAACAGCTATAGGGTAGAAAATTATACAAGAGCAGACTCTCCAAAGATGTTATAAGGTTTTTAAAAAAAATCTGGGTAATCAGAAAGAATATCCAAGGACTGGCAACAAAAGAAGATTTCAAAACAATTTTTAAAAACTATGAGGTTGGCACTATTATATTTAAGATACAAAAATAAAATAATTGGCATTTACAGAGTACTTACTGTGTGTCAGATAACATTCTAGTTTCTTCACATGTATTGTCTGAAATCTTTCAAAATGAAATCTTACATTTCATTTGTGAAGACAAGAACTCTCTGGACTGGACTTGCTTTCTGAATGGAAAGTCAGAAGTAGTCCTGCCAGAGGCAAATGAGCTGTAGGCTTGTGAGCAATTCATAAACAATAAGCTGGCTAGATCCACGTAGGCTAAGAGGCAAAGGTTCCAGGCACACTGATTCTATGCAGTGGAAGGAAGGAATACAATCTGTTGCCTGTTTACTGTGTGTCAGATACTCTAATAACTGTTTATATATATTACTTAAATACCAACAATCCTGCAGAATAAAAATCACAATTCCTGATTCTACAGATGGGAATTGGAACTCAGACTTCACCTAAGTCATGTTGCTTTTCCCAATGTCAATAATTTTTGCTTGTTTGCATTTACGTTCCTCAAATTCATTTTGTCTAATATCTCATACCAGAGTGAAAAAGAAAGCAATTCTGATAAAAGTAATTCCCAAATTAGATTTTCTGATTAAATATAAAATAAAAATAGCACCAGAATTACCACATAGCTAACTGATTATTAAAATGGAGAAGTCCTTTACTTGAGAGAGCTGATCTCCCTAAGTAAAAGGTAACAAAGAAAGAGTACTATTTGTATAACTTTGAATTTATATAGTTAATTACAGATAACAATTACCATTTACAACACAGCTCCAGGTTGTTCCTTCAGAGCTAAGGAAATAAAATAATAAAGAAGCTAATTAACTGTAGATACTGTGAGAGAGGAAAAACCAGGATAGTGAGGATGGTAAAGTAACTGTTGGGCTACCATCAGATTTTAGTATTTTCTGACTGCAGGGTCAATGCAGGGAGATACTTAACAGCTTCAGTTCCGAAGAATCTTTAAATACTGGGATTAGTGAGTATCACTTGGGGCAGTTTCAACTGCAAGTATCAATAATTGAAAAACTAGGCCGGAAGTGTCTTAAACAGTGAGGGATTATTTGTATGTATAATACAAATGTATATGTATCCTATAATCTTATACAGCAAGAAGTCCGGAGGAAGGAAGTTTCCAGATCTGGTTAATTCAGCATCACAATATTATCACAGACTTTCCATCTTTCTACTCTACCACATTCAGTAGTCAGTCTGCTTCCTTCATGATCCAAGCAGTTCTAGACGTCCCATGTAACACAACGATATCCAAAACACAAAGAAGCACTTCCTCTTAGACACTTCTATTACTAAGAAAATGTTTTGAGCAGCTCCCCAGCAGACTTCTTCTCCAACCCACACAACTGACTAAGATTAGGTCAAGTGTCTTGCTTCCACAATAACTAGCAGTGGGAATGAGACCACCATCATTGGTGTAAACAATCATCATTTACCTAAGCAGGTTGAAAGAGCACAGCCTCCATTAAAAAATTGGTCCCACAGACCAGGAACCCACATAAAAACAATGTTCTTCCAAGAAATCAGAAGAAATGGATTTAGATGGGAAACCAACAGTGTCTCTTAGAGTGAGTTTCTTTAGGAAGTAAAAGAAACAAAAGAATTAGTTCTACTCCTGCCCATAAAGTCAGGAATTTTAGTGGTAAACTGAATACTGTGATCACTGTTATTTAGAAGGTGGAATAAAATTCTTGAGGCTAGTAATCTACACAACTTTGTTTCCATTTTCGTAGCAGACAAATGTTATTATATTCTGGGTAAACACTTTTTTGGTCATCATTATGACAGTGTCCCATTTGCCCTGCCTTACCAGTAAGACTTAGATGAGGAATAAATACACATAAAATTCAGCTAACCTTTAGGAGAGGCCTGAGGAAGATGAAGAGGTAGGAATTTCTTAAGGTAACTGAAAAGAAGCTTACATTAATTAGAGAAAGGGAATTAAAGAGACTCTTTCCTGAAGTGGGATTTTTTTTTTTAATTATAAGGAGTTGGAAGGTAGATGAGAGAATGGGGGTGGGAAAGGTTATTGAGGAGATGAAAAGAAGTCAGATGCTTTCATGGCCAAGAAAGAGCTACTGACCCTATATTTGGAGAAGGAATAGAGTATTAAACATGAGGCAGGTGGGCAGCACGCAACAAGATATTAATACTCATAACTGAGGAAGTTTTGTATTATTCATTAAAATACCGTTTGAAACATTCTTTGAACTTTTACAAAGTGCACCTTCAGAATAACCAATCGCAGTGTCTTTTTATACAAAAATCTTTAAGCATAAGTTGTAGTATTGAATTTGGTTACTCAAGCAACATATTTTCAGATACTGCACACATACATCATTTTTACCGGCTAGTTTTAAAATGTATGTCATGAGTTCAAAGGGCAGACTTAACAAGAATAGGTAAAGACATTTTTTCGGGGATCGTACCATTCTCTGAAAAATGGAAGTACATGACCTCCTTAACTGTCACCAGAATTACCCAAGTATAGTTTATAAATGTGAAATATTTCAATAAAAACTTCAAATATTTTTATAAAAGAACTTAAAGGAATCAAGTACTTAAAGTTAGCTGTTCATAAAACATTACAAATATGTAGATAATATCACATGTCTGATTATGTCCATAATTTCTGGCTCAAAAAATAACAAAATAGATCCCTTCTGCATTTGACTCAGAGTATTTACCGATCCTCTTAAGCCAATTCCAGAACTCCTTAGATTAGCAATTCCTGCCTTAGAATCTCACCTTATTTGGAAGGCCAAAAAAATATACAGTAAATTTCACATCCATCGCTTTCCTTCTTTACCAGCCTTAGCAGCAAGGGATTTTGGAATGTTTGAAAAATTCAACTCCAACCTCAAAGAATAAAAATTTGCCAGCAGTGAGAATACCTAACCGAATACACTAAAGGCTTAAAAGCAATTAATTCTTTGGTTCTAACGGGTATTTCGGCATCAGTAGTACCTACCATGGTATACAGTCTTCCGAGGTGACGCCTTCTAAGGAGACAAACTTTCGTTGTTTGTTAAAAAGGAGTCACCTTATTTCACAAGCATATTTTGTAAGAGTAGCTCTTACAGGTTAGCAGAGAACACTATTTGGAGCAAGACTGACTTGTAAGAACTCTATGAACTTAATTTTCCAAAAAGAAAGCCACCATTAAATCAAATACCACGCCATTCTTTCCCGTTTAACACCACAAATTCTCACCTTCCTAAAGTTCTCAACAAGCAGAACAATTGAGACAAAGAACCAAGAAACACCTGAAGTTCAATCAGTAATAGGCCTCATTTTAGCCAAACTCATGTTGCAGTGATTTTTGCTTTTAACACGGTATCTAATTTAAAACTATTCTACACTATAACTTGCTTGGGACAAAATCCTTAGTGTAACAGATAAAATGGCTCCTAGAAGTTCCTTCAACAGGAATTAATCAACTTTAATATCTCTGAATATATATTTTTTAAATATATGAAAAGTCTATTAAGATGTTGACATCTTTACATTAAAATACGTGCTGACACTCAAATAAATATAATTCATATAAGATAAAGAGGCAGTTCTAATTTTTGAAAACCACTAGAGGTCACAGATTTTTGCAATATAAAGGGCTGCAGCAAACCAGTTTACAATAAAAACAGCTGAATTAATTTGAATTGCAAAATATTTCTAATCTGACCACGCTGAAAATGAACAACTCATACAACGCCAACAGAACAATCAAGATGACTCTAAGGCAATTCCTGAGTGTGGGAACAAGAATAACAAAGTGAGAAATGAACAGAGACTGATAGTTGCCAGCTGGGGGGAGGTGGTTAGAACGGGGTAAATCTTCTATTAGAGACCTCACAGGATTGAGTATTTCACTCCCAGAGAAGAACTCACTGGTGAAAACTGTCTTCCCTTTTCTTTAATGTTGAAACAGTTTTGTTTTGTTTTTTTTCAAAAATGGTCCATTATTTGTGAAACTTGGAGATTACTCTTCAAGATTCTTTTTACCCAAGTACAGAATTTTAACAATTCTGCCAACGCGGCAAACAGGTGGGCAAAGGGAAAGATTAGTGAGGAAGCCGGGCAAAGCAAGGCGTACTGGAGACAGACTATGAGACAGATTACAGTCAGCAGCGCTGTGTCAGGAGGGATGAGCAAATCGGAATTAGACGAGCTGAGCAGTGGTGGGGCGGGACGGAGGGAAGGAGGGCCCGGAAGAAAATCCTGAACGTGGGTCAGGGATGGGAGAGCAAGCGTGAGAGGCAGGACGAAGGGAGGTAGGTCAAAAGGCGGCAGCTGGCGGGAGTCGGCCTGAGGAGCTGCGAGTGTAGTTAGGACCAGCCCGCCCTCCCGCCCTACTTTTTCTTCCTGTCGGAGAGGCGGCGACCAGTCACCTGGAGTGTGAGTTCCGGAGGGACTCGATCAGCCGCTGCTTCTGCTGTTGGAGGCTGGTGAGACCACCGGGGGACCCAGCCGCGGAGGAGGAGGCGCTCTTGGTCAGGGGAAAGAGCCAGCTCATCCTCCACGGGTCCCCGGGCCCGAGGCCCTAGAAGGCTCTGGCCTGCTTCTCCCAGCTGCTCAGCCCGGCGGTTCCCCCAGCGACAGAGGAGGAGCGGGCAGGGACGCCCCAGCCCAAGTGCTGGGGAGCCGCGTCTTTTCTAAGCAATCCCGGCCGGGGGTCCTCGGGGTCAGGGGGGCATGCTCTGACTGCGGACAGCTGGAGACAGGGAACTCGCCGCCCGGGACCGGCCGTCCTCCCTTCCTGGCCCTGACGCTCCAACCAGCCAGTCAGGACGCCTGACCGCCCAGCTCTCCACCACCCCAGCTTCCGTCACCTGCGTGCCCCGCCCTCTCTGCGTGTCGCGTCATCATCTGGCTCCCCCGCCCGGACGTGCGAGAAGCGACGGCGCAGCGCGGTGCGGCGCAGCTCCGGCTCCCCTTTCCCCCTTACAGGGCGAGAGGTGTCTATGGGGCACCCGCCACCGCCGCCGTTGCCGCCACCGCCGCCGCCGCTGGGTGCTGTCTCTATGGCGAGGAGGAGGAGGAGAAGCGCGAGCTCAGCGACACAAGTAGATCTTGGCACAAATTTGCGGGGGGAGGGGCGGGTTGGAGAAGTAGAAAGGGGGCGGGAATAACGAACCTAAGTGGGTGCGCGATGGCGCCAGCTGGAGCGCGGCTGGCGAAGGAAAGGGCTGGGCGGCGGGTGGAGGTGGGGAGGGTAACTGGGGCTGGGGGTATGTCAACGGGGTGGCGCGGAGTGATGACGCGAAGGCTTTGTACCTGGGGCTTCGATGGTGTGGGGCGGAAATTGGGAGTGGAGGGCGGTGGCCTAGATCCTTAGCTTCTCGTATTCCTTCACGCAACGGTGCTTGGGAGTCCATCCGGCTCCGGTCAATGGTTATCAGCACCTTCGCTCTGGCTCTCTGCCAGGGAAGAGAGTTATCTGTGAATTGAGTGTGTCTGTACTGTCCTCGCGTTTCGTCGGGAACCCGCTGTTCGGAGATGTGTGTCTGTACTGTCCTCGCGCTTCGTTGGGAACCCGCTGTTCGGAGATGCTACCTCCAGTAATGAGGGCCTCTGATCTTCGGGGCTTCTGGAACTGTAGTAGAAAGCAATGTTCAACTACAGGGTCTTTCCTGTGTGTGTGTGTGTGTAGCGAAGAGGGTTATAAAGGAATGGGCCCCTGGATCTTTGGTTTCTGTTCTTAGAGCACTCGAGGTTCCATTTGTGACTGCATAGTTTGGAAGGGGAGGTCATAATTCCCTTTTTTACACTTTCTGTTATGATTTTTTTCAAAGTTGTGTGAAAAATGAAAGCGCATCTGGAATTTCCCTGCTCAAGAGTCAAAATGTTGGTCTGTACTGTTATCATTATATACCATGAAACCTGTGTTTAGGGACCAGAAACGTGACATGTGTTTGGTAACCAGGGAAAATGCTCTGGTTTTTAGGACATTAGAAAGAAACAATTTGAAATGCAGACCCTCTATTGCTTGCTTGCTTTCTCTCATCCACAGTTACAGACATGGAAACAGTTTCTGTGGCTGTTACTTATTGCAGAACTTTTTTTTTTAATTGGTTTACTTTTGGCCCCTCCAATCTGACTTGAATAAATTCCAGTAGATTTTGTAGTTAAATCAGACTTTGAATGTTCAGTTAATGAGGAATAAAAGCAAATACTATCTTTGCCCTAGTAACATCTGATCTGATCTTTTCACATGTATATCAGCATGTTACTTTTCCTTTTTTTTCTGGAAAGGGATGTCTTTATAAAGTTTTATTCAGAGAGTGAGTTGAATTTAGAGCAGTTTTTAAGTAATGAAAAATTTTTTAAATGATTAGTATGTACACAAAAAACACTGTTTTTACATAACATATTAGAACCAGGAAACCTATGTTGTAGTCCTTTTTCTCCTACTGATTAGCTGTGTGACTTTAGACAAGTCACTTTCTAAACTTTGATTTTCTTATAAAGCAAGGACTGTGTATAGATAATCTCTTAGATTTCTGTCAACTCAATTATTCTGTGATTCAGATTCCTCATAAAGCTGGTTCTTATTTTGACAGGTACATAAATAAAGGATAAAGTATTTTACGAAACAAATCTTCAATCAAGTATAACATTTTGATGCTTGGCAGCTAGACTCCTTGTGCCCTCACTATGCCAGCAGCGACTGTAGATCATAGCCAAAGAATTTGTGAAGTTTGGGCTTGCAACCTGGATGAAGAGATGAAGAAAATTCGTCAAGTTATCCGAAAGTATAATTATGTTGCTATGGTATGCCTATGAGCAAAATCCTTAAAATGCTTTTTATGAAAGAGGAAAGGGGATTTTAAACATCTTGAATTCAACCCTTCTGGCTGATTTTTTTAGTGATTAATTATAAAAAGAATTTTGTCGATGACCTCCAACTAAAGACCACCAAGAACACACCTGTAATATGACAAGTTGGGTTTCTTACTCATTGCACTGAGGGAAGATGCATTCTTAGAACCATGGGGCATTTGAGTAAGAGAGTGTTAGAAAGGACTTTTAGGGTTTGGGCTTGTGGCAGGTGGTTTTAGGAAAGGAGTAAGGAAGCAGGGCTTTGCTCTGAACTGGATGCTGTTAGTAAGCTCGGGTAATTCCATGATAGGGTATCTTATTGAGTCTCAACTAGAATGAGAGAAGACTGGAGTGAGGCTAAAGCTATAAAGAAGCAGCAGTCACTCAGCCAAGATAGAAAGATGTTTGGTCATTTTTGTGGTTTGGACAAATGTCTGTGTTTTTGCGTATGTTCAGTCATGATTACAGACTGGCCTTGTCTGATGTTATAGTGTGAAACTGTTTATATTCAGCAGAGGAATGCTAGGACCTAGCTGTGAATGCCAGGTCTGCTCCTAGCAACATTAAGGCCTAATATTAATACCAGATGGAACTCCTGAATGTCTTTCTCAAACAAAAAAATTCACATCTCCCAGTGAAGTATTGTTGATCTGCAGTTTTTTGTTTGTTTTTTAATTACCAGTGGAGTTCGTGGACACACTGTACTGTTAAGCATTTCTACTTTTGCATATACTGTTCAATCTGCCTAGCTTGTCTACTCAGTTAATTATTTTGCTTCTTTACTATTGTGTTTTGGCTTCTCTACTGTTTTCTAGATTATTAGCTTTGAGAAGTAAGAGATTAGTGTCTTAATCATCCTTTCTTCCCCAACACCTAGCATAACACATAGCGTCCAATAATGTGGTTGTTGAGTTGGACTGAATTTAGAAAAGTTTTAATTTCTTTACTGCTTCATATGAGTTGGTATTTAGGTTTTGTTCTTAGTTTCCTAATTTGAATTTCAATACTAAACTGATATATTATTTTCTTAGTATATTTAATACAAATAAATTAATACTTTTTTGGGAGGGGCAGGTTGATTGGTTAAAATATGAATATTTGCGTGTACATAGATAATGTCCTATTTAATAGATGTACTTACAATTAGAATGAAATTATTATTTTTTTCTAGTAGGAATTCATAGTGATCATTTCTTTCTCAGATGATAAGGAGTGACAACATTAGAGATGGGTTTAACATTCTACAGGAATGAGTGGTGGCATGCAGTTTTCAGCAGTTTTTAAGGATGTGCTTTCTCTGGACTGTAGAGAGAGTACTGTTTTAGCCCAAGAAATTAGGAGGGTTTTGGTGTTTAGATAAACCTTACTTCAGAAAAGCAATTGGAAAGTATGGTGCCTTTTCCATTCTTTTTAAACAGTTCTTCATTGGTTTTAACATTAGAATACTGTGAGCATAGTTTCACACACCGGTTGAGAAACATGAATTTGTGACTTTTTCCCCCTTCCTTGGGAATAGAGTACTCAGTTGCATTATTATGTGTATCTATTACATAGTAGTTTTTTACTAATATGATATTTAAAGTAAGAAGAAGTCGTTAAGTTTGCAGAGTTTTCTTTTATGGTTCTAAAAAGTAATGCTCTTCCTAGTTAAAAGGTACTTTGCAATTGAACGTGAATTGTGTAGAATATAACCTGTAACAGGATTCTTTGACTTGTACCCCAAATTGATTATTTATTCTAGGAATTTGTGGATTGTGGTTTCAACCATTTAGTAAATAATGAACCTTAAAACTATTTTACAGGACACCGAGTTTCCAGGTGTGGTTGCAAGACCCATTGGAGAATTCAGGAGCAATGCTGACTATCAGTACCAACTATTACGGTGTAATGTGGACTTGTTAAAGATAATTCAGCTAGGACTGACATTTATGAATGAGCAAGGAGAATACCCTCCAGGAACTTCAACTTGGCAGTTTAATTTTAAATTTAATTTGACGTAAGTGGGAAATAAATTTAACCCAAACTTTTTTTTTTAGATTAATTTTAGGAATTAATTTCCCTCAAGTATGACAAATGAAATTCTAACTGAATTTGGTGTCATTATCCTGGAAATATTTAAAACCTAAAATTTCAAAAGTTTACGTTTCTTTTTATCATGGGACAAAAAAATTAGGCTAAAGAAGACTTAAATGCAAATACTTTGAGTTTTAGAGATGTTATTTGAGAAGTATGACTGCCACTATTTTGAAATTTGGAAAACCTGGGTATTGAGAATACTTCTTGATAGAAAAAATAATCTTACAACATTAATTTTGCTTTCTACTTTGAGTGCAATTTGAAATATGTATGTTTTTGTTGTAATAGTTATCCTTCTTGTGAAGAGATTTTTATTATGGTCATACTCCAGTGTATGAGTAGATTACACGTCACAGGTGGTAAGATAGTTCTTGGAAACTTGGGTGCATTTTCCTTTTAAATCAATATTATACAATGTTTATATTCTCAGGTCAGTCCACCAAACCTTTTGTAAGTTATATGTGGGAGAAGTAATAGTATCTTTGAGCCTGGTGTTTCTTTTAGAAACAATTCAGAATCTGAATTCTAACTCAAGCCCTGGGTCAAAACCCAGTTTCTTTACTCACAGTATTTCTGTATCATTGGTACGAGTAGTCTTGATAGCTTAGGGAAGTTTCCAGTGTTTTGGGGTAAGGGCAGATTGTTTACAAACTGACTGTAAGGTAGGGAAATGTTTAATACATTTAATACATTTAATACATTACTATACTGCACCGTCCTGTTTGACAGCCTCTGATTGTTTCATATGATCTAACATCCGATTTGACAAATTGTAAAAGAAGCTGTAGGACAATTAATGGTAGTGCCGCGGAAGAACCTCCATTCTCTGTAACG
This sequence comes from Mesoplodon mirus, assembly GCF_964341445.2. Taxonomy (NCBI): domain Eukaryota; kingdom Metazoa; phylum Chordata; class Mammalia; order Artiodactyla; family Ziphiidae; genus Mesoplodon; species Mesoplodon mirus. The sequence continues at coordinate 23,764,866 of NC_138996.1, read as the reverse complement.
TGATACTTAGCATGTAAGATCTGAAGAAAAGCAGGGCTGATGAATTCAGAGGGTAGCGTTGTCAATGGTGCAGTGGTATGGCTTCTGATTTCATCATGTTCTGCCTGACTCTTTGTTTTTACTCTGTTGAATTTAATAATAAACACGCCAGAACTTGGTAGAGGGTGAAAGGTACTCATCTCTGTTAAAACTGATAATAACCATTTATACGTACTTTAGTTCCGAAGATTCCCTTTTATCCTTTTCCCAAAAGATAACCCTTTTTAAAATCAGTTCTTTACCATTTCATTTGTTCCATGTTACCTTTTTTCCAAGCTGATCATTAGAACATTGGTCTTTACTAAGATACTGCTGTGATCGTATTACGTGAGTAGGTGACCGTTAAGTGTCTCAGTTTTGGTAAAGTTGACATTTTTCTTTTCTAGAAACATCCTTGTTCTAATAATAACTGCTTTATTATTACAATCTCTGAAAGATGTTTTTTTCTTACACAGAGAGGGCTACTGTAGTTTTGCTACCATTCATACTGATGTTAATATCTTAAGAGATGTTTAAGGATACAGTGAAAAATATTGTTTACGTAGAAAGGGTCAGTTGGAAGATAAAACCAGTTCTACCTAATGTGGAGAAAGAGCACCACGAATCTTGGGTGTTTTGAAGAAAGATGAAAATTGACTTCTTTATTGAGTGCCTAGAATGAGTGTGTCAGCAGCTGTGCTAGGCCCCGGGGACATAGTGTTGAAGAAGGTTGGTCATAGTCATTATAACTTAGTGTTCCTATACCTCTTCTGTCTGCTTTCTATTGCCAAAGTACAATGTTTGGGAATTTGCTCTAAACTGAATTTGGAGTTGACATGTACATGAAAATTAAAGTATAATTTGATACTTGATCATAAAACACCAGAGGTGCTCATCCAGGTCTCTCTCCTGGAGGCTGTGATCCAGTAGGTCCGGGTGTGGGACTCGGGAATCCATATTGTTGCTAAGTTCTCTGAGTGACTGTTATCATTGGTCAGGTTTGGGAAATACTGATTTGAATAGTGCAGTACTCCTTGGTGATACAACATTGAACAAAACAGACAAAAATCATTGCCCTCTTCAAGCTTAAATTCTGATTGAGAGAGAGATAATAAACTAAAATAAAAGTAAGTGAACATATGGCCCAGAATAATGTGTGCCTGGAGAAAGAATCTGGTATGCCTTTGGTTGGTTTTAGCTGCTAAAGCATGTCTCTTAGTATTGGGGCGTGATGAGTGAGATTCTGCTTATTTAAGCTACCTATTTTAGTATAATAAGGACAATAATATCTGTTGTGTAATGAAAAAACTTGGATTTATTCAGATACCCTTCTGTAACAAGGGTTTTCCAGGGAAATTTTCCAGGGAATTTTGACTTACAGTGATCATTGTGGTTCCTCTCTGTTTTTAAATATTTCAGTTGCTAGTTTTGTTATTTTTCCAAAGACATTTAATAGTAAATTGATTTCCAGAGAGTAGACCATAAGGATACTTTTTGGCCTAAGTGTAATGTTCCTTTTGGTTTTGTTTTATTAAAACTTTTGTAGAATTTTCTTTTGCTAAGTGGTAAAAACCAGTATTCTCACAATTTTAAAAGTAAATAAAAGGAAACATCCAGTGGGCAATGCATGAAATACTTTTTATTCTCAGAAACATACTTTCATTTTGATCACTTTTTTGATTTAATATAATGTTTTGGATACCTGTGTGTTTGTGCTTAGAAATTAGAGATGGCTTTCTTTTTGGCTTAAGTAAAGTCTTGAAAGATTGGTTTATATTTAGATTTCCTGGCTTGACTTTTGGGAGGTAATCTTCTAGGAGTAAGGCTGTTAGAAGAAGAAATTAATGCTATTCTAGCAGAGCCCTTCATTTTAAACAGTTTACTGCTTATCAGAACTATTTGAAAGGCTCATCATTAGTGAGAGGAGGCATCTCCTTTTTCTTTAAGACGGAATGTGGTTTAACTCAGCCACAGCAGATGTCTTCTACTCAGTCTCTTTCCTGCTGAGAGCCTGGGAGATAGACACAGGCCTTCACCCCCGGGGCTGCAGCTCCATGTGGCAGCATTAAAAGGGCTGCTGAGACTGAAAGCCCCCGATAAGAACACGTCTCTTACTTTGTGGGGATAGCCACTGGTGAGAAGAAGACCCTTTGTTTCAAACCCAGTTAAATTTACTTAACTTGTGAAAGGCTCATGAAATTGATAGTAAAGATGAAAATCTCACCATTGGACTGTTGTGAATGATTATTTACTATATGAACATTTTTCTAAAATACTAAATGACCTTTGTACTTAAGTTGTATTTTCCTTCCATATATGTGAAGCGTTGGAATAAATGGACCCAAGCCCATTCTCTCTCTTGATATTTCTGGCGCTGTAGTTGTAGATATAAGTGGGAGAAAAAACAGTTTGAAGTATGGCACTTTTGAATGTTGTCTTTCTTTTTCTTCTGCCAGGGAGGACATGTATGCCCAAGACTCTATAGAGCTACTAACGACATCTGGTATCCAGTTTAAAAAACATGAGGAGGAAGGAATTGAGACCCAGTACTTTGCAGAACTTCTTATGACATCAGGAGTAGTCCTCTGTGAAGGGGTCAAATGGTTATCATTTCATAGGTAAAAAGATTACATTGAAAATGGCATTTGTGTTACCATTTCCTGGCTGCTTCACACTTCACTTGGGTCACTGTGTCAGCAATTTCAGGCTTAGTTACAAAAAATCGGCTGCCATATAGCAGTCTCCTGACTCTTGACAGGCTAATGTTGGTCTACTTAAAGGTAAATTTAATGATATGGGATCCATTTTAGACTAAGAGACAGTATTGCATGTGGAAAGAGTACAGGCTGGAAAAATAGACCTTGGTTTAAATCCAGCAGTGTCATTTGGAACCTTTGTTACCTAGGGTTATTTAACATTTCTAAGCCTTAGGATGAAAACATTTATTCATTTTTAAAAATAGTTATTTATTATCTGCCATATGCCAAGCACCGTGGTAAGATTCTAGGCATTAAGCTACAAACAAAGTAGAGTAAAATCTTCCATTTCATGGAGTTTACATTCTGGTGGGAGTAGGCAGACAATTTTTTAAATGATGAGATGTATATTGTGGTTTGTTAGATGGTGATTAAGTGCTATGGTAAAAAAATGGCAAAGAGAAAGCTAGGGGTGGGTCTCTGTGGTGGATTTTAATGTTTTTTTTTTAATAGAGTGTTAGGAAGAAATCACTTAGAAGAATTATCTTACAGAATTGTTCTAATGGTCGATAATAACATATTTAAAGCATCTAGTAAAGTGCTTTACACACAGTTAAATTCTCAATAAGTGGTAGTTTTAAATTCTTTCTTATCATAAAACCAGATTGTTGAAGAGAATTTCTGGAAAGGAAATTAATTCCATTTTGTAAATATAGACTTTTAGGTAAGAGGAAGAATTTTCCTATCTAAGTAAACTAAATTAAATTGGCAGCCCGGGGACTAATAGTGACCTTGGGAATTTTATTTGGCCTCTTGTTATCTTTTTAAAAAGCACTGCATTTTGCATATATTAATGTTCTTATACTTGGTCCACTTCACACATTTAAAAACAAAAAAACAAGAGTTTCTGCATGCTTTAGAATTTCCAGTGCTGGCCTGTGTAATCAATGAGAATAGTGAAGGACTGTTCATATTGTCAGCTTCAATGCAGTACTAAGCAGTAATTTTTGAGTTGGAGTGTTGAGCATACTAATTTCCACCTATCATCTTTTTTCTCTATTCTCCATTTGAGCCTATACCTCAGGAGATGAGGCTTAAGTCTCTGGTAATTTCAGGAACGTTTTTTGAGTTTTTTTTTTTTTACTTTCCTGGTCATGAAGATACAAAAGAACTGGAAAGCATAGTCCTGTTTTTTTATTACTATGTATGACAGGTTCTTTCTTTCAAAAAATACCCTGAGCAAATACCATGTGCTAGGTACTAGGATAAGATGAACAAAAACAGAAAGGGGTCATGTCTTCTTAGAATTTAGAGTCTGGATTAGACTCTGATATATTTGAGTATTTGTCAAGATATGTTAAGATTTTATTCTACTAAATGTCATTAAATATTTTCTTCATATTCTAATCTATTTCTAGTAGATAAAGACTAGTTGAAGAAATTTATAAATCCTAAACTCTAATATGATCTTCCTTTTACTAGTATTGATGCTAAGCAAATATATTGACATATTTTAGGTAGACAGCAAAGTTAGTTACTTCCTTGTTAGCTACCAGAAATTTAAAGGTTTCTGCTGTTTATTGTTTATTCCTTGATATTCCTTAATGGTCTTCAATGTAAAAACATTTTTTTCTCTTTTTAAAGTAAGAAGTAAAATTCTAAACATTGAATAGAAATTTTATTTGTAATCTCCCCTGAAAGATATGTTAAATAGCATCTCTCATCAAATATTTGAGTCCCAACTATGTGCCATAAGGAAAAAAAAATTTTTAAGATGTGACACCTACCCTTTAAACGTGGAGAAAACAATACATGTGCTTTAAAGGGAAGTACAAGAAAACAGCTTGTCTGAGAAATCTGCGGGAGCTGAGCTCTGGAGGGAGGGCATCCTGTGGGAGGTCCTTAAAGGAACGGTAGCTTGTGGCATGGGAGTGTAGAGAGGTATTGATATAAAGCTGTGGAAAAGCCAAACAGTAGGGAGAGGAGGTGTTGATTTGAGAGTGTGGGAGTTGTGGTTTTTTAGTTTCTAGATACTAGTTGTCAGCCTTTACTACCTTCGCTTCAAGGTTCAACATTACCATTAGTATCTCTTGGGGATTGAGATAGGAACAAAATTTTGAGGGAATAGAGTATTATTAATAAAATCACTTAAGGGAAGTGAAGATACTTTGTTAGGGAATTACTGTTTGGGTTTTTGAAGTGTATGACCTTGTTATGTAAATGATGGGAAGATATGCATTATTTTTGCCTTCCGAATGCCAGTTTTCCTGCGTCATTTGACATTTTTGCCAAGTTTCCTTTCATCTTTATTTTTTGAGATACCTGCTATGGACAGTTTGATACTCTTTAGAGAGTCCTCTGTTCAAGGATGAGCAAAATAGTAGTTTAGTGACTACACGCTTAGGAGGGTAGTAGAGATCTCTGTATATTGGTATCCCTGAATGATGAAATGACACTATCTGTAAAGGATGGCATTTTCCCATTATAATTGTAAACATATTTATTTTCTCTTTTCTTCTGTGTACTTTTTTCTGGTTCATTTTCTTTTTTCCGCCTACAGTGTGACTCACTTAAAAGTTGTATCAGAAAAAAATTTATCTTTTCATTTCTGTGGTATTTATGGTTCCTCTTCTTTATTCTTTAACCCTTTTGTAGTGGTTATGACTTTGGCTACTTAATCAAAATCCTGACCAATTCTAACTTGCCTGAAGAAGAACTTGACTTTTTTGAGATCCTTCGATTGTTTTTTCCTGTCATTTATGATGTGAAGTACCTCATGAAGAGCTGCAAAAATCTCAAAGTAAGGCTTCGAATGGCTTTATCTGTAATCAGCACAGTATTCAGAATGGGTGACTGACTTACAAGGTGCTGGGTTGGCATGTTGATTTAAACCCTATTTTTAAGTTTTATGTTAAATGCAGTTACATTATCTGATCATTTGATTCCTTCTTTGCATAAATACTAGTTTATAGGAAATCCTTTTTCAGAGCTTCAATATATATTGGCAGAATAAATTTTCAACAAGATTTAAACAGAAGATCAGATTTTTGTCATTGCTTGCCAGACTGAACATAAACTAGCACAGAATCGGAGCCTCTCAGGCCCAGAAGTGCAAGTCCTCACTCTCTTGCAACACACACATAATCTTTCCATGCAAGATGAAGTCTGAAGTGGCCAGCAATGTGCAGATATAGTCAGTTGTTTAGCAAAAAGAGTTTCCCCTTCAGCTTACCTTCGTGAAAGATTATTTTCTTGGGTCTAGTCATAGGGTCATGTTACTAGGAGTAAATTACATAGCTAAAAGGGTTTTTTTCCCCCTCCCCTGGCCCATAGATGTCAGCTTGTTAGTAGTAAGTGCTAGTGATTGGGTAGGTCGTGTCTAGACAGCAGCTTACATTCTGACACTGTTTACCATGTGTATAGTGATTTGTTACTTCTGAACATTAATTCAAAAAGAAAAGAAAGTGTCTTTATTAAGGAAAAGTGCTCCTTTAGTCTTAGAATGAATTCTCTATGGGGGTACAGACTCCTAAGGAATATAGTGGTTTTGTTTTTTCTGGTGTTTGTGTTTAAGCTGTAATTCAAGAAAAGCATTTATGTAAAGTGGTTGCTTCATAGAACTTTACATCAAGGTTAATCAAGTTTTCTCACCAGCTTTTTAGAAGTGCAAGGAAGGTTCTCCTTTTAGAAGACGGTAAAAACTTTAAGAGTTTTACTTTTATGCAGAAAGAAATAATTTAGGAATTGAATAAAAGGAAACTTTGCTTTTGACAGATGAACTGAAAACCATGAGAGTGGTCTTTTGTGCAAAGTTTGCTTGCCTCATTACAGGATATAGCATATAACCAGGGAAGTTTTTAAGAAATATTACTTCATGTTTGTAGCACCAGAGAACAGCAGAATTCTGTGCAATTTGAAGAGACTACTGTGACTCAAGTGAACTTACAGTAGGTTATCCTCATTACTCTAGAAAGGGTACCCCCTGAAAGTATTGTGTGCTGAGAATCCAAGGCATACATATTTTAATCTGGCTGTGGAAATGCTTTTTAAAATTGACATGTCTGTACAATGACAGTTTTGGGGAACAGAGAACTGAATTATTGTTCATTATGTGTATGTTGTTGAAAAATTTCTAAGCATATCAGATATTCTGAATACGCCCCAAGTTACTGGCAGTGTTACAATTTAGGTTAATGACAAAGGTACTTTCTGACCTATAGTCAGTGGTACTGAATGGCTCTATTCTGTTGCTCTCCTAAGCAGCTGCTAATGATACCTAATCCTTGTGCTATTTTTAGCTCTGAAGCAGCTGCTGTGCAAAGCACTGTTTCAAGCTGTGATGTAGAGAAGGGCTAGTTTGGTGGTAGAGGCCTTAACAATTTAGAGAAATTTCTTCGTGTGTGTCGTTGGTTCTGATGTTTCTTTCCTTTCTCTCCTCCCATTTTCCCCCTTTATTCTCCTTCCCTCACTCCCTCTCCTTTTCTTGTATTCTTTCTCTTCCTTTCTTTCAATCTCATTATCTTTCTTTTAATCCTAGCAATATTTACATAGGAGGGTGTTTAGCAGACCCTTCTAAGGAGTTGTATTCTTATAACAACGTAACTTTTTAAAACTAACAAAACCATAGTTAAGCACTTAGTGAATTCTTATGGATTTGACTAATCATAACAGCTTTGTTTTGTGCAAATTGTTTAGATGAAACTATTTAGAGATAGATTGGTGTGAAGCTTAAGAAAATTTAAAGTAACTGCCTACAGTCAGTTTTATAATAATTGATGGATGGATAGAGGTACTGTGAATATACTTGGTAAATGTTACCCTGTGTACCTGTTACCTTATATATGATCTGCTTCCCCCATATCTTTAGGGAAGTTATTTGCCTGCCACGTGCCTTAGAGAGTATGATGAAGATAAATTTTCCCAATTAGGATCTCATTTTTTATTAAATTATAAACATCTCCCCCATTCAACAAATACATCAGTAATTCACATTCTCTGTTTTTTGCTGATCTTCATAAGGTCCATCTTTACATACTGAAGTTCATTTCTATTTTGGTCATTGTCTAAGTTATGTAATTTGTGAATTCGAGTGTTGCAATGTTTCTTCCTTTTGACAGGCCATTTTTCTTTCTTGCAGGGTGGTTTACAGGAAGTTGCTGAACAGTTAGAGCTGGAGCGGATAGGACCACAGCATCAGGCAGGATCTGACTCACTGCTCACAGGAATGGCCTTTTTCAAAATGAGAGAAGTATGGGGACATCAGTACATTTTTCTCAGTTGGTTGTTAGGTTGAGAACATTAAAATCTAATGGCAAAAGTTTGGGGGCAGTAAGTACATATTAAGTGAAGATATAATTATAGGTACTGTATAAGTCATACTCACTACACTTGAATGAAAGTAATCAAAAGTCGTCAGAAGTCATCTTGAAATGTAGTTCAGAAGGCAATAAAAAAAATAAGTTCTTTGTAGAATAAAAAGTTTAAACTACCTTAGAAGTCATGTAGGTCCAACCATATTATTTCTTAGGTCAGGAAACTGAGGCCAGATGCAGGTAGCCTTTATCCAAGGTCATACCCATTACTAATGGGAGAACTCCAGAGGACTTTCTGTTGGCCACATCAGTGTTGCTTCTGTCAAGTCAAGGAATCCATATGTTAAGTTTCCCCTGGCATTGGCTTTTCTTAGGTATTAAACTGCTGCTGAAAATACTGTTTGCTCTTGCCATTCTTCAGTTCTTTGAGGATTTACAGAGTAGGACTCATGCTTTTTAGTAGATTCTTACAAAGAGGTTTTGAATTCTAAAGGGGTTAAATCTGAAATAGTTAAATCAAAAATCATGTTGGGCAGACACTCCTTAAGTGGCAAAAGACAGAGATAAGTTCTTCAAATATAAAGAAGTTAGGTATGGAAGAATGAAATTTAATGAACCCAAGTCTACTCTTAGGTTAAGTGACAGGTATACTTCACTGTAGCTAAATGCAAAGAAAAGAAAGCCAGTTGTGCAAAAACAAAACAGAACGGAATTTGCTTACAAAAAAGTTTTCCTTCTTGCAAAATATTCACTGTAGAATTCTTTTGAGTATATCCTCTTAGACATTAAAGAAATGATTGAGAATACTTCTGGGAGTTTAACACTTTTTGTAGAAATGTATTAATAATACATACAATAGCAAGCATATAGCTATTTTGCCAAGTGGTGTTGATTCACAAGTGATTTGGACTGTTCATGACAAGTAAACATTTTGTTTTGTACTTCTTCCCAGTGCTTCATTAGAGAATTAAGACAACCTTCTGAGTTTTCAGTTGTGCATTTAAAAATGCCTTAATGGGGCTTCCCTGGTGGCGCAGTGGTTGAGAGTCCGCCTGCCGATGCAGGGGAAACGGGTTCGTGCCCCGGTCTGGGAAGATCCCACATGCCACGGAGCGGCTGGGCCCGTGAGCCATGGCCGCTGGGCCTGTGCGTCCGGAGCCTGTGTTCCGCAACGGGAGAGGCCACAACAGTGAGAGGCCCACATACCACAAAAAAAAAAAAAAAAAGCCTTAATGGTTCAATTAATGGTGGATTCTCTGCTACTAATTAGTTATCTTTATTTTTCTTGGCTTTATTAAGGATAATAACCTAATCTGAATGTTCAGGGTTTGCTGTCCAGACATGTTTGGGGTTTGATTGTTTTTAGCCAACTTAGCCTTGCACATAGACTCAAGGCTACTTATAAACCTAAACTTCCCCTCCCCTGCCCATTATTGGCTATTTTTATTCATTCTCATAATTAAGTATTATTAAATTAATGGAATAAAAATGCCTGCCATTTTCCCATTACAAATCCTCAAAAATGGTCTGAGTGTTAATAGGAAAGGCGTTGTGTTTATACATTTTTTTTGGTAGTCTTTTTCTTTGGTTTCTTTTGAGCTCTGTACTTCTTGAGAAAGTCAGTCTTATACGTTTAATTTAAACGTGTGGCTTCAGAGGAGCACCATAGAAAAGAGCTGTCATAGTTAATGAACAGTCAGTACTTACATTGCTGAAAGATAAATTACCAGTGGTACCTTTTGGTTAAAATTATCTTTTTTTTCTTCCAAAATTCCTTTTTAGATGTTCTTTGAAGATCATATTGATGATGCCAAATATTGTGGTCATTTGTATGGCCTTGGTTCTGGTTCATCCTATGTACAGAATGGCACAGGGAATGCATATGAAGAGGAAGCCAACAAGCAGTCATGACATGAAATAGTTCTTTTATTTGAGCTACACACATGCTTGTATATAGGTTTTATCTCTGGTTGAATCCCTTGAACAACAGACATTACTTTTTTTTTCTTTCATAGCTCATTTTATTTCCTGCCTTTTGGTACTAAGTATGACCATTCCTATCTCAGATCTTAATAAACAGAAAAGCATTCAGGTTAAATCTGGCCTTAATATACTTGTTAGTAGGCGTGTGTGACAGAGAGTGGGGAAAGCTATTCAGTACATCATATTGAATACTTTGATAAACGTTACTTACTTGAGCTTGTTTTTTCCCTTTCCTAAATTAACTAGCACTGACTGTAATTTATTTCCCTGTTTCATGTCTCCCTTCCATTCTGCAGGAGTTTTAGCTATTTGAGATTGTGGACCATCAATTTTGCACTTTAGAGAGTGATTCTGACTCAAATCCTCTGTTTTATCAGCAGTTTTGGCTTTTCTTGCTCTTAGCTGGAAAAATGACCATCTGCCAACTTTATACAGTATTTACTTGCTTTTGACCCACAGAATATAGAACATGCATTGTGCAAATGGTTGATTCAGCAAGACTACAAAAAAAAAAAAAAAGACAAAAAAACTACTGAGGAGCTTAGTAACTGCTGTTTCTGTACGTAGTACTTAACCTCCCAAGCACATCTAGTGTCTGTCAGTTTCTAATTGGCATGTGTAGGCTGCTCTGTGACTGAAGAATTTTTCAAACCAGCTTTACACCCTTCAGGAAAAATCCTTTGTGATTGGATGTTTAGTGTGTGCCCGGAAACTGGTATCCAAGATGTTGAAGCTGTGGTTATTTCATGATAGCACACTTCCCTTGATCTGCTGCTTTTTATTCCATCGCTATTTACCCTTATTTTCAATTTTTAAAAATTTTATAGCCATACTTAAATGATGCTCTTGTTGATTACACAAATCAATTTCATTAAAATCCAAAGATTGCAAGTCTTTAGGTATATTTTGTACCAGATTAAATTAGAAGACAAAAAATTTGTGCTTTCATAGTTGCTACAAAGATAAATAATGGAGAGATTTGGTGCAAAACAAAATACAAAAAATATAAATTTATTAGCTATATACAGTGTAGCTAATAAAATTACCTGAGGAGTGTAATGCTTGTTTATTTTTTTGTGTATATCGTTGCAATCTATTTTATATATATTGACAAAAGAAACTGTGAAATATTTAGCCATGCAGAATATGTGACCAGATCAGAGCATGTATAGGAAGACACTTTGGTAATCATTAACTCTGCCCTGAAATGATGGACTACAAGTTATGATGTGTGTTATCTGCACTTCAATCAGTAGTATTAGCAAATCTCCAAATGTTAGCCACATTGGTTTGTTTCCCTTGTACGTTCTTTATTCATGATACTTCAATGCTGTAACTGGGTGGTCCTTTTTAAACAAAACATTTGTGAAACAGAGGGATTATTTGTTTTTAAAGCTTTTGTAAATAAAAGCTTCAGAAATGTTTTCTTATATATGTTGATAACTAGTAATTTTGTTTTAGAAATATTTGGGGGCTATTGTGGTGGTTTTTTTTTTTTTTTTAATTTGGGCAACTGAACTCAGTAACTTCATTAACTAGCTGATTTTTAATCTCTTAATTGAAAAAACCAACCTGAGCCTTCTACATTTCAACAGTGTTGGCTTATTTTTTAATGCATACCTCAACTAGATGTTAAGACTTGACTTCTGTCTCCCCATTTATTCTGAAAGATGTACAAAGTAAATGCATTTGGTATAACTTACTGTGGCTTCTTTTAAAGTCAACACAAATTAGCAGGTATCTAATTGGTTTCTTTTTCTTTTGATCTTTTATAAAGATTGCCTTTTAAATAGCCATGTAGTTGCCGAATTTCAGTTTGTAGCTGCTGAATTTCAGAGTTTGTATCAATTTTTTGGTTTTGGTTTCTGTCTCCAAGAACTAATATATTTTATAACTTCTAAAAGAGGAACATTATAACCTTTACTAAACCTAGCTTTTGGATAAAAGATATTTGATCATTTTTTCATGTTCCTAAGCCATTAATTCTGGACTTAACCATATTCTGTTAAATCTACTAGAGCAAGAATCAGCAAACTATGGCCTACTGATCAAAACCAGCCTGCTGCCTGTATTTTGTATGGCCAGTGACATGAGAATGGATTTTACAGTTTTTAAATGGTTGGGGGGAAGAAAAGAGCATTTCCTGACATGTGAAAATTATGAAATTCAGCATTTACTATCCATAAATAAAGTTTTATTGGATTGCAGCCACATCATTTATGTACTGTCTATGGCTATCTTTGCACTACAATGGGAAAGTTGAGTAGCTGCTACAGAAACTGCCTATGGCATTCTCATCATTTCATGACCCGACAGCAGTTGTGCCATGTATATCTCTGAACCACAACATTTTATTATTTGTTTATGTTACCAATTCATACCCACTATGTCAAAACAAGAAAAGCGCACTCTGGTGTGCTTTTTAAGGCACATTGGAGTGTGAATTATATTATCAAATTTTAATAAACTGTGACACTATAACTGTGCTAAAAAAATACAATGTATGTTGATATAACCAGACTAAGCCCTCATCACAATATTCCCAACTCATGGGAAAGCAACAGGAGAATTAGCAATTTTAAAATGGAGTATCTCATCACAGCATAATTTCTTCATAAAAATAAAAAATGAAAATAAGCCTGCAGCCAAAGTATGTTTACAAGTGGCCCATTTGTTAGCCAAGCAAAGCTGTTTACTGATGGTGAGTTATATATCATGTCTGAATGCAGTAGCCCAAAGAATGTATCCAGAGAAAACTTAAGCTTTGTGTACAGCTTTCTGATGAGAACAGTTGCTTGAAGAGTGGGGCACAACATCAGCACTTAATTATGGAACAAGACAAATGATTTTGAGTGTTTTTCTTTGGCTCTTAATGAGTCATGTTATCAGTACTGCCAGCTGTTTTTTAGTTTTGAGAAATCAGTACTGAGTTTGAGTAAAGAAGTAACTACAGGTGAGAATATTTTCAAAGACGTTGAGAAACCACTAAGTCAGTACAACCTGAAGTGGAATCTACAAGGATGTGATATAACTGATGGTAAAAGTATGCATGGAGCAGGAAAAAGTTTAATCAAATTTTAAAACTTGTGGAAATGTAAGGTGTTTGGTTTGGTGGGGACCCATTTCACTTGTGTCCTACACCTTCGTTTTGTTTTTTTTCCTAACAAGAATTAACATTGTTTACTGATAGCTGGTGTCTTATACCACTGCAAAGACCATGTAGAAAGAGCATAAACCAAAAAAAAAAAAAAATCGTACCTGAAGTATACATCTGTATACAGACTGTCCTCCTGTTGATTCTTTCTAGCCATTACTCCAGGGCTCATCCATATTCTCTACTTCTTGCCTAAGTATATATTTTTAAAGAACTTTAAAACATGTTTGTATGTTACACTAAGATTAGTGTATAATCAAGGTTGCTTTTTAAAAACATTCAACTTTCACATTATAAATGATTAGGGCATTTATGATACTTTCAATACTAGGCTTTAGGGGCTATACATACTGACAGAAAAAGACACAAACCTAAATTCTGACAACAATCTTAGTTTCAGCTGAATAAAAAACAACTGAAGCTTTCCATGGTAACCGTTCTTTAATTCAGCATCAACAGAACTCTACTTTGGGCAATTATGTTTTTTTCTTAATTTGATTAAGCACCTTTATCTGTCAAACAAGAAACATTAAGTATTAAATTCAGGTCAGGATTGAACTCCTTACATTGTTAAATCTTCCCTGGAAGATGCAACATAAATCAGTTTGTTTTCATGAATCATAAAATAATATGTCCTTTCTGAGCAATAAGGAGCTGCTTTAGCATAAACCAGAGCTTAAAGTCACTTATCAAAAGGACCCCTTTGGTTTAATTGGTACTCAGAAATAAGTCAACACAAAAGATGAATAATATTAACACATTTCCCCCCCAACTGTAAGCTAACAGTACAGAAATACTGAATATTGGCTATATGAACAGGAACATCAAAGATCTATGTTTGGGCGTTGTGACCATTTTGTTTTTGCTGTCACTCTCCTGCAGTGAGAGGGCTGCAAGTGATTTAAAGTTGTCTTTGTTGGCACTGGCCAGACTTTCATTTGACCTTTTTGTTGGTAAAGAACAATGCAAGGGTGTCAGACTGAGCTGTTAATAACCTAGACTGCATTATGGACAAGCATCCTCTTTACTTACATCCTTTTTGGAAGATGGAAAAAACATCCTATTTCAGAGCCTCCTGCTATACTGAACATCGTGCTGGGAGATACTTCACGTTCATAGTTTGTGATCCACAGGAGTTCCTTTGAAACAAGCCTACTTGAACTCATCCCTTCAGTGATGTCCACTTGATACAAATTGGGACACTACTGTAAAAGAATAACAAATCCATCATGGCAAAGACAAAAGGAAGGGTGCACGGTTTGGACCATTATAAAGTCTAACACAGTTGCCTGTGTTCTGTAACTAAGGTATTTTGGTAGTAAATTCTGAATCTAGTGGAGGAAGAGATTGCTCAGTTTTAAATCAAGACCTCTAATGTTGGAATGTAATGTTTTTAGTAAGTGACATGATCAAATTGCTGAAGTTTTAATAAAAATTAGAATCTATGAATTTTTACCACGGTAAAAAAATTCCGGTGGTATCTTTGTAAAAGAGTAACAAATCCTTGAGGTGTGTAACACAATTTGCTTCCACAGGTAAGGAGAAATACTTCTAAGTTGGCTAAGTATGTGGAAAAGGAGTGCAGGCTGTTAAAAAACATTTGGGGTTACTTAGAAGTTTTCCACAGAAGGATCTTACCCAGAGATGTATGTTACTAGTGAAAATCCATTGTTGAAATGCATCACTTCAGATAAAATGTTAGCAGATCAGAATTTGTAGTCTGTGGAAGGGGGATGGTCGTGCTGGAGGATACCTTCATCACGGTTTACAGTGTAAGTGGATTTGCGTTTAAGTTTTATGAGGTTTGAATATACGTGGTGTTTTTTTTTAATTCATAATAGTATCAGAACTATCACTTTTACAAGTAAATATTTGACAATAAGTGTACCACAGTATACAGTATAACTTAAGAATCAGCCCAGCAGGTTTACATGTACTATTGCAAAATAGGGAAAATTTGCTAGTTTATAATATAAGGGAGTAGCAGCTTTTTCACAGGTGGTTTTCTTGAAGCATGAGAATCACATTACTAGCTTAATTTTTTATGAACATGGTTTATAAGACCTTTGTGTATGATTTTCCCAGTGAAGATGTTTTTTTGTCAAACATATGCCATATTTCCAACAGTTATCTATTGATTACAGCACACTCAAATGTTAATCTTTTTCTAATTGTCCTCAGACTCCTTTAACTACTAATGAGCAATCACTTCATCCTGTCATCCACTTCTTCTCCAAAGACCTATATTATAACCAGGTTGTAGACATGAATCTTGCCTGCAGGAGCTCTGGTAGATGATTAGGAAAAGTATATCTTTAAAGCAATTTAGATTGTCAGTGCAAAGGCAATTTCATATAGACAGCTAACAAAGGTGATCAACCAGACTTTATTATGGTATAACAGGAGGGAATTCATAGATAAGCACTTACTTGAATGTCTCATCACTGTATTCAGATGCAGTTTTTTTCTCTTTGAAAAAAACAAATCTTTCACTGGACAATGGCAAATAGCTAATGTATATGAAGCATTTGTACAACATTTTTAAATGAAAAAATTCTTAAATATTGATACCTATATGATATAATCTCTAAAAACAGGAAAAATCAAATCAATTATCATTTAATGGACTGTCAGGACTTATACTTCAAGTGTCTTCAAGTTTGAGTTAAGCAATTAAAATTTTTTAAGTGTTTAAAGTGTTTTTAAGGTACATTTTATAAATATATACAAAACGTAGGTCTATTTGATGCTCTGTTCACTCAGATAAAATTTATACTGCAAATCTAATGAGATATGCCATCATCTCCAAAAATTATAACCCCTTAGAGTTAAAAACAAAACTAAACAAAAAACACTTTAAAGATTAGTCACTGTATGAAACCAAAAAGGGAACCATTACAACGTAATGAAAAAAACTTTATTTTAAAAAATGTTTTCATCTGATTCCAATGTGTATTGACTTATGGATTTGAAAGATTACATGAAAGAGCTAAAGGGAGGGGGGGAAATTAACAGTACTTTAGCAAGGTAAAGAATAAAAATCCCTCTTTTTCCCCTAATTTCTAGTTTGACAGGAGGGGTCACCCAACAGAATCCTGTCCGTAAAAACAGCTCTAGTACTGTGCTTTGAAAAACATCTGGCTGCACGTAATTCTTAATACATTATGTGATGCTCTTGCCCTTAAGACTTCTAACAGTAGCTATAGGTTCCAACCTGGCACTTCAGGTAATGAAAACGATGACCAAACAATGCTTTAAGATAAAAGTAAGAATGTATCATATCTTCTGAGTTTTCTTGAAGTAGATTGTCAGATCAAAATCTTTAGCTTTAAAAAAAAACCTGAAAAAGACCATCATCCTATTACTCAAAGAATTGCACTCAAATGATTTATAAAATGGACCGGGCTGACAGTGGTTCTTTCATAAAGTCATTTAATATAAAACTTCATGTTTTTAGCAAGGATGAGCAACTGCAAGGATCTGTTACTCCATTATCCTCTGGTCTTCTAGTCTACTTTGTGTTGAATTTATCTAATTCAGATTTTGAAAACTTTAATACCATTTTCTCTTTGTTTAAATACCAGTTCCTTAGCTGTGTAGTCTTAAAGGGTAATCTGCTTTAAATTCTCAAAATCAGTACCAAAAAAATGTATACAGCATATTCTAATTGCTAACATTTACAAAACTTGCACTCCATCAAATTAGAAAAGAATAAGACTTTTTAATAGTGCATAGAAGGCACAAGAGCTTCTTAGTATATTTACTGAAGCCGAACATTTTGGCATCAACAAACACACCATTGTAGTTTATCTTAAACTCAGTTTCCAAACAGCACACCATTCAGTTCATGTTGGACTAAATTTCCAAAAGGATATGACTTTTGTTTGATGATTTGCATAATTTAATCTTAACAGGTATTTGAGGACCTATGTAGTTTAACTGTCATATTTCTGATGAGAGGAAGAAGAAATAATATAGATGTCAATGAAGGATTAATCCATTGGCCCATCAGGAATTCTTAACAAAAATTCAATGTTTGCTATGTTCAATAGGAGAAATAACCTAAAAAGAGACTTTTAAAAGCTAAACCAGCAAAAGAATATCATAAACCAATCTTCATAATTGTTATTATAGACTTTCCCCCATTTTTCACATAATTAAAAGAAATGAAAAATATATTTTTGATGTAATAGAAATGTATTAATTCTGACAAAGATTTTTCCAGCCAGTTGAGCTCAAGCTTCAATGATCACATTTCTTTTCCAGCAGGAAACAAAGGCTAGAATTAAAGCCTGGCAAAAAAAAAAAGATGGTCATCTTCAACTGCAGGCCACTTGAAATTTGTAATGAATTCATAGTTTTTACAGTTCACGCAGCCTAAGGCTAGATTCACATCAGAGGGAGTAAACAAGTCTCGTCTGCTACCTCTACCTCCACCTTCTCGTAGGTAACAGGTTTTACAAATAAAGCTTATCATTATAATGTTACGTGAAATCTTTTAAATCTCAATATCTTAATAGTCTCAATTTTCTGAATCAGAAAATCAGATGATCAGTGGGTTTTTTATGTGGTAAGTTGTGCTCCCCAAATATCTGGGTGAAAACTGGCCCATGAATTTATTCCAAGTTTTTATGATAGAAGATATTTTTGTCCTTGATTCATAAACCATAACTACTTTTAATGTTTAAGAGGAATTTGTGTTAGTTGAAACAATCTGTATACTGGAGTAAAAATGTGTTATGTTTTAAGCAACAGCTCGGAGAGAAATGGTCAATTCACATTCTGCATATCCAGCCAGAGGGGGTGGGAACAGCTAGCTAGTAGTGCCTTTCTGCGGGAAGCCTCTTCCATCCATCGACAGCACTGATTACCTTGGGATGAAACAGAAAACGTGAAACTCTCGTATTAACTATAAAAATACAAGCAAACAAAAAATGAACCAACTCATTCATTGTTGCAATAACATCCCTTATTCAAAATTAAATGTTTTCTATACTTGAAGGCTCATCAGATAAGTTCTTGCATATAGACAGACCTTTACATCAATTCTCAAACTATAATACACACATACAAGAGAAGAGGATCTTGTTAAAATGCAGAAAATACAGATTCTGATTCAGTAAGTCTAGGGTAAGGTCCACAACTCTGCATTTCTGTTAAGCTCCAGGTGATATCAATACTGCTGGTTTGGGGCCCCAATTTGAGCCACAGGGTTCTATGTTCTTAGTTCTGAATGTGTCTGAGGCCAATAGGAGTTTACAAGTGACAAGTGAGTTGTTAGGGGATTTAGGGAAGTAATTCTGAAATACCATGTGCATAGAATCACAGCATTTTAAAGTTTCTATTGTGTAAGAGTGAAGGTTGGGCAGGCTAAGTTTAACCTATACTTTAGCACCATTATGGATTTAGGCACATTTTGGCTGTGTGGAAACTATACTGAACCATGAAATATTTTATAAAAAGGTCACAGGTCATTTACTAATGTAGCTGAAAAAGGAGAAGAGATATCATTTAGTAATATAATCAAATTAGGTGTAGCAATATCAGATAATATTGTTCAGTATAAATGTGTATTGAATGAATTGCAAGTCTGAGGTATAAAGCAGGAAAAGCTTTAAAAAACTATTTTGACTATCAGCTACCTTAGGAAAATTCAATTTTTTAAGGAACTTTTCACTGGTATGTCAACAGAATGAAAAACATTACATCAGAAAACACTTCTTTTTTCTTTTATGTCAACGCAGTTGATTCATGCTACAATTGGGTTTTTATGACCACTACTGTCATATATTCAAATGTAATAACATCAAGTTTCTGTGAGATATTAAACGTAAATTATGTTATTTTATCACCCATTTACCAACTGTTTATTTAGAACCTACTATGTGTCTGGCACTGCAAAGGGTTGAGAACAATGATGAACAAACACAACACTGATCTTGTCAAAATACTGGGAAATCTACTGGATTTACACACAAAGTTACGTTACTATGTAAGCTTATAAAATATTTAACACAGATAACCTCACATACAATGGTAATTATAACTAATTCAACGTACTAAAAAAATCCTGTTAAACTTTGTATGCTTTACAGAACTATGTTCTGTAAAATACTTTGTTTGTGGTATTAGCTAATGATTCGTATTTATATAATCAGCTATATTTTAAGAATTATTTCCAGAAATTTACACTGTATTCGCTAATTAACCAAATTAAGAACATTAAATTTTCACTATCCTAACCATAGTTACAATCAATCTGATCTACTATACCATCACATAGAGTCATCTAAAACCGAAACACTGGCCAAATGGCACACAGAATTACATGGCTATTCATCAAAACCAAAACCAAGTAAAATAAAAACCAGATATCCATGAACTACTTGGATACAATTTGGTTTTAGGTGCTACTCTCTTGCTAGGTCACAGTTTTATAAGTAGAGAGTTATCTTGATAATTTCAATGTTCAATTCTTCATATATTTTTTTTTAATTTTTAAAAATTTTATTGAAGTACAGTTGATTTACAATGTTGTATTAATTTCTGCTGTACAGCAAAGTGATTCAGTTATACATATATACATATATTCTTTTTCATATTCTTTTCCATTATGGTTTATCCCAGGATATTTAATCTAGTTCCCTGTGCTATACAGTAGGACCTTGTTGTTTATCCATTCTATGTATAATAGTTTGCAACTGCTAATTCCAAACTCCCAATCCTTTTCCCTTCCACCACCCTCCCCCTTGACAACCACAAGTCCAATTCTTCATATTGTTTATTGTAACAGTACACATAGCTGTTTGATTTGTTAAGATGTTTATGGCTTTGTTCCAAAGGGGCTCCTTATTGTAGCTTTTTATTGACTGCAGCCTTATAAATAGATTTCACTTTAAGGAAACTAATTTGGAACTATAGGTTTAAAAAAATTACGGGTTAAAGAAAATGACTTGGAACACCTAGTATTTTAAGGGTGACACATGCTCTGGGGTTCTACTGTGACCAAAAATAGGGGTTGCAGAGACTTGTGCTAACAAGATATAATTATCTTGTATTTAGACCCAGTGAGATTCAACTAATGGGTGGTCAAGAATAAGACCACTGGATATCCTGAAGGAAAGAAAAAAATAAAAATAAAAAATTGCATGATCCTATGAAATGACAAGACAATTGTCATGTAAAGTTCAATATTTTAGGATCAATCTTTGCTATTTAAGGCATTACTATAAAAATGAATTTTGTTCAACTTATATTTTATCAAGTTAACCTAAGTACTAGCTAACATTCAAGCTAAATCCATGTCCAGAGGTCTCCAGCATGACTGATGCAATCCCAAGGGTCAGCTAAGACATCTTCTATTTGAGTCACTCAAAAGTAAATGTTGGGACTTCCCTGGTGGTGCGGTGGTTGAGAATCCGCCTGCCAATGCAGGTGACCTGGGTTCGAGCCCTGGTCCGGGAGGATCCTACATGCTGCAGAGCAACTAGGCCTGTGCGCCACAACTGCTGAGCCTGCACTCTAGAGCCTGTGAGCCACAACCACTGAGCCCGCGTGCCACAACTACTGTAGCCCGCGCCCCTGGAGCCCCTGCTCCACAACGGGGGGAGGGGGGCCACCACAGTGAGAAGCCCGTGCACCGCAACAAAGAGGGGCCCCCTCTCGCCGCAACTGGAGAAAGCCCATGCGCAGAAACAAAGACCCAATGCAGCCAAAAATAAATAAATAAATTTATAAAAATAAATAAATAAATGTTTATGGAAACTATTTGCCCTCAGAGAGCTAGAGAACTCTTGAAAATATAAAACATAACAAGAAAGGAAAAGCTTTTCTTACTTCCGTAAAGTATGAGTAAATTTTGTTAGAAGAGTTAATTCTCATTCTCCATGGTCAGTGCAGGATTGCTCATACCTTCAAGAAAGAACATAAGTTAGCAATTTTTGGTGTTGCTTTTGAACAAATAGGCAGAGACTGGTTTATTCAGTCATGAATCCTGCCAGTGTTTTTCCAAAAGTGACCTGTACGTAGTATGGGTATTTAGAAGATGTTATATAGAACACACACACACATACAGTACAGTCGGCCACAACAGGTATCACAAAAAAAGCACTTTAAAAACAGTTAAATATATACACCTGAGGAAGTAGGGGTGTGAATAAAACAATGTAAGAAACATTGAGCTTGGCACTTCTCACACGACCTAAAGTCACTGTTTTCTAATTCTTCACCTACCTACCTCATTCTTGTCAAACTAATCTTGGAGCCCTTTCTCATCTCACCATTTTCATATTTCTCTTCCTTCTTTTACACCATCCTTTAAACTTTAAATAATTTCTCAATTCGTCTATCACAGTAACAGAAAATTAATCTATGTCTCCAAATGAACAGCACACGGAAACCAGAAAATCACTTCTACATTAATGTAGAACTATAAAGTGAAATATGAATCTCTTCTGAAAGAGAGTTCTTTGTCTTTCTACCCCCCAAATATACATCACTTCTTTGTCTCTAAGGAAACTGAGGGATTCAAAAGGCAAATAGGTGTCATCAATTTTGTTTAGGTAATACTTAGTCCCTCCCATAGACTGAAAAATGGAATGGAATGTTTGAAGCTGAAGAGACAGACCAAATTATGAATAGTCAAATCATGGGGATCTTCAGAGGGCATACACATTTCTCAAGAACAAGACTCATTAAAGAAAGAGAGAATGTGACTGATTATGTATTAAATAATGACTTAAGAATTTTTACTCAGGACTATCCCTTTGTTTTTCACTAAATCCCAAAGAGATTTCAAATAAACCAGGAAACACTTTAAAGTGCAGTAAGCCAAAGTCAGGCAAGCACTAGGAAAAGGTTTGAAGAAAAGACTAGAAATGAAGGAGAAACATTTGAAGACTTAAATAGGTCCATCTGGAGATTTTCTGGCTAATAGTGCCTTAATTGAGCATGCATGGTTTTGCACTCAGGAGACCACACATATAATATATACACACCCCTGCACATATGATCACATATTTTGTTTAATACTTAACAAAGTAGTTAAATAAGTAGTATTTTAAAGATGAAGCTAAGTCTAAAGGAGGTTAAGTAACTTAGCAAATACCACACACTGATTAGGTGCCCAAATTGGGATTTGATATCAGGTCTGTCTGCCTTCAAACACTTCCTTGTTTTTTGCCAATAAACTATATTGACCCAAATAATCAAAAGGTTAAAATCAACAATAACAAGAGAACTCTGACTGGGATATGAAGAAATAACAGGTAGCTAAAGTTATGGCAATTCTGCAATGGCTTTACTTCGACATTTTGAAATGGATAAAACTTTTGAGTAAAAACTACATAATTTGAGATCCCTTTCAGTAGATACTTTTCAACCTTTTGTCTGAGCTTACTGCACTTTTTCCAATTTTTAAATAAATTATATTTTGAGTTTGTCATTTTATTTAATATGCGGTAATAAAGATTTGGTTCTCTGAACTGGAAAAAGGCAATGTAAATCTGTTTTTCACAAAATGATTTTCTACAGCTTCCAGACATTAATCAAAGCACTTCACAAGCAGTTCTTTGAAAACGGTTCTATATTTACAATGGTAGTCTGACTCCAAAACAAGAAAAATTCTACAGGTAATAAGAATGAAAAATTTTTACCACTTTCACCTTTTAAAAATAAAATATATCGAAATAGCCAAACAAGCATTCTCTTACCAGCTTTACCTTTTCCCAGGTTTGTGCTGTTCTCTGTCCAAGATTGAGAATCAGTAAGAAGGTGGCTCTGGGACTCTCTCAATGGCTTTGCAGGAAATTGATGGTTTTCAGGACTGAATAACAATAATTATCATCATGATCATTAGGTTAACTCTTGATAGTATTCGGATCTGTGTTTTGCAAAGGATGGAACTCAACCCACTTGTGGTGCAAGATAATTGTAGGAGTTACACAAGAGAATTTGGGGAAAACAGGAACAAGGCATTAAATTACACTGACTCACAATGAAAAAAGTGTTCTCACTCCAGTTCACTTTTCTTTCTTCTGATTACAATACAATGACAATCTCTGACTTTGGCAAATCTCCATTCTTAATATGGAGAATAGGCCTCAGCCTAATACTTTAGCAGGTAAGGGAATCTAGTTAGAACTTAACAGTATTTTATTATAGATTTTATTTTTTTTAAGTTATACTCTATGGCAAATTATACTAATTTCTCATTTATGACAGTGATATAAAGTTTGGTTTAAAAAAATTTAAGTGGCAATTTAAATAAAAATATTAAAGAAAAATGTTAATTTTACAAGTGGAAAAATGTGGAAAAAAATATATGAAGATGAGGGTAGAAAGATAAGTTTGAGAAAACCTGACCTATTTATTGTTTCTAAAGTGGCCTAACTGGTCTCGAACAAAGAATTCTCTATCTTTCTCTATAAAACTGAAACAACAAATTTGAACGTTATCTTGCAGGAATGCTGAAAACATCTGACATTATCAGGTCTTAAAAATCTGATGTTTAATTTGGTAAATAAAGAGTTTAAAAGAAAGACTTTAGGTTTTCAAATTTAAGTAGAGTAACATTTCACTTAGATTAAAAAAATTATTGGCACAGAAACTATTAGTGTATTATTTTACAACACACCGAAATAGAAATTATAATACTGTTCAAAAGAAAAACCCACTTAAAATTCTTCCAAGAGTAATTTCACAAATTTTAGTTGACTATAACTATTATATTTTTTAAAGGATATGCCTTTGCTCCTTAACAATTACCTCATATCTAAAATTTGAGACTATTTCAATTTTGTGCTGCTTTAACAATCTCTTACTAAAATTTTGGGAGGAAAATCTTAAAAAAGAAAAGCCTGTCTCCTATTCATATGAAATATCTCTTTTACTCTAATTCTAATTATTCCTCAGGAAAGGGACCTTAGACCAAGTACAGCTAACTAAGTCCTGGTTTAAGGACTGCTTGGAGATTCATTACTGTTAACAGGAAGCTAACAAATGGCAAGGATCCACTCATTCAACAATACTCACTGAGTACCTGTTACATCAGTGAGTAAAGTCTTTGATCTCATGGAAATTTTGTTGTAATTGAGGAAGAAGTGTAATAAATATACAGTAAGTCAGGTGGTAAGGAGAGCTCTGACGACAGTAAGAGACAGTATAAAGGGAATGGAGGCGCAGGTTACTATTATTCCAAAGGCGGCCTCTACTGTAAAGCTACACCTGAGCAGAAAGTAAAGCAAAGGCACAGACCATTCAGATATCCAGAGGAGGAACCTTTAGGAATAGGACAAGTACAAAGTGGCAAGTACAAAGCCACTGAATAAGGAACGTGCTTGGTGTATTTGAGGACCAGCAAGATCTGTGTGCCTGAGGATTGTGAGTGTCGGGAAAGTGGTACGGGGTGACCTCAAGAGGTGCTGGGGAAGAGATTAGTCAGCGCAAGGTAAGGACATTCATTAGCTTTTATTCTGAGCAAGATGGAAAATCAGTGGAGGGTTCTGAGCAGAAGAGTGACACAATATGATTTACGCTTTAAAAGGATCACTCTGACATTTTAATGGAGAATACACTGGAGGAGGGCAAACATGGAATCAGAAAGGTCAGTAACGAAGGTATTGAAATAATCCATGTGAGAAAGGATGGCCTGGACCAGGAAAGCAGCCTTGGAGGTGGTAAGAAAGTATCCAGGTTATAGATATATTTGGAGGGGACATCTAACAGGATCTAAATCTGTAGATACAGGGTCCCTGAAAGAGAGGAATCTAGTATGACTCCCAAGTTTCTGGCCTGAGCACCTGGGAGAATGGAGGTCACTACGACTGATACGTGAAAGAATGAAGAAGAATCGTGTTTTGGGTGGGGCGAGGGTATAGGTGGCTTGGAATCAAGAGTTCTGCTTTGCACCTGTTCAGCTGGCAATGACTTTTAGTTGTTTAGGTGGGACCACTGTGTAGACAATCAAATATACAACTCTGGAGTACACAGGGGAGACCAGCACTAGCCATAGAAAATTCATAGGGGCTAATCGGGGGAAATTATAGAATTTTGTAGAGGAGACTTTAGCTGTCAAAATCCAATCTCAACATTTAAAGGAAAGGGAAGAGAAGCCCGGAGAGGTTACTTGACCTCTTCTAGATCACCTAGCTGGGTAACAGTGCCAGAACTAGGATTTCTCCCAACGCCCACAGTACATTTAGTTGGAGAGATACTATCTCTAAAACCCAAATAGTCTTAAACTACAAAAACCTCTTAAACAAGGATAAAAAACATTATTGAAAACTACTGTTAAATTTTATAAAAGCAGGAAAGCAGTCTAAGTAATTTATTAAAACTAGATTTTTCTGCCCTGAGGTATAAAAAAAAAAAAAAAAAAAAGAGCATTTAGCTCTGTGGAATTTTAAAGCCAAAACTCACAGGGCAGGACCCAGTAAGACTCTGGTGCCTTTGAATGTCCCTGTGACACATATGAGAACGGCCTCCTCATTAACTGGTAGAGTCTGGACTGCACATAGCTCACTCTAGGGATGGGGGGTGGGGCAAATAGGTTTCATCTCATGACAATTTAATATGATTTTGGAATGGCTGCCAGAATCACCACCTTGAGATGGATGCTGGGGTCACATCTGGCTCCAAGGGACAAAGCACTGTGATCAATAAGAAACATGAACTAGATGGGGAGACTATAAGCATAGGTGCTGTGAACATAGCATTCCAGCAACTAAGAAAACCTTTAAAATTTAACTAATGATATTATGGTTATGCTTTTACTATTGCCTTTCATTTAAAAATTAGAGGTATGGTCACATCAAAAAAAAAGTCTGTCTTGAACATGTAAAAAAATGTTTCAACTTAAAACTTCATGTAGAGCATTTTGAAACGTTTAGATAGTTTTGCCTTTTGGCAGTTAGTAGCCAAGTCAGAATCCAATTTCAGGTCTTCCTCAAATGCCTGATAGATTGGAACCAAAAGAGACTTAAAGCAGTAGCCAAAGTCTCCAGACAATGAATTTCCAAGACTCCTTCCTTTCTCTCTCCACAGAAATGGCTCAGATCATGCTTAGAGGTCTTTAAAGAGTACCAAGAATACGGTGCCCATTGCTAATGGGACTGTCAAGCAGATGTCTGGGATTCCATTTCATCTCCAAAGGCCTGACCCAGGCAGGGAAGTTTTTTGATCTCTTTAGAACGGTTACGGCCAGGAAGAAAGGCCTGGAGGGTCAGAGGGAAAGTTTACCCTGTCTGCTCACCTGATCACTAGGGGGACTAATTTGGACTTACATTTTTTTCTTTTAAGCACCACATTAAAAAAAAATCATAATTTATTTCAGTTAACAAAAATGTATATAGAGTTAACACCTGTTTACTGACCACCCAGATTAAGAACAGAATTTTATAATTAGGACTGAAGCTCCCTATGTACCCCTCCCCAGTCATACTGTCCTCTCACCCTCATTCCAGGTAGAAACCAGTGTAGTAAATTATCTTAAGTTCTTAAAAATTTTTTTCAAAGGAACATATAACCGAAGGACGCAAGAGGATAAAATATATTCTTTGAAAGTAAAAGAGAAAAAAAATACGGACTCACTTTTTAGATGATGAATTCAATCCTGCAGGAGTAGATGCCTGTTCAGGATCCTGGTTAACAAGGCAAGTTGGAAAGGAGCAGCCATCACCTAGACTATAATTAAAATAAAAACTTACAATTATGCAGTAAAAAAGATGATCTCTGTGAGTAGAACATAGTTATATTATGGACAAAACGTGTACATCAGACATTGGCTTGAATGTGGTATGTTTATGGAGATGTGAGTCAACCCATTTCCACATTGATATAATAGTGAGTCATAAAATAATACTGTAAAAAATAGAGGAGTTTTTATGCAGAATTACAGAGTTCTTTTGTTGGATTACTTCCACTTTCAGTCTAAACCCTGAAAATTTTCACAACAAAGTACCTTGAAAAAATGGGTAGCAACCAGTACTTCTTCTCATCACCAAACACCTGTCTCATATTTTTCCTGAAACCCAAGCTGAATCCATTCTTATCTGTTCCATGTCGAAATACTGGACTTCTAAATGCCTCTAGAAAAGATGGTAGAGCAATCACATGAGTAAAGAGCACATCATCTAGCAACGCCTATAGTTAGAAATGACTGAATTAAATGAGGAAACTCTGAAAACCAATGGCTAGCCTCCTGTGACTGCTTATGTGCCTATCAACAGCCCTGCAATGAAGACTGTCTATCCTTTTAAAACAAACATAAAATATGATTAGATCTATTTTAGTTTTTAAGTAACCCTTTTATTCTTGCAGCAGCACATCTGCATTGTAGAAAATTAGAAAATGCAAACAAGTAGATAAAACTTTACATCTTCTAAATCTTTATTAAATGCATGGCTGGATGGATAGAGAAAATAATTACAAATGTACATTTTTTTAACCAAAGTGCGACTAAAGATACATTCTACAACCCTTTTTCAGTTAATAAATTCCATTTTCCAATTTCATTAAAATTTTATCTCATCCAATCATAATTTTTTTTCTAGCTGATCAAAAATGTACTTTAAAGCTCTTTGTCCAAACCAGGGTCCAACGCAGAGCCATCCACCATAGCTGGTTATGCCCACTCTGCGTGTGGAAGCTGAGGTTCAGAGAGACCGTGCGACTTGCTCAAAATATCACAAAAAATAAATGACAGAAGTGGAACTTGAATAAGGTCATCAAAGTTCTGTCTATTATGCTACATTTTCTTCTTAAATAATGCCGAGATGCAAAATCTAAAATGTTAGTTTTGGGGTGCAAATAAACATAGAAGTGTAATAATTTCTGCTCATAATTTAAAAAAGGAAAAATGTAACTAGCAGAGTCATGGTACTATGAAAAATGTGATTTGCAAGATCCTTAACATTTATCAACCTAGGTTATATAGCTTTTTATAAAACACTTTAATAATTATAGGACCATACTGTCCAGAGGAAGTCCTTTCAGTGTTACAAGTTAAATCTAGACGTTTCTAGAAGTTAAAAGCTAGTAGAAAAATTTACATTTGAAAAATAATTTAATTGCTCTACATATAATTTAAAATAAGGTACTGTGTTTAGAAATTATTATACCAATATTTTCACCCTAATAGTACTTGCTGGGATAAGATTTAACCTGAATACTAAAAATGAACATTCACTGACTATATACTACAATTAATCTTCACGGACTATTATAATAACAGAATCTCATAGCCAGTATCACACTGTTTTGATTACTATAGGTTTGTTGGAAGTTTTATAAACAGGAAGAACTTAACAATTTTTTTTGGTGGATATTGTTTTTGCTATTTGGGGCCCCTTGAAATTCCATATGAATTTGAAGATTAGTTTTTCCATTTATGCAGAAAAGCCACTGAAATTGTAATAGAAATTTCAATAATTTCCTTTGGGATGGTTCATTGATAGTATATAGAAATACAACTGATTTTTTTGCATATTGATCATGCAACTTTGCAGATTTTATTAGCTCTAATAGTTTTTATTGTGGATTCTTTATGGTTTTCTATATATAAGATCATTTCATCCACAAAAGCAATAGTTTTACATCTTCCTTTGCAATTTGAATGCCTTAATTTCTTTTCTTGACTAACTTCTCTGGCTAGAATTTCCAGTACAGTGCTGAACAGCAGTAGTGAAAGATGGAATCCTTGGTTTATTTATTTAGGGCAAAGGTTTATTTTTCAACACTGAGTATCATATTAGCTGAGAATTTCTCATAAAGTCCTTTGTCAGGTTGTAGAAGTTCCCTTCCATTCCAGCTTAAGTGTTTTTATCATCAAAGGGTGTTGTATTTTGTCAAATACTTTTTCTGTTACAGTTGAGATAAAAATGTGCTTTTTTCCCCTTCATTCTATTAATGTGGTATATTACCATTGATTGATTTTTATACATTGAACCACCCTTGCATTCCTGGGATAAAAGGTTATATACCATGACAAAGTAGGATTTAACATGCTGCTGGATTTGCAGATATGTTATGGGCAATTTCTGCACCTATATTCATAAGGAATATTGGTCTATAGCTTTCTTTTCTTGTGATGTCTTTGTCTGACTTTGGTATTAGGGCAATGTTGGCCTCACAGAATGACTTAGGAAATGTTTCCTTCTCTTCTAATTTTGGGCATAGTTTGAGAATAATTGATGTTAATTCTTAAGTGTTTGATAGAATTCATCAGTGAAGCCAACTGATCCTGAGCTTTTCTTTGTTGGGAGATTTTAAATTACTGATTCAATCTCCTTACTTATTATAAGTCTATTCAGGTTTTTATTTCTTCTTGAGTCACACTGGTAGATTGTGTTTCTAGGAATTTGTCCATTACATCTAGGTTACCTAATTTTTTTTTTAATTTATTTTTTTGGCTGCTTTGGGTCTTCGTTGCCATGCATGGGCTTAGTTGCTCCATGGCACGTGGGATCTTCCTGGACCAGGGTTTGAACCCGTGTCCCCTGCATTGGCAGGCAGATTCTGAACCACTGCACCACCAGGGAAGTCCCAAGGCTACCTATTTAAACTTTTTTATTTCTGCAAGGTTGGTAGTCATGTTCCCACTTTCATTTCTGATTTTCATGATTTGAGTCCTCTTTTTTGCTTTCTAGTTATAGGCTTGTCATATTTGTTGATACTTTCAATAAACTAATTATTGATTTCATTGATCTTCTGTTTTTTAGAATTCTGTTTCCATAATGTCCTGTCTAATCCTTATTATTTCCCACCTTCTTCTGGCTTTGGGTTTACTTTTTGCTCTTCTTTTCATAGTTCCTTAAGGTGTAAAGTTATTGATTTGAGGTATTTCTTTTTAATGTAGCATTTATAGCTATACATTTCCTGCTAAGCACTGCTTTTGCTGTATCCCATCTCTGCAGGGCTTCTGAACATACTGTTTTCTCTGCCTGAGATGTTCTGGCTCTGACTTCTTAGTTTAATATACTTTTTGCTTTTGTGAGCTCTTCCCTGACCACTCCATCTAAACCACTCCATCTAGACCACTCCTTCTACCTACCATTCCCAGACCTTGATTCATACCGGAACATCCTGTTTGTTTCTTTCAAAGCACTTCGCATTTTGTAATTATATTTATGTTTGGTTATTGATTTTCTGTGTCCCTCACTAGACTATTTTACCCTTGCTAACCACTGTATATACACAATGCTTTACACACAATGGACAGTCAAAAAATATACGGAATGAGTGAATTTGTATTTGTCCCACAAGACAATGTGGGAAACAAGAATGATTTTACAGCTTCAGGACAGGTTAGCATTTAATCATATGGCGACTTCTGATGACTATTTGGTTTTGTATTTAAAGTTCTGTTAACTACAATAATTGGATACTCACCTAATGTAGATTTATTTTTGCTGACTAGCCAACAATGATAGCCAAACAGAGAAGACAAGCTGACAGAAAACATAGCTGCAGCAAAGAATAAAAACATAATATGGAACTTGGCTTGAGTATCAGGTAGGCCATTCTATAAAGAAAGGAAGAAAATAAAATGTTTTGTCAAAGGGATAAGTATTCCCCTACTTTTATAAGTAAGATTTTTTGCATAAAATTTTTCTTAAATTTAGGTATGGAGAAAGATATATGGCTTTATGTTAAAACTTTGAGGAAAAAATACATCTTCAGGTTCGAATAAATGTTTACTATAACATGAATATATATGTATATATATATGGAAAATATATTAAAATTTGGGATATTTATTTTCTTTTGTATAATCAAATTCATAGAAAAATTATGATGTGTGTAAACTGTATCAGTAGGGGAGCAAGATAAAAGAAGCTATAAAATATAGCTTTTAATTTACTTCCTGAAAATGTTTTGTTAACATGCTCCAGATTTACAAATGCTTAAACAGTTTGACTATAATGCCAGAAAATGGAAGGTTAATGGGCACAATTTAGCTACTCTTCTCATTGATGTTTTACATCACTACAAACAACAGCATCAACTACAAACACACAGAACACATCCACAATAATACTTCAAGCTACTTTAAATAACGTCGTCACAAAAAAGATCCACACTAGTTTATAACACCTGTCTAAAATAAACCTTACAGGGCCTCCCTGGTGGCGCAGTGGTTGAGAGTCCGCCTGCCGATGCAGGGGATACGGGTTCGTGCCCCGGTCTGGGAGGATCCCATATGTCGCGGAGCGGCTGGGCCCGTGAGCCATGGCCGCTGGGCCTGCGCGTCCGGAGCCTGTGCTCCGCAACGGGAGAGGCCACAACAGTGAGAGGCCCGCATACCGCAAAAAGAAAAAAAAAAAACCTTACAATACCTATGGGATGAAAAAGGCCACCTCAAAGCAAAACCAGACTGCTCCTTGTTCGTACGTCCAAGGAGATCTGGAGTCCCTCTAGAATGGCAGGCTTGGGGACACCTAGTGAAGCACCAGAGCTGCCAGGACGTGTCCCCTTCTGATATTCTGTTTCAATATCCTGTAGTACCTGTCAGATTGACCCAGGTCACAAGATCTCACTGATAGCTTTTGACAGCAGAGTCATCACAGTGAAAACCAGTCGTTCCTTCACAAATTTGTTTGTGGTTTGGAAATAAAACCATCCACAGGAATGAGGAGCAGTGAGGCCACAGGCTCTCAGACACTCATTAGAGACCTTTCTTCCAGCTGGACACTGGAAGTATCCCTGAAGGCTAGGCCATGTTCATTCACCAGTGGATTCCTAGCACTTAGCAATATAACTGGCACATAACAGGATTCAACAAATCTTTAGTATTGAATGTGGTTCAAATCTCACATCAGTGATCTAGCAATTCAGAAAGCCTTACCATAATAAAGGATAATTTAATGAATGTAATAAAGCAACCCTGGCAGGGGATAACTGTTTTTTTACCATTGTTTGGTGTTCGTAAGGAATATCTTCGGGTATTTAAAACACATAGTTCTAATTTCATTTTGCTTACGTTTAAAATATACAGTGAAGAAAACAAATGAGCTGCCTAAAGCATATACAATACCTAATAACAATTCAGGACATTATAGGTATAGTAGTTTAATAATCGTTTTACACATAAAGAAATACTTCTATTTTTCAATACTAAGAAAAAAATTCTTCTTATATAGTCAATTCTCGTTATTCGCAGTGGTGCTGTTCTATAAAGTTGCCATGAACACTGAATTTGTGAATCCTGAACCATTTCTCCAGGGAAGATACAGTGTTAGGGTCCTGTAAGCCTCTGGTCACAATATTTTTGTCAAATGATCAATACGTAACCTTGTTCTGTGTGTTTCTGCTTATAAAACCTAATTTATACCTTATTTAATGCATATTAAATAACAGAACTCACAGCCACCAGCACCATAACTCAGGTCTGAAGGAAGCTTATCTAAACACTAAACACATGTATTTTCTCCGTCAGGCACATCTCAGTCTCTTCTTCTGCTCAAACACTAGACAGCACTTCAGCGCTAGGCTTGAAGACCTTTTAAACAATGAAATCACCAACAAAAAAGCACAAAAATTGCAAAAGACATGGCACTAAATAAAATGAAAAAGCACGCTTATTTACAGTATGTGAGTTCCAACAGGAAGGCAGCAGGTCCTCTGGTTTGATCTCAACTAGAAATGTGCACATGGGCGACTCACATTTTCCCTACTCTGTGCATGTTTGCAAATGACCACAAAAGCTACGCTGAGTATTGACTCTGAGGTTACAGATAAATGTTAGCAAGTAGGTGAATTCACAAACACAGAATCTGCGAATAATGAGGACTGACTATATATAAGTTAGCTCTCTTCTATAAAATTAGTGTCTGGATTAATTCACTACTGAAAATCTATAATATGTATTTTTGTATACCAAAAAAGTCACCAAGGTAATGACTTACGGTCCAAAATTTGATAAAATACTGTAAATCTGTAGCAGCAATAAAAAGGCAGTACAGCAGAGAATAAGCCAAGAAAAGGAGGAAAAATTTATAATTTGAAAATCCAACACAATTGTTCACCCTGTTAACAAAACAAAAACAACATTTTCAATGAGTTTTACATTGTCACCCTAGGTATACATATGCTCAACCTTAATACAAGTATTTTGTTTCCTAACATTTAAAATTTATTGGCATTTCTTTAAGCATAACTCAGAAGATTTCTTTATACATACAAACATTAAAAAATCCACTTCACTAAAAAGGAATTTCTATGTTCAGATTTTTAAAATTTGATATATATGTAATACTGCTTTAATCAATCATGACCCCTGTATATCCTGTCCAGTTATACAAATAAACACATGCCTTAAGCATAGATACTGTGAGAAATCTACTAATACCAAGCAGATAAAAGGAATTTTCTAAGTTCTTCTCTGTGTTACCTTTGGGTTTGATTTCTAACTATGATTAAGTAATTTAAAAATCTTTCAAGTTTTCCCAAATCAGATGAAGTTTCTTCAGAGACTACTTGCATGCCGTCAGTATAGCACTGAAGCAACCAGATTATCAAAGCATATTAAGTGGTAGGTTTAAGAAAAGAAACAGGACTGGGAACCAGAGAGCCAGGTCGTCGTGCACATTTGATGCTAAATAACTATGTGGCCCTGATAAAGTGCCATCGTCTCTAAGAATTTCATTTTCCTTATCTGTCAAACAAGCGCTCTGAGATCCTTTCTGAGAGCCAGCTTTATATGTTATGATTCCAAAAATGGAGATATATAATTCTCAGTCCTTATTCTGAAATCACTCTGTTTGGTAAGAGGGGTGGTAAGAATTCAAACTACTGTACCAATAAACATAAATACAAATACAGCTCATACTTTAAAGTCACACTTTTTCTATCAAAGCTTTTCCCCCCCTTTTCATAAAGACAAGAGAATTCCTAGATAATGTATAAATGTGACACAACAACTAAGTGGAACTGGCTGCTATCTTCACGGGTTCACTTTGTTAATTGGTATAATAAACTCATTGCATAGAACACATAGGTGTTTCCTCCCCTCAAACACCTTTGTTCCTACTCTAATGTTAGTATAAGGTAATCTTGCTCTCTACTGACTTCGCCAATAAACTGAAACATTTTTCTTTCTCTCTTAAGGTGAAACTATGTTCACATGAAAAATGTTTACTCAGTTACACAAGATGAATAAGTTCTAGATCTGCTGTACAACACTGTGCAAACTGTACTGTGGAGTTAAACATTTGCTAAGAGGATAGAGCTCGTGGTAAGTGTTCGTACAATTAAAAAAATGTTTGTAATTAAAAAAATTCAAAAGTCAAACACTGGGCTTATGAATAAACAGAAATTTGGAACAAAAATGGAAAATGTGTACATCTTCTACCTTAAAAAATATAAGGCGAAGGGAACAGCATTAGATTTAGTAATTTTGGAACTTAAGGGTATTGTGTACGACAAATGCATAAAGAAGGCAAAACTGTGGGTGCACGCTGTAGGGAAACAGTAACATGTGCAGATCTACAGATTCCAGTGTGAGTGCAAACCAGTTACTGAGATTGCCTCTTACGACATCTGAACGAAATAATGGCAAGAAATAATACTGCAAACAGTTCCATACTAGCCTAGCCTAAATGTATTCTG
The DNA here is from genome assembly GCF_964341445.2 of Mesoplodon mirus. Taxonomy (NCBI): domain Eukaryota; kingdom Metazoa; phylum Chordata; class Mammalia; order Artiodactyla; family Ziphiidae; genus Mesoplodon; species Mesoplodon mirus. Next base: position 23,730,100 of record NC_138996.1, on the reverse strand, counting down.
TCACAAAAGGATATAGGATATTCCCTGTGCTTCCGTGCGTTGGTTTCAAGAGGAGAGAACGGGCAGACAAAGGCTGGGTGCGTTGAGACGGGACATGTGGATGGAGACAAGGACTCTTTTGTGGACGAGGGGAAAGTGAGAAGGGATAGGAAAGACTGTTCCTCTTCCTGCAGGAATGTAAGAAGCAGCTTTTGTATTAGATGACAAATAGCATTTTTATAGAAAGGAAAATGATTTTGAACGTAGATTTTACAACATGTAATTTAGCTTACTTTAACTTCTACTTAGGGTCATGGTGTAATTTGCCATGTCAGAGCCAGGAAACAGGAGAAAGTCAGTAAATAAAGACCGGGTATTTTAGAGTTTGATAGGTACTTTGAACTTGAGGAAATAGAGTAATAATATTTATTTTTAATAACATCTTAGTCTCATCGTGACAGCTTTTGGTTAGACATTTTAACTGCCTACTACTCTGTAGACTCAATTTGAAAAGGAAGTGCATGTTTCTGAGTCTGAATGACTTTACATGGAGAAATAAAACACATTCTAGGTAAATATACCTTAAATGTTGTTTAAATTCAGGGTAAACAGCTCTTGGCCCTGTTTTAGGGAAATTGCTTTCTGAGTCTAAATTGGAAAAAGAACATAATACAAAAAAAAAAAAAAAAAGATGGAAAGAAAGTAGCCTCTAAAGTCCAAAAAACTTGCTATATGACTTTAAGCCCACTCTTTATCTGAGGCTCACTTTCCTCTTCTTTAAAATGAAACAAGTAATTTCTAATAATATCTGTCACTGTTATAAGGATTACAGATTTTTACAGATATATGGATATATCATCTTTAGACATTACAGGCACTCAATAAACTGAGGCTAAAATTATTTAATTTAATTAGTGCTACCTAACCACTAGCAAGCATGTCAAGGTATATTGTGAATATAATTAATTGATAAATGAAAAATTTATATTAAAAGAAAAAGCACTTCTCTGATAGGAAACCCAATAAGGCAAATACTACAGGATCTCTACTTTAGTTAAAAAAGAAGTGTGAGGTTGACCCCCTGCACCCTGATGGGTACTCTTAACTGGCCACAGCAGATATGCTGAAGTCACTGAGAACAGAAGAGGTATGGCTCTATGATTTTTCCAACACTAAAAGTTGACAGATACTGAACTTCAAAATCATACACAAGACCTGGATAAAAAGGTTCCCCACAGTTTGGGAACATACTAAAGGTCTTAGTAAGTGACTGTTACACATTCACATAATGGCTGTAAAAAAGATCTTTTATATACTGATATGAAACAATTTCCAGGATATATTAAGTGAAGGGAAAAAAAGGCAGAGACCCAGTCCATAAGGCAAACACTTGTGTTAAAAAAGTGTGTAAAAATTTTCTTGTGTGTATAAAAAATATTAAACACACACACACATACAGATTTATATCTGAAAAGCACACGTGACATTTAGCAACCAACACTGGTTCCCTGTGAGGAGTGGAAGAAGGTGGGGAGGAGGGGCTAAGAAGAACACCTGCACCTTTTCTTTTTGAATTTAGAACTGCGAGTGTGTATCATCTGTACATTTTTTCATTTAAAAATTTAATTTGAAATTTAAAATAAATAACATGGCTGCTCCATTCTGCTGGCACCAGGGGAATATTAGGTCCTCGGCACCAAACCCTTCACAAGTCAACCTGGCTACTGCTTTCTGCAAGGGAGTGCCCGGATCTGGATGGTGGCTGGGGCAGTGGCTGCAGCGCAGGAGGTGACAGTGCAGAGAAGCAGCAACGCAGAAGCTGAAAGGCACTGCAGTCAGTCCATTCAACTTCTTCCACGTTGCCACGCAGCGTGAAGGTAACAACAGGTAGTGTATAGACATCTAATCTGAACCCATTTTTAAAAAACTCTAGGGTCACATCTGTTCCCCTTATTTAATAGGGTCTGTCAAAATTTAAAAGATTATCCAATTATGCTATGTTTCTTTTAAAGCTAAATTAATTTCAGGTTTAGGAAGACTGCTATCAGGACTTCCCTGGTGGCGCAGTGGTTAAGAATCTGCCTGCCAATGCAGGGGACACGGGTTCGAGCCCTGGTCCGGGAAGATCCCACATGCCGCAGAGCAACTAAGCCCGTGCGCCACAACTACTGAGCCTGTGCTCTAGAGCCCGTGAGCCACAACTACTGAGCCCACGAGCCACAACTACTGAAGCCCGCGTGCCTAGAGCCCACGCTCCGCAACAAGAGAAGCCACCGCAATGAGAAGCCCGTGCTCAGCAATGAAGACCCAATGCAGCCAAAAATAAATTAATTAATTAAAAAAAAAAACCAGAAAGACTGCTATTATAGTAAATCATCCTTTCTATTTGTGTAATTTTCTGAGGATAGCAAGGGCATGGCAAGCTTTATAGGTGTGCACTAGCTTGGGATTAATCCTGTTTCCAGCTCTCCATTGCTTATCATCACTATCCATTCTTACTTTAAGATAGGAAAACGGGGGATTCCCTGGTGGCGCAGTGGTTGAGAGTCCGCCTGCCGATGCAGGGGACGTGGGTTTGTGCCCCGATCCAGGAAGATCCCACATGCCGCGGAGCGGCTGGGCCCATGAGCCATGGCTGCTGAGCCTGCGGTCTGGAGCCTGTGCTCCGCAATGGGAGAGGCCACAACAGTGAGAGGCCCGCGTACCGCAAAAAAAAAAAAAAAAAAAAGATGGAAAATGGGAGTGAACTCTATGCCCCTGATTTCTTTACCACTCTGCTCAATCACAGCTAGACCACCCAGCTATCCAGAAAGGAGGAGAAAAGCCAAGAAAGCATGTGTTCCTGGCCAGTCCCTCACTGGGTGAGAGTGGCCTCTGGAAGCATTAATGCCCTGGCACTTCTGAATTGCCTGGATTATGAGCTGAACAGACCCCCCAGACATAAGAGAGCCCTCAGGCAGAGAAGCAAAGAAAAGGCAGTGCCCAAAGTGGGAGCAGTGGGTGGGCTTGGGAACTGTCCACTGCAGGTGCAGAGAATGCAGATGTGGATGGTGGGGATATGGTGGCGGCGGGGAGGGACTGACAGCAGGTGTTACTAGAAGGATCAACAGAGGAGTATAATGAGGACTAAGAAAACGTATAATTGGAGATATCAGGGGGAAAGGACTCACTGAGAAAGAGAAGAGAGTGAATGGAATGAAGGAAAGAATGAGGAAAGCCAAAGAATGACCTCAAATGGAAACTAATGCTCCAAAGAGAGGGGATTTACCTACAACTTCCTCTGAGAGGAGCGTTATTCTCACAGGCATTAACTAGCCTTGACATGTTAAAGCAGAAAGTCTAGGTGAAGAAAAGTATGGGCTACCCTGGAGAGAGAGAAATAACATTGCAAACCCGACATTCCTCTGTTGTTTCCGGCAGCTAAGATAACCATTTACTATGTATGTTTCCACCTACCCCTGGTGTAGATTTGTGGGCACGTCTACCTTTCCCTAGTGCCATCCCTGAAAGAAGATAAGGCTTTTAGAATGATCATGCTTGATGTCTAAATCCGACCTGGCTGGCAACTTTAGCGTGGTTGTCACAGGGATGTGCACATTGAGATGAAGAATTATAAGGTAGAAAAATCAACCTTCATTAGTTAAATAGATCTTTCAAATAATCCTCTATTAAGTTATCTAATTTCATGATTTAGACTTTTTAAAAAAATATTAATGAATTCTAAGGGGAAACCCTTGTTTAAACATATGTGTGTATTTGTGTATTTCCTATTCTACTCCTAAATGTTAAGTTTTATTTAAAATAGATTGTGAAAGCTCTAGATGAATTCATTCTTTATTAGAAACTTTGAGTGCAGTATCGTGTATAATTTATGTGTACGTTTTGGTGTCATTTCTGAGAAGTATTTTAGAATCTCTGTGTTGATGCATGTGCATACAAAGAAAACCAGTTGCTCTGAGCAAATATGAGAAAATAACTTTTACATTGTTAACCTACTGGTGTTAAAATTATTTCACGGAAACTCTCCTGAATAAAGGCTCTTTTGAGCTAACTAAACAAATACTAGAAACTTAATCTGAAAGGTCCTACTAGGTCAGCTAAGGCAAAATTTCATTTATAAAAAGATTTAAATAGATCTATGATTCAACTTGTTATGTTATAAAGGACAGAAATTTCTTTAAGTATAGAGCCATACTCACCATGGGCAATGATGATCCATCTTCAAAATACATCTAAAAAAAATCACACGTACAAAACTCAACATCCCATCAAATTTTTATCCCAATACATTATAAAGAGGAAATACTATTTCAAAAGAGTCGTGGTGAGTAAAACATTGCAAAGTTATTTACTTATCTAAAAACTGAACAGTAGCCAAAGGCTCCATCTAAAATAAACACACTATGGCCAATTCTAGACAATCCAACAGTAGAACTTTAAATTCAAAATCTACATACTTTTAGATGCAAATAAAATAATTTTCTAAAAACAAGCAGTATGGTAATATACAACTCTTATGCTAAAGATAAAGTGCAAAATGTCAACAGATTTATAGAAAGTCTGGGTAAAGCTTTTCCGTTAATATCCAACCTTAAGCCAAGTAGTACTGTCCTTGTAGTATAAGCATATAATAACATGTGACTGTCATGAAGCCAATTGAGTTATCTTTATAAAGAAGTACTTGTCAACTAGAACCAGCCAAGTATGAGCTGCGAAAAATCATGCACTTCATTCATATCAGCGAAAATCTGGGGGGAGGGGGGCAACCAATCTTGGCCCTCAGCCACACTCATATTAATGCAAGGGACTATGCTGGTTATACTTCCTAAAGAAAGGTCTGAGAAGCATGAATAAGGAGAAAAGGAAATGATGTGGAAAGCGGTGAGAAAAGAAACATATTAAATAAAAAGACCACCAGCATGTAGACATTTTAGAAGTAAAAGGTTTTCTTACTTATCACAGACGGAACAGTGATGGCAGCGATCTGGTTTTATAAGTTGGCATCTGTCACAGTAGCGGATTGCTATGAACAAAGAGTTCCACTTAGCCTTAGATTTAACAGTGAATTGAATACACACTTAAATAGCTTTTAATCATCTATCCAAATTTAAATTCTAAAAAGCATAATGAATTTAAATTCGGTAAATATGACATACCCGACTGCATAAATACAAAAATGGAATGATTTGCCTATAGCCTCAGTTCTCTGGAGAGGTTTCCCAAAAATAGAAAATCTTTGGGGGAAATGTTTCTAAGGCACGCTCAACTATAAGTATACTACAGAATTATAAAGCAGTCACAGTAAGATTCACAAAGGGTGCAACCATGTCCATTTCTATCAAAGTAAACAGAATGTCTCCCTCGACTAAATCCATTCATTTCCAGTACCCTGCCAGGATAACTAGGGGAGGATACAACCACATTCTAGAAGTTTTTTGAGAAAACACATTTCAGAAATTTGTGAATAAACTCAATTGGTTGCTTGAATTGGGAAAGCACTCACATCTTTTCTGCTGGGTGAGATACAAGATTAGAAGTGAGTATTGCAAGAGGTATTTCCAATAGAGAATTTTAATTCTTGTGACTGAAGTCCTGACCCTTTCTCCTCTAATACAGATATCAGAGACAATTATGGAGGACTGATCTGGAGAGGCTCCTCCAGGACACAGGCATCTGACAGGATGCACTCAGTCTGCCAAAATTACAGGAGATCAGTTAAGTGGGCAGTCCAGTAGGACCAGCAAAACCAATACTAATGAACTTAAAATTTGGAAAAAATACTTGCAACAAGCAGTTACCAAGATTATATTAGCTAATACTATAATCTCTAAAAAACAGAAATGGTTGTTATAAACTAAGAATAAAATGAGGTTTATTTTGAAGACAACGAGGCCTAGATGGAGTTGTTTTCAATATTGAAATAATTCCTTAATCATCCCCTTATAACTTTCTTTTTCAGAAATTCCAGAGATGGATGGCATGGCCTGCTCATCTCCTGAATGAAGGAGCCTCACAGGTACATCCCAAGTGAAGCTCTAAGGTATCACTGGCTCATGCGAAGTATCAAAGTGTGAGGCGGTGTTGTCCAGAAGGAATATAATGTGAGCCACATGAGTGCTTTTAAATTCTCTAGGAGCTACGTTAAAAGAAGTAAAAAGAAACAGGGGAAATTAATTTTAATGATATATTTTATTTCACCTAATATATCCAAAATATTATTTCAACATATAATTAATATAAAATATTACTGACATACTTTACTTGTTTTTATACCAAGCCTTTGAAACCTGTTATGTGTTTTACACTTACGGTCACATTTTAAGTTGTCAGTAATCACAACATAAAGACTAGTGGTTACCATACCGGGCAGCATGGGTCTAAAGTCACAGAATTTCCAGGTGAGTTTTGGTGGGCAATGCTAGATTCTCTCCAAGTGGTGATTATCTCTAAAGTACACTGGGGTAAAAAAACCTTTCAAATTAAAGTGGGCAATAACTCACAAGAAATCAAAACAATGTAGAAAAAGGTTTTGTTTACTGTCTTTTAGAAACAGAAATTTAGTCTTATAATAAAAAAACACTCCACATGTGCCATATTATATTCAACTAAAATCATCCCACTGGAATTTTAAATGAGCCATCTAGTTATCACTTAAAAAGTCTTAACAGCGGAGGGAGCATTTTATTTTAACTGTCTTGCTTGAATTTTTTGAGAATTTATTCATGTATTGTGTGATTTAAAACTTTTTTGCTACATGTTGAAAAGGAAACATTACCAACATCTGTGTGCAAAACGATAAACTAATTACCTCACTTCTAATGGTTACCTTCCTTGTCAAAAAATCTACAAATAGTTTTTTGTAGGAAAGGATCGATAGCAAGGGAGAGCTAAAAAAGCAAATAGTCCTCATTAATAAAAATAAAAATAAATAATAATATAATAGAGTCTGGAGAACCCGGTAAGAAAGCAGGAGATGGCTGGATCAGAAGAAAGCACAGGACAAACAGAAGTGAGATGAGGAGACTTAATACCTGCCTCACTACACCCTACACCCAAGTCCGTATATGGTTGAATTTGTTCTCTGTGTACAGCAGTCAGTGTATAGGCAGCTGGTATTTTTCTCTTTTAGGTTTGGAGGAAGGACTGTGGATTTAGAATGAATAGGAAAACCCCAAATTATATTGCCATCTACTTTCTTCAGTTCTCTTAAGACGTATAAAGTGCATGAACATCAACGGAGCCTTTCAGCTGCTTTAGTCCATGGCTTTTCGCAGGGTGAAGAAGGAAGTTATCCAAACAACCCAAGGGTCTTGGCTGGGGATGGGGTGAGAAGGACCCTGTTCACATTCCTGCCTTGGGGGTACTGTGGCTGCTCCACTGGACGTCCTTTCTGCATCATGATTACCTTTACATTCCACATGCTCCAGAAGGAGACCAATCACACCAGCATTATTATCTATTATACTTTCTGTGAGTCAGTGACTCTAGTCTGTTAATATTGATTTTAGCATGCATCCAGAATTTTTGCACTAAAAATAGAAAGACTGTATCAGGAAGTTCAGGTTCTGTTCCAGACTGTCACAGATATTGAGAAACATAAGTTCATCCCAGGAGACAGGCATACAAGAGATGACAGCCTCACCAGTACATAACCCACACAAGGAGATAACTTATAAATCCAAAGGATAGTTGTTATTAACGAATAGTAATACTTTATCCTGGTATGACTTATACTTCCCTCCTTGGTCTTAATGTGGTGTAGCAAGGGGTCTAGTAGAAAAAGCACTTCACTAGGAATGAGGAGATGAGAGTTTTGCACCTAATACTGTCACCGCCATTAACTAGTTTTGGCAACTTGTGTAGTAACTTATTTTTAGGGGGCTTAAATTTCCTCAATACTAGTTTAGGCTTATACAGGGTAAACATATGTAAACATACATAAGCACATCGCTCTCTTTATGGGATAGAACCAGTGGCATAATATTAAATCAGGGGATGACCACTTGCTCATTGAGAAACAGTAAAAACAACAGGAAAAAATCAAGTGTGAAGCTTAGCGTTATATTCAATTATGACTCTAAAGTGAGTTAGAAACAAATATAAATAATATAAAAATATTAACGAGGTATTTTACAGTCCTTTTTTCATACCAAGTCTTGGAAACTAGTTGTGTGTTCTACACTTAAAGCACATCTCAATTTGGACTAGCCACGTTTTAAGTGCTCAACAACCACATGGGGCTAGTGGCCACTGAAAGGGACAGGATACATTTAAGTCAGAGGGTTTCTTTCTGGGTGAGCCTCTGTGGGCAAGTACCAGTAGTCCATGTGTGTCAGTTTTTAAGACAATTCTTTAATTAGATAGCTGTTAAATTACCTTAAAAATCTTAGTCCAAGTAAATGAGATTTATTGAGTTGCTTTTGTAAAAAAAAAAACAACATAAATTTTAAAGATAAAGAAATTTTATCAATATCCGAATTAAGTTTTGTATAATTTACATACTAAGTTTTAAATTTATGTAAGATTATCAATGTTATGTTCATAACAGATACTGCTCTTTTGAATTAAATAAGAATAGGAATTAAAACTTTAAAAATGAACGTAGGGCTTCCCTGGTGGCGCAGTGGTTGAGAGTCCGCCTGCCGATGCAGGGGACACGGGTTCGTGCCCCGGTCTGGGAAGATCCCACATGCCACGGAGCGGCTGGGCCCGTGAGCCATGGCCGCTGAGCCTGCGCATCCGGAGCCTGTGCTCCGCAACGGGAGAGGCCACAACAGTGAGAGGCCCGCGTACCGCAAAAAAAAAAAAAAAAATGAACGTAACTACAAATCAAGTTTCAGCAGTTCTAACATCTCCACTGAGTCACAGCTAGGAAGGCAGAATAGAAGTAAAGTCAGTTCTGACTTGGTTGAGATCTCTGTGCCATAGCATTACTCATGTTTCCATTCTGTTTTATGGGACTGAACAGGAGAGATTTAATAATAATCCAAGCTGAAGCACAATGTGTTTCAATGAGTGCTTGACAGTTTCAAGTATAGATATGCTTTCTAACCATCACCACAACCCATCCTGACAAAGCACTCGTTATCCTCTACCTCCAGACATGGTCCTGGTGTAGATGGGAAGGTCTCTGGCTGCTCGCCTAAGAACTTCCTGATGGGCTTCTCCTCTTGGCTCTCTCTCTAGCAGTTCTTTTTCTGCATAAGAGAGATGGAACTGTGGAAGAAATTTAAATCTTAATCAGTGTTCTCAAAGAAATGATAACATATTTATCTACTATACCCACAAAGAGGCATTTATAAAATATTAACAGTATATAGCATATAAGTTCAGAGGTAATAGATTTAAAATCTGGGCAAGTCTGTTAATCTCATGGATCATTAGTTTATAAATCTAAAAAAAGGGAAGAATAATAATACCTACTTCCTCAGATGTTTGTGAAACTCAAGAGAAATAAGGTATGTAAAAGTGCTTTATAAACTGTAGAGTTCTATCCAAATATTAGTTACATTAATAGATGAAATGGCAAAATAAACAAGTTTGGTTCAATGGATGCATTTTTCAATTGGTTATAATTAAAAACAAAAATAGAAACAAATACATCAAGCATGTATTCTCATCTAAGTGAGTTTTAACTTAGGGATAATCATTACATGAATTCTCTAGCACTCAGAAGAACTAGTCATTGATTTTACTTCTTATACTGCCAATTGGGCCCAACCAATTTACAAAAATACTTATTTGAGAAAAATGAAAATTTGTTTGGGCTCCAACTTGATAATCACAAAAAAATGGTTTTAAAAGTCTATTTGAACTCCTATAAATGTACTCCAGGAGACATGTACAAGGGTATTCACAGCACCATTGTTTAAAATGTAAAAAACTAAACACAACCCAAATGTCCATCAAAAGGGGAATAGATAAATAAATTGGAGTATGATCTATCCAAATAATTGAATCCTATATGGCACTTAACATTTAATGAACTACAGCTGTGTACAACCAAGACTCTCAACCTACTGATGAACAGATATATAAAATAAACTACTATATATTATTATGGTTAGGGATATGTATATATGATAAAATTATTTTTAAAACAAGGAAATGATTAACACAAAACTCAGGATAGCTGTTACTTCTTGAGAAATGCAGGGAAATACAACATAGAAGTACACAGAAGATACTTCAAATATAAATAATGCTTCTATTTGGTTGGGTGATTGTTTAGGTGTTTTCATTTTTTTTTGTTTTCATTTTATTATTCTTTAAACTGTGCCTTATATACGGTTTTTGAATGTAAAGACATATTTTACAATTTTTTAAAAGTTTTTAAAAAGTGATTTAAGTATGTCAGTGAAGGAGAGAAAAACAATTTGATGAAAATGAGGTCATGATATTTGAACCTAAATCATTACTTTCAGAGAAATAAAAATTAAAAATCTTTGTTTAGAGGTTGATAATTCTACTGAGGTTATTTTAAAATTAGAAACAAATCTTCAGGGCTTCCCTGATGGCGCAGTGGTTAAGAATCCACCTGCCAATGCAGGGGACACGGGTTTGAGCCCTGGTCAGGGAAGATCCCACATGCCGCAGAGCAACTAAGCCCATGAGCCACAACTACTGAGCCTGCACTCTAGAGCCCGCGAGCCACAACTACTGAGCCCACGTGCCACAACTACTGAAGCCCGTGTGCCTAGAGCCCGTGCTCCACAACAAGAGAAGCCACCACAATGAGAAGCCCACGCATGGCAATGAAGAGTAGCCCCCGCTCACCACAACTAGAGAAAGCCCGCGTGCAGCAACGAAGACTCAACACAGCCAAAAATAAAAACAAATAAATAAATTAAAAGAAACAAATCTTCAGCTTCTAAATGTAAATAATTTTAAGGTACCATAATATTCACAAATGCATGATTTTTAATATAGTTGTAAAATTTCAGACTCATTAAGGTAAAGAAAATAAAAATAAGTTTTCTCTAAGTAGAAATTGACATAATATGAATTATTCTAAATTAGTATATCAAATTTACTTACATTAAATTAGTAGGTATGTTACAGTTAGGCCCCTTAAGAGTTTGTGAAAGCTATTTGAAAAAAAGTATTCTCCACATTAAATATTCCTCCTGCAAGATGCTCACAGCATTTGCTTACTATTAATTTCATAGTGTTTCAAATTACACTTTAACCAGTCCTTTTTCAAATGAATACGAATAACAAATAAATGAAGGCCACATTTATAAAGCCTTGGTGTATTCGTTCTATCAGATGCTCTTCACTCGCTTGCTACCTTAAATCTCAGTTTATAAAACGAAATATATTTACACAATTTTCCGGATTGCATGACTATATACATGAGGGCAGTGAGCAGTGTTGAGTCTCAAACCCAGAAAAAAAGGACCTTGCAGCCTGATCCTAGAGTCTGGGGCAGGAGTAGCAGCCGATTAAATACCTAAGAGTCAAAGAAAAGTTTGGGAACCACATTTCCAACAGGTGGAAAACTATCTCCCAATTGGATTGTGGATTCCTAGAATCTATTCCATTGTTTTCAGAGTTACTCTGAAAAAGCAGTTCACTGGGAAGCAGAGGCAATGAGAAAGCTGTCACCATTCAGGTCTCACTAACAGAATTAAAGACCTAACAAAGAAAAATTCAAATTGTTTATTGACGCATCATATGCAATCATATTGGTTTATCAGAGGATTTGCCAGATTTTCTTTCTTCCTTAAAAATTCAAGGTTGGGCACCATGCACCTGTTGATGACACTACTTTAAAATTTGAAACATGCTATTATTCATTGTTTTTAAAAAAAGAAAACACTGACAAACAGGTAAGTGTACTGATGGTCTTTATAGAACTGTTTATCTTGTTTGGAAATATTTGAGTGGTAGAAAATGTATAACATCAAATGATGCTGTAATTCTGTAGTAGTCAAGAAAAGGTAGGGTCGATCTAGAGAAAGTATCTATGAACTTTGTACATGTTGATTCCTCTGCCTAGAACATTATTCCTTACACTTTCTGGATGGCTCCTTCTCATTTTGCAGGTTTCAGCTTAAATGTCATCTTCTCAAAGAACTTCCACGACTGCCTTACTAGGGTAGGGACCCTGATCATTCTGCTCCTTCCCCTTGCCATACTCTCCATCAGGTCCATGTGTGATTTCTTTGTGCTACACACCATAATTCGAAATTATTTTGTTGGTTCATTTGTCCTTTGTCTATCTCTTCCACAAGCATGTAACCCCACAAGGGGATCAAGCTTAGCACAGAGTAAAGCCCTCTGCTAGAACTGTGGAATGGACAAAGGAACAAGTACCAGGAAGCCTAAGTCAGAGCCCTGAATATCAAAGCAAAAGTGATTTTGTATCCGAATCTCTAACTTTCCATTGTCAGAACCATCAGTCCCATAATTCAGGCAGATATATCTCCCTTGCCCATTTCTAAAAGTAATTTAAAACCTAGCATTGAAAATCAGTTTCGTAAAAGACTTTATACTCAAAAGGAATAAAGCCATCGACATTTTATGACATTTTCTACAGAGTTCTGGATCCTTTTAACTTTAGAGGTAAGTTCTAGTGAGTGATAATGGAAGAGTCCTTAGTATGTTTAATACTTTTATAAATAAATAAACATAACACACTGCAACCATCAGGTCCTAAAAACCAAATAAATGTTGGTGGAATTGTTATTTATGTAAGATGGATGTCGAAAGTATCTAGTTCTATCTTGGAATGCACCAAATATGCAGTCCTCTCCCCCTCAGAACACTTTTATGTACAAACGCACATCACAGATCTGAGGACAGATGACATTTGTAGAGATCTGAAGGAATGAGAGATCTCCTGGGGTGAAAAAGATAATATACCTGACCTCCAATCTTCCAGATTGCAGCAGTCCTTTGGTCAGTAATGCAAGCTGCTTTGTTTTTGTTTAAATCGTTTTATCAATTTTGATTTATAGAAAAATTGAGAAAATGGTACAAGGTTCCCATCTATCCTCTCATCAACTTACTGATATTCCTAACATCATATATTAGCATGGTACATTTAGGACAATTAATATATCAATATGGATACACTGTTATTAACCAAAGTCCACAGTTTATTCAGATTTCCTTAGTTTTCACTGAGTATCTTTTTTTTCTGTTCCAGGGTCCCATCTAGGAGACCACAGTACATTTATTTTTCACGTTTCCTTAAGTTACTCTTGGCGGAGACAATTTTTCAGATTTTCCTTGTTTTTGTTGAGTTTGACAATTCTGAGTAGTACTGATCAGGTATTTTGTAAGATGCTGCTCTATCGGAACTTTTCTCATGTTTATCTCATGATTAGACTGGGGTTACGGGTTTTGGGGAGGAAGACCACAAAGGCAAAGTGCCATTCTCACCACGTCACACCAAGGGAACATACTGTCAGTGTGACTTAGCACTGTTGATGCTGACTTTAATCCCCTGGCTGAGGGAGTGTTTCTCAGGTTTCTCCACTGTAAGGTGACTCATTACTTCCCTGTCTTCACCCTGTACTCTTTGGAAGGAACTCACCACATGCAGCCCACATTTAAGGAGTGGAGATTTATTCTTCCCCTTCTTGAGGGCAGAGTATGTACATAAATGATTCGGAATTCTTCTGTAAAAGAGATTTCTCTTTTCTCCCCATTTATGTATTCATTCAATCATTTCTTTGTATCGGTAGACTCAAAGATATTTATTTTATTTATTTACTTATTTATTTTATTATTATTATTTTTTTCGGTACGCGGGCCTCTCACTTTTGTGGCCTCTCCCGTTGTGGAGCACAGGCTCCGGACGCGCAGGCTCAGCAGCCATGGCTCACGGGCCTAGCCGCTCCGCGGCATGTGGGATCTTCCCGGACTGGGGCACGAACCCGTGTCCCCTGCATCGGCAGGTGGACTCTCAACCACTGCGCCACCAGGGAAGCCCAAAGATATTTATTTTATACTCTGAGTTATAAATGAACACTATTTTATTTATTTTCCTGCTGAAATTGTTCTGGCTTTGGTCACTGGGACATTTTCAACTGGATCCTATGTCCCTTTGATATACCACCCTCAATATACTTTATTTTAGTTTGTGGAGTACCTTTTACTTTTTGGCATAAGACGCTCCAGGCTCATTTTCAAAATATCCTACCCTAGTTCTAGAATCAGCCATTTCTCCAAGGAGCCCTTTGTCCTTTCCTTAGAGAATGATATTAGAAACCAACAGCTGGGATCAAACACAGTTTTCAGATTAAAGGAGAGTATAATTTTAAAAGGGTGCACAAATTAAGAAAAAAGCCAGAATCCAATAATAAACAGAAAACTCAAAGAACTGTATTTCCCTTTTTGCTAGTTGTTTTTGACTTAGGACAAAAACTGAAATATAACCTCACTAGTATCTAAAATGTCCAAATTAAAACGTAGAAATTTTTTTCCCTATTAAATTCACAATAGTTTTCTTAAGAGCAGCAATGCAGTGCCAAGGTTCTGATAAGAACTGGTGGCTTTAGAAATTGCTGTAATTATTCTGGGAAACAATTTGGCAAGTGACTTAAGTTTCCTTCGTCTAGTAATTCTACTTCTGAGAATTTATATTAAGAAAAATAACCCAAAATATGGGTAAAGCTCTATGAACAAACACTTTAACAACGCTGTTTATAACATGAAAAGTTGGGATCGGACTAAAAATCTAGTGTTTCAGTGAGAATATCATGTTGTTAATAAAAATGACAATAAAACAAGGAAGAACTATTACATGAAAAAAATTGGAATATGTGTGCTCTGAATACCACTAGGAAAAATAACCAGAAAGAAATTCAGAATGTAAACTGGCTGAATTAGTGTGGTGGGATTTTTTTTTCTTTTTCTTTCTGCCTACTCTTCATTTTCAAAATATAATTCCAAAATATAATTTCAAAATATAATAATAAAATATAATTTTCTATTACTTTAATATCGGGAGAAAATGTTATGAATTGAAAAATTATATTCTCTGAACAGTGACAAGAAAATATTTACATTATTTTCTTACATTATCTCTTCTCCTACTTTTTTAGTCCCATTTTCCAAAGATTTTTAGCACTTAAGAGCACCTTATTGTCAGTTGAAGTCCAAGACCCTCATTTTACAAGTGAGGGGGTCTCTGGCTGCAAATCAGTTAGAAGATTAAGCCCAAGATCTTGCGTTTTATTAATGGAATAACCCAAGATTCTTAACCAGCAAGCGAGGGCTCTTTCTTTCATGACAATGGTCTCCAAACTCTCTTTTTTTTTTTTTTTTTTTCTTTTTTTGCGGTACGCGGGCCTCTCACTGTTGCGGCCCCTCCCGTTGCGGAGCACAGGGATGCGCAGGCTCAGCGGCCATGGCTCACGGGCCCAGCCGCTCCGTGGCATGTGGGATCCTCCTGGACCGGGACACGAACCCGTGTCCCCTGCATCGGCAGGCGGACCCCCAACCACTGCGCCACCAGGGAAGCACTCTCCAAACTCTTTTGATAATGTACCCCTACCAGTAAAAAATAATTTGAGACTGCACTGCCAATACATGCATATTTACTTATTTATAGATGTGCTATTAGCTAATATAGTATGTATCTTATATAAGACACTTTAAAAAAGGAGAAACATAAAAGAACAGCATATAAATACAAGTTTGGCTATTTTTTTCCTCCATGCGCCAACTGATGTCCTGGCACACATCCCCTCCACAGCCCCCCACGTGGGGTCCACTCTTCATGCTAGAGCGTGGTGTAGTGACAAGAGTGCAGCCTCCATGGTCAAAAGGACCTTGCTTTGAATGTTATTAGCTCTGCCACATACTAGCGCTTCATGCCTTAGGATAATTAGTTCACATTCAAGCCTGCTGCTCCATCTGTAAAATGGTAATAAATAATATCCATCTCCTACAGTAATATGAATCAAATAAGGTATATGTCTTCCGTACAAAAGTCATCCAACAAGGCCTGGTACAAAACTGTAAATTCACTGTCATCAGCCTCCACTACTCCCTCAATTCCGCGTTTTTTATCATTTCATTTTTCCTCTCTAACTGCTATTTCAAACCTTCTCTGCTCTTCAAAACCTCAGTCAACGTACTTCCCCCATTATTCTTAGTTGTTGATCTCACATATAATTTTACGGAGAAATCAGAAGTCGCTTCAGGGCTTCCCTGGTGGCGCAGTGGTTGGGAGTCCGCCTGCCGATGCAGGGGACACAGGTTCGTGCCCCGGTCTGGGAAGATCCCACATGCCGCGTAACGGCTGGGCCCGTGAGCCATGGCCGCTGAGTCTGCGCGTCTGGAGCCCGTGCTCCGCAACGGGAGAGGACACAGCAGTGAGAGGCCCGCGTGCCGCAAAAAAAAAAAAAAAGTCACTTCAACTTTCTGCCAAAGCTATAAACACAAACCTGCCTCTACACACATAACTTCTCAACTTCCAGTCATTTAACAAATATTTATTGAGTACCTTTGAAGGGTCAGACACTGCTCAGACACCAGGTACTGGTGATGGATTAGTGAATAAAACAGATACAGTGCATGCTGTTGTACAGCTTATATTCTAGGGATGGTAATAAAAAATGATGATGGCATGAATTACAGAATGATATGCCATGGAGAAAAATACAGCAAGGTAAGCTTTAGAAGGAATGCAGGGATAGGGTTTTGCTATTTTGGAGGAAGTGGTCATGGAATGCCTGAAAGGTACTCTTGAGCAGAGACACAGAGATAGCAAGAAAATGAAGGACCTGGCCATGCAGTTATCTGTGAGAAGAGTGTTCCAGATCAAGGGGTAAGAGCAGCTCTCAAGGCCCCTGAAGGAGACACATGCTTAGTGTGTTGACAGAACAGCCAAGAAACCAATGTGACTAAAACAGCATTACAGAGGGTCAGAGAAGTGGTGCGAGGCCAGGCCATGTGCAGCCTGGTAGGTTACAGTAGAGAATTAGGTTTTTACTCTGAGTGAGCTCTGATATGACAGCAAAGTTCTGAGCAGAGGAATAATAGGAACTGTCTTCTGTTTTGGTTTTATTTATTTATTTATTTATTTATTTATTTATTTATTTATTTATTTATTTTGCAATACGCGGGCCTCTCACTGTTGTGGCCTCTCCCGTTGAGGAGCACAGGCTCCGGACGTGCAGGCTCAGTGGCCATGGCTCACGGGCCCAGCCGCTCCGCGGCACGTGGGATCTTCCTGGACCGGGGCACGAACCTGTGTCCCCTGCATCGGCAGGCGGACTCTCAACCACTGCACCACCATGGAAGCCCTGTCTTGTGTTTTGAAAGGATCACTCTGGTACCATGCTGAAAATATACAGAAGAGGGCAAACACAAAAGCGGGGAAACGTGCTGAGAGGGTCCTGGACGTATACCAGCAGGGATGCTGGTGGCTTGGACCACGGTAGGAGCATGGAGGGGCACGAGCTAACACTTGGGTGCTCTGAGGGTATGGCCTACAGAATTGGCAGATTGATTGGAGGTGGCATCTGAGAGAAAAAGAGTAGCCAAGGGTGACTCCAGGATTTTGACCTGAACAACTGGAAGGATGGAATTGCCATTACTGAGATGGGAAAAATGTAGGAACAGAAGGATTTGGGGAGCAAGTAGAAAATCAGAAGTTTATTTTCAGGTACTTGGAATTTGAATTTGAAATTCCTATTAGATGCCAAATAGGAAGCTGGAAAGGAGTCTGGAGTTTAGGAGAGAGGATCAGGCTCATGAGTAATTTGAAAGCGATGAGATGGTATATAAAGTCATAATGCAGACAACTAAGAGAAGAGGTCGGAGATTGAACTCTGGGATAATCCAATGCTTTAGAAGTTCAGGAGAGAATGAGGAACCAGCCGAGGAGCCCAAGAAGGAGCTGCCACTATAAATAAAAATAAAATTATTTTGATGAGAAAGGAGGGAAGAATATTCTAGAAAGAAAACTATGGCATGGTGTACACAGGAAACCATGTACATAAGAACTACTAGAGTACAAAGTGAGGAGTCAGAAATCTGGACAAGAGTCATCGTTGCCAAACTAGGGAGACTAGCCTTCACCCTGTGGGATGGGCAGAGTCACTGAATAGACACAAGCAGCAGAGTGGAGGATGGATTTTTGCAGAATTCTCTGAAGGGAATGCAGGCAAGATTGTCAAGGGTGACACCACGGAGAAGACTGCAATGTCTCAGATGACAGAGATGACCAAGACTCTGAATTAGGGCAGTGATGGAAAATAAAGAGAAAGGGGCTTGAAGTGAAAAAGAACAATTAGGAAGTGCAAACATTTCCAGGATTTGGATGCTGGCGGAGGCGCAAGGATGCCAAGCTTCTGGCTCGAATGACGACGTGGTTGGCAGTGGCATTAACCCGTAGAAGAAACAGATGAGTCACGGTTTGGGGAAGGAGAGGGTGGTGGCCTCAGTCTCAGATGTGTTGTGTTTGCGGGGTCAGTGCAGTGATCAAGGAGCTATGTTTGGCAGGGAGATATATACATTTGAAATTCGTGGGAGAGGTCAGGCTAGAAACAGATCTGGGACATGTCAACACAGAGGTCCCAGGCAAACCACCAGAGTGGATGAGATGACCTATGATAAAAGTCAGCATTTTCCTTCAAACCTACAACTAAGGCCAGGATGAGGGTAAGAAAGATGACAGGAAAGAAGAGAACATGGTAGGAGGGAGGAAAAAGAGGTAGGAAAAAACGTAAGTAGAGAGAAGAAGAAAAAAAGGCTATACCTAATGCATTCTAAGCCAAGCATGCCATTAATACTGTGCAAATATCTGTGGTTTTGTTTTTAATATCCTTTCCCAGTTCCTATAGCATATTTATTGGCCTTTTTGAGCACTGCTGCATTTCAAACAGATTACTTCAGGAAACAATTCTAAGTGATGCCTAGACTTCTTTTTCTTAACGTTAGCCTACTAAAACGACATTATTATTACTGGAGCGGAGTTTATTTCTGTTCAACACCATGTACTAGACTAAGTGCCAAGGGTACAAAAATGAGTAAAACACATTCCTCTGCTTCAAGGACATTTAACCAGGATTAAACACCCAGAAACAAAAAGTTCGCCGGAACGATCTTTTCAAAATGCATATTTGAACGTATAACTCTATTTTAAACCTTCTGTAGCTGAAACTGCTAGTTGTCCTCCAATATCTACTCCTTCTAACGTGGTTAACATGGCCATTGAGAATAAAGACTAAATTTCCAGTCTTCTGTGCAATTAAATGCGGCCATAACACTAAGTTCTAAATGTAAGTGGAAATGGCATCAGCAACTTCCAGAAAGTCCTTAAAGAGAAGGACATTTACTTTGACTCTTCTTTTCTACCTTCTCTGGCCTGCTGTCTGGAATGTAGACATGATAGCTGGAAATGAAGCAGCCATCTTAGGCCAAGAGGTAATGTTGGGAATGGAGGCTATACATGTCAGAGCAACAGGATAGGAGCCTGGGTACCTGACAGCTGTAGACTAGCTACACTTTGAAAGTAGAGAAGATTGGGCTTCCCTGGTGACGCAGTGGTTAAGAATCCACCTGCCAATGCAGGGGACATGGGTTCAAGCCTTGGTCCGGGAAGATCCCACGTGCCGTGGAGCAACTAAGCCCGTGTGCCACAACGACTGAGCCCGTGTGCCACAACTACTGAAGCCCGCGCACCTAGCGCCTGTGCTCCGCAACAAGAGAAGCCACCGCACTGAGACGCCCATGCACGGCCCCCACTCGCTGCAACTAGAGAAAGACCGCACGCAGCAATGAAGACCCAATGCAGCCAAAAATAAAGTAATTAATTAATTAAAAAAAAAAAAGAAAGTAGAGAAGATTAGTTAAGTCGTTAATTTGTTGTTGTTGTTTCTGGTGGCTGACAGCCAACTAATGCACCATTAGTATGACAATTATAATAGAAATATGTCCACCTTCAGCTCTATCTTTTTATCTATCTATACATCCATCCATCCTTGTGTCTGACTCTAAAGTAGAAATGGAACATATAACATATTTAATATTGTAAATATAATACTCATCCAGTGCAAAAATAATATTTATCAAGTGAAAATTCAAGTATTTAATTAACACATTAACATAAAAATCACTACACTAAGTTTGCAACGTTAATAAAAAGACATAAAACTCATTCTTCAGACATCAGTATTACAGACTTCCATCTTTAGGACATAACTATACTAATATTTTAACTTACTTCTTTTGAAGGATTCATTGGTAATGTAAAGATAGTTTTCCAATACGACCAGACAAACATTGCAAAAAGTAGATGATAAGCAATCAGGCACACAACTAAAATGAGAGAAACAAAATTATCACTTTAATATGCAAGTACATACTAAAATCATGGTATTCACAAAAGATGTGCTTGTCCTAAAATAACCAAATAATTTAATTATTTAATTACTTACTATCCCATGATTAGAACCCTCCCATCTGTAGACAAGCCCATCTATCGGCAACATGGCTACGGGGACCTCTCCTAAGTTGTAAAAATAAGGCAGTTATGCCTGCAACTTTAAATAATAAACAAAGTGTTAAACGAACGTTAAAACATTCAGGCTGTAAGAACTTTGCTTCACTAACAAAGAATAGCAAAAGCAGTTCCTTCTTGAGCTGTCTGCCTATTTTGCTCAGCTCGAGTCAAATCTGGTGGTCCTGTTTCAAGGACAGTAGTCTTAAACAGAGATCTTCTGAACAAAGAGAGATTTCCTCCAAGAACAGTTCAAGTTTCTTACTGATCACATGGGACAACTGTTACCAAAAGCATTCTGAATATTTTTTTAAGGTAGTGTACATAAACACACTTTGTGTGGTATTTTAGTCTTGAAGTCCTATGCAAAGCTGAAATATTAATTTTGTATACAGTGATAATGATTAATTCTGGATAATACATTAATATATAACTTACTTGTGTAAGATACAGTTGACTAAAATATGCTAATTTAATTTAAAATATAGCATGTTTGGTATTTTTAAACCTTAACAGCAATTTCAGCTTTTTAAAAGAAGCTGATATTCCTATTATAGAACCATTAAAACATTCAGTTACCTCATAAGGCACTTAAATCGGTGTGAGATGACTAGACCCAATGATATTTTTCATGAATTATATAGGTGACTCAGGTATGGGGTCAGACTCTGAGTTGAAACAGGAGATTGTTGATATTCGTGTATCTTGGAGCCATAAGAACCTTGGCACAGTGACTGTCATTTCAGGGTCAAGTTCTCTGCCAAGCGTCTGAGAGAATTCAGTCTGGGGACTGAGAGAATGAGACGCCTTTAACCCACCCTGACTCCAACATTCTCCATGTATGACTTACTCCAACCAAATCAAAATGAATGCTATTTGTTTTTTCCAACGATTTTTAAAAGTTTCGACTGAAGGCAGTGATATATCTTACCTTGTTCTCCAATATTTTCCATGGACACTATAGAAATAAATAGAGAAAAGAGGCAATAGGTTATAAGAAGCTTATGGCAAAGGGCCTGACAGAGACAGAAGACGCTTGAGCAAGTTAATAATTTGGCTCCTTTTCAAACCAACGTTCTTTAAGTATTTGTTCAATGTTGTTTTGAGGAGGCACGAGCGCTATGGGAGAGAGGTGGGGAGGGAAGGCGGGGGCCGCCCTCAACCAGGCCCCCGCTGGCGCTCCAGCCCTGGCTCCCACGCAGAAAACTAACCCCGCCAAGCGAGGCCCTGGCGGGTCTTACTCCTTTATCGATCGGTTTCTCGGGTTTCTGTCCAACTACAGAGCGCGGATAAAAGCTCTCCAGCTCGTCACACTGCCAGCGACACTGAGTGCTCTTTGTAAGTTGGCAACCACCGAGTTAGCTTTCCAGAAGGAAAAAAATGTTGTGTCCACGGCATACACTTCTCTTGCCCTATTTCTGAAAGGATGAATTCTTATGCCCGGTGACTAACTGCTTCCTACTGTACAACAAGGGGTCCGGACCACGTGCCTGAGAAACTGCCATCCCTGAAGGGCTGCTGTAAATATCGCAAGGTGGCAGGTGGATTGAGGACAGGGACCACAGAGCTCAAACAAGCTGGGACAAGAAGCCCCACTCCGGCAGTCTTCTTGCCTTCTGTGTTGTCTCCTTGTTTTGTCTCCCATGGGGTGGTCATCCTCCATTTGTACTAAAGTCTTTAGGAAGCTCTGGCCTATCTCAGTTGTAGCATGGGAAGATTTGACTTTATTTATGTAGTTTTGTTCCTCCTTGGCTATTTAAACGGGTACAGTATTCCGGGCCTTTGTCCTGGAGTATATTTTCATTGCCTTAAGAAGCCCTGAAACCAGAGGGTAATGTTGTGAGAGATTTTTAAGATTACCTGATCCAACCAACCTCCTTCACAGGAGAGCTACTGTTTAGCCATTTCTAGACTGAGCAGGAGACACCGTTTTGGAGAGCAGCCCACCCCTTCCTGGATTGCTCTTAAGAATGACTGTACGATCAGAGGGTGCAGGAATGAGCCTCTTGCGGCTTCTACCTATGGAATCTAGGCTTCCAATCTGTAGCAATAAACAAAAATATAAATGGCAGACCTTCATATGTTCTCTTTTAACCTAAAAAATAGATGATTTCGGACTTCCCTGGTGGCGCAGTGGTTGCGAGTCCGCCTGCCGATGCAGGGGACGCAGGTTCGTGCCCCGGTCTGGGAAGATCCCACATGCCGCGGAGCGGCTGGGCCCGTGAGCCATGGCCGCTGAGCCTGTGCATCCGGAGCCTGTGCTCCACAACGGGAGAGGCCACAACAGTGAGAGGCCCGTGTACCGCCAAAAAAAAAAAAAAAAAAGATGATTTCCAGATTTCTCACCAACCTTGATGTGGCTCCTTTAAATATTTCCTGGTCTCTCAATTTCCTTTTACCTTTCTGATCCCCATGATGGGACAGGCAGACACAGATGATCTTTGACTTACAAACGGCCTGTTCCACAAGTGCACCTGTCCACCAGAGGCGAGAGTCACAGTGCACTTTCTCACAGAATACGTGAAGAGGTTAATGTGAGGCCAGAGGAAGGACCAACCTGTCTTTTCTGTCTGACCTCCACCTCTCCCTTCATGCATTTCTCTCCAGGCTCTGACTTCCCTGTCTTCAAAGTGCTCCAAAATTGACTACAGTTCTTCCTTGGATCAACATTTCTGCTCCTTCAGCTAATCTAATGAAATGCAAAAGCACTTTTAATTCATTCGTGCATTTACATAGGAATGACCCTTAATGACCATTTCAGAGGTGCTGGTGTTTTAAAGAAAATGTATTTGCTAACCCATGACTCTAGCTGTCAGAACTGAAACAGTAAAACAAAATGACATTTAAAAAAAGAAAAAGTACAGTTAGTATGAGGTGAGAAGTTTTTTGCCCTGGACCATTATTATTTTTTTTAAATAAATTTATTTATTTCATTTATTTATTTTTGGCTGCACTGGGTCCCCGCCGCTGTGTCTTGGCCTTCTCTAGTTGCGGCGAGCGGGGGCCGCTCCTCGTTGAGGTGCGCGGGCTTCTCAAGTTTCAGAGCACAGGCTCCAGGCAAACGGGCTTCAGTAGTTGTGTCACGCGGGCTTTGAAGTTGTGGCTCTCGGGCTCTAGAGCGCAGGCTCAGCAGCTGCGGCACATGGGCCAAGCTGCTCCGCGGCATGTGGGATCCTCCCGGACCAGGGCCCAAACCCGTGTCCCCTGCACCAGCAGGCGGACTCCCAACCACTGCACCACCAGGGAAGCCCTGGACCATTATTATATTGAGTGGATATGCATTCAAAGACGTCTTTTAAAAAGCTATTTCTGCCCTTCACAGTTTGTTTTTCTCTTAATGTACTTCAAAATTCACAGATCTTCTTCTTTTGTTTTTTCATTTAAACAAGTTACTCGTGGATGCATGCTTACGGTAAATAATTCTGATAACATTTATAGAGTTAAATGTGAAAGTTCAAAAAGGCTATATCAATTACACTCCCCAAATCGTGAGCCTATCCAATTTCCTATGAATGTAAAATGTCTTTAATTTTTGTCAACATTTTAGGCCAAAATAAAAAATCACTGTTTTAGTATTCATTTCCCTGATTACTAGTGAACTTTAAAAAATTTTTATTAAAAAATAAAATGATTGGCTTTTCCTATCTCTTCTGATTAAATTACCACTTTCCCATTGGTCTACTTCTCTTTTACTTATTGAGAGCCTTTTATATCGTACTCTGGGAAGTAATCCCATATTTGTTACATATGTTCCAAATAAAGTTGTGTATAACTACTTTCAAATGACTTAATAGGTTAGGGGCTTCCTTGGCCATCCAGTGGTTAAGACTCCACACTTCCAACGCAGGGGGCGCAGGTTCGATCCCTGGTTGGGGAACTAAGATCCCACATGCCGCATGGCGCAGCAAAAAAAAGACAATAAATACTAGCAAAATCTTATGGTTTATCCCTGATTAAATAGCAGTATCAAAACTTTCAAACTGACCTATTTCACTAACAGATATATGGACTATACTTGGTTTTGCTTTATGATCTTGAGGAAATTAATGTTCTTTCAACCATGTTTACCTGTTTAGTAGGTCAATGGTTCACCTTGTAATTTTCAATTTAGTGGAAGAGTTGTCAATTTCAACGTTTCCTTTCTCAGACAAAACCACATAGAATACAATGTTATTTTCTATCTTGTTCATAAATGACTGTTTAAGAAAAGGTTATAATTTAGCCACATATGTTTCCAATATAAATATATGGGAAATACAGACTCATTTTTGGAAAAAATAGATGGTAAGTCAAATAGATGGTAAGTCAAAAACAGATGCTAAGTCAAACGTAACTTGACTATTTACATCAACATGAGAATTAAATAGCAATACTGATCATATTTATGACAGATCTTCCAAAGATCTACTGGGTTTTAATGTGAATTTTGAGTTTTATTCAGTATAATTTAATTTTATTATTTCACAGAATTTCAGTTTGGTCTATTTAAAAATTATGCTGATACTTATTCTCCAACTACACACATATAGAAATTTCAGGGCCTCCCTGGTGGCGCAGTGGTTGGGAGTCCACCTGCCGATGCAGGGGATACGGGTTCATGCCCCGGTCCGGGAGGATCCCATATGCCGCGGAGCGGCTGGGCCCGTGAGCCATGGCCGCTGGGCCTGCGCGTCCGGAGCCTGTGCTCCGCAACGGGAGAGGCCACAGTAGTGAGAGGCCCGCGTACCGCAAAAAAAAAAAAAAAAGAAATTTCAAATCTTTTATAACCATCTTTAACATATTTTCTAAAAATGACTTTTGAGGTAATTTAATATAGTTATTTCTATTTTTATTAAAAGAAAATGGAGGCAGATGAGCTTTACTCCAAGTCACAATGAGTAGCACATTAGTTAATTCTATCTGAGAAATTCTTTTATTTTCAATTTTAAACTTTTATGCATGTGACAAAAATATTATGACTTGGGCTCTGCTGGATCTTATTAAAATTAGTTCCTTATTAAAGCACAATAACTGGCATACAGCATCTGCCCCATAAATGTTTACTGAATAAAAAAGACAGAAAGTGCTTCCCTGGTGGCGCAGTGGTTAAGAATCTGCCTGCCAGCGCAGGGGACGCGGGTTCGAGCCCTGGTCCAGGAAGATCCCACAAGCTGCAGAGCAACTAAGTCTGTGCGCCACACCTACTGAACCTGCGCTCTAGAGCCCGCGAGCCACAACTACTGAAGCTCGCGCGCCTAGAGCCCATGCCACTGCAATGAGAAGCCTGCGCACCGCAACGAAGAGTAGCCCCTACTCTCTGCAACTAGAGAAAAGTCCACGCGTAGCAAAGAAGACCCTGTGCAGCCAAAAATAAATAAAACAAATAAATTTATTTTAAAAAAAGACAAACAGAAGAAAACACCATTAATTTGAATCATAAAAGTGGAATCCCAAAGCACACCCACGAGAAATGTTAATTCTTCCTTCTGTTGACTTGAAAATTTCAAGAACAAAGTTATTTCTTTTACCTGTCATCTTAGCACACTGTAGAAACTCAACTAGTAATCTGCAAAACCAAGAGTAATTGTATCTGTACTGACTGCTAGAATATATCCCCAGAAGTGAAGACAATACCTCATTACACAAAGGAGACGGAGACGACCAAGTGGTTCATGATCCTCTAAAAAAAGCTTGAAGAAGACACTGGCTTCAACTTGGCTTCAAGCGACTTTAAAAGAAGATAGAAAGGTTTTACACGTTTATAGGGTTTTTCCCTCCTAATTTTGGCTCTTCCTTAGTATTTTACTTTTTAATAGTTCAGTTTGTCAAAGTGAAGAAGAATCTTACTAAGCACAACCAAACTAAAGAGCAAAGGCTCTGGATAAAGGCCGGCAAAGCTCCATCCTATTTCTGCCACTTGCTGGTTTACACAGTGATTCTACATATTTCATCACGAAGTGAGGGTAGTAATAACAACAGCAATATCATCAGAGCTGCTGTGGAATGAAAAGAGGTAATACCTGTAATGTACCTAACACAGTACCTGGCACACAGTAAGCCCCCCAAATATACAAGCAATTATAATACATGATATTTAATTTTGCAAACACTAACTGTAATAGATAACATATAGGAAAGGGGACTACAAATGAAGAAAAATTACAAAGAGACAAGTGGTATTTGTACAGACCTTTGAAAGACATCAATGACTAAAAATAGACTTTACAAAGTGAAAAATAAAAGGTGAAAAATAACTTAGATCTCCATATCTTGCCTTTTTATAGAGATGTGTCATTCCAGAAACGTGATAAATAAAAACGGTGGTACTCATCCTTACACAGGGTAATGATGAGACATAAAAACTTCATTCCTGATGTGGCAGTCAGTCCATGTGAGAACTTCACTAAAAGTGAGAAGATCTATTTTGGATGTGACACAATCTGTTCAACTTAATGAATAAGAACAATGATTTTTTTTTTAAAGGCCTAAATCTTATATTCATTCCAAAAAAGTTAGATGCAATTTACTCTTGGGAATAAGAGCCCTGCTGTTATTACACTAAAATATTTACCCTCCATACATATGGTGACCATCTAAACACATACAATAGTAACACCACGCGTCACGATTTTAATTTTCATTTCAAACACTTAACTGCCTGATTTTATCTTGGATTAGCCTAATGTCTTTCCAGTTCCAGAGCCGACAATGATAATATGCTGCATTAGAGATCTCTAACTTTCAACCTACCTGCAGGACTTAACACTCCTCCCAGATTAAGTGCAGTACAACCAGGCAAAAAGAACTCTGCCTTGTTGAAAGATCCTAAAGAACTGAAGTACTTTCTTGGCACTGGTGGTCTATTGGAAGAGAGAAAGTGGGAATGATAAATTATTACCAGTGTCCGCAAGAATGTTCCTTTTGCCAAGAGCAAAATGAAGGCCTTTAGGAATTACATCTTGGAATCTGGAACTGTCAATATAACTGCAAGACTGGTAGGTCGGGTGGCCAGTTGTGTTTTCTGGCCACCCTTTCTGCTAACCCTCTTCCTCCCTCATTAATCATTCCTCTAAGAAACAGAGTGGGGCATTAGAGAAAAGGCTGATTGGTCAGCCATCAGTTTAGAATTGACGCATGATACTTTTGTTGTAGTGCTGATCTTTAAGAAACTCTTGTGTAAAAATAAAACAGGTAAAACCAAAGTTGAAGAGTCAGACTGTCAGCCAAAGTAGTAACCCCTAATATACAAAAGGATGAAAAACTGCTTCTTATTCTAAACCTGACTTGAGTAAACATCCTGAAAAATGCATACAAAAAAAAATTAAAGGTATACATCACTTATCTCTTCCACATGAATTATCAAGCAGTCGTTTAATCCAGGGTTCAGTAAACTACAGTCCTCAATCCAAATATAGCCAGCCACCTGCTTCTGTAAATAAAGTTTTCTGGAACAGAGACACACGCGTTCATTTACATGGCTATTTCTGCGCTACAATGGAGAGTTGGGTAGCTGTGACTGGAAGAGTATGGCCTGCAGAGCCTAGAATATTTGCTATCTGGCCTTCTATAGAGAATGCTTTTCAACCCCTGTATAAATATCGTTCTCCAGAGAAACAGAACCAATAGGGGGTGTGTGTGTGGGTGTGTGTGTGTGGGTGTGTGTGTGCGTAGAGAGAGAGAGAGGGAAGCCGGAGGAGGCAGGAGGGAGGAGGGAGGAGGGAGGAGGGAAGGAGAGAGAGAAGAGGGTAGAAAATGAATGAATATGAATTTTAAGGGTTGGCTCACAGGGTTATGGGAGCTGGCAAGTCCAAAATCTACAGAGCAGGCTGGCAAGCTGGAGAGCCAGGGAAGGGTTAATGTTGCAGTCTTGGGTCTGAAGGCAGACTAGAGGCAGAGATGCTTCCTCTTCAGGAGACCTCAGTCCTTGCTCTTAAGGCCTTCAACTGATTGGATGAGGCCCACCTACATTATGAAAAGTAACCTGCTTTACTCACAGTCTACTGATTTAAATGTTAATCACATCTAAAAAATGCCTTCACAGCAACAGCTAGACTGGTGTTTAATCAAACAGCTGGCCCCCACAGCCTAGCCTAGTTGACACATAAAATTAATCATCACACCTTGCATCTAGAATCTAATTTTATTCTAGAAATAGTTTACTAAGAAGACATGTGTTGATCTTCTGCGTAAGTTCTGAAGCCAAGTTCATTATTTACTGTAAATTAATAAATTGGAATTATAGCTAGCAAAGTAACTACATAAACTAACTTTATGGATCTGCTAGAGGGAAAACAATAATGAAATCCTTCGTCATACTCTAAAAATTTGACTGCAAATAATCCTATTCAAATTAACTTTATATATACACCCGTATGATTCCCTAAGGATGCCATCCAACCCTATTTTCTAAAGAGCTCTAAAAATATTAGAGCCGATTTAGTCTAGATTGATTTAAATTCAATCTTGATTAAAAGCAAAGGTTCACCTCAAAGATCCTTCCAGTCCTATATTTTACCAACTGATTTTTTTAAATTTTGCTTTGGTGATTATACAATTGAGAGTTTGCTGTCAAAAATGTTATCTATTGATAAGTAGCAGCCTACCACTGTTGGTCAGTAACTTGAATCCAGTTCAACTTTCAGTCCTAAGTACGTCCAAAATCCAAAACTTCAGATACTAAGACAAGCCTTCATGGTAGGTAAAAAAAAAAAAAAGTACTTTCCCCCTTAAATTAGCAAAGAACAGTTACATAATTTTTTCCCAAACAATCTGGTTTTGGGGTGTTTTCATCACAAATGTATACTGCTGTGATTTTTAATTTCTTTTCTTAACCTGAATATTCTTTTTCTTGCCTTCAAATTCAAACTCTGTTTTGGAAGAATAATTTACTTTTATTGCATAAACACAGTATCTTCTCTGTATAAATCCACTAGGGCAGTCTGACACAGATACACCTTAGCCCCATATATTCAGTCTGATAATGAAGAACACCAAAAGTAAAGAATTGGTTGTAATGAATGAATCTGAAGGATAACTTTAGAGCCAAGCTCTGTTTTTTTATACTTATCTTTAACTCATTTATTGAAAAACAGTCACTGACTCTACCACAGTTACACCACTGAGGATAAAAGGTAAATGAGACGCCATCCCTCTGCTCAAAAAGCTTAGAGTTCATGGGGCCATTTCACATAGAAGTTGAAACTAACAGAAAAAACAGGGACATTAAAACAGTAAAACATTTTCAATTAAGAAACAGAAGCCCCTCAGATTCAGAAAATTAAGATGAAAACAGGAATAGTGCTACAAATATACTTTAATATCTCCTGTCCTAACATCTCTCCTTTGACCCCAAGTCTCTAGCTGCCACCCCATTTTTCTGGCCATTTCACAGGAAAACTTATTTTAACAATCATCCAAACGCACTGCCTCTACCCCCTAATTTCTTTTTTTAAATTAATTAATTAATTTATTTATTTATTTATTTTTGGCTGCGTTGGGTCTTTGTTGCTGCGCGCGGGCTTTCTCTAGTTGCGGCGAGCGGGGGCTACTCTTCGTTGCGGTGCGCGGGCTTCTCATGGCGGTGGCTTCTCTTGTTGCGCAGCAAGGGCTCTAGGCACGCAGGCTTCAGTAGCTGTGGCTCGCGGGCTCTAGAGCGCAGGCTCAGTAGTTGTGGCGCAGGGGCTTAGTTGCTCCGCAGCATGTGGGATCTTCCCAGACCAGGGCTCGAACCCGCGTCCCCTGCATTGGCAGGTGGATTCTTAACCACTGCACCACCAGGGAAGTCCCTACCACCTAATTTCTTGTTACTTCCTCGACCACCACCAAGTGGTTCTGCACCCCCAACATTCCACTGCTATCAGTCCTGTCAAGGTCACCAGTACCCTCCCTAATTCTTGGTACTCAAGTTACTCTAACAGAATTAATTACTCTCTCTTTGAAATGCTTTGTTGAACTGACAGTGAATTCTTTGGTGAAACCGGCCAGTGAAAACCCCTTGAAGCAGACTCCTTTGTCCTTTCAGCTACTTTCCAAGAAGCACTAGTTCACTTTTAATGTATTAGAGACCACAATTGGGGCAGTAGGAGAAATACATCAAATCATTCCCGTGAACACTGGTGATACTGCTGCTAACCCATTTCAATAAGAGGAGCCGCCGCAGTGAGAGGCCCGCGCACCGCGACGAAGAGTAGCCTCCCACTTGCTGCAACTAGAGAAAGCCCGTGCGCAACAACAAACACCTGGGCTTCCCTGGTGGCGCAGTGGGTGAGAGTCCGCCTGCCGATGCAGGGGACACGGGTTCGTTCTCCGGTCTGGGAAGATCCCACATGCCGCGGAGCAGCTGGGTCCGTGCGCCATGGCTGCTGAGCCTGCGCGTCCGGAGCCTGTGCTCCGCAACGGGAGAGGCCACAGCAGTGAGAAGCCCGCGTACCGCAAAAAAAAAAAAAAACAAACAAACAAACAAACAAACACCTAATGCAGCCAAGAATAAATAAATAAAATAAATAAAATTAAAAACTTGGGGCAAAAGTCATTCTACAAGTAGAATCGGTGGGTTTGTAGGAACTGTTTTGTCAAGGACAGGAAAGCAGTTTCAGAACAGAAACAAAGAATAAGGGAAGGCTTCACATCACCCGGACCCGAAAACACACGGTTTCCAATGTGGGTTCTCACGGTTACATAAAAGCCAGACCTCACAATCCCAACCACAAACACAGGCCAGACAGTCTACATTCCTTGTCAGATCCCCATACGGTTCCTTAAACACTCATTTGGCAATAAGAAAACCATGGTCTCTTTTAAAATGTCAATTGATGTCATCTCACTAAAGTCCAGTCTCCTTACTCGGGCCTCGGTGCGCCAACACACTCGGGCTCCTACCCGCCTCTCCAAGATCACTTCTCGTTGCTCATCCATCCTCTTGCTCACTAAGCTGCAAACAGGCTGACCTTCCAGAACACACTAAACTTTAGTGTCTTCACCCTCTTCACCTGCTGCCACTCCTGGCTCACGCCTGATCATCCTTCAGCTTGCAAGTGACAGGTCAGTTTCTCACAGAGGTCCTCCTGTCCAGTACCCAGCTACAATCCTTACCACCACACACTGTTTCTTTCGTAGCACTTAGCACAGGCTGTAATTGTTTTTATTTGTTTCTTTTCCATGTCCTTCACTGAGGTCTGCATCCTGGCTCTGTCCAGTTTGACATTTTATCTCTGCCAAATTACTTATTCTCTCCTCAGTCTCATCTCAATATGTATCTCATTGGGTTGTTTTGAGAATAAAGTAGGTAATGTAAGTAAAAACACCTCGAATAGAAGCTGGCATATATATGAGGAGCTCGATAAATGTTAGCTGAATATGGAGCATAAATAAATCACGAAACAGTGAAACCTTAAGAGTAGGAGTTCCCCAAGGTTTAGTGTTAACAGTTGTATAAACAACCTGGAGAAAGAAGCACACCATGCATTTTTAGCCTGCTGTAGTGCTACAATTTTCTGGACAGTGAAATGCCAAGTTCATGGAAATAAATTGCTGGAAGAACTTTTGAGCGTGAATAAGCAGAAAAATGCAGGTAAATTACCATGTGGGCAAATTAACATAATGAGAAAACACTAAACCAGTGAATTTTAAAACTACATTTTCGGGCTTCCCTGGTGGCACAGTGGTTGAGAGTCCGCCTGCCGATGCAGGGGACACGGGTTCGTGCCCCAGTCCAGGAAGATCCCACATGCCGCAGAGCGGCTGGGCCCGTGAGCCATGGCCGCTGAGCCTGCGCATCTGGAGCCTGTGCTCCGCAACGGGAGAGGCCACAACAGTGAGAGGCCCGCAAACCGCAAAAGCAAAACAAAACAAAACTACATTTTCTTTCCCTACTCCTTCCAGAACTCTTTTCCTCTCACCTCCACCCCCATCCCCACCCCACCAAGGCCTGTCCAGGTTCTGATAGGGTCTGGCATGCATCAGCATCTCAATGTGAGGAGTGGAGGAAATTGTGTAATTTGGGGAGAAGTAGGATTTCCCAGGTGGTCTGATGCATCCCCCCCGCCTCTATCCCAGGATTTATATCTAACAAACTATACTGATCTAAACTAGATGTTTTGTGTGCTAGAAATTATCAAACAACCATGGAAAATGGTCAAGGAGACCTTCTCCTGAAGAATGGCACAATGCAACATCAAAGAAAAAAAAAATGAACGGCAGTAAACCAGTCAGTATAAACCAAGACACAGGAAGAACAGGAACCTTAAGAACAGGTTATGATGTCCATTGACAGAGGAATGGATAAAGAAGATGTGGTACATGTATACAATGGAATATTATGCAGCCATAAAAAAGAATGAAATAATGCCATTTGCAGCAGTATGGATGGACCTAGAGATGATCACACTAAGTGAAGTAAGTCAGAGATAGACCAGTATCATATGATATTGCTCATGTGTGGAATCTAAAAAAACGATACAAATGAACTTATTTACAAAACAGAGTCACAGATGTAGAAAACAAATTTATGGTTACCAGGGGGGAAAGTGGGGGAAGAGATAAATTGGGGAGATTGGGATTGACACATATGCACTATTATATATAAAACAGATAACGGATAAGGACCTACTGTATAGCACAGGGAACTCTAGTCAATATTCTATAATGGCCTATATGGGAGAAGAATCTAAAAAAAGAATGGATATATGTATAACTGATTCACTTTGCTGTACACCTGAAACTAACACAACACTGTAAATCAACTATACTTTAATAAAAATTAAAAAAACAAAAAAGGGCTTCCCTGGTGGTGCAGTAGTTGAGAGTCCGCCTGCCGATGCAGGGGACATGGGTTCGTGCCCCGGTCCGGGAAGATCCCACATGCTGCGGAGCGGCTGGGCCGTGAGCCATGGCCGCTGAGCCTGTGCGTCCGGAGCCGATGCTCCACAATGGGAGAGGCCCGCGTACCGCAAAAAAGAAAAAAAAGAAGAACAGGTTATGATCCAAAAGGTTATGCAAGTTGTATGTTATCTGGATGGTCAGGCCTCCATACCAGCCATCAAAAGCCTTTCTAACACTTAATGTACCTGAAACAATATTACAAAACTGTGAATTAACAATATTACAAGAATTAGCTACTCTGTGTCAGGGGAGCCTTTTTGAGTTCCGAACATCCAAACTCACCTCCCTTCCACCAGGGTAGACAAGAGGCTGCCTCATTCTCTTCCCCTACCTGCTGGGCTATGAGAGCAGACGTTCCGCCCGCCCCAAGTCTTCAGTGATGACTCCTGTATTAGTCGGTCTGGGAAAGTACCACAGACTTCGTGGCTTCTTCATCAGACAGCCATTTCCTCACAGTTCTGGAGGATACAAGTCTGAGATCAAGGTGTTGGCAGACTGGTTTCTTCTGAGGCCTCTCTCTTTGGCTTGTGGATGACCATCTCCTCCCCGTATCTTCACATAGTTTTCTCTCTGTACATCTTTAGAACCAAATTTCCTCTTCTTACAAGCACATCAGTCATACTGGATTAGGGTCCACCCTAATGACCTCATTTTAACTTAATTACCTCTTTAAAGGCCTTATCTCCAAATTCGGAAGTCCTGCAGGTTAAGACTTCAACCTATGAACTCGGGGGAAGACACAGTTCAGCCCAAAACACTCTCTGAAAGAAGCCTGCAGGTCGAGCCAGGTGAAGGCTGGGTCGGGGTGACAGGGCATCACTGGGCTGGTGGGGGGGGGGGGTCAGATGACAAGGGGCAAGAATAAACTGCAGGAAGGGAGTGTTGTGTTAAATGTTTACTCTATGACAGGAATTGTGCTAATTTTTTTCAAATGTTTATCTCATTTAAACCTTACAACAATCTGTAAGGAAGGTATAATGTTAAAAGTTGGGAAAACAGTCTCCCAAAAGTAAAATAACTTTCCTAATGTCATTAAGTCATAACCTGTGGTGCTAGGATCTACACATTAGGTCTGTCTGACTCCAAAACTCTTTCAAGGATTCCACCTGCCCTCCCAGGATGTGTGACATCTGGCGCCCCCGACTGCATATCCCTTCCAGGCTTCTTTGTCCTGGGCAGCTGTTCCTTTTCTGGTTGCTCCCACACAGTGGCCCCTCTGTGTTTAACACCTGGGCCGCTACCTGTTACGTGTGATGAGGGATGCTCTGGAGATCAAGGTTCAAGACGTCCTCTTTTTGTCACCCTTCCTCCACCAACCAACCTAAACATAACCTGGAAACAGGTCATTTTACAAACTTTGGGCACAAAAAAATTCAAATATTTGGTCATATTTCAGTGCTGAGTGCTTGGCTTTCCTGAGTTCTCAATTCAAGAGCTGAGGAAGGAAGAGCTCCAGGTTCCGAGGATAAGAGTGAGATGGTGACGCAGGGAAGAAGATGAGGAGGGGACGCTGGGACTCCTGACCCGCCTTCTCAGTTGCAGAGGGAAAGATCATTCCTGAGGTCAGTACAGCCCAGGTACACTCCCTTACGGGAAGATCCCTCACTGGTAGAAACTGGCAACGAAGAGTGAGGGAACATACATCTGTCCCGGAAAGGGAATTTGTTAATTCCTACCGTTATCAAAATTTTCCAAGTTAGAAGTACTTCTCTCTCTCTCTCTCCACATTTCTTTGGCAATTTGACCAAATCGTTGTTCTCAATACCTAAGAAGCTCTACTCTGCAGAAACATTTGGTGTCAACTCTGACTTTCCCAACTGAAGGCTGGGAACACACCGAACGTTTGTACTTAATCATTAGGGATGTGTGGGTCTTCTGATTCATCAGTTTTGAAAGGGGAATGAAGATTCTATCTCACTATTATGGCCCTGAAAAAACTCACGGCCACTTTCCTCTCGGCAAAGAGAAAGACAATTCCTGACTCGCTGAGTGTACTAAGCAGTACTGTTAAACAAGGGACTGATCTCAGGGCTGGTCCCTGGCTTAGTGTCCTGGCTTCAAAGCTTACTCAGTGGAATCCTATAATCCCTCTGTCTCAGTTAAAATAGAGGAGATTCCCAGTGCCAGCAAGTTGTACAGATTTCAAGGCAGGTGAGTTTATTTACCCTGTTAGACAGAATTGTACGGGTCCCCCGTCTTCCACACGTGGATACAGCTCAACTCAAGTTCCAGCAACGCCTGGGTCTTTTCAACGCCAGTCTCCTTCCTTGCCGATTCCACATGCCCTTCTTTGGCTTGGCCCTGAGAGGCATGACCGACTCCTCTGAATCAGGCAGGCTGGTGTGAACAATACACCTTCAGCAAAGTTCTCCCCGGTTCCCAAATAATGCTTGTCTACTATTGGGGGAAGGTCAAGCAGAGACTCTAAATCCTGAAAACATCCCCCTCATTAGTCAGAACCCAAATTTTAGAACTGGAAGGGCCTTAATGATTATTTTGCTCAGTGTAACTACTCACCTTTCTTATATATGTATGTATTTATTTATTCATAGTAAGCAAAATTCCCACTTGTATTTTGGTTATTTCAGCATTTAAAAATACACATATAAGATCAGATGGAAACACTTTTTGTAGTGTATTTTTTAATGTCATTAGATCGATCCCTTATTACCTGGTGTACTCAGAATTATCACAGAGGACAATACTGAGAGAATTTTTTTTTTCACTACTGAACATTAGCTTTCTGATTTATTAAGTAGAAAAATCAGTGCTTCTTGTGTGCTTCTCCATGGAAACAGATAACCTTCTAAAACTATCTCCCGGGGTTCGCAGCTCCATGTTGAGTACCAAATGACCAGGGCACTTATAACAGAGCGCATGTAACATATTTAAAAATTAAACCGATATTTCTAGGTTCATGTAAATTATCTGACACTTCTATAGTACTCCAGAGAAAGAAACGAACGGTACAAAGCTGTAATGCCAACCTTTGTGTTTATGATGCTCATCAGAAGAGAATTTACAGTGGCACACCTGAAGGGATGACTGAAAGGATTTAAAACAACATGAGCACCAGCAGTAATTACCGCAGTGGAGCACTGAGTCGCAGTATCTATGAAAACATGCAAAGGTATTAAATTGTTCACTGACTCACCCTTCTGGGCTGGGTGTTGAAGATACTGAGTCGCAGTATCTATGAAAACATGCAAAGGTATTAAATTGTTCACTGACTCACCCTTCTGGGCTGGGTGTTGAAGGATGAGTCAGTATTTTCTTTTATAACTTCACTGTCATATATTCATGTCGTAAACTTCTCACACACACCATCTTTCTTTGATCTCAGCGTGAATTACAGTGTGCCTTGTTCCTCTTACTTGCAGCAAATCACACCCTTACTCTACACTGCATTTACCAACGGCACTGGCCCAGCCCGCCGGACAGTAATTGCAGTGACAAGTACCCATATTCAGTTGCAGCGAAAGCAAAGTTGACATAGTTGTAAACTGGCGGGTCACAGATGAAAGACGGGTCCTACGACTGCTTAAGGCACAGTATAAGAGCACAGTAGTATACAAGTACCACCTAATTATAACTAGATGTATTCATTCATGTAAACAGGAAGTTCCACACCATTGTGTACAGAACTAAGACAGTCATCAATACTTGGACTGAGTCCCTTTCTCTGCTCAATGTGTGAGTTGCATCTCATGTTTCCTACTTGTATCTCTCCACCAATTAATGTGCTGATTTTTGCTTTCTGTTCCTGAAACCATTGTCACTTACTCTAGATCGGCAGGCAAAACAAATACCCTGACATTCACTCATGAATCGTGTTCACTCCCTGTGCTGTGTATAAGGACCTAGCTCATACTAACACCGTGGGATACTGACGCACCCACAGACACGGGTATGTTTCCTCGACTTCTCCCCACCAGCTCATGCCACCAGCTCATGTTTACCCAGTATATGTACCATTTAAACTCATAACATGTTGCTCTTTAAAAAGATAAAATTTCTACCAGTTATCATTAGTGCTCTGGTTACCCAAGAATTGTTGAATTTTAGACTACGTACAGTAGGCCAGCAGCTCTCAACATTTCTGCCTTGGCCGTATCTGATGGCCGGTGTTCTTATGAGGGACACAGTCCCTAGGAATGAAGAAAGCTACTGCATGGGCAAAATGGAGTTGCTCACAATTCCCTGACCACCAGCTTTCCTGCTGCACTGTGAAAGGGCAAGGTAGTTAAAAACTACTCCGGTGACATTGAATATGGACCTCACAGACACTTCCAGAGACCTTCAAGTTTAGATATGTTTACAAGGGTATATACAGGCTTCTCTGGAATCACAGTTCCATCAAAATCACCTGCTCCAAGAAAACAGCATGGCAGGCCTCAAAAATTAAACACAAAATTACCATATAATCCAACAATTCCACTCCTGGGTATAGACCCAAAGAACTGAAATCAGAGACTTGAACATGTATTTGCAGACGAATGTTCACAGCAGCACTATACACAATAGCCAAAAGGTGGAAACAACCAAAATGTTCACCAACAAATGAAGAGATAAACAAAATGTGGTATATAATACAATGGAATATTATAGGTCATTAGGAATGAAATTCTGACACATGCTACAACATGGATAAACCTTAAAGACATATGCTTAAGTGAAATAAACAGACACAAAAAGACAAATACATGGTTCCACATATACAAGGTACCTAGAATAGTCAAAACCATAGAAACAGAAAGTAGAATGGTGGGTGCCAGGGGATGGGGGAAAAGGAGAATGGGGAATTATTGCTTAATGGATGCAGAGTGTCATCTGGGGAAGATTAAAAATGGCTGGAGATGGATGGTGGTGATGGTTGCACAGCAGTGGGAATGTACTCAATGCCACTGAACTGCACACTTAAAATGCAGTCAAAGTGGTAAATGGGTACAATGGCAAAATTTTATGCTACGTATATCTTATCACAAGAAAAACATTTAAAAATCACCTGCTCCTGAGACTATTCCCAAACCACAAATTAAACTAATATTCACCTGTAGCTAAAGTTTTCTTTCTCATCTCTGGTTATTTCTACAAGGAAGGATTTTTGTTGTTTGATCTTTTCAAGAAAGTAAGCTCAGAACTGGTAAGTAAAGAAAAACAAAGCTTTGTTAAGACGCAGATGTCTAGCTAGGCATTTCCACTGAAGTGGTTCATTCATGAGTCTTCCCAGATTCTCAGTGTCTGAGATTCAGAAGAACACCCAGGCAAAATTACAAATTCCACACCTCCTTGGCCTTTTTCAGTGAATGAATGCAAAATCCAAAGGCTTCAAGGGTCTTGGGTATTTTTGGATACTAACTGCAAACATGTATCCATCTCAGATTGACAGCTTCAAATTCAAGTTAAATTATGTACAGCAGACTCTATTTAAGAAGGCTGGGGCGAGGAAGGGGGAGTTGAATATTTTAGAAAGTCTTTTATTTTTTAATCTAAAATGGGTAAAAATTTTAGCATAATCAGGGGAGATTTTAGTTAGCTGAAAACTTTAAAAATGGAATGTAGCATCTTTGGGCAATGCTGGCTAAGTCTGAGTGCTTCCTGCAAATGCATTTCACTCATTTTTTTAGTGATTATTTTACATTTATATATTAGGGCAAATATTTTGCATACTCTAAATTGTTCTTAATCTTTTAACTTTTCAAATGGGTTATAAAATTAATGTTGTCATCTAAATCCTTATTATAGATGATTACATTTCAATATTCAGAAAGAAAAAAAGAGGCATTTGATTATTATATTTGTGTATTAGTTCACTAGGGCTGCCATAACAAAGTACCACAGACTGGGTACCTTAAACAACAGAAATTTATCTTCTCCCAATTCTGGAGGCCAGAAATCTAAGATCAAGATTTAGCAGGTTTGGTTTCTTCTGAGGCCTCTCTCCCTGGCTGACTTCTCCTTGTGTCTTCACATGGTCTTCCCTCTATATGTGTGTGTCCAAATTTCCTCCCATCATATGGTATTAGGACTCATTCTAATGACCTAATTTTAATTTAATTACCTCTTTAAAGGCTCTATCTCCAAATACAGTCATGTTCTGAGGTACTGGGGGTTAGGACTTCAATATATGAAATGGGGGGGGAAGGGTACAAGTTGGCCCATAATAATTTGAAACTATAAAAATATTACAAACTCGTTTATGAACATCTGAGTGATCAAATAATAAAAAGCTAAGCAGGTAATTCTCTCATAAAGGATTCATGTTCTTTGAAGCTTGAAATGTCTACTGCGATCACAAAAGGCTCAATTAAACAAGTTCAGTGGGCATCCATTCACTGAAGAAAAGTATGTCTTGAATGCTACTCTGTGTCAGGCATCAGGGCTACAACTGTAACCAGACGTGGTTACTGCTCTCATGAAATTTTCTATAGGTAATCTTCAGATAATAAGAAAGTTAAGCTTGTCTAATAGAATAAGGTCTTTTTAATTTGCATTGAAGGAATCCAGATAGCCCAGCGACTCACACCACTGGTATATGTGTTTCATTTTGGTAAAACTTTAAAAATTAAATTCGGGGGTCTTCAGAGCATAGTCAGTAATAAATTAAAACAAGAGTTCAATCTCACGTTGTTAAATTCTCGGTCCTTATTTTACTTAACATATGAGCGTATCTGTCAACATCGATTGCTCCCTCCTCCTTGACACCTTCTCCTCCCTGGGCTTCAGGACCCCACATCCTCTTAGTTTTCCTCCACTTCACTAGTCGTCCCTTCTCAGGCTTCCTCGCTGGTTCCTACTCATCTCGACTCTCAGTGCTGGTCATCTTTGGTCCTCGTCTCTGCTCAGTTTACGTTCACTCTCTTGTTGGGAGAAATGTATCCGATGTTAAGTCTTTACATCGGTTTAAACGCTGAGGACTCCCGAATTCACTCCTCCCGTCCAGACTCTCTTCCCAATGCCAAACTCATCTACCCAACTGCTCACTCAGCATCTCTGTTTCCATGTCCACATACCGCTGCTGACCTAACGTCACCCCATCCCCACCCAGCTCCGCTCTGCCTACATCTTGTGCATCTCAGCTCATCTCCATTCGTCCAGCTGTTCAGGCCAAAACGTTGGAATCGATTGGCTCCTTCCTTTCTTTCACAACTCCCAAATGTCTGTCGGGAAATCCTGTTGTCTCTAAAAATAAATGCAGAGGCTGGCAACCTCTCTCCCTTCCCACTGTCCCCACCGTGGTCTGACAGATCATCATCTCTCACCTGGATTGATGAAGCAGACAGCGCAGAGTACGCAGCAGCCAGGATGAGCTTTTTAAACATATGTCATAGCACGTCACTGTGCTACGCAGCACTCTGCCGTGGATCCCCGTTTCACCCCAAGTAAAGCCAAAATCCTCACAATGGCCTAGGAGGCCCCATAATCTGTACCTTTTCTGCACCTCTCTGACCTTGTCACCTACGTCCCTTCCCCCTGCTCACACCCCTCCAGCCAAAATGACTGTGTTCCTCCTCTAACCCGCTCACACACTCCTGCCTCAGGGCCTCCACACTGACGGTTCCCTCCGCCTGAGATGCATTTCTTCCCAGTGCAAGCATGGTTCAATCCCTCAGCATCTTTGAGTCACTGCTTAAATTCCTTGACCATCCCACCACACACACACACGCATGGATAAAAAGATGTGGTCTATATATACAATGGAATATAGCTTGGCCATAAAAAAGAATGAAATCTTGCCATTTGCAGCAACATGGATGGACCTAGAGTGCATTATGCTAAGTGAAATAAATCAGACAGAGAAAGACAAATACTATGTGATTTCACTTATATGTAGTATCTAAAAAACAAAACAAATGAACAACACAACTAAACGGTCCTAGATACAGAGAACAAACAGGTGTTTGCCAGAGGGGAGGTTGGTGGGGGGAGGAGAGAAATAGGTGGGGGAGATTAAGAGGTACAAACTTCCAGATGCAAAATAAATGAGTCACAAGTATGCAAAGTACAGTGTGGGGAATATAGTCAGTAATTATGTAATATCTTTGAATGGTGACAGATGACAACTAGACTTATTATGGTGATCTAAAACCTAAAAAAGGAAAACTTCCACTGGCATTCCCAATCATTTTTGCTCTGCTTTTTTGCTTTGTTGTCATGATACTTAGGAGCCTCTAACACATTATATAAGCTACTGTGTCTCTTGTTCTTCCTATCCTCCAACTAGAATGTAAACTCTAAGAGCCGTTAACAAATATATATATTTGTTTGTTTTGTTTTGTTTTGTTTTTGCGGTACGTGGGCCTCTCACTGTTGTGGTCTCTCCCGTTGCGGAGCACAGGCTCCGGACGCGCAGGCCCAGCGGCCATGGCTCACGGGCCCAGCCGCTCCGCGGCATGTGGGATCTTCCGGGACTGGGGCACAAACCCGTGTCCCCTGCATCGGCAGGCGGACTCTCCACCACTGCGCCACCAGGGAAGCAACAAATATTTTTGAATGAATGAACAAATTAGGGAGGTACTCAATAAATTATGGATGGTTTGAAATGCATTCTATTCTTGGATTTTAAAACTGCTTGCTAAAATGCAAGTTTATGGGGGCCTCCAAGTGAATCACTGCTCTCCACCCCCTCCAACCGACAGACAGCTCTCAGTTGTGCATATCTTAGTTTTTAGTATGTCCTAGTCCTGGAATAAGCTGCATCTCATTAAAAATATGCTACAATTAAAACCTTGATTAAGTCCAGCTGGTCTCTGCCCTATCATCCCTTCACATTAACGGACCTCCCTGGAGGTGTCCTGTATAATCACTAGTCATAGTTAAGCACATACATCCCTTACTGCCTTTCTTCCTACAACATGTCACATGGAGTTGGCCACCAAGTAAAAAACCTGATCACAAATTAGTCCCTGCAATTCAGAGCAGGCTTGGGACTTACAGTCTGAGGCTCATAACACTGAAATCATTTTCCTCCGTCGGTAAATGGTACCAGGTGTCTCTCATTAGGGCTCAGCATCAGCTGTTCTGAAGCAGGCTGTCTTTCCCACTATCATATTCCCAATGTGAATTATACGGACATTACAGAGACTGTACTTGAAGTTGCACCATCTCTCACATCCCTACCAATTTGGCGAAAAGCCACACTTCAGATTCAGCCACCTACTACCTCTCCTGAGATGACCTTTGGGCCCCCAAAACCATCAGGGACACAATCTGGTCTGGGTTTTCAGTCACCTCATTCTAAACATACGCATTCAAATACAGTGAAAATCCATTTTTTACATAATGCAATAGGAACAGAGTCAGAAATTTAATTTTATCTGTAAATATAAGAAAATAGATAAGCATTACAAAAGCATTCTGGTCTGCCAAATTTCACCGAGTTATAATCAAATAAATCTATAAAGTTCTTGTAAATACGTGAACTGCTTTTTACAAGGACTGTATCTATTATAAGATGACCATGAAGATAAACAAATTACCTTGAAACTATTGTACTCTTTGGATATTTGGTTTTAAAGGATGTAGAGAAAAAGGGTTTTTGATTATTGCTTGGTGTTTATTTTACTGACGAACTAATCTGGACCATGCTGTTCCTTTAGGGTGGTGATGCTAGTGAATAAATCCAGAGGTCAAAATACTTTAAGTATAGCAGGAAAGCTTAATTGACACTCTACATGAGGAGAAATTTCAGGATACCATGGAGAAATACTGGCAAAGAAATAAAGCTCAGTCATCTGTAAAAGCACTTCTCTTTCATTTGCATTTAAAAATGTAATCAACAACATATCTAAAATGAACTACCATCAAGTATGCATTTTAGAGTGCAGAGAAGCGCTAAGATGATAAATGCAGATATTTTTGCTCCAGTGCCTCCCAAATAAAAATGGATTTTTAACATTTCTGGCACAAACATTTATAATTGAATTTAAAAGTCACAGATGAAAAGTCAAATTAGGAAAAATGCTACACAAACGTTTCAAATGTGATTTAATTTTGAAAGGAAAAATTTCAGGCAATCATAGCCGGTTACTTCATTGCTAACATATGCTTCTTAAGAAATCAGGTCACCTACCTCCTCCCAGCTGCCCTCACCCCACCCCCTGCCCTGCAAATTCCACCCTTTTCCAT
This sequence comes from Mesoplodon mirus, assembly GCF_964341445.2. Classification (NCBI taxonomy): domain Eukaryota; kingdom Metazoa; phylum Chordata; class Mammalia; order Artiodactyla; family Ziphiidae; genus Mesoplodon; species Mesoplodon mirus. The sequence continues at coordinate 23,686,671 of NC_138996.1, read as the reverse complement.
TCTCAGCATTTTTGACTGAGATAACAATTAAGATAACATAAAATTACCCTTAAAAAGAATTAGAGAAAAATATTTCAACAATGTTTAATGGACTATTAAAGAAATTAATTCGATTATGTTATGCTTTTTATTATTAATTCTCTGTTCTATATCTACATGGTAATATAAAATCGTAGGCTTCCACATACTTTTAAGACTCTTTCTAAACGATCTTTGTAAAATTGTTTGCCCAACGGAGAACATTAAGAATCTATGGCAAATCTATCATTTTGCAAGTAAGATGAGGTAGTATTTCTCCAGTCATGACAATGTTGGAGTCTCAGGGGACCCACGAACTCACCACTTCCTAGAGGAAAGAAGGCTGAGCGATGTGATACAACAGTCAAAATGCATGAAATCAGCAGTATAAATTACAACATGTAAGTCCTGGTTCCATTTTTCTGAGAAGAAAACCCACAAAGTTTCCATCAAGATGAAAAAGAAAAACAAATGAAGCAAACAAAGATCACTGAGAATCTTCTCACTGAAGAATCTCTTCATCTACACTAATCTCTGGAATATTCCTCTTCTTGGTTTGTTTGGTTTTTCTCCCCCGGCACTTCTTCCTACCATGGAGGCCAAAGGGATCAAACACCTGCTCTTGCTAAATAAGCCCTGTTGCCTGGGATGTGGGCACAACAACAGCTCGGCCAGCCGATGCTCCCAGAACCATCTTTATGGAGTCACAAGGCGCAGGGATGGCTCCAGTGCTTGGGATGGCTGGCCACTAGGGCAGCAGCTCCTTCCAAGGGTATGACGTCACCTCCGCTTCACCCACCATCTCTTGGTTTCTGCTCATTTTCTAAGCTAGGTTCTCCAGTCTTCCTGTGGATTCAATGAGTTGTGTTCAGGAAGTTCTCACATTTACTCACCAAGTCACAGGCCCTAAGCTGAGAGCAGAGTAAAAGTGGCCCAAGCATTAGGTAAGAAATGAGGCAACTGAAACAACCACGGAGTACACAGCTGAGGCAAAAACTGCTGGTCATAATCTCGCTCTGAGCTATTTGTCTGTGGCAGATGGATGACATGATTCGACAGGCATTACCAGTGAAGTGCTCTCCGTCAGCCCTTCTAACCTGCTGTATTGCTCATTCTGATTTAACACTGGCACAGCAACCAACTCACAGGCTCCCAGCAGTGGGGTGTTGCGTTTTCCACTTCTCCTTCCTGCCCCTGTGCCACGGGAGCCGCATTTTGAAAGTTACCAACCCTTCTCCTCATGCGCAAGCTGGAGGGAAGGCTTCAGTTTTGTTCTGTTTTGTTTTTCCAGAGGCAATTTTCCCCCTTAGCTGTGAGGAAAAGATGTCTATTCAGTTCTCCTCTAAATCATCTCTGTGGGGAACAAGTGCCCAGCACATAACAAAGGTTCAATAAACGCTTTTGAATGGACCCTGCTCAGACCCCTCGGAAGCTGGCCTCTTCCTAACCTTGCGGAAATGCACCTTCTCTAGAGACAATTATCTTGACTTAAGAAACCATCCCTTCAGCTTCTGCTTAACTACTGGAAACACTTGAGCAAGTATTTAATTTGATGGCGTGGACACGGCATTCTCAGTAAGCATTTGAAAGTAAACTTTTTTTCTCCACAACAAACTTTAAATTGAGTTTTGACTTCTAGACCCTCTTCTCTAACCTATTTACGTTATACAATTGTTTCATAAAAATCAGACATTAATTCATTCGACTTTTAGTGAGCAACTCTGCATGCTAAGTACCATGGTAACTGCGTTACCTATGTCATCTCTAATAGGATTTAATAGCAAACAGTAATGCTGCATTGTCCAATATATAAATTAAAAAGAGTTTTCTAACACACTAAATGGAACCAAGAAAGCATTAAGCAGAGTCTTTTTTTCTCCTTTCCCACTGACCATTTATATTAAAGTCAAATGGTACATAGGTCAAGAATGTGGAGTATATCACATTTTATACATTTGAATTTTAGATTTGAAGAAATGTTGAGTTCTTATCCCTCTATTTAGACAATTAAAAATCTTGAAAGTATTTGATAATATCAAGAAAAGTTTAAGAACTAATATAGTTTAAATCAACTGTCAACATGAAATAATTTCTAAGTATTTAGGCATTAAACATTTAGCATGTGTACATCTTCTATGGATGTGCTTTCTGTGTCATTTAAAACTATTTTAATAATTATAGACTTGTAACACTTGTATTCTCAAGATCATTTGTCAGTAGTTTTTTCTAAAAAAGTTTTAATGTCCTGCATAATTTTAAAAAATGATAGTTTACCAATAACAAAAACACAGTTCTTTCTCTGTGGGGCTCAAATTCATTTCATGATGGAAAACAACTTAGAGCCCCATTCAGTCTCCATCTTTGAACGTGCAATGGCCTTGAATTAATGGTAGATCATAACAGAATCCACGTATGAGGTTTTATATGTTTTATCCTTAAAGATGTCCTTAAAAGAAGGAAGACGTAATTTTCTATCTCCTAAACTGATGCCTAAGTATGTAGACTAATTTTTAATTCTTGAACATCTTCAATAATCACTGTGGAATATAAAAGGTTGCAGTCATTTCTGAGAGGTGTTTATTAATAATAAAGACTGCAAAACCATGAGTAAAACCCCAGTATTCTAATGGTCTAACTTCTAACATACTCCAGGGTCAGCAGTCTACTGCCCAAGGGCCGTCTGGCCTGCTGACTATTTTTATAAATTAAGTTTTATTGGAACACAGTCACACCCATTTGTTAAATTATCTAAAGTTGCTTTTGTGCTACAACAGTAGTGTTGAGTGGTTGGAACTACCTGGCCCAAACTGTAAACCCTTTGAAAAGTCTGAAATCATTATATAAAGGCTGTTTCCCTTACTTTCAGAGCTGTGTTAACTCTTATTAAACAACAACAATAAAGTTTAATGAACTTGCTAAAGGAGTTCATTGGGCTAGAGAGATTCGGTGAGGGGTTTGCAAGGAAAGGGAGACATTTTAACATTTGTACCACAGAAGCTGAAGTCACATTGGCTAATTTGGAAAAAGGACATAGAACTGGTAGCAACTCTTGGACATTTCATGTCTGCATCTACAAACGCCAGAGAGAGTTGGCCTAAATGATCTTTAAGCTTTCAGCAATCTTCATGATTCTCTGAAATGACTTCAGTAAATCCATAAGCAAACTCAGAACCACATGAGCACACAACTTAATAATAAATGTTCCATGGCACCTGCCTAAGGTGAAGGCACGGAAGGAATACATTTTAGAAAAGTGGAAACCAAAATTATTAAACAAGGGTATGTGGAGCTTTCTGGTACTATTCTTGAAACTCTGCTGTAACTTTGAAATTATTATCAAATTAAAGGTATAAAAATAGTTAAAACAATTTTAAATGTTAGCACTTAAAAGGGAAAACTTCAGTTACCGTATTCAACAAAGTTAACACAATGACTGCCATAATGGATCTGGAGAACACATAAGCTGTGCTTAGTATGTTCCCTGAACCAAGCATGCCTGCAGATTACCCTCATTCCCTCTATTCTGCATCCTAATTACCCACCTTACAAATTTTACCCTTTGAATTTATCTTACTTTACGGAAAATGAGCTAACTAGTAATTAAAGGGATCAAAAGACAGATAAGACACAAAAGAAGCTGGAGTGGAGAGAGCAGTAGGAGCCAGAAGGAGGGACTAGAAGAGACCAGTTAATCAATTAACTAGATAAACATGTTCTGAAATGATCACAAACAGCAGCAGCTCTGTTTTATCTCTTCTTTGGCAGACGAGGAAGGAAACTAACCCCAAATACTTGACTCTCATACAATATATGTACATCCCATATATTTTTTATGTACACATATTCCAAAAAGAGATATGAGTTTATTTTTTCTAAAATACAAACACTAAGCAAACATTATGCTAATTGAAAAGTGCCTTGAGAGCCACACACATCCACGTCGTTAAATATAGAAACTAACTGTAATGAGAATCATTATCTCTGGTTTCCAAGGATACCAGGGTAAGCACTACTCCTAAATTGCAGTTAATTCAGCAAAGGGCACAAAGTAATTTATATTCAGGGTCATCTCTGCTGACAGCAGATACAGAAGGAAGGCCAGGGTAAACCGCCCTGTGTTTCCATTCTGTTTGTTACTCACTCTAACTCCCAACCTCCAACCCCCATCCTCTGGTCCCAACCCTGGCCAATGTTTTATGAGTAAAATTTGGAAAATCTGATGGTAAACAGCAACTTTCAAGAGAAACAGAATCCACAAAGGGCAGGGCCGTCAGAGATGCGAATAATGCTGGGGGGTAGGGAAGGTTGGCATTCCTCTTTGCTTTGTCTGTGAAAAGGAGAGAAGCCTGGTTTTGTGTGCCTGCCACACTGGTGGCCCTCTCTCCCAGTGCCTGTAAGGGAGCTCTACAGTTAATTTCAACTTCCCACCCAACCAAGGCTATCCAAGCTCTTAGAGCTTACCCCTCCTAAAATGTCACAGCGTCTAGAATCAAATTCATTTTCAATTTTCTCTGTCTTCTTGCCTCTAGGATCTAGACGTTTCATATGATTCCTTACAATTTGTTTCTATAGCTTTAATATAAAAACTACTTTCTGACAACTTCAGAGAGATTGTCTCTGACTCATTTTGTTGTTGTTGTTTATTCAAGGCTATTTATTGATTGCTTTCAACATGACAGGCATTGTACCCGGCGAGGGAGGCAGTGACGAGAAATGATACGAGACTTCACTTTTGACCTCCAGGGAAAGTATCAAAAACAGGCCATGTCACCTAGGCAGTTTAAAAAGAGGCATTCCCCTCTCAGTCAAATTTTCACTTACTAAAATAGTGATGTGGATTTCATGGATACTTTAGATTTACCTTAAACTTACCGAAGTTAAAATAAAAATATATAAATAATATAAATAATATCCAGATAAAACAGCGGTTTTCCATTTAGTTCCTCCCCCATCACCTGTCCACTCAATACAGTAAGACATACTATGTAGAACTCAGCTGGGGCAGAGGTCATTGTAAGGGAAGAAAAGCTCTCCCAGCCTTCATGTGTTTCTTCCTGATGGGCATGAGACTGCATCAGGCTAAGCTTCTTATCTTAATGTGATAATGTAGGTGAATAAATTGCCTGTTTTGATAACTGAGGCCTTCTGAGACTTTCCTCTTTTGCACCAGTTACAGTAATTGAAACTGCTCACTGCTTCTAAGAGAAGGAATGAAATGCAACAAACGTTTCTAATGGTTATGTAACATTTCAGTATACCTCAATAAGGCAAGTTGTTTTAATATTAACAGTTAATACAAAAAGTACATGTTTCTGAAAATTCTTTCCTATACATTTTTGATAATTTGAATGCTACATACTCAGTTGCACTGTCTTGATGATTTCGGTACCCAATCCTTTTTTTTTTTTTTTTAAAAGCTACTTTTGTACTGAAATAGTTTCTAAATTCAATAAACAATATAGTAATAATATCAAATTTTAAAACTATATGAAATGGGAAGTTAGTCTCAATTCTGTTAAAAGTTATGCCAGTAATTATTTTGGTGTATTATTCTGACACCTATTATTTCTCACAAGGGGCAACATTTTGAGGTAAGATGGCTTCAGAGAAGATTCCATGACTGAATCTTCCAGCTTGCAAAAACGCTTAAGTTGAGAAGGTTCAACTAAACAGGCCACCACTTAGCCTTTTTCCTGGCCTCACGGAAAGCTAGTGCTCCGGAGGGCGAAAACACAAAACACAAAAAGCGTTCACAAGTCACTGGCAGAAAGCTCATCCTCTGGTTTATCACCTTTTCTGATAACACAGATGAGCTTTCACAAAACCTCTAAGGTAGAAACCGGCTTACATTAAGGAACAGAATTGTATTCCCTAATCGTGCGTAATCAACTTTTTTTCTTCTCCTCTTCAGCGTTGCAAATACCCCATCCAACCGATTCTGGAGCCTAAAACTTGGACTGGAGCCACTTGGCTCTCTGGATGAAGAAACATCAGATGGTCGCCTCCTTTCTTCCTTCTATTATTCTAACATGTAAATTACGGTCTTGCGTACTGCATATATCTTCGAAAATACTTTATAGTAGCTGACCACCCACCCACCTCCACCTCTTCACTAGCAAGTGTCCAACTGGCAATGCTCAAAGATCATAAAGGCAGCAAAAACGCCCCTGTGGGCTGTCACAATTTTTTTTAAAGTGCATTAAGGACAACCAGAAACGGCCAGCTCTGACACGCGAGGCCACCGTCCCCCGCGCGGTTCTGGCGCAGCTCAGATCCTGGGCCCAGCTCGGAGCCCTCCAGCCTCCGGCGCAGCCTCCCCGGGCCTCACCCCTCGGCGGAGGCTGGGGCGGCGGACACCGCCGTTGTCCCGGGTGCCGTCCTGCCGAGGGCGGGGGTGGCTGGGCTGCGCGAGCGTCGGGGTGGAGGTGACACCGTAGCCGGAGAGTTGCGAGGGGAAGGCGACGGTAGCGCGAGCGGAAGGAGGCTGCCGCGAGGCTGTTTTCGGCCGCGGCGCCGGCCGAGAAGCAGCCAGTTGGCGGCGCCCGGGGAGCGACAGGCTCCGGGTTGGGGAGAGCGGGCGCGCGGCGCCGTGCGCTCGGCGTCCCCGCGTCCCGGGACTGTCTAGTGGGCGGCGGAGGGGGCGAGGGGCAAGCGCAGAGGCCGCTGAGTGGCCGGGCCGGCCCTCCGGGGGCGGTGGGAGGGCCGAGCGAGGGCGGGCGCGCACTCACCTATGCACAGCTGGATGGCGTAGGCGTAGTAGGACCAGCCGAGCAGGAGGCTGATGAACACCACGGGGATCCAGTACAGGACCCGCCGGCACCGCCGCCTGACGCTGCCCGGGCCCGAGGGCGCCATCTTCCAGCCGCATCCACCTGCCCAGCTCCGCCGCCGCCGCCGCCGCCGCCCGCGGGCCTGGCTGGCCGCTCCCGGCGTCCCCGGCGGGACGGGCCCGGGGGCGGCGGCCGGTTGCGCCGCGGCCACTGCCGCCGCCGTGGCGCTAACTCCCCATCCCGCAGCCCCGAGCCGGCGCCGCGGACTCCCGGCTCCTCCGTCCGGCGGAGGCGGTGGCTGCGAGAGGAGGGCGTGGAGGAGGCGGAGGCGGAGGCGGAGGCGGAGGAGGTCCGGGAGGAGGCGGCGGCGGGAGCCTCCGCCCCGCCTCCGCGCGTCCTGCCCGCGCCCCAGCCCCCCCGCGGCCGCCTGCCCGAGGTGGCCCGCTGCGCCCTCCGGCGGCCTCTCACGGCACTCCGGGCCGTCCCCGCTGCTCCCCGGGGCCTCGCGCCCTCGTGGCTGGGCACCTCAGGGGCGCCCGAAGCGGGGAGTGAAGGAGCCCGGCTTGGCCCCTGGGCTGGGGCGAACGCGCCGGGCAGGGGGCGAGGACCCTTGGCGGCGGACGCGGGCCGCGGAGACGCCCGCGGGGCAGGGCCGGGGAGGGGAGAGCCCCGGGAGTCGTGTGCACTGACCGGACCCCTCGCCGGCACCGCGCGGAGGGGGCGAGCCGCCACCCCTGGGGATGCGCCTCGACGACGTCCTTAGGCGCCGGGGCCAACGTCCCTGCCTCCTGCTAGGAAGGGAAGCCTCAACTTGCGGGTCCCGGTAAACAGGTGGGGGGCAGCGAGGGCGGGGCCGGTGCTCCAGACCCGGAGGCTGGCGCGAGCGGCCGGGGCGCCTCCTTTGCACGCGGCGTTTTGGGGGGACGCGGGAATGCACCACCAAGAGGGTCTGCGGGGCCGACGTCCGCCGTGGACTGTGCGTGAGGAGGAAGCACCTTGGGTTGTGAATCCAGAGACCACCGGAGTTAGAAACACAAATCATGTGCTCTGAGAATTTGAACTCTTTTAAGCTACTTAGGGATTGTAGGAGCAACCATCGCCACCGCCGCCTCCCGAAAGGCCGGGGCTTCTCTCGGTGTACGCTTTTTTCCCAGCCGGTTCTTCACTACAGTGTTTTCTTTTGTGGTGGCAATTCTCAACTTAGCATACAGCTGGTTCTAAAGTGGTTGCTAAAAACCCCGAAAGAATCCTGAAGGTAGTGAGACTGAAGGCCCGGCTTTATGGTTGGTGAAACGGAAAAGAAATGAATGCTTCTGAGATTGTTTTCTTTCTTCTTTCCTTTGATTATGAACGCACCTGACTCCGCACGGAAGCACCCCAGTAAATGGAGTGTCTCTGAATTATGTGCATAATCATTATATATAATGTGCACGATTTTAACAGTAATGGATATATGTGTGTACACAACACAGCAACCATATTGGATGAAATGACTTCGTATTCATCTATAGAATGAACAGATAAAATACTGATTTGCATAAAGAAATTTAAGCTCTTATGTCTTTGCAATTATCTTTCTGAGATCATTTCTATCCCAGTGAATCACTGTATATTGCTATAACGCCTTATACCCTTTATGGATATCCTATAGGGTAGGTTAATATAAGAATATAACTTCCTTGGAATCCACAACTTTTCCCATGGATATCAAATTTATGCTCCCAGTCCGAAGACTAAAAACAAGAAACAAAAGTTCGTACCAGGACTGAGATACCTCCACAAAAATGAGAAAATCAGTGTTGAAGGTCACTGAAGAATTCTAAGGAATGAAAAGTAAGGGATCAATTTTCCCATACTGGAAACAGTGGAAGAAAGCGCAAAGTGTGCCTCTTTAGATATTGGATGCTATAGCGCCCTGTGCTGCTTCTCTGCAAACAGTCTTACAGGGTCTTGAGATCAGAAATGGAGAACATTCGACAGTTTTCACATCTTTTACCCTTTTGGAAGAATATGCAGGTGTAACATCTTTGAAGGAGACTACATTTTTTTTTTAAGATGCTTTTTTAAAACATTTAATTTTTGGCTGCGTTGGGTCTTTGTTGCTGCACGTAGGCTTTTCTCTGGTTGCGGTGAGTGGGGGCTACTCTGTTGCGGTGCTCAGGCTTCTCATTGCGGTGGCTTCTCTTGTTGCGGAGCACGGGCTCTAGGCTCACGGACTTCAGTAGTTGTGGCATGGGGGCTCAGTAGTTGTGGCTTGCGGGCTCTAGAGCGCAGGCTCAGTAGCTCAGTAGTTGTGTCGCATGGGCTTAGTTGCTCCGCGGCATGTGGGATCTTCCCGGAACAGGGCTTGAACCCATGTCCCCTGCATTGGCAGGCGGATTCTTAACCACTGCGCCACCAGGGAAGCCCCGAGGCTACATGTTTATTACGTATCTAACATGTTATTGTTCATATTTATAATAAATATTTGTGGAATAATCGCGACCTATTTTGGGTCATTTTAAGAGTGCTACTATTACTGAGTTCTCCAAGGGTATCACTCTTACCTAAAAAAAAAAAAGTCTAGCTCAGGAATAATTGTCTCTAAAGCCACAGGATGATAGCTGTGCCTAGGCTCTAATTAGACAGGCATGAGCATGCATGCACAAATGTAAGCTCTTTGGAGAGTAGCCAGTCTCTAGATATTAGGCTCTGATGAGAGTGGAAAGGCAACTTTAATTTTTAGGACTAGAGAGCCTTTTGGGGGGGGTGGTATTTAGAGCTGTGCATCAACAAGAAAACAATTTGAAGGTCATCAACCGTTAAGAAGAAACTTCACTAGAAACTTACTCTTAAGAGAGGAACTTCACTGGATACTTAAAAGAGGAATACAGAAGGTTCAACTCACCAACTTTAGATACCCAGTAAGTCATATTATGAATTCCATGTAATAATTTTGATAAAACTGCTACAGCTATTTGTGAAAAAAACGAGTCAGCCACTGCAAAGGAGGGAGAGGGTAACACAAAGGCAAAAAAGAAGGGGATGGCCAGGCAAGCATCAGGGCAGGGGAGCGGCTGAGAAGAAGAGCGAGTCCCCCTGACCTGGCCCACCCAGTCCCTAAGAACCGTAGCTCCGCCCTTACCAGACCTCTGCCTCCATGCTCCACCCACTCAGCAGTTTTATGGAAGTCATTCACTTTTCAAAACCCCTGTCATCATACCCTGACCCCCACAGAGGAAACGATCTTTCTCTTCTCCAGTCAAGATCTACTTTGAAATAGTCCCCAGATTCTTCAGTCCCCAAACCTCAAATCTGTCTTGCCATCCCGGTTAATACTCCAAATCTTCCCCCTACTTCCAGATCCAGATTAAAAATGTTTACTTATTGCCTTTCACCGTATGAATCAAGAATAGCCTGAACCAAGCCCAGGGAGCCCCTGGACCCAGCCTGTCCCTGGGGAGCATGGACTTCCATTCATGCTGCCTATCGCAACCTTATCTCATCTTTTCAGCCACACCACCTTAGAGCGGCCTGAAAAAAATACCGATAGATCCTCTTTCATTGTTTTCTTAAACTAAGCTTATCACTCTCTTGGGGAAAAAAACAAAAATCCCTTTAGAAGTCAGAAATCCATGACATCAAGGACTCCAGTGTTTTGCATTTTCGTAATAGTGGCCAAGATATTCTCTGTGGGACCTTAATGGTATGCCCAATCCACGCATCGTTTCTGGACACAAGTAACATAAAAGCAGTCTTAGTGAAGTTGGTTTAGGGAATGTGGTTCAAAGTGCTGCTAAGATACACTTTGGTTCTCAGAGATTTATAGTTTGCAGTCAACCTGGTGTGGAATGGAATGGAATATAATGGAAGAGCATTTCAAAGTCCTAAGGAGTATCTGGTGGATTGGGTTAAAACGTTAGGAAAACAGTAAAGTGGGAAAAACTCTGGCAAACCTTGCCTTTCCAGCCCTGTGGGATCTCTATGATAGTGTTAATAGCATCTTGCCACTAGAGGGCAGGCGCACACCAAGCGGTGCAGCTCTCCTGACATCTTTCTGTAGAGATTTCGATAGAATCAGCCACTAGTTTAACCAAGCCAATTATAAATGATGAATTATAACTTCATGACTAATTATATATACTTATAACTAATTATAATTATGTTATATTTATACAATTTTATGCTATAATTTAGTGGCTAATGACTAATAAAAACCATATTCAGAAAATTGAAAAGAATGCAATTGCTCTGTTTCTGCTTCCACTTCTTTACAGTTTGCACGAAGGTTAATCTCTTTAGAAATAAAATTGGAACTTTTCATTTAAATGAGTGCTTTTGCCTACACCGACCCCCCCCCTTGCCCCTACATGGGGAGAAAGCAGAATCTATGAACCCAAAAGTTGAGCAGATATTTCCTCTCCATGGACTGGCATGATCTTTAAGTGGTGACACAATGGCAAAAGTTCAATTAGAGATGATGAGACGTGGCCACTGTGGAGTGGAGAGTTCAATGGCCAGCAGAGAGTGACCAAGGGCAGCAGAATCCTGCAGTGTGGTGGCAAGCGTCCAACAATGTCAAGGCCAGCAATGGCATCCTAGGAGACTGTTCTCAGTGGCAGGCCCTTGGCCAGGCATCAGCGTCCTCTATGTCAGCTCAAGCTTGATTCTCCAGGCTTCTGGTTGATTCTGTGGGGTGTATACATACTCGCAAAGACATTTTTTGTGTAAGTCCACTGGCAGTGACTTGTGTTTGCAACCAAGAACTTTGACTGGAACAGAATTTTAATTTCATTCAGCATCCCATTTCTTAAAGGGTCATGGAGACCGAGGCATTATGAGAAATAGGGATACAGGAATTTGGGGACAGGGGAGCCAACTTGGTGCCTTCAAATTGCACTCTCCAGACCTGCACTGCCCCGTAAGTACCACTAGCCACGTGTGGCTTTTCAAATTTAAATTAAAATTAATTAAAGTAAAATAAAATAATTCCATTTCCTTAATTGCAGCAGCCCATTTCAAGTGCTCAGAGCCACATGTGGCTAGTGGCTACTGTACTGGACAGTGAAAATCTAGAACATTTCCATCATCACAGAAGGTTCCATTGGATAGAGCTAACTAATCTTGTCTGAATATTCATGAGGCAAGCTCTATATTTATAATTGCAAGAAACAAAAAAATTGCCTTTAATTAGATCTCTACTGTTTTACAGAAACCAAAAAAAAAAAAAAAAAAGAGAGGTAATAGGAAGTTAAAGACACTTTTAGGTTAATAGTATTAGGAGATTTTTTCCTTTGAAGACAAGAATCTAAAGAGTCAGGAGCCATACTAAAGGGACAAGAGGTCACACTATAGATTCTTCAACCTGAGGTTTATATACAAATAATTACTTTCAAGGGATATGCAGGGAGAAACATATTACAATACTTCACTCAAATTCCTATCCATAAAGCTAAATCTTGGGTTTAGCTTTTCATCCGATAGTGCTTGATACAGCCTTATTCTGGGATAACTCCAGCCTTTGAGCACAGGATCATCTGTCTTCATCCAGTGGCCGTCAGGACACTTTCTGTTCTGTTGGTTGAGCAGATAATAACTGGGGGACCGGAAGAATAATCGGTTATATTCAGTTCTGTCTCTGTCAAGCTGTAGGCTAGATTAGTCATGCTGGATTTTCTGTATGGCAGATGTGGGAGGAGGTGGAATTAATATGTCCTGCCCAGTGGTTTGTAGAAACTCACACTGGCTCTGGTTCAAGACACTCTTTTGTCCTGCAAAAAAAAGAAAAAATATATACAATGTTTAATATTAATAAGTATTTCCAAGTGTTGTCAAAGACTTTAAATGTAACTTAGCGATCAAGCTCACATTGCAGTTTGTTACTGTAGAAGGGAAAAAAGAATCTTACCAGGGTTTTCTCAGGCCTTTAAAAAGAGCAGGGAAAATGGAGAATAAATATTTAATGATGACATTTAACAAAAAAGTATGTTGGCTTCAGATTTGTAGTAGAAAAAAATTTGATTATCAGGGATTCTTCCATCAGCTAGAATGTATTCAGTGTAAGTTATGTCTTATACCTCAGAGTCTTTGAGTCTACAATTATTTTCAAGTGATACTTGGACACTGTGGATTCTGAATTTCTTTGGACTGTTTCACTGGTTGCTAAAACCTTTCTCCATTTGCTTATATTTCAGTCTTTTTGATAATGGGTCATGCTATGAAATGCTAGATTGGCAGTGGAATATCAGTAACCTTTATATCTGGAATATGAGACAACATGTGTTTTTTTGTTTTTCAAAAACTCTATATAGTGGTTGAAGGTTCAAAATCCAAATGATTAGAGGTTTTGGATTTTATGCTTTAAACCAAATAATGGGTTTGGGTAATAAATTTTCATTCTTTTAAGCTTTCCCTTGAACTCCATAAAATAGTAACGATAATAGTTTTAATTCCCAAGAAGTGGAAAAGATTTGACAGCTTGGAATAGTTACCTTGTGAATTGTTGGAAAGTATGTTAATTTAATAATAATGCAGAAGTTATGCAGGTTTAAAATATTTTGAATGGATGTAAGAGGTAAATTGGACTTTATACACGATGTGATAATGAAACTTCTACAGTGGTAAAGATAGTTACCTACAGAAATTTATAACTACTCTTTAACCAGCAGGAATACGAATATACATACTTGAATGCAAATTCCAGTGACTTTAACGTTAAAAACATCAGTGTTCCATTATTTGTTAAATAGAGAGCACTGCAATGACTTATACTGCCTCCAACACTGGAATAAACTATCTAGTTTGGCTAAAAGTACTAATTAACTTTTTCTATAGAAAGGTCAGTTATAACTATAATCATTAGAAAACAGCTAAAGTTTCCAATATGTTTATAAAATTTAAAAATCATGGATCTGTTGAGCCTCCTTAAATATCACTAGGGGCTTTAAAAGATAAAGTCTTTAATAAATCCATTCATTCATCCATTGAACAAATTTTGTTGACTTCCTGTTAACATTTATGATAGGTGATGGTTGCATGGTGAGCAAAAACTCAACCAAATTAAACCCAACCCAATAAGGGGCTTGCCTTGGTGAAATTCATGGTCCAGCTAAAGGAAATGTCCACTTCTACATCTCTTCCTTGAATGAGAATAACTTTATCAGGAGGGTCACTGGTGTATCATTGAAAATGTCCTTCTGGTTTGTGTACATCTGCCTATACTAATATAAAACCTGGTATAAGATATGTATGAACAGATGCAAGAATCAGTTTGAATTGCCATGATCTAAAATGCAGGCAGTGTGTTTGTGTCTAAAAGTGTAAATGTCCATAACTAGTGTGATATCTGGACATCTTTATGTAAACAGTTTGATGCCAAAATGTATATTCCTCAAACATTGTTGATATACAGTTTTAGTATAAAGGTATAAATTGTATGTAAGAGCTTTGGAATCTTCTCATCAGAGCACCACGCAGCTATTTTAAATAATCCCCATGTGCTAGATATTTCTATTTGCTCTTCCAGATCCATTTTCTACCCTTCTTTGTGTTATGGGAGGCTCACCTTTTATTGGAAGACTCTTTCCACTCTGGATTCTGGTTGGTTCAATCAGTGGGAAGTGGACATGTGATCTAGAGAGTCAGAGAATAACATAGGGTTGTTTGTTTCACCTCCCTGAGCCTGATCACTGAAGATCACAGCTTCTGTGAGCTACAGATACTCTTTCCCTTTGCCTCTTCAAGCCAAAGCAGGGTGAGTACCTAACTCCCTAGGGTGTTCAACCATACTCTGTCTCCTTTAATTAAATTCTTCTCAATTAATTACCACTTTCGAGTGTGTCACCTCTTCCCTACCTCTTCCGTCAGTAATATAACCCCTCACAAGTCTATCTATAAATCTGAGCACAGTCTATTTTTTGCTACATAGGAAAAAAAATACATAAATGCCTACTGAATCCTTATTTATAAAGTCAGTATTATCTTAATTATCTCTTTTAAAATAAAAAAATCATAACAGAATTATACATTACAGAACAATTCATAAGAAAAATTTTGGAAACAGCTACATAACAGAAAATTTGAAAACAGAGAAAAATAAACCTCCCATGATTTCACCATCGTTGTTATTTTGGTATGTTTCTATCTGGTCTCTTTTTTGTGTATATTTTTTCAATGTACAATTTTCTGTCCTCTCTTATAAAGACTTCATCACAAACGTTTTTCATGTTACTATACAGGTTTTGGAATAATTTTAAATAGTTGTACAATATTCTATTCTGTAGAAGTACTGTAATTCATCAAACCATTCCTCTATTGCTGGATATTTAGTTGTGTTTTTTAATGTTTCATTGGTATAACATAATGTAAATAGCTTGGCTCACATAGCATTCCCTTATATTTTATTGTTTTCTTTGGATACAGTCCCAGAGATAAAATTAAACAGTTAAAGTTTGAAAAAGTTATGCAGCTGTAGTGATTTTTTAAAAACGTCTACAAATTCTTTGATACTCCTCATTTCAAGAAGTGGAGGTTAATTCTCCTCCCCTTGAGTGTGGACTGGACTTAGTGACTTATGTCTAATTAATAGAATAAAGCAGGATTGATGGTGGATGACTTCAAAAACTAGGTAAAGGAACTTCCTTGGTGGTGCAGTGGTTAAGAATTCACCTGCAAAGGCAGGGGACATGGGTTCGAGCCCTGGTCCAGGAAGATCCCACATGCCGCAGAGCAACTAAGCCCATGTGCCACAACTACTGAGCCTGGGCTCTAGAGCCAGCGAGCCACAACTATTGAGCCCACGTGCCACAACTACTGAAACCCGTGAGCCTAGAGCCCACGATCTGCAATGAGAAGCCACTGCAATGAGAAGCCCACGCACCGCAACGAAGAGTAGCCCCTGCTTGCTGCAACTAGAGAAAACCTGTGCACAGCAACGAAGACCCAGCGCAGCCAAAAATAAATTAAAAAAAAAAAACTAGGTAAAAAACACTGTGACTTTCTCCTCTCTCTTTCAGATCACTTGCTCTGCTATGTCATGAGCAACCCTATGGAAGGGCCCTGTAGCAAGGGACACAAGCCTCCAGTCAACAGCCATGAGAGTGAGTCTTCCTAGAGGTGAATAGTCTAGCTCTGGGCAAGTCTTCTGTGTCTCAGCACATATCCAACATAGAGAAGGTCTGATCTCAAAGACATCTGTTAGTGTGGCATTTGTCTAATGGAGAGAATCCCAATAAGATACATAGGAGAGCCACCAAGTTTTAAAGAGAATTATCTTCATAGAAATAGAGCTGGCTCGGACTACCAGGGACAGAGACAATACATAATAAAAAGAGGCCTTTGGGATTCCAGACTTCTATAAGTGGGAAGCTACTAAGGAAATCGCACAGCTGCAAACACGTGGTTCCCTTTATGGAAAAGGAAGGATGACTAAGGTGGCAGAACCAAGAGCCCAGAGAATAGATCTAAGAGCCATGGAGAATTATTCCCAGGCAGGAGTAATAGTAAATCTTTGTCAAGAACTTCCAGCACTTTAACATACTTCCAGAAATGCTATCAACCATTGACTCCTTCATTCCTCCAGTTTCCTGCCTTTTAAAGAAGAATGCCTATAATGGCTATGCTATCTCTGTTCCACCATTGTACAATATATTGTATATTGGTTTTGTGTGTGTGTGTGTGTGTGCGCGCGCGCGTGTGTGTGTGTGGCAGGGGGAGCAGGTAACTTGTCTTGTTCGTTCACACATTTTCAGGTTGAAAGGAACTGTACTCAGGGACCTGTACTTAAGGACTATACCCAAGGAGCTTCATCCATACCAGGAACTGATTTAGATTCTGGAGTTCAAGCTAATGCATTAGATCTTGTGGACCTTGGGAGTGGTGAGTATATTTTGCAGGTGGGAAAATGTAAATAATTTGTGGCCAGAGGATGGATTGTGGTGGTTTTAAATGTCTCCTCAAATTCTTTGATATTCCTCCCTTCAAGAGGCAGAATCCAATTCCTCTTCTTGTGAGTGTGGTTGGATTTAATGACTAATTTTTAATAAATAGAATATAGCAGAACTGAGAGAGGGAAACTTTAGAAACTAGGTCGTAAAATGCATTGTGCCTCTCTCCTCTATCTTGGATCATTTGTTCTGGGGGAAGTGAGCTGTTGTGTCATGAGCACCCCTGTGGGTTGGCCCAGGTGGCAAGGAACAGAGTCCTCCAACCAAGAGCCATGTGAGTAAGCTTGCTTGGAAGTCGATCCCTCAGTTCTGGCCATGTCTTCAGATGACTGCAGTCCTAGCTGTCAGCTTGATTGGTCATCATGAGGGACCCTGAGCCAGGATCACCCAGCTAAGCTGCTCCTGAATTCCTGACTCTCAGAAATTGTGTGAGATAATAAATGTTTTCTTAGACCACTTCATTTTGGGGTAATTTGTTATGCAGCCACAACTAATATAGTAGCAAAGAAAATGTTGCTTTGTAGCATTTGTCTAAATAAGTTCAAATATGAGGGATTTAGTGAGCATACCAATTCCTGATAATCATGGCAAATTATTGCCAGTTAAGCCGCATGGAACGAGTTGGTGAGAGACATGGGGAGAACAAAGAGGAAGAGAAAGGAGAGGGGAAAGAAGAGAGGAAAGAAGAAAGAAGGAATAAAAGAGAAAAAGTTAGT
The DNA here is from genome assembly GCF_964341445.2 of Mesoplodon mirus. Lineage (NCBI taxonomy): Eukaryota > Metazoa > Chordata > Mammalia > Artiodactyla > Ziphiidae > Mesoplodon > Mesoplodon mirus. The sequence goes on along the minus strand of NC_138996.1, from coordinate 23,669,244 downwards.
AAGAGAGGGACATGGGGAAGGTGACTGTTGTCCTAGTTTACCAGGATAGTCCAGTTTGTGGTGCTATCCTGGTGTAATTATGCAGGAACCCTCTTTAACTTTCAAAAGTGTCCTGGTTTGGATGATAAATTATATGACCCTAGATAGAGGCCAGTACCTCAGCCCTCCCTCCGCCCAGTTTTCTGTCTAATATTCCATCTATCCCCCATGCCTAGTTGACCACAACCTCTCTCCAATCTGCTCAGAAGCCTTCATCTCTCACCAAACCATAGCCTGTCACTAATACCTCTTCTAGGAATTAGAATTCACCTCTGTCCACTTCCCAGTGTTCTTGTATCACGGTAATGAATTCATCACAGCAGTTAAGAGATTGACTCAGGAATTAGGCAAACGTGGGTCTGACTCCTGGTTTGATACTTAATGGCTATTTGATGTTAAGGGAATTACTTAACTTCTTTAAGCCTCAGCTATAAACTGGGAAATATATTAGTATCTACTACCTCATAGGATTGTTGAGGATATTAATGAGACTATGTATAAGAAATGCTTAGCCTCGTGTCCAGCATATAAAGAGAAGCTATATGTATAGAGCATATGTATATACTGTACTAAGCATTTTATATGCATAATATACATGAGGAATATATGTTAACTACTGTCAGCATTTACTATCACAGAAGGAAAATTCATTTTATTGAGGCTGAAGCACTTTAGTTGTTGGGATGTGTGTTTTACTAGGAAACTCTCAAGTATGTGAGTGATTGTATTTATTAATTTTAATATTGGAAGGCAGAGACACAGTTTAGGAAATACGTTAAGGAGTAAAGGAATAGTCAGACAAAGACTATATTTACTTTTCAGGTTTGATATGCCTTACTTTGTTTATTTATTCATTCATTCATAGATTCACCCACTTATTCTTTCAACAGACTTGTATTGACCAGATCCCAGGTACTATGCTAAGCATAGGATTGAGCAAGGCTTTTCAACAAGAATAAAGCTTTATTCCCACTTCTTAAAGGAAAATATTACATTAAAAAAATTAAAAAGAAGTTTGTGTGGGAATATGAGTGACAAGGGATCTGCAGCCAAATTTAAATACATACATACATATATACATATACATATACATATACATATACATATACATACATACATATACATGTGTGTGTGTATATATATATATATTTTTTTTTTTCGGGTTGACCGGATTTTATTCTAAATTAGCTTTGAGCAATGGAAGCTATTTTCTGCTATAAAAAGCAATGTATTTTAGTTATGACTTCTCATTGTTGTTTTTTTGAAAACTAAGAGTCGGAAAATCCAAATTATGTGAATATATAATTTGGAGTGCTGAAATATCAGCAGAAGGAGCTGACAGAGGGAGAGAATTTTTTGTTTTAGCTGTAAGCATTCCTCTTTTCTGTTTTTAGAAACAAGAAAAACTAGTAGACAGAAGTAGTCCTAGGTACATGGACTATATATTTCACATGCACAGCATAAAATATTCATTAAAGTTAAGTAGGTGCCCAGAAACCAAGAGGATTTAAGAGATGAAGATGGTGGCAACAACTAAAGTAGGAACCATGTACAGGATAGGGTTAAAGTGCTTAGCCATATTTACCAAAAGAGATTTTAAAAAGATATTTTCTTTTCACTATTTTTCGTCCACTTTAATAATAAGTACTTTATATTTTTCAATAGTCCATGAATTTTTACCTTTGTGTTAATCTTCAAGGTCAAGTTTATGAACATGATTACAAATAAGCAACTTCTAAATGAATAGGAATATTATTTTAGGAATAATAAAATTGATTGTGTGTTTGCTAAAGTCAGTACTCTACAGGCAGTTTCCCCTTTAATTCTCACAACCACCCTAAGACTCAGCTGCTCTGTTACCTCATTTTACACACGAAGAAACTGAGGTGTGGAAAGTGTAGTAAGAACCTGGCTTAACTACAAAGGTAGGGAGTGACAGAGCCAGGATCTGAACTCGGGAAGGCTGACTCAAGAGCCCTTGCTTAACCATGCTGTGCTGAATGGATGGGCTAAATGCATTTCACCTGTTTATGCATATTTTCCGATATATCCTTTTTGATATAGTTATGTCATCTTGAATTCTGCTTTTAGTGTTTGCTTATCTTCTCAATTCTATGCAAAGACCATTTAACTTTATAATTATGCAAGTCCACATCTGTCTGAATGATACACTGACTCATTCATTTTTTTGAAAGGGTGAAACCAAATCGTTTTTTAAAAATACCATAGGAACCTCATTGAAAAATTTCATGAATCACCTTAATGAGAAAATGGTACCAGGATATCAAGTACAGAGAACCTGAGACAATTGCTTTTTGAAAAGTGCTAATCAACCACATATTCATCTTGAATGAAAATGCCTCTCTAGCAAGACACTGTGTGACAACAGTAATTACTGAAGTACCTGTTGTGAGAACCATTGCTGTCTTTTAAAGAATTGTTCCTTACCCTTTTCTTCTGTGTTTGAAGATGATGATTTGTCTACTTATTATTAAGGTGACCAGTATTCTTTCCAGCATTGGGTACATTAAAGCAGCAGCAGGTGACTGTTATTCGCTAGTTCTTACTTTTTTTTCCCCAGCTGCCATTCATTTCCTTCCTTTAATTTGCCCCAAGGTTAGGTTATCTTTTGGTTAGGTTATCTATTACAGTCATTTGCCCATAGCCCACAGCGCAAACCCACAGTTAGGGTATGTTCTGTGTGTCCTTCAAACCCCTGTTTTTATCAAAATACCTTCTGCCTCATGTGAAATTTAAACATGTTATACTATCTTGCTATGATTTATTCTTTATAAATTTACATTCTGCTGGAGTTATAGCTTAACTTTGTACATTTTTTAAATAAGTGAACCTACTTGGAATTTTGTTAAGTAGAGTCCCTAAGTCATATTGTTGATACTCAGGGGGTCAGTTCAGACAGTTCATCGTAAACTGCTCTCTAGACACCAAGTTCTCCTAGGCCTTAATGCTATGCTGTTGCCATATACCTCCCATATCATAAGCAGCACACTTACCATCTTAGCCTTCTTTCCTCTTCTGTTTTTTCTAACACAAAAACCATTTTCTCCATTATAGTTTTGAGAAAATCAATATCCACTTTCAAGTAGCATAAAATGTTACTCTTTTCTTCCTGTGTGTCTTACCATCCCATATCTCACCAAACCCACAGACACCCCTGCACACTGGCCCAAATGTTCACATTCCAGGGAGGGACCAGCTACATAATTTTTGAAGCCTCGTGCAAAATGAAAAGGCAGGGCTCTTTGTTCAACAAAGCAGGAAAAAGTGCTAAGGTATTACAATAGAAAACTTTTTCTTTCTTCCATAGTCTCTCTCTCTCAACATGTCATGATGTTTTTAATTTGCTAATTAATGTCATTTTAAGTAACTAAAACTTAAAAATTTTGTTATTAGCATGACTTTTACCATTCATCTTTATATTGTACAATGTCTGTTTAAAGTGCAAATATCAGAGCATTTACCTTCTATGTGAAATCACCAAAATTACATAATTCGTATTTAATGGCACAGCTTCTGAGAATGCTTCTGAAGCATCTTGAGTCAGACTCAGGAAGGCTGGGAGGAGGAGGAGGAAGAGAAGGTCCATCCAGCATGAAGCAAGCCAAGGGCATGCTCCTTCTGGTACGGGGATGCTTCCAAGGTGAGTGTGGACCCTCACAGGTGTCCTGGGTCCCCATCCTGTGACTCAGGATGCACATACACTTGCTCACACCAGCTGCTGGACTGATGCACTGTGCTTCAGCTGGGGGAGCACCCTGGGGAAGTTCAGGCAGACATTTCTTCTTCCTAAAGGCGTGATACCCCAACCCACAGTGAATAAGCAACCCCCAGGGTATCAAAACCTCGGAGTTAGAAAGCTCTAAGTACTCGGATTAGGAATGGGAGAAAGGCTCATCTCCACCAACCTGTGGCCTTTGGCTGGCTGCCAGCTGATGCACCGTGGCTGCACTGCCAGTCCAGAGCAGGATGGTCTCCACCATACTCTGCCCCAAGACTCTGACGGTGTGGGTGCCCTTCCCCATTCCTGCACCTAGACCCCTGCCAAGGGGCTGGAGTATGGAGGCAGTTACTGGGCAGGGGTGGGGAGGGTGAAGCTGGACAAAGCAGAGGGTAGCCAAGAACCCATCCCTGGGAGTGGGAAGGAGGCCTGGGTGTGAGCAGAGGCTCCAAGCCCCTGCACAAGCTCCATCGGCCCACTGACTTCAGTTACAAAACAAAAATTCAAAGATAACATTATTAAGAATTTCAAGATGGCAACTGCAAATTATACAAATTTACTTTATGTGAATTATCTCATCTCATCTCATCCCTGTAACATGGGGCAGATACAGTTTTTAGCCCCAATTTAGAGATAAGGAACCTGATACAGGGAAGGCAACTTGTCTAAAACCAGGAAATAAAAAGAATGGTCTACTATGATCAGAGTTTATTACGATAACATGGGATAATTTAATACTAGGAAGCCTGTAAAGCAGATATATTGCATGTGGAGATCAAATTGGAAAAATGTATAATCACGTCAGTCAAAGCTGAAAAGGCATTTGAGATGATTCAACACTCGTTCCTTTTTCCAGACTCTTTCAAATTCAGGAAATAAAGGATACTTTCTTAACAAGATAAAGTATTTGTCTCAACTCAACAGGAAAATATTATGCTTAATTTGAAACATTAGATATAATCCTATTGAAACAGGAAATCAAAAGATTCCTATCGCTATTAGTATTTTACACTGTTCTAAAAGCTATAATCAACACAAAAATACAGGAAATAGAAATAAGAGCAATAATATAGGAATGGCAAAGACAGTTACCGTCATCTGCATATAGTATGACTGGCCAACAGAAAACTTAAGAGACTCAAAAGAAAATAATGTCAGAACTACTAGGGGTTCAGTTTAGTTGCTGCATAAATCAAACTGCTTTTCTATATACCAACAGTAATCAGATAGAGAATCTAATGGGAAAAAATCCTACTCTTAAAAGCAATAGTAAGTATGTAGGATCTAGAAAAGACCTTATGAGAAGTATGACCTAGATAGTGAAAGCCATAGATCTTGAGAATAAATAATTGGAATAACTGTTCCTGGATGGGATGAAAATATTATAAAGATGTTGTAATGGTTAATTTTTTTTTTGGTGTCATCTTGCCTGGGTCATGGAGTACCCAGATATTTGGTCAAACATTATTCTGGGTGTTTCTGTGAGGGTGTTTTTGGATGAGATTAACACTGAAATCAAGACTGAATAAAACAGATTAGCTCTCTAAGGTGGTGGGCCTCATCCAATCAGTTGAAGACCTGAATAAAACAAAAGGGCTAACTCTCCCCCAAGTAAGAATTCCTGCTGCCTGACTACCTTTGAACCGAAACACTGGCTCTTGAGCCTGCCAGCCTTCAGACTGGAACTAAACCAACGGCTCTCTTGGTTCTCAGGACTTCAGATGCAGGTTGGAACTATACCATTGGCTCTCTTGGATTTCCAGCTTGCTGACTCACCCTGCAGATCTTGGGACTTGTCAGGCTCCATAATCTTGTGAGCCAATTCCTTATAATAATAAATCTGTTTCTCTGTATATCTACATCCTATTGGTTCTGTTTCTGTGGAGAACCCTAATACAGGTGTCAGTTCTTTCCAAATTTATCATTTCAAAGTGATCCCAATAAAAACACTATTTGGAGGAGATATGATTCTAAACATATCTATATATGTTTATATATGTTCTAAAGTTAATCTGAAAGGATAAACAAGTAAGAATAGTTAAGAAATTTTTTGAAGAGAAGAGAAATCTGTGTGTGGCTATTGAGTGGGGGAGATAGACTAGTTTTAGGAACTATGAAAACACTGTAAATAATTAAAACAATGTGGTTACAAGGATAGCCAGGCTTTTAACACAGATTCAGGTATGTAAAAATACTTTAAAATAATTTGCATTATATTAGATGGCAAAAAGGAAGAATTATTCTGTAAATAGTGCTGGATAAATTGGCAGGGAAATCTAGAGTTAGGGCCTCACTTTTTTAAAACCATGTAACAAAATTAATGCCAAATGGATTTTTTTTTTAGTTAAATACAAAGAAAATATAAGCCATAAAAATATATGACAGAATATTTATCAAATTGGGAGCTTAGGGCTTCCCTGGTGGCGCAGTGGTTGAGAGTCCGCCTGCCGATGCAGGGGACATGGGTTCGTGCCCCGGTCTGGGAAGATCCCACATGCCACGGAGCGGCTGGGCCCGTGAGCCATGGCTGCTGGGCCTGCACGTCTGGAGTCTGTGCTCCGCAACGGGAGAGGCCACAACAATGAGAGGCCCACGTACCACCAAAAAAAAAAAAAAATTGGGAGCTTAACATTTCTAAGCTTAAAAGCAATGGAGGAAAGGGCAAATAAGATCATATTCAAATACCTAAAAATTTATATATGTATATATTATATACTAGTCAATTCTCCATTATTCTAATAATTCTTTATATTACACTTCACTGTTTAAATCATGTGTTACTTTGTCTTCTGACTGGATTCCAACTAATACAACTGGTAATTCTCGTTGCCTTGACATGTGTTCTGTCTGATATTAATATAACCACTGCAGTTTCTTATTGTTAGTGTTTGCATTGTATTATCTATCACTTTACATGTAGCCTATCCATGTCTTTATATCTAAAGTATCTAGGTAGCAAATGATCTTCATAAAATAATTGAGCTATTAATTGGAATATTTAATGAACTTACATTTAATGTAATTATTAATTGGTTGAATTTATACAATTATTTTGCTATTTTTAAATTTATCATCCTAGTTTTGTTTCCCCCTTTCCTGCCTTACTTTGGGTTAGTCAGTATCTTTTTATTACTGCATTTTAATTCATCTATGTTTCCATGGGTTAAAATATGCATTGATTGAATGAATATTATGTCATTGCACTATACTGTAAGACTCTTAGAACAGGATACTTCCATTTACCCCTTTCTGTCCTTTATGATATTATTGAACATTTTAATGATAAACTCCACACTACATTGCTCTTTTTGCTTTAACCAGTTGATTACTTTTTTATATGTTTAAGATAAAAAATTTTATATTTGCTAGAAATTTACCGTTTATGGCAAACTTCATTATTTTGAATAGATCAAAATTTCTGGCTGGTTTCATTTCCCAAGAGCCTGAAGAATTTCTTTTATCTTTTCTCATAGTATGGGTCTGCTGGTTTCAGGCTGTCTGATATTTATCTAAAGTTGTCTTTATTTTGCTGTTATTTTTAAAGGGATATTTTGCTGAATATTGTATTCTAGGTTGTATTTCCTTGTTTTCTTTCCATACTTTAAAGATGTTACACCACTATCTTTTGCTCTCCATTGTTACTGATGAGAAGCCAGCAGTTATTCTTATCACTAACCCTGTGTGTAATGTATCTTTTGTCTCTGGATCCTTTCAAGATTAAAAAAAATTTTTTTGGCTTTTCAGCAATTTGGCTAGGATATGACCAGGTGTAGGTTTCTTTATTAGGGTTTGCTGAACTTACTGAAACTATAGTTTATGTATTTCTTCAAATTTGGAAAAATTTTGGCCATTATCTCTTTGAATATTTTTGTGCTCCCCACCCCACCCTTCTCCTTCTCCTTTAGGATCTGTAATTACACTTATGGTTGACTGCTTTGTGTGGTCACTGATGCACTGTTTTTTGTTTTGTCTTTCCCCCCCTCAGTAACTTTCCCTCTTTGTGCATCAGTTTGGATAGTCTGTATTTCTCTGCCTTCAAGTTTACTGATCCTTTCTTACTGTCTCCAATCTTCTATTAAGTCCACACAATGAATTTTTATTTTAAATATTATATTTTCCAATCCTGGAATTTCCATTTGGTTATTTTTTATAATTTTAATTTTTCTGTATATAATTTCCATTTCTTCTCTCATTATGTCCATCTTTTCCTTTAAACTTCTCAACATATTTATAAGAGCTTTTAAAGTTGGTATCTACTAAGTCAAACATTTGTTTCCATGGGTTGCTTTTTCCCCTGGTTAAGGGTCACATTTTCTTGCTTAGCATATATAAAACATGTCTGCTTTATAGTGGTTGTTGTGGATATTACGTTTCAGAAATAGGATTTTTGTTGTTTTCCTTTAAAGAGTACTGAATTTTGTTTTGGCAGGTAGTCACTATACTGGTAGATCCGCTTGTTCCAACTGAGGATTAATTTTAGGTTTTATTAGGGTCTAGAGTCACCCTTACTCCAGAGTAGTCTTATTCCTAAGGCATGTCTTTAATTCTTGGGTTGTTCAGTGAGGCCTTTACGCTCTGGCTGATTTGAACTCCGATGTCTCCCAGCCCCGTGTGACCTTAAGTGGCTGTTTTCTCATCTCATTTCTTCCATCTTCTGTTTTCTGTTTGGGCTTCACTTCCCTCTGCTGAAAGTGCTTCCAGGCAGCAAGCCAGAGTGAATGTAGAGGTCACCACATGAGTGTCCTTTCAAGGACAAAAGCCTTGAAGTGTCTGTTGTGCAATGTTGTAGTTAATGATGGAACAATACCAGTTAGTCACGACTGAACTCAAAACTCTTGATTGAGGTTTTGATTTCAGCAATTAAATTTTCTTAGAAATTCTGCCTCATAAGTGTATCTGTGTAACTCCTATTGTTTAAAAAAACCTCGCAATTTCATAGTTTGTTTCATACATAGCTCTTATGCATTCTGTCTTCGGTTCCAACAACTGCATTCTTTGGGGTCTAAATTTATTAGTTGATTCTCACTAATAGTGGCAGGCCTTATCTGGATTTGGTAGTCTTTGTTTAAGAAGTCAAGCTTGATTGCAATCAGGCATCTCTCTTTTTGTACATATGTGTCTCAGGACGCTTCAGGACCTCCTTCAGGATTTTAGCTTAGAGGAAGGGGTCTCAGATTCAGGTTCTCCACCTCGTTGCTGTTTCAAGGCTGAATATACTCAGATATGGTCAGTACAGAATTCTGACCTCAGGGAAATCCTATCCCTGCACAAAGCCTGCAGGCTCCCTGTCATTCTAGTTTCAAGCTCCTGTGAACTTTGTTGCTCTGGCCTGAGGTCCTCACCTATGTTCCTGATTATTTCCAGCAAGTCCAATTCAGGCTCCAAGCTACCTTAGTCTACCTGGTTTTTTGGGGCTCGGCTCTTGGATTTTAAAAATTGCATTTTTACTTTTTTTTTTGAAGGGAGAAATCCCTGGAAACCTGAAATGCTTCAGTGTATGTGTGATTGTGCAGGGGCGGGGGGTGTCTAGCTATTGTGGAGGAGAAGTTAACCTCTAAGTTTCTAAAACCTCAAGTATCAGGGAGCAAAAACACATGTATTAACATTATAATCAGAAAAATAACGAAAAAGGACAACAGGTATCTGTATCTGAATTACTAATGTACAATTCATGTGGTAATTAATCACTATGAGAAATTGAGTTATTAGTATAATCTATTCATCATTTTTGTGTTGCTTAATTTATTTCTCAAGTTCAAATACTAGCTAAAGGATACTTTCCATAGACTGAATCTTTGTAAACTTTAGAAAAATATATTTAAGTTGACAAATGAAGGCTGACATTTGGCCATGCTTTAATAGGCTGAACACCAAGCAAATCCTATTCCTTTATTTGTTCATTTTGCAGTAAGTCTTGACATCACCTTCTCCTCTTTCTTAAATTTGCTTACTTAGCAGGGCACAATGCAGTTTTGATGTGCAATCTGATTTCAAAAGAATCTCTGAGACAGCTAATCTTCTGTACACTCACTGTAATTAAATGTTACAGCACAAATGGTACATAAGATACTCACCTTCTTGAGAACCTCTGAGCACCAAAGAGCAATGAAATAAAAAAGTATAGATTTTCAGAGTGGTTTTTGTAGATTTTTCAGCTTGAACTTTTAACTCTTATAGCACCTAGAGCTTACAAGGAATAAAGCATTATATACCATAGATTACAAATATCTTTATTAGTTGTCTTTCTTTCTGTCCTAAACTCTCATTTTATCACAGTTTAAAATCTGCTAGAAGACAAATCTGCTTACCTTCAAGCTACTTGCTTCATCCTTGAAAATACGCAATAGAAAATGCCATACTTAATTAGGCTAATAATCAAGTCCAGTTCTTGGTCTCTTTGGTAAATGTCACCAAAATATGTCTTGTAGGAGAGTATGTCTGCTATCTTTAACTTTAAAATCCAATAACTGATATTCACTGACGTTCCTTTATCAATTAATCTCTTCCTCATCTCTACCACCCAAGCTTAAACATGTGGTAGTTCCGTAAGTTCACAATCACCATTATACATTTATTTTTCTTAAAACTATCTCTATCTGCCTCAAGAAGAAGTAAGCTAACTCTGGATTTGGTGAATAATCCATCCAGCACATGACCTTCATGATTTACTCCCACTTTTCCCAGACTGAGGTCCTAAGTTTTAAAAATGTGCTTTTCTTGAAAAAGTAAACAAAGACATGGTAAAAATACTCAAACAGCTCAATAACAGCTCATTAAATATATGAACTTATGGCCCCCTTTATTAAATATACCCATGGCTCCATCTTCAAAGGGCCTCTGAACAAAACAGCAGCTAGGCTGCGGACTACCAGGCAGGAGAAATCTGACCAAAGAGAAAAAGACCTAGCAATACTGATAGTCAAAGCCCCTCATATGAAATTGCCCAGCCAGAAGGGCAATGAGTGGAAGCCATTGGCCAAAAGCTCACTCCATGCACACAGAGCTTCTAGTTTGTTTTAAAATATGAACATATAACAAAAGATTACCAGATATTTGAGAAAAACCTCTAATATGAGACACCTAAAACACAAACAGAAAAATGGGATGAGGCAATGAAGGGAGAAGAAAACTTCAAAGAAACTGAAATTAAATAATCAGAGACAGAATTAAAAGCTGCTGAATATACAAAACAAGAACAGGAGACAATAAAAAGGTAAATTCAGAGAAAAAAAATTTTCTTCCTATATATACATACCTATGATACAGGTTAATTTACAAATTAGGTACAGTAACTAATAATAAAATAGAGCACTTGTAACAACATACTGTAATAATAGTTATGTGAATGTGGTCTCTCTCTCTCAAAATATCTTCTTGTATAAATCAAATGCCTTTTCCATCTTAACGGAGCATTTACTACACTCTGTGGCTGTAACTTTTGCAGTTTGAGGTGTGACAGTATAACTAGCATGAATTTCTTTTTCTTTCTTCACAATTTCAGAAATAGAAGATTCGTTCTTACCGTAGGTATTAGCAACCTCAGCATACTGTTTTCTTTTCCTTATTAAGTTGAAAACCTTTATCTTCTCACTTAAAGGAAGCACTTTACAGCTTCTCTTTAATACATCCAAATTACCAGCATCACTACTATTGCACTTTGGGTCCATTATTAAGTAAAATAAGGGTCACTTGAATGTAAACACTGTGATACCATGACAGTCCATCTGATAACCAAGGCGGCTACTAAGTGACTACCGGATGGGATACACTGGGCAAAGGGATGATTCACAACCCAGGAAGGGCACAGTGGGATTTCATCATGTTACTCAGAATGGTGAGCAATTTAAAACTTATGGATTTTTTATTTCTGGAATTTTCCATTTAATATTTTTGGACCCAGGTTGACCACGAGTAACTGAAACCACGGAAAGTGAAGCCATGGATAAAGGGGGACTACTGAAATGTATTTTGAAAATTGGTAAATTTCTAGGAGTTTTCTTAGTAAGATGAGACCTACAAAATACCAACATTAGTGAAACGGGCTGCTGTAGTGTTGGTTTAATTATTTTAAACCATTTAAACAGTTAGTCTGTAAAGGAAAATTGATATTCCATTCACATGTAAACTTTCTGAAAGTTTTCCAGTACCAATGATAATATTTTATCAATATAATGTATGAATTCCTATTATACACTTTGAGAGGCTTTATGGCTCTATGATGTATTTACTTACAGAAGTGTTGATGAGATTAATTTCTTGGCATGTATTGCTATAGCAGAGGGCATAAAATCAATGGAGGTTTGGTAATCAACAAAGATTTTCAAAGTTTAAACGTGACATTTTTCAGAAAGACGTTAGTCCACAGATATACAGAAAAGCAAAGTACTAAATTTCTTGATTCAAGAGCAAGTATATTTATTTTATGATAACATAAGAATGTAAGACAGGTCACTTTACAGTTATATTTTATAATAAGAACAATAAACTGGAACTTAAATGAAATTCATAATAAGAAATGATTCTGAGAATTACCATAAACCTTTCATCATAAAGTTTTCTGTAAAGAGTATGATACTAAAATTTCATGTATAGCTTCATCTTTCCAAGGAGTAGTTTGTAGAAGGAAATACTGAGAATAGCATACATGTATTTAGTACATTACTATTTTCAAAGCACTTAAAAACTTTAAAATTGATGTAAACAACAGTCCACTGAGATATTTTTACCTCCCATTTTATAGATGATAAAGTTCAAGAGTGATAATATGTGGAGAATCACCATAATTTACTACTCTTTTCATTTTAATTGATCAGAATATTTTATTTATTTGCATTTTAATATTATGCTGCAGTCTTATAAGCAGATGAGCATCCATTCACTTTGATAAGCAATAAAGAATAAAGGTTGCATATGTAGTATTCCTTGGGAGAATGGCAGAATTATAAAGAATCTTAATGAGCTAATTCAGTTTTTAATATCTATTTATAGGACTGTTCTAAATAGCAATTTTTCCATATATGCAAGATAATTTAGTTTATAATCAAAGATAAAAGTAAGTTACATTTTTTCCATTATTTTAGATAGCAAATAATATTGAGAACATTCAGTGTAAGGTAAAATAGAGCTGGGGCACGTTAAATGAGAAGGTAGATATTTTCATTTAGTTAATCAACTGAATCAACCTGCAAAGCAGGTGAAATTATACTATACGAAATCCTAAAACTGATGAATCACATATTTCTATATCAATGTAATAAATAATATCAGATAAAGAATGTAAAAAGTCTAAAAATGCATTGTCAATGCTAACAACATATTCTTGGAAATAACATTACTTTTATAAATAGGCTGATACAGAACTATCAATTTCACATTTAATAACTTAACCAAAACAAAGTCAGTATTTCCTATTTTCATATGTAAAAGCAAGATAACAGTTGGAGTGTGTGCAATTTATATTTAGTACATCTTAGAAGATAAATGAACCTATCTTCCACATACAGTATAATTTAAATTCATTGTTCTATTTTTGCATAGTAACTTTTTATAAACTACATTTTTTTAATTGAACAGATTTCCATTAAATCCTATCAAGTTATTTTCTCGAGGAGAAAATCTAATTTTGCTGTTTTTCAATATAAAGTTTATCTTTTCTCTTTTAAGACATTTTGAAATAATGAATTATATTTAAAGTATTCATGATTACTGGCTGTTTGGCATTACTTTTACATGTGGTCCTTTCGCAAGAAACAAATATTAACTTCTACCTAATATATACTTCAGTCTGCTAAACCATTTTATATTAATCTTTTATAATACTCATTTTGACATTACAGACACATAATAACAATATGTGATAAGTTACAGAGCCTCAAGATATTATTTTTACTACTGTTATTAACATGTACCATCTGCTATCAGGAGCTGCACCATGTTTAAAACAATAATGACAATAACAGTGACTACTGCTACAAAAACTACCATTGTTTCTACCATTAATGTATGACTTTTTTTGAGAAAAAAAATCTACATTATAAATTACTGTGCACATAAAATAATATCAGACATTCTGTTGACTTTGGTAAATTAACAAAAACTTTAAAAAAAACTTTATATGATTCAAACAATATATGTTAATTAAACAATTTTAAAAGTTAAAAGTACAGTGTAAACCATCATATTGTATAGTAGCTTAATTTCTATTTGTGTTTCAAAATTGTTTCAATGTAATTAAAAGCCTGGAGATCTATCAACAATTCTAAGGGCCCTAAGATAAATCTCAAGGAATATTCATTTTTTGATAATAAGTTCAGTCTAAAACCAAAAATATGTTGCTGTTCGTTTTTAAGTGATCTAGATTCCAGGAGTCATACATTATTTTGAAATGAGACAAATTTCTAATAAAATTTTTTAAAAATTAAAATACATTCTTACATAGTCACTGGAAGAATCCGAAGGGAATGAAAAAGTGCAGAGAGTTCAGTAAATCAAGGCAAAAGCTCAACATGATAACACGTAACATTAGTAATTAGTAAGAAGATGCATGATAACACGTAACATTAGTAATTAGTAAGAAGATGCATCTTATATTCAAAAATTCAGTTAAAGAAAAAATTATAATTAGCATTTCACCTTTTCCTTCATTTACACAAGTTCTGATCTCAGACCTGCTTCCTCCCTCTGAAGTTTTTGCTTCTTGCACTTTCAAGTAGATAATAATCCTTTAAACTTTGCTTTAGAAGTACCTAATTAAAAAAATATATGTAATACATAAAAGTAACATTTTTTAGGATGAAATTCGGAGGTAACAGCATTAATTATTATAATAATGACAGGAAACAGTAAGGCACATGATAAAAACACGCAACAGAAAGTATAAGAATCAAAGACTTAATCATTAACTGTTTCCTTTAATTTAAAAGTTCAGTGTTTTGTTTAGTAACTTGTCTAATCCTCAGTCTTACAAAGTTCTAGAATCTAAGTAGTCATTTTTATCTATGGTTCTATATACTACTACACAGAATCAATAATGTCAATGTGACACTATTACAGGCTGGTTGGAAACACTATCTATAGGAACATATAAATGGTATAGTCCTACTATTTTTTTAAATGTTTAGTTTAACTTCTTATAATAAAGGCAATATAAAGTTCCTCAAAATAGAGATTAGGAAGACCTGACTTTTTCTGTTAGCTCAATCACAACAGTTACCACCTTAGATAAGTAAATAAGCCTACTTACCACTAAACATTTTAGACCAGCAATTCCCTAAATGGGTTCCATAAAATATTAGGCTTCAAAGCTACTTTGCAAAATACCAAATACTGCTGTTTTCTTTTAGAGAGACAAATCAATAGTGGCATATTAAGATCTGTAAGTCCTAAGGAACCTATTTAACCATATCTATTATGATATTTCTCATACTTATTTCTAAACAGCTTTTGGTCTTTTAACTAATATACATTGACATCCTATGCATATGTACCACTTTGGTAATGCCACTATAGACAAATATAAATGTTTTAATCTTGAGAAAAATATCAAAAAAATAGGTATTTGCAAGCATGTAAATGAATGAAAGCTTCACTGCAGAGACCTAATCAGAACCCACAACCAACCAAAATTTTATAGCTATAGTTGACTTTTAAAAGAAAGAAGAAAAACAAAAGAAGAAAAAAGGAAAAACAAATCTCTCATTTTGGAGGTCAGCAACAAGTCTGAGATACTTCTTTGGGTTGATACAAACTGAACAAATCTCCCGTATCTTCCTCAACTATTTCATTCCATGGTGATGGTGCAGTAAATAATAACTAAGATGGTTTTGTCATCACACAGAATGAGGCTCAAATTGCTCAAATCCTGGTTTGCAACTTACTAGCAAGTTATCTTGGGTAAATGACTCACCAAGTCTCTATTTTCTCTGCTGTTAAATGGCATATCTATCTGTAAGGATTAAATGAGATACTACGTGTAGAAGAACACCTAGTATAGTGCCAGGCACCCAAAATAACTCTAAAAAAATTTAGTTGCTATTATTGTAGCAGATGTTTGGAATCATGATCCTAAAAAATAGTTACAAATATCCCTTAGATGCTAGTGATCCTAGATTATAAAAATGCAATCTGGATTCATTATATTGTATCTGCTCAGATACAAAACTACAGGTTAACCAGAAAATTTTTCAATCACAACATTCATGAGAATTTCAGTCAGATGAGTATTTATTCCAGTTCATTTTTAGATCACAACTTAATAGTGGCAAACTAATGCTTTGTTATAATAACTATTCTTAAACTGAATTATATGGTCTAAAATGAAATCATTAAAAGACTAATTCTTAACTTGAATTAGTGACCTAAACATTAAAAATAAATTATAATTCTATTTCTTTCAGCTATTACCTAAATGTTGTAAGAGAAAAATAAATTATGACCCTTCTTTTACTGTTACTGAACAAATTTAGACAAACCAAGGTGCTAACGTACTTATCTGCTATGAAGTTCCTTCTTCAGACAGGATTTGAAAGTGGGATACTTCTGAACTGTCTTATAACCCTGTGGAACAGAGGATTAAAAGTGTGCAAATGTAAATAAAATGTTATGGGGTCATAGATATTCAATAAATAAGGCAAAAATAAAAATACATAAAATCTAAGAGAGAAATACAGTGTCAGGGGTTTATAGCATAGTTTTATATTGGGGTGGCCAAAAAGTTTGTTTGTATTTTTCGTAACATCTTACAAGAAAAACATGAACGAACTTTTAGGCCAACCCAATATTTTAGTTTGATCTTGCTATTCTAAAATATTTGAGGAAAAAAATGATTTTCAGCGCATGCCCTTTTAGGCATTTGTGCCATCACCGCAAATGTTAATAACTAACCACTAGGTGGCAGTTAAGTACATGGTATCTTTACCAAGACAGTTGGGATTTTAAGAATCCATTAAAAATCTTTAAAAACATTGTCTCAGATGAATCTTGATTTTTTTGTACATATATATATTTTTTCTTTTTAAATGTATAATGCTCAGGGGTACTGTTACCAAAGAGGGAAGATTGAATATTCTAGCTGTTAATCATAATTTTTTTTTCTTTTTCCATTTGTGGCACATCCAAATACATTAAATGTGTAAACATTTATTGATTTATGCTACATTTCATTTTTTAGAACATATTTCTGAGAAAAATCACTGAATTTCTTGTAATTATTTTACAGTATAAGATGTTAAAAAGAAAGAACAGTTCAACAGACAAAAAAACATTTTTTACCTCATTTTCCATATAAAAAGTACTGAATATGCAGTGACTTAAGAACCTCACGTTGCCTAGTGGAAATCTGCATCATATAAAATGAGAAATAGTGATATTTCTTTGTATACTAGCAAGTCTTAAACAGCCAGTGTGCAGACTGAATCAAAATATTTGGCAACATTTCCCCCCCACAAACTGGGATGAAGACATTAAACTAATTGCATATGAAAATAAGTTATTAAAATTCACACTGATTTTATATTTTAAAAAGCATCACCTTTTATCCCTTCAAATTGTTTTTGAAAATAAGTAGGGCCTTATGTTTTTTCTTTTCAAATATAACATTTCCTGTTTATATCCTTAAAAACTTATATAAATTATTTCTGAAACTTAGATGG
The DNA here is from genome assembly GCF_964341445.2 of Mesoplodon mirus. Taxonomy (NCBI): domain Eukaryota; kingdom Metazoa; phylum Chordata; class Mammalia; order Artiodactyla; family Ziphiidae; genus Mesoplodon; species Mesoplodon mirus. The sequence goes on along the minus strand of NC_138996.1, from coordinate 23,651,817 downwards.
ATTTTTTTCTTTCAGTTTTTAAAAAGGATAGCAATAGGCTTGAAATTTATAGGTTTACCCGGAATCCTCTATGGAGTCTGTCTTTCATAATTCCAATGAATTCTTTATAGCTTAACTGATCATCTTTGTCAACATCAAAAATCTTAAAGACTGTGTTCACTAAATGTGGTGAAAATCTGAGGCCAGTGGCTACATAGACGGCACGTTTAAATTCATCTAGATAAATGACACAGAAAAGGAGTAAACCATTAACATTATTTTTATAATATGTGTTAATTACTAGCAAGGTTATAAAAGAAGATTTTTTTTTCTAAACATGGGTCATGGTCTTATGTAACATATCACTTCTCATTAATCATGCCATCTTTTAGGGAACATAAAATTTTTTGCGGTTTTAATTAAAAGGGCCTACTATCAACCACAGATACTTTAGAGGTTATTAAGGCGAATAAGTTCTCAAGAAACTTACAGTTCAGATGGGAGATGACACACCTGCCCAAATAATCATTACACAGGACCACACAAAAAGCAGCAACAAAGTGCTATGAGAATTTGGAAATGAGTGGTTACTTGTGGGGTAGCGTGGAGTAGGGAAAGGAGAGAGAAGACAGCGATTAGGGAAGGCTGCTGCTTTGTATCTAAGTTCAGCCCTGAAGGATAAAGGATTTCACCTTGTAGAGATGAGAGGAAATGGCAGATGATGACATGAAAGAACAAGGGTGGGGCGGGGCACAGGAGCACAAGGCATGTTCAGAAAATGAGCAGCCTGGACACCCAGGAGCTGGGGAAGCTCTGCACGGGGACTTTGAGGTGAGGAACCTGTACGATCTTCAACAGGCAATTGGGGAACTGAAGAGTTTTCCATAGCAGGTGTGTCAGGGTTAATCTGTTTTAGGAAGATTATTCTGTGAGTTGTCCAGGAAACATCAGAGAGGAGAGTGGATAATGGCAGGAATACCACTGCGGTGGCTACAGCAATAGCTCTTTTTAAGAGGTGATAACCTGAATTAAGGTACTAGAAGTGGCAACAGAAAAATAAAAAAAGAGACAGATCTATTCCTAGCACCTGCAAGAGTGATTTTTTTCATTTCGTTTCATTCAGTTCCACAAAGTAAGAGCAACTTTCCATTCTGAACCAGCTTTTCTTTTTAAGGTTGATTAGTAGGTTTACCATGGCAATAAAACATTGGCCTGCTAAGACATTGGCCTGCTAAGGCAGGACTCCCAAAGGTTTTGGTTTTAAAACACTAAAATGTGTTAAGAAGATGCCTTATTTGAATATCTAGACCAGTCAAAGGGTGAAATATGAAAAATTTTCAGTTTTTAGGTTTCTTTTCCTCAACGAGTAAGTGAATGAAGCTATGCGAGGGATTCACTATCTGTGTTTTGGGGAAAGAGAATTATTAGCACTTAGAGGCTCCGGTTTGCCTTATCCCTAGAATTTGGTAATAAAATAACAAGACTGTCCTCTGAGATTGAACTGGGGGATTAGCACTTATTAGATTATGGCAGACACGGGTAAAATCACCATAAAGAGATAACCAGAAAGTCCTCATATGGCAAGAATATTTAAAAACAATATGGCCACGAGGTAAGAGAAGGTGGGCATAGCCACAGAGTCCTGGGAAAAGGACTTGACTTGTTAGTCTACCTACAGGGAAAGAATGAGCTGGTCCTGAGGACAACAGCATTCAGAATTCTATGGCAGTTGTATTTTTTGGTAAATCAAGCAAAATTGACTGTCATTTTCATATATCATTCTTAAAACTTGGCTAATGTAAGTCCATAGCTAAGAGGTGGCTCTGTTGACAAAATTCAGGTTTCTGAGCCAGCAGAGAGTGTGGGTAAAATCAGTAATACAAACAAGTAATATGAATATCACCCTGTGATGATGTTTGCGGCATGGCCAGCTAGCTCTTCTATAGGGAGACACATATCCCTCAAGGTTACCAAGCAGCCATGAGGTTTCTTCCTCTTTAAACCTTTACAAACGTCATTAGCTTTTCCCATAATATGCAGTGAAGGGCAATCATAAATTTAATACAAAAATGTAGCATGTTTTCCTAAACTTAGCTTAGGGAAAACAAATTTCCTGTTGAAGTACACACCAAACTTTCAGGCAAATTGATGACTAATACGATATATCTAGTTAATTTGTTGTCAAAGTCACTAGAAACAATGTAGGAATATGGTTTGCTTTTAGTTTTTGAAAGTTTGTTACTTACCTTGCCCTATAGAGCGACTTGCAAAATTATACATATTCAAGGCTATTGCAAAGTCTTCTAGGTTGTTCAAAAACTGGAAAAATGACCTGAATTCATCAAATGTAATGCCCTATATTGGGAAAGTATAGGTAAATATATTTAGCATTGTCAAATTGATTTAAATAAATATCTATACTTACTAGAAATAAGTAGATTGAGCATCAGCAATATATCTTGTAAGTATATATTTCCAGGGTACCTTCTGAAACCTTCTTTCTCCAAATGAAATGTAAAATTCACTCAAATTTTTTCCACTGGGTAATGTTGCTATTATTAGCAATGACAGGTGAAAATATTTTTAAAACACTGTCATATCAGCACGAAGTTAAAGAAAAATGCTACAATAAACATAAATCTAAAAGTTTCCATTTTGAAAATTCTTACTTCAGGCCTGAATTTTTTAAACTTTAAAAGTAAGTATGATCATTAAGAAAAAAGAAGAAAAAAAAAACCCTCTAAAAACAGTTTCTCCTGTACATGTATTTCTCCTTAAATATATTTCAGCATTAGGTCATTCATGTCTTTATAATGACAATGCAAAATAAATATGTCTAATAAGCCAACAGTCATGTATTTTTACTTGTTCCTGCCACGGTAAGGCTGCCAGAACAACAGGAGGAAGTACAATGACTGTAGCCGAGCTCTGGGAGGCCCAACACAGGGCTTGGGGTAGGATCCTGGAAAGGACTCTGGAATTTCATTTACGTAATTTGAAATTATTGCCACTGCTATAACTTCAATTAAACAGGAAAGTTACTTGAAATAAGCACAATGTATCTCTGATAATACGAATTTGGATACAAAGGGCTGCATTTACTTGACGTGTTCTCCTCAGCAAGATGAACAAAATTGAGAGACAAAGTAAACAGAGAACAAGCAGAGGGCTGAGAGCTTAGGCTTCACAAATTCTGACCTTACTACTGGGGGTAGCAGGGGAAGGGAAGCTAACGAGGTGGCACTGGAAAGCTGGGCAAAGAACCAGAGAGTATTTTCAGTTAAGCCAACTACTGATTAAGTGATTTATTATCAAAATAATATTATCAATTTGTTATTGAAATAATAATACCAAATTTCAATACACATTAGTTCTACTTCAATTATAACCCCTCTTTACTTTCAAGGAGAATCATCACTGTCATTTCTCTTCACTTTTTCTTTTTCTCTTTCCTTACATTCATTTATGGCCATTCCAACTCTGGATTCTGCTTTGTGATCTGATCCCCCCTGCCATGTTTTCCTGACAGGACTGTTTGACTCAATTAGGGAGACTGAGCCAGCAGGGGTTTGTCTTGATGTGAAGAGCTTGTTGCCAGGGAAACTGGCCACTGCTCTGGTTCTGTATCAGTTTGTGCTGGATCAGCTGTCCCAGCAACAATCTCTGTGTCAGGGTGACAGGTTAATGCTGGTAAAAGTGAAAAACAAGAGGATGGGATATTTTAAAACAAAGTGTAAATAAAAATGTCAATACTTTTAGGGAGCTTAAAATTAAAAGCAAATCAAAGAATGACAGAATACAGTGTTCTCCATCTGAACCTTTGGATTTTTCAAAATGGGGATCTCATGTTTGGAAAGACAGGGCAAATTCAAAACCATACAGTAATTGTTTTGTACAGATTAAACTCTTTGTGTTTGTAAATACAGAATTGTAAATTGAAAAACAGGGCATTCATTTTGATAGCAATTATTTAAAGCAATCCATTCTTAACAGAAGTGAGGGACAGACAGTCTGGGGAAGTGGCAGAGAGACAGGGGTATGGCCATTTCTTCTCCCTCCCCATTCTTATTCCCAGAATCACTTCTGTAATGAACCACTGGGACTTGAATGGAGTGTGTCCTAATCGTTAGAAGTGGAGTAAAAAGAAGTAGCTTACATTTTAACAAAAATAAAGTGATGATAATATCTGAAGCCTTTAAAGTATCAAAACTACATATATACTGAGAGTCCAGAAATAACCCCAAATATCTGTGGTCAACTGATTTTCAGTAAGGGTGCCTTGTTCTCAAATTGTCATGATATGTGATTTGACCTGTCTGGTGATTCCCTGAAGGACCAGCACAGAGGCTGACTTTTGTTTCACCCTTTTCCCCTTGCACTAGAATGGCTTTACTGGTGACAGTGACATCTATTAAAACATTTAAAGACATACACACTCTATGCCAGCCTGGAGCAAGGGACGACAGAGGAGACTGGCAGACAGAATCCAAAAGCCTGGGAAGGAGAAGGCTGAAGAGAATGGTTACTGGGAGAATAGGGGCTCACAGGGCTGTTGCATATACTTGGGAAATTGGATATGCCCAGGAACTGACACATGCTTTAACAGACCTGAGAGGACCCTAGGTTACCACCTCTGGCAGATATGTGAGCTCTGTGAAAGCAGGAGGTGAAGGTAAATAAAGGGGCTTAGGTAGCCTGGCTTAGTGTTGAAGGAGTGCTCCAGCTCACAGCTTAACTGCAAAGACTGGGACAGTACTATATTTTTTTCTTCTTGGCTTCAGGCATTTAAGGAAATCTCTGTCAGTTCTCTGGCTAACCCCTAAGATAAAGGAACAGAGTCTTAAGTGACTGCACACGACAAGGAATACAGTCTTTTCTGTTTGTTTAGTGACTTATCCAAGCTATTTTGCAAATGGACAACTGTAGGGGAGAATGTGATTTCCAGAGTTACCATATAATATTCAAAATGACTAGTTTCTAGCAAAAAATTACAGTGCATACAAAGAATCAGGAAAATATGGCCCATTCACAGGAAGAAAAAAGAAAAAGAAACAACAGAAGCCATCCCTAAAGAAGCCAAGACATTGGACCAAAGAAAAAATGATTTTAAATTAATTGTTGTAAATATGCTTAAAGAGCTAAAGGAAACCATGGACAAAGAACTAAAGGGAATCGGGAAAACCATGTATGAACAAAATGAGAATATCAATAAAGAGACAGAAAGTGTAAAAGGAACCAAATAAAAACTCTGGAGCTTAAAAGTACAATAGCTGAAATGAAAGCTGACTAGAGAAGTTCAACAATAGATTTGGGCAGACAGAGGAAAGAATCTACAAAATTAAAGAGAGGACAATTGAAATTATTCAGTCTGAGGCACAGAAAGAAACAAGAATGAAGAAAAGTGAACAGAGCCTAAGGGACCTGGGGACACTATCAAGTTCATATATACATTATGGGACTTCCAGAAGGAAAAGAGAGAAAGGAGTTGAAAGAATATTTAAAGAAATAATGGTTGAAAACACCAAATTTGAGGAAAGATGGGAGTCTACACATCTGAAAAGCTCAATGAAGTCCAAGTACAACAAACTCAAAAACGCCCACACCAAGACACATATTCAAAGTGTCAAAAGCCAAAGCCAAAGATACTTGAAAGCAGCAGAGGAGAAACAGCTCTTCACATAGAAGGGATCCCCAATAAGATTAGCAGCTGATTTCTCATCAGAACTCACAGAGGCAAGAAGTAAGTGGGATACTTCAAGTGCTGAAAGAAAAAACCTGTCAACCAAGAATTCTGTATGTGGCAAAAGTATCCTTCAAAAATGAAGAAATTAAGACATTCTCAGATAAAGAAAAGCTAAGGGAATTCATTACTAGCAGACCTGTCCTACAAGAAATGCTAAAGGGAGCCCCTCAGGCTGAAAAGACAAGAAACTAGATAGCAACTCAAAGCTATATAAAGAAATAAAGAATTCTGGTTAAGGTAAAGGTAAAGGTGATTACATAGATAACACTTCATACTCACTAGGATGGCTATAATTTATATATATAGCAATTCCACTCTAGGTATATACCCAAAAGAACTGAAAACTGGTATTCAAACAAAAAAATACATGTACACACATATTCATAGCAGCATTATTCACAATACCCAAAGGGTGGGAAAAGCTCACATGGCTATGGGCAGATGACTGGATAAACAAATAGTGGTATATACTTACAATGGAACATTATTCAGCCATAACAAGGAATGAAGTACTGACAGATGCTACAATGTGGATGAACCTCAAAAACATTATGAAAGAAGGCAAACATGAAAAGTCACATATTGCCTGATTCTTTTTATATGAAATAGCCAGAATGGTTAAATCCACTGAGAGAAAAAGCAGACTGATGGTTACCAGAGGCTGGGGGGAAACACTTAATAGGTACAGGGTTTACTTCTGGTATAATGAAAATGTTTTGGAAATAGACAGAGATAGTGGTTGTACAACATGTGTATATACTAAATGACACTGAATTGTTCAGCTTAAAATGGTTAATTTTATGTTACATGATTTTTACCTCAATAAAATTTGAAAAAATCAAAAGACTAGAATGAGGAAAAGATAAACTTGAAAAAGCCAAAAAAATCATCAAGACAAATTATCATCCAAATTAAAACAACCATTTAGAAAACATGCGCTTAAGAGGACCTCAGGAATATAAACTATGTTTATTCTCAACACAAAATTCATACTCATATCATAAATTAATTGTGCTATTTAGATCAGTAACTGATCTAAATAGCAAATACATAATAACTTTTAGAAATATATAAACAACTTTGAAAGATTGAGGGAAGTGTACCATTGTTAAAAAAGCAGAAAATTCAAACTCTGAAATTTACTGGCTGAATGACCTAATAAGGTAAGTCTCTTAAATCTTTCTGAACATCAGTGTTCTCAAAGCTTAATAACGATAATTTTATTACTTTCTTGTTAATATTTACATTACGTGGTTATGATGAGAAGCCCTCTTCCCTTCCCTTCTACAGTCTCTATCTACATTCTCTCCTAGATAAGTTCACCTGGTCCCATGGTATTTAACATTTTTTAAGTCATTTATCTTATATGGCAATATATTCACCTGTTCAAAATTCAAAAGGCACAAAAGAATATACAACACAAAATCTCCCTTTCTCCCACCCTTGTCACCTAGCCATGTAGTTCCTTTCCTTGGAGGAACCAATGTTTTTAGTTCTGTGGGTCCTTCTAGAATTAGCATAGGCTATCTTTTTAAACAAATGGTAGTATACTATATACAATGTTCTAAGTTGTGTTCTTTTTCATTTACTGCATCTTGGAGATCATTCTATATTAGTACATAAAGAACTTTCTTAGTCTTTTTCCATCTGCACCTTTTCCCATTCTATAGTTACATCATAATTTATTTAACCAGTAACTTACTGCAAGAGGTAGTTTCTGGTACTTAACCAGTATGTTACTGAAAGAGGCAGGTAGTTTCCAATCTTTTGCTACAATGCTATATATCTACCATTTCATATGAGTGAATATATATGTAGATAAAAGTCACAAAAACAGAAAAGCTTTAAGTTCCACATCTTTAAATATTATCTATCAATTCATTTGACAGGGGTTCTAGGTGCTGTGGATATATGAGTGAATAAAAAAGATAAAGACACCAGCCTTCCTGGAGTTTATGTTCTAGTTAGGGGAAACAGACAACAAATAATAAAAATAAGTAAATATCAATACGATTATTTATCCAGATAAACAATGAAAAATAAAAAGTAAATTATATGGTATGTTAGAAGACGATAAAGCTATGGAAATAAAAACAGATTAAGGGAAGAAGGAATAGGGAATGCCAAGGGAAAGGGTTATAATTTATCCACTAGATTATTACTTACATAGTAAGTTACATATTATTTATATAATAGGTGAGTCTTTATATATTAGGTTGGAAGGGTAGGCCTCACTGAGAAATAACATAGTGAGCGACATACACAGCATATCTAAGAGAAGAGCATTCTGGGCAGAGAAAAGAACACACACAAAACCCCTGAGACAGCAGACTGCCTGGTATTTGAGAAACAGTAAAGTAGCCAGTGTGGCTGGAGCAGAGCGAGGGAGAACGGCAGGAAGTGAGGTCCGAGGTAATGAGGGAGCAGCCTGTGCAGGCCTTGGAGGCCACTGTAAGGAGAAAAATGGGGAGTTACTATGATGAGATCTGAATCATGGTATAAAGCACTTCCTTAAATGCTGAACGGGGAGCAGATGGCAGGGAGGCAAAGCTGGAGGCAGAGAGGTGACTTAGGAGGCAACTGACCTGGGTGGTAGCACTGCAGGTGGCAAGGAGTGATCAAATGCTGACAGAAGCAGTGTCAGGAGGATCTGTGATGGATTGTACGTACAATGAGAGGGAGAAGTCCAAAAATTTTGGCTAGAACGACTAGGAAGAATGGAGTTTCCATTAATTCAAGCAGGGAAGATGGCGCGTGGAGCAAGATTTTGGGGGGATGCTCAGGAGTTTAGTTTTGCAACTATTAAGCCTGAGATGTCTATTGGATACTATTGGAGATGCTGAGTAGGCAGTATGAAGTAAAAGACTGAAATTCAGGGGAGAAGTTTAAACTGGAGACACAATTTGGAAGTCTATATACCAAAAGTAGTCCTGATTGCACCCCTGAATGCTAGAGTCACACATCCAACTGCCTGCAGAATTTCTTCAAGTGGATACCTCATAGGAATCTCAAATTTAACTTGTCCAAAATAAAACCATTAATTCTTTCCTAATCCCAAGCTTATAGTCCTGCTTAGCTCAGTAAACGGCAGCACTGTTTCACCATGTGGTTCAGGCCAAAACCTAGGAGTTCTTCATGATTCTTGTTCCATCATATTGCAGTCTAATCCAGCAACATGTTCTATCAGCTCTACTTTTCAAATGATCCAATATCTGACCACTCTTCCCTAGTTTCACCCTGGTCCAAACCATGCTCATCTCTTACCTATACTCCTATTATAATAATATCCTAACTTGCCTTCTTCTTTCAAACCTGGGCCAACTGAAGTCTATTCTGTACACACCAGCCACGATGATCTTTTGAGACGTGAATCAGGTCATATCTGGCTCATGAGTTAGATCAGATTTGAGTGTCACAGTAGACAGCAAATACTCACTGAATAAATACTTGTTGAATGAACAAACAAGACACCTATGTTCTAAAACAAGATTGGCAAACTTTTTCTATAAAGGGTCAGAGAATAAATATTTTTATTTTTGCAGGTTATATGGTGCGTGTTGTAACTACTCAACTCTACTGTTATAGCACAAAAGGAGCCAGAGACAATCCATTACAAGAATGAGCGTGGCTATGTTCCAATAAAACTTTATTTACAAAAATAGGAAGTAGGTAGTTTACTTACCACTACTTTAAAGTTTAAATACTACAGTAGCTTACCATCACTCTTAGAATCACTATTAGAATAAAATCTAAACTCCTTATTTTGGCCTACACGGTGCTCTGAGACCTGTCCCCTATCTATCTCTCCTCCATCTCCTACTATTTCCCCTTCACTGACTTTACCCTTTTGGCAATTTCTCAGATAAAGGAAGCTTTTTCTGTCCCCAGGCCCTTAGTATTTGCTGTTTCCTCTGCCTGGAATGTTTTTCATCCAGATCTTGGCACAGGTCATTCCTCACAGCCTTTCCTCAAAAGCCACCTTGATTGTCTATCTTCTTTTCTAGTCCTCTTCATAATATTTATCATTATCTGAAAAGATATCATTTACTATTTTTCCTTTACTTGTTTATTGTATCTCTCCACTAAGATGTGTTTCCATGAGAGAAGGATTTTGCTTATCTTGTCACTTTATCCACGGTGGCTACAATAAGGCCTAGTAAACAGCAGATGTTTAGTATCTGTTAGATAAATGAATGGAAATGAAAGTATTTTAGAAATGTAAAGTGCTATTCAAGTACTACTACTTGTTATTCTTTTGAGAGAAGAGGATGGCAGATGAAAAGATGGTAAATACAGAAGTAGGGTGTGTTAGGCATATCACTGGCTTAGAGTCTTGGGTTTGAATCCTTGGGCAACTATCTTAAGTAACTGAGAGCCTTAGCTTCCTCTTTTCTAAAAGAAATTTATCAGTATCTGGAAGGTTGTTCTAATGATTGATGAGATAATGCAAAAAAAAAAATCAGTGAGAATCAATGCTGGTTCACTTGCCATATTTTCCTTACTGTAATGATTTGTTACATTTAAGATACCTCTATCAATTAGAAGTTTCAGAAGCTGAATTTAACTTAAAAGAAATTTTTTTATTTTTTGGCTGTGCCACACGGCTTGCATGACCTTAGTTCCCTGACCAGGGATCGAACTCGGGCCACGGCTTTCATGATCTTAGTTCCCTGACCAGGGATCGAACTCGGGCCGTGGCAGTGAAAGCACATAGTCCTAACCACTGGCCTGGCAGGGAATTCCCCTCCCCCAAACTTTTTATTTTGAAATAATTTTAAATGTAAAAAATCGGTGCAAAAACAGTACAAAGAGTTCCCTAAACACTTCACCCTGGAATTGATTTTTTTGAATTTCAGATTTTTATAAGTTTCCAGTGGATAAAAGAAAAAAAAAGCATATTCTTCAAGGCCCTAAATAATACACTCGTAGCTTGACAAAATAGTACAATTTCTGATATTTATTTTTAGGGAAGTGTCTATGAATTGGAAAAAATTTACTTCAACATGTAAAACAGATAAAAGACCCCTAAGTGATTACATAAACTAAGTCAAATGCATCAAGTCCTTTTCTCCTCATTCCGTAGGGGACCTGCAGAATTGTTAGCACCGTCACAGTGTATCCACTTTAAACGAAGTCAAACTGTTTGCAAGTTTTTCTTGGATAGATTAACTTGATCCTTCTACAAACACAAATAGAAGGCAATATATCCAAAACATCCCATGCTTGAAGGGGTACTTGTAACACCGGTTCTATTTGGTTGCAGTGATGCACTCAAATACCACTAGATAATGCAACTGCTCAGAATTGCTGACAAAACATTTGCTACTAAACAAATAGACAATCAGTTGTCCCAGGTTCTTAACCATTCATGCCATCCAAACTCTTTGAAAAACCTCACTTCAACTACCGATAAGATCACTCACTTGTCAATAGCCGTCTTCTAATGACCTTTTATTAAGGGTATTATAGAAATGAATAAAATGTGACTGAAATGATGTCACTATAAACTGTTTTATATGAGGTGATGTTTACATAGTAGTCAAAGCTTATAGCTCAGCAGAATTCTCTTGAAAAGTGATATCCATAATGTGAATAAAACAACTGCTAATAACCTTAAAGGTTTTCAGCATGTCTAAGAAAAATATGGCTATCTAGCCAGAATTTTATTATTTTTTTATTTTAAAAAAAATTATTATTTATTTATTTTTGGCTGTGTTGGGTCTTTGTTGCTGTGCATGGGCTTTCTCTAATTGTGGAGAGTGGGGGCTACTCTTCATTGCGGTGCGCGGGGTCTTCTCACCGCGGTGGTTTCTCTTGTTGCGGAGCACGGGCTCTAGGCACGCAGGCTTCAGTAGTTGTGGCTCATGGGCTCTAGAGCACAGGCTCAGTAGTTGTGGCGCATGGGCTCAGTTGCTACGCAGCATGTGGAATCTTCCCAGACCAGGGCTTGAACCCGTGTCCCCTGCATTGGCAGGCGGATTCTTAACCACTGTGCCACCAGGGAAGTCCCAACCCAGAATTTTAAATTAATCCATTTTAAAGTTTAGCCAGAGTGCTTAAGACACAGAAGAAAGAAGGATGGAATATATCCAAAGAATCTATTAATCCACAGAGGAGCAAAAGAACTAACAGAAGCACAATATATTTTACAGACCTATATAATTACAAGATAATAATATATGTAACAAAATAAAAATGGGGGTTAGATACCTTTTCTTCAGGTATACTATAACGCACATTTTCCAAAAATACTGATGTATTTTCCACATTTGTGTATCGTAAAAGAATATGAGCAAAATCTTCTTCACTGATAGTATTCATCCCATTAGAGTAGGAAAGGAATTCTATTTCTAGAACTTCTGTTTGGAGGTTATCCATGAATCTATGACAAAAATACATAAACAATAAGATAAATGAAGAGTGATGGTAACAGATGGTACTTAGCCTCTCAGGACTTTGGCTTCTTCATCTGTAAAATGGGCATAACAAGAATATCTTGCAGGGTAGTGATGAGACTTAAAGGAGTTAATGTGCCCTGCCTTGTGTTTACTGCAGCAAACACTATATACATGCTTATTATTATTATTACTGCAGCTTACTGAGACTGAGGAATTGGTAATATTCCTTCTTCTGAATATAGGAAATAATCAATCCAGATAGCTGGATATTTTTCATCATTCAGTGACTTCCTGTTACATTTATCAATAGAACTACCGGAACACAAGCACTGACGGGAGTGGATATTTGTTACAGAGTATCTTTAGTTAAGATGAAAGCAGCAAAGAGGTGAGTGTCACTGCACTAAATGATTCCTAAAGACCTTCCTGACTTTAGCATGTTAACATTTTTCAATACAAATATAAAAATTAAGCTCACCTATAAAAATCTTCAAAGTTGAGCTCAGCTTTTCCTTTCTTTCCAAAAAAGTGTACAAGAAGGGTAGTATCTGTTACTAAGTTTGTAATGTCATCAGCACGCTTTAAAAAAAATCACAATTTAAAGGTTAGCTGCAATAAAACAAAACAGAATAGAGATATCCAATATCCCCCAAATAACACAAATACATTAACATTAGAATGAAAAGCAGAAGGATGTATTAATACATGCCATTATAGTTAAAAAGAAGTTCAAAATTTGAAAATAGAAATACATATGAAATTGATGTTTATCTTCAAAAAACTTAAAGTTATGATTATATTAAGAAGTCTTCAACCTCAAATTGTGCATATAGGGTATCTATAGTTTAAATGGTCTAAAATAGTTAAAATCCTTTAGTGATCATCAAATATTTTATTTTTATTTACTTTGGATTTTCCTAATCAACTTGAAAAATTCATGCATTTAGGATGTCCAAAAGAGGTAAATTCCTCAGATTATTGAACATATAGGGCTGACAAAAGAATGGCTTCAAGCTTCACAAGATAGTTTCCTTGAACCATGATTCTTCCCTATTGTATTCTTATCCATGATACTTTAAATAGAAGATACTGTATTTTGAAATAGAAACTACAGTAATATTACCTTGGAATTTATATCATCTATAATTTTTTCCAAAGAAAAGTCTTACATTATTCTTTGAATGGATAAGAAATTAATTCCAGAGGATTTTCCCTTCCCCATTCAACTTGATAAACAAGTTCCAACAAATGTATTCTTAAAATAGCTTAATTATAGTCCTTATAAAATTTAATGGCCTGAGAAAATCTTCCCTCTTTAATGTAGCTTTATAGGTTTCCTTTTGCTTCCCTCCTTCCCATCCCATTCCCTTTCCTTCCTTCTTTCTCTTTCCTTCCTTCTTCACTTGGCCATTAACTCATACCTATCTTATAAACTCAGTTACAAAAACAATAAAATTCAAGTGATTATAACCTCTCCCCATGTATTATCCTGGGAAATGTAAGAAAAAGCAAGAGGTTAAATAATAAGTATCATTTTCTATATTTAAAAAATAGCTGCAAATGTCCATCTAAAGGTACATATTTGAAACTATTACTTCTTGACCAGAATCATGATTCCACTCCATAGAAAACATAATAGAAAATATATACTTCTCTTCAAAGCATCAGTCGTCTTCCATGTTCCCTGATATAGTCTCATCTTACCCATGTTCCAAACACTAAATCTGGTAATCTTTTGATTCCTGATAGCCCCCTTCCCAATCTTTCATGAAGATAGCCATTTTTATCCTCCATAACATTTGTTGGGCCTTTATTTCCCTTCTCCCTAGACCAAATATTATTCTTCTCTTGTAACGACTAGAATGGAGTTATAGAAGACTACATCTTCTGATAGGCTTTTTCCCCTCCAACATGCCCTATTTTAATCCATGAAACTATTTTTCTAAAGTGATCTTTCTGCTACATGGATTACTCATGTCTCTGTTAAAGACTCTTTAAATCATGTAGGGTATCTTCTACTTTAAATTATCTAAAATTGTTGAGATTCTTTAGTAATCACCTATGTAGTCTATATTTGTAATTTAGTTTGGATTTTTCTAAATAATCTCTAGAATGTAACCTCCTAATAATTGATTTGGACGATCTGTACTACTTCTTATTTGAGTTTGCTGACAAGTTCCAAGTATTCTCAGGAGCTGGAATAACCGAGAAGTTCCCTGTAATATAACCAACACCTTTGACCTGATAGTGGTTTGATCTGATCACTTGGGGAAAAACGACACAGCCAGGAAGCCAGGTGTCACATACTGTCTTTTAAATATACCTTCTTGAACAAGCTTATTATGAGTGTTGAGGAATATTAGTGGTGCCAGTCTTTCAAGGCCCCCTATGTGACAAATTAGTGTAATTTTTGAGTAGTGCTCAAAAGGCACTACTATTATACTTTCACCAGTAGCTTTAAATTGAGAAGGTAGACTGATGTAATGGAAGGAGGACAGGATTTAAAATCAGAAGACCTGAGTTCACTGACTTCTTTGATCGTCAGCTCCCTTATCTGTAAAATGGGAAAAACCCTATCTACAATAACCATTTTCAGGATAAGGTTAGAATATGAATGTAAATGAAAATATATACATGTTCTTATTGGTAGTCATAAGATGCTTTGGACAAAAGCATTAAGACCTTTGTGGGGGGAGAAGGTAGCTTGTTAATTATAGACATTCTTTTGTGATCGTGTATAATCAAACCTAATCAGTTTATTATCCAAGGAACAGCTTAATTTAGTAGGGGGAGGAAATATTTGAGAAGGCATGCCTAAATGGACCATGATAGTGGAGGCTCGAGCCAATCAGAGGTCAGCATGAAGAACTGGGGTGTCCATCTGGAAGCTACAGCGATGGAATGTGGAAGAGGGGCAAAGGGACTAAGAAGAGGAGCAGGGATAAGGTTTGAGAACAAGTTGCTACTTCACAAATGAGCAGTAGCGAGGTGAGCAAATAGGATGATGAACTCAAGAGTGAGATTTCTGGTTTGAATTGTGACTTTTTTCCTCATTAGTTAGGTGACCTTGGGGAAGTTAATCTCACTGAGGATACAGTTATCCTCAGGAACAACCACAGCACTTACCCTAAAGGGCTGTCGTGAGGATTAGATAACTCATGTTAGTCAGCACTATGACTGGCATGTTGTAAATGTTCAATAAGTGTTAGCTATTATTATCTATTTCTGACAAATCAGTATATTCCAAGGAGTTGAAAAGGGACAAGACAGAAAATAATGTTGGAGCTTAATGCAAAAAAGTATTTTTACATGGTATACTCTTACTTCTTTTGTGTTATTGAAACTATACATATATGTTATATAGATCTAAAAAAAAAGCCTTAAAATGAGAGGATACAGGAACACCAAAAGTTAGAGAACCTTGATAACATAACTATGGAGTGTTTTCCTCCAGTGTTGTCATGTTCCTTACCTCGACACATAATACACTGAAATGAGGTGGCTTTGTTTTACTCAGGTTTTAAATAATGACCTCATTCGGCCAGTTTTTCTCATGCCCATTGAGCAGAGCAAATCTTCATTTACAGTCTTTCATCATCGAAATCTTATTAGACTTAGGTTGCTTTTATCCAGATAATCCAGACACACAGAGGCATAAATAACAGTTTGACATTAGAGAGAAAAATTAGAAAATGGAAAAATGGTGAAAACCTTTTCCCCCCATTCAGTGAAACAGAGTACTGCTGGGAGTCATTGAAAACTATACCAGTGTCCTTGGTACCCTAACAGTGTTATATAACTTAAATCGCAGGAGAGTTGAGACAAAAATAGAGACTTTATCCCTTTGATTCTTGTGCTCATTGTTAAAATAAAATGAATTCAGGTGTTTTCATTAACAAAGCGAGAAAAAGCCACAGAAGAACCCCATGAGAGGCCATTGTCTAACTTTGTTTTGATTAAAAATTATTTTAAATGATTTAATAAAAAATGGAATAAACAATTTAAAAAACGTGCATAAAATAAAAATATATCAAGCTATTAAAGAGTTTTAAGAAATTCTTTCAATATATTTTTATTGATTACTATATGATAATAATCTTATCAAGCTCTACTCATGGGCTGGAGGAAATCGTCAAACTCTTGATTTGTTAGGACGGTTTTAAATAACCTACTGAAACTTATTAAGGGTTAGTAAAGTTTAAAGCAGATAAGAAAAAAATTTAAATTGCATCTGTAAAGCTCAAAACAGTTTTTGTAATTCTGGTACTCACAGACTGTATTCAATAGCTGCATGATAGACATATTGTACTATGAATTTATTATCTATTATTTTGGTTAGAAAGTGGTATCAGCTGTGGTATTCAAATGTTCATTATAACATGGTTTTACTACCACTGAAAAAAAATTTATGGTTAGAAATAGCTCTGGAATAAGAATATGAGAGGCTAATGTCAAATTTACCTACATTATGTAAAGAGAACTGCTTTATCTCGATATTTACATTTTAAATATAAGAGAAACAAAGAAATACAAATAGATTTCTAAGCTTTCTTTCTGAACTAATTCGAATCCTGAAGTACTGACAGTATAAACAATTCAATGTTTCACTGGCATCAGTAGTAACCTATAAGGAATTATAATGAGTTGTAATTTAACTACAGCTAATTCTCAATTATCTTCTCCAATGTGGGAGGGCAGTAACAGAGATGATCCCCCAATAATTATTTTACTTGGAAACACAATATAAGTTTTGTTTTCTTTTCTTCTTTTTCTTCGTACTTCTCTCCATCAAATTTATTTTCACGATGTTTGAGTCAATTCATTAATTGATTTAGCAGTTTATGATTATAGTGTGGATTGATTACAGGTAATGGTGTGCTAGTGAACTGGCTCTCTGGGAAAATAAAAAAGCCTGATTTGTAGGATTTGCCAATGTCTACGGTAGTAACACGCCTATCATGGTCAGTCTGAAGGTACCAACGGAATGGCATGGAATGCTGAGTTGGGAAGAGATGTGCAGAACTAGCTCGGGGAAGCTGTAAAAGCCAGCTCCAGCACACATCAGACGGAGCAATAAACATCTTCAGAAGAACTTACGCAAATCTTATATAAGATCTTTGAGTATATGTAAGAGCTGACTGGTCTTCTGATATTACCAAGATTTAAATTAAATTTCACGTATAATAAGCAGGTTGTGCCTAACTGTGAGAACTTCTAGCAGAGTTCAATGGGACTGAAGATCAGGTGGAGGCTGAGAGGTGGACAGCCTATGGTGGGAAGAGACAGCCGGACACGACTGCTCATTTGAAGCCGGACACAGCAGGCTTGCAGGGACTCCAAGGACTAGTGGCCCCCATTGCGCTTACTTTTAGGCACTGACTACTATATGCCTACATAAATGACCACAGGATTAAGCACTTCTAAAATATGTGTAAATGGACTATCTACTAGCACTTTATGCCTAAAAATAGCTAAAATTTAAAAGGTAATTTTTAAAGATTAATAATTGCTGGTCATAATTACATCATATTTATATATCACAGACAGACTATATATAGGGCAGAATGCTTTGTTTATTTGTTTTAGGACTTTAAAGTTGTGCACAAGTGACAAAATTAACGTTTACAAGTGTTTGCCCTGCTCTGGAGGTGTCCACTGAATAACACTGTATATGTGGGTAACAGAATTCATTCCAGTTTACTTCTCTAGATATTTTTAAGTATAACTTTTAAAAGTCAAACTTTAGAAAAAGAAACGAGAAGCCAACTTTCAAGAGAAAAAGATAATGAAAAAATACATCTCTTGGTATTTACTGAAAAGTCCTTTGTGGTAAGCCAGACAGCCATCTCTAATAAAGTTCTTAAAAATTCTTAATAGGAAACATAGAAAAGTATTTAATCTACAAGACACAGCCCATCTTTTAAAATGACAAATCCCTATTAACAGTGCCATAATGAGAGTGGGGTGCTGGGAACAGTCCACCTGAGTGCAGCAAAAAGGTATGTGTCTCTATGGAATTCGAAAACAATAATGAATGATATAATGATCAGTCTACTTTTAATTTTCCACACACTGGCAATCCTAACCAACGTCAAGGTAAAATGTCCTCCCTTCCCTGACTGACTGCTGTTAGCACACCTCCCCCATGCCCACCCTTGGTAAGCCACTCGCTATTAATGTTAGGAAATTTGATTGTAAATCTACCATAACTCTAAAGCATTAGCTATCTTTTAACAAGTTAGAAGTTTCAGCATTTCATGTAACATTGCAAATTATAAGGTTAAAAGATTCAGTGAAACTATAAAATAGTATTTTCAAATTTCCTGAAAGTGACCTTTAAGTGAAAAAGAACAGTTATTTCCTTTTAATTAAGTTGGAAAGTCATGTTTTCTACAAGAAGTGAGTGGATTTACCATGGACTATTACAGGTGACCTTGCCGCCCCTGCCAGCACAGTTGACATATTCAAATATACCAATTTATATATAGGAATTATTGCTTTATTGGAGAAAAAGAGAAAATATAAAATATATTTTTGGTTTCATCGCTGTGACTCGAAAATGAAATGAGGACTAGATTAACAAAATGGCAAATAGTACAAGGACCTGGTTGAGGTTTAATTATACCTCTGCGAGGTCTGAAAAGAGTGCTTGGCTTGTATTACGTCTCAGTGTATCCCAATAGCTTCTGGAGACAAGTTCCTCAGCATCTGTTTTAAGTACCTGTAGAAGTTTTAAGAAGCACAACTGAAATCTAAAGAATAGGCAGAAACAATGATAATTTATACAGTTTAAATCTCTTCTAGCCAACCTTGAAAAGAAAACACATTAGCTTACCTTTTTTGTTTCCTGCTGCACACAGCAGTATCATATTACATCACTGGTAAACCCAGGGCATTTTCAAAGGTGTAATGGTATATAACCACTATTTCTAAGTACAATGTGGCTTTGTCAATAAGAATCACATTCTTCACCCCTGCCCCATGCCCTTCTAATGAAACATACATAACTTCTAAGAAAGTGTGAGATAAAAATTTTATTCACACCTTGTGTGAAGTAAATTCATTTGGAGAAGATTTTGGTAATTTTATAGCAACCTATAAAAATTAAGCTTAATTTAAAAATGAATCATTGTTGGTTAGCATATATTATGTTAGTGCATCAAAGAATCAAAATGACCATATCCATACTTTAGAGAAACTAAATTTAAATTAATCGAAAACTTGTCAAAAAAAATATGCAAGTTTAAGGCAAACCACTCAAAGCTGATCAGGGATTTGGTGTCTATTGTAAATAGATCAGGAACTTTCTGATCTATTCCAAGGATAGAGCACTAGCTTCTATCTCGGTACAGGCCAGGCTAAAGCAGGCGATATCAGAATTAAGAAGTGTCGTCTAATCTTTACATGAAATGTAGAACTACAAGCTTAACTTGGGTCTCTACAAACAAAAATAATTAAATGTGGTTTCTCTCAGGATTTACCAGGGAAGATTTCACAGATTCTCAGGCTTGGTCTTCTTTGGGTTATTGTGAGAAGAAAACGCTGCATGATGAATTTAGGAGTGAGTGGCTGGTGATGAGAGAATTCTTATTTGTGTGTGTGTGTTAGTTTTCAAAAGTCCAGTGCCACTAATAAAATGATAAGCATCTGGGAATTATTTCAAAGATCTGTGTTTTAATTCATTATTATGAACTAGAAAACACTGCCTACTGCCCATATTTTAATAAACTCTTAATAAAATGTTAATAATAAAGTAGTATTAAGCAGGAATCACTTATATAACATAGATGTATTTATTACCATAAGTGTAAATGTGGCAATGTGGCAGAGAATCTACTCGTCACCCCCTTTCGTAACTAAATAAGCTGTAACCAAGTAAAATTAACTGAGTGTAGCACTAACACAGTTCATTTTCTTTTACACAGATATAGCGGAACCTCAATAAATGGTAACTAGATTAAATACTCTGCGAAGTTATCTAAATATTTTGAATGTGGATATATTTTTAAACTGTAATGTAGAAAGGCAGTATATAGTTAAGAAAAGGACTGTTAAACCAATCTAACTAGAAAATAAGGCTCACTACACTATTTTTAGGAGGGTAAGAGGAATGACTCGCTTGGTGAAGCCAGGCCTCTCCCCTACTTCCAACCCCCGGTCACCCTCACCCCTACCCCGCCCACACAGACTCTTATGACATTATTCATACTTACAACATATGAAGGGATAAAACTGGTTTGACAAACTATATTGACACAGATCTCTATAGGAAAAAATGTATGTTCTGAGCATAGAAAAGGGAGGGAGGGAGGGAGGAAGGAAAAGAGCAAGGGAGGGAGGAAGGAAAATAGCAAGAGAGGGAGGAAGGAGGGAGCCATAGTGTGAAAAGTTCAAGTACTGGAATCCTAACCCCCGAGGTGATGGTATTAGGAGGTGGGGCCTTTGGGAGGTGATTAGGTCATGAGGGCAGAGCCTTCAGGGATGGGATTAGTGCTCTTAGAAAAGGAGTCTGAGAGAGCTCCCTTGCCCCCTTCCACCATGTGAGGACACAGTGGGAAGGTGCCACCTATGAACCAGGAAGCAGGCCCTCATCAGCTGCCACAGTGAATCTGCTGGTTTGGTGATCTTGGACTTCCCAGCTCTCAGAACTATGAAAAATGATTATTCGTTATAAGCCACCCATTTTAAGGTATTTTTGTTATAGCAGCTCAAACAAAGACAGAAGGAAAGAAGGAAGGAAGTAAAATAAGGGAGAAAGGGAAGATAGAAGGAAGGAAGAAAAAGGAAGTTAGGGGAAAAAAGACCGATTTAGAGATGGGGCTCTATCACTGTGGTAAGCAGAACAGAGGCTCCCTGAAGTGGTCCATGTCCAGACAGGTAAGTACCCTATATAAAGTAAGGGTCTGAGAAAGGTTACACTCAGAGGTTAGGCAAACTAGGAAAAAAATCCCAAAATAGTAGCCCATAGAATCAGGCGGTAAACTGTCTTTGCTGTTAGTGATATTTAAAAACACAGAAAAATATAAACAAAAGAAAACTATATCTTTATAATCTGTCCCACTATGACAAGTGTGGACTGAGAAACCATAACCCGAAAATTGTAATTTAAAGTTACATGGGACTGCAGGTACCTGCAATGTATCACAGAAACAAACACACATACACAAGTCTTCCCAGGAAAAACACACCCTTAACCCAGCCCTTACAGAATCCACACAGATGCATTCTAACAAATACATGCTCATAATAGGAAATTACTAAATGCAAAAGAACGTAAGCCACCATAAGTAGGAACCAGCAGAAACAACAAACAATAGAACCAGAGCTGCAGCCTCCAGATATTGAAATTATTAGATATGGAATACAAAATAAGTTTAATAAGTTTAATATATGAAGTTGTATTTGACAGTACTTTTTAGGAAAAAGGGACTAGCAAAAATTATTAGGCTGATTAGAAAAAAGAACCAAATAAAACTTCTAGAAATGAAAAATGAACTTCTGAAATTTAATATATTATATATAGTTAGAGAGAAAATCAGTGAACTTGAAGATAATATGAATAAACTATACAGAATGCAGTGTGAAAAGATTAAAAATATGGCAAATTAAAGAGGAGTTAAGAGACATTACAACATGAATATCTATCAAAGCTCTAGAAAGTAATATTAGAGAAAATGGGAAAGAGGCAATATTCAGAGACATATTGGCAGTGGGTATTCAAGAAATAATGAAAGCAAACAATCCTCATATTTAAGAAGCCCAATAAATTTCATGATAGATAAAAGCAAAAAGAGAGATAGACTGTAATAAAACTGTAGAATACCAAAGGCAAACAGAATCTTAAAAGCACCCAGAAAGAAAACAGATTGCCTACAAAAGAATAATAATTAGACCCAGAGTTCACTTTTCATTTTCAGCAATAGAAGCCGGAAGACTGGGATAATACCACAATTTGCTGAGAATAAGTGTCAACCCATAATAATATATATAGTAAAATTCTTTCAAAATAACAGCATGTATACATATATCGAATCATTATATTATACACCTAAAACTAATATAATGTTATATGCCAATTCTATCTCAATTAAAACAAACAAATGAATCCACAGAAACAGAAGAGGCTGGTAGTTGCCAGAGGCAGGTGGGAATGGTGGTGGTAGGGAAAGGGGTGAAGGCGGTAAAAAGGTGCGAACTACCAGTTATAAGATAGGTAAGTCTTGGAGATGTAATGTAAAGCATGGTGACTACAGTTAATAATACTGTGCTGTATGCTAGGAGTTGCTAAGAAAATAGGTCTTAAAGTTTTCATCACAAGAAAAAAAAATTGTAACTATGTGAGGGGATGGGTATCAACTCAACTTATTGTGGTATTTTGTGGTAAGTACATATATCAAATTATGTTGTACACCATAAGCTGATACCATGTTATATGTCAATTATATCTCAATAAACTGGAAAAAAATAAAGGGAAAAAAAGAGATTTCCAGAGAGAGGGTTTTTAAAAAAATTTATTAGAAGATCATCACTTGAGGATATACTTTGTGAGTATAAGATTATGAGATTTAGGAAGGGGTGAGATTAAAGAGGGAAATACTGAGTAAAGAATAGCAAATATGTAAGTAATTCAAAACAAACATGAATGATACATATTTTAGAAGTCTAACTTGTGGGATTAAACAAAGACAAGGGCAAACATTGTTCAATTTTAAGTACCCATGCCAGGAGAGGAAAGAACGGTATTAAAGAACTTATAAACTCAATTTTTGAGAAAAAGAAAAAAGATATGGCCTAATCTAAGACTTTATTATTTTAAGTATTCTTATTAAAATTTCAAAAATAACTACACAAAGAAAAGAAATATAGTGAACGTCTTCTAAACTCAAAATAAACCCAGGTAATGCCAGGGTTACCTCTTTTATCAGTAACCCAGGTAAAAGAAAGAAAAGAGGAAAAAAAACAGTATATAGAATGGCTAAAATAAATCCAAATAAGTTAGTAATCACAGTAATGTAAATTGACTGAATTTTCCAATTAAAAAGCATATATTATCAATCCAGATAAAAAGGAACCGATAAAATACACAAAATATACTTTTAAAAAAGACACATCCAAACTATAAGGAAAATGAGAGGTTGTAAATGATAAACCAGGCTTCTAGTAATGACAGACTAGAAAAAACACTGCCAATCTTCTCATTGAGAATAACTGAAAAATACTGGACAAAATATAATATAGATGTATCTTAAAGCATATTAAAGACATTATTTGCCTTTTGTACTGTGTTGACTGGTACCAAAGCAATGGTGGGTAAAATTGCTGAAGCCTTAGTACAATGACAACACCAAAGACCAAAGTCATTACATTCTTCAGAAGTTGTCACATTCTTCAGTCATATACTCATATTTAAAAAAAAAGTTTCACTTAAGAACGTACTTGCTGAAGAATAAAACTCCTAATTGTTTTAATTTAATCTTTGAGCACACATCTTTTTAACATTCGGTGTGAAGGGAATCATGCATAAAGCACTTCTGTCTAATGAAGTACTGTGGTTGCCTTGAGAAAAAACATCTCTGCGGTGGTTTGTGCTGCAAGGTAGACTAGCCACTTTTTTCATGAACCATCATTTTTACTTGAAAGAACAACGGATACACAAACTATGGTTATTTAGACTTTGGTATGTGGCAGGCATCTTTTTGGAAGATGAACCAAGTGAGCCTGTTGCTTCAAGGGAAACAATTGATAGTATTTGTTGCCAAAACAATATACTGCAACAGATTGAAGACAGAAGCATCTGTGAGAAACCAGCGGTCTTCTACGAAGTCAGACATGAAAGAGATTTGCAAAGAATGTAAAATACCACTTTCCTCACAATATTTTTGACATTATTTTTCATAAAAAATGTTTATGGTAACGAGAGTTTTAAAAATTATTTTCAAATGTATTAATATTTGTAAGTTTCTCAGTTTTAGTTTTTATATGGCAAAAATAGATGAATATAACAACATAAACAAAAGCTCTTTTGGATTCTCAATGATCTTCAACAATGTAAAGGGGTCCTGAGACCAAAACATTTGAGCATCGCTGCTTATAGCAATAAAAGTGAATGAACTAGGACCAGATACAATAACGCAGATGAAGCTGCCAATCATGATGTTGAGTCAAAGAAGCAACACATAGAAAAACTCATTTAATATGATCCCATTTATATGAAGATCAAAAACGAGCAAAACTAAACTATATTGTTTAGGATACATAAGTAGGTCATAAAACCTCAAAGCAAAGCAAAGAAATAATTGACATAAAAAGTCTTGATTGTGGTTATCTTTTGAAGGAGAAGAAGGGATTATGACTGGAGACATATGAAGGGGCTTCTTGGGGTACGGCAAAGGCAATGTTTTATTTCTTGATCTATATTATATAGTAAACTTTTATTGTTTTTGTTTTGTTTTATATTTACGTTCTATCAGCAGTATATTTCTGAACTAAAATACATATTTAAAAAATCAGCAAGGGGCTTCCCTGGTGGCGCAGTGGTTGGGAGTCCACCTGCCAGTGCAGGGGACACAGGTTCGAGCCCTGGTCCGGGAGGATCCCACATGCTGCGGAGCAACTAAGCCTGTGTGCCACAACTACTGAGCCTGTGCTCTGGAGCCCATGAGCCACAGCTGCTGAACCCACGTGCCACAACTACTGAAGGCTGCGCACCAAGGGCCTGTGCTCTGCAACAGGAGAAGCCACCGCAATGGGAAGCCCATGTACTGCAATGAGGAGCGGTCCCCACTCGCTGCAACTAGAGAAAGCCCGGGCACAGCAACGAAGACCCAACGCAGACAAAAACAAAAACAAAACAAAACAAAACAAATCAGGGAAAGCTTCATTATCACTAGAGGTAAAAATAGACAATAAAAAATACAAAGTGGAAAATAACATGTTAATAAAAATAAACGTAGTATATTTATTTTGACAATAAAATAGATTTTTAACACAAACACATTTCTAGAGATCTAGGGATAGTATATAATCAAAGATTTAACTTGCTAAAATGATTTAAGTAATCTATATTCTTATACAGGCAATAAGAAGGCTCTGAAATATATAAAATAAACAAAACCAGAATTATAAGTAGAAATTAACAAGTCTATCATTGTAATGTGTAATTTAACACACTATTTGACAGAACAGCAGAAGAAAACATTAGTAATGATAGAGATTTAAAACACATAATTAATATGTTTGGTTATATATATATTACAACCCTGTACCCGAAATCGAAGAATACACATTCTTTTCAAACACAGATCATTTATGAACATTGACATTGTTTTAGTCCATAAAACAAGTTCAACCCATGTCAAAAAATTATATAAAAATTGCCACATTTTTTGATTATAAAGAAATTTGGTTAATAAAGATAATATTTAAAAAATTTGTAAAATATAAGGTATGTCAAAGTCAAATATACTTGACTTTTGCATTATTTATTCTTTTGAATGTTTTATATTTCTTTTCATTACTGTAGCAAGATAATCAAGAGCTGACTATATGAGAAATATGAAAAGAATCAGGGTTGTTTGGAAGAGAAAAGGCTGTAAGGTAACTATCTTCCAGGATACAAAAAAGTATGTTCAATCTTACACTGTAGCAAGGAATAATTTGACAGAATACAGGCAGAACCTATGGTAAGGATGATTAACTTTTGGAACAGGTTACTACAGAGGCCACAGAATCTCTGTCTCTATAGTAAAATCCAGAGGCCCTGCCTTTCCTGAAGGAACTTCTTCCTAAAGATAGAATCTTAGGTTATATTCAGCTCCACGAACTACACTCAGATTAGATCCTTTATCGCTCCAGTTGATCTACAATTCTGGAAACTAGCAGAAAATTGCCAGTTAATTCATAACGTTATACTAATATATTTGTGAAAACATACATCAACGATATTTCATATAAATGTTCAGGCTGTCTGAATTTTTTTTAATTTTAAATAAATCTTCCTTGTTTGCTTGCATTTTTTTGAAAATAATCATTCCTTTCTGAGCAAAAATTTTCCTATTATATGAAAAAAAGTCAGTTTATATAGCCAACTAAACTAAGGGAGTTGAAACATCATGTAATACATTTAAGACTGGGGATAAAAAAATGACATCGAGTTATATCACTTTAAAATATGTATTTTATATTCTTAGATGAAAAACAAAGATGCCTTCAGTAAAATAAAAATATATATATATATTATCACAACAAAACGTAAATTACCTTCCTATTACATAAGCAAGCATAATATAAATGAAATATGTAATTTAAATCTGGTTCTCAGTATTATTCTCTTAATGTCTAAGTGACTACAATTTGCATATGTAGCTTAAACTAGAACTATATTAGTACCTATTTCCTTTTAACAATATTACTCTGAAATGTATTTTTTTAAAAACCATTTGTCACCTGTATGAAATTTATGAGTTTAAAAGAAAAATATAAATTGCCACAGTTGGAAAAATGGTTCATGCAATGACATATTAGATTAGAAAAATAAATTAAAAAGTCACAATTATTATTAACATTTATTAAGTTTCACAAGGCATATGGCATTAGAATCTATGAGATTTTCATCTTACACAGTCTTATATATTTTTGAAATAATTAACAGAGGAAACTTTAAAAATTTTTAAGAAAATGGTAGACTTTATTTCATGGAAAACAGTAGTGAATTTTGCAGAAAAAATTTAAAGTATCTCGTAAGGGATCAAAACAATTAGTCAGTCATAAGGTTCCCATGGACTTGGCTTGTTTTCCAACCCATTCTAGGTCCATTTCTTATGACTTAGACAAGATATCTTAGGTTTACCTTATGCTGAATCAGCCTTCGGTGTATACTTAAATCTACAACAGATTAGTTTTTATAGTTTGGAGTTTTTATTAAATATACAATACAGGAGGCAACACACCTAGAGTTTACACTATAACTGGAACACTTTCAGCAGGACAATTCTGAGTCAGTCACCCTGAATTCAAGAGCTTCTCTCAGGTGGAATTTGTATAATTTGAGGGATCCTTCTAAGTGACTTAAGGATCCTTGGGGAAATCAAATGGACTGTGCATGTTTACATTCAAAAGGGGCTATGGCCTACTCTTAGTTGTGTAGTAGCTGGGCTAACCAACAAGCTCTGACTTTCCAGGAGAAAGGAAAGAAGGAAAGCGTAGTGTAAGAAGAGTACAGTTGGAAGATCACTTGCAGGAACTCCCAACTTTTTCAGGAAAAGATGAGTCTGAAGATCATAATTCTTTTTGAGATGTAACATGTGATAGAGTGATATATCAAACATATCAAGTGTCGTCTTATACCAGACTTTTGTATAGACCATAGGCAGAAGGCAGGCGTCAAAGGTTTTAGAAAAAAATTTGGGAGAAATACGGAAAACTAAGAAAAGTTTATCCATTAATATCTTCTGTATTAGAATTAAGAAAAGACTGTATATCAGATGGACAGATCCAGTTCTTAAAATACCTGTGTCCTGCAAGAGCATAGCCTGAGAATCTGCTCCATAAATTGTATTTAACTCTTCAAATACCACTGAAAAATATAAAATTTCAATTATTCTACCAGAGTTTTTGGTTGTTTCACTCACCTTTCCCTTATTTTAATCTAAAGCTAAAGATATATAATTGCTCTGTTTTAGTCTTCTCATAAATCTAGGAAGGAAATAAAAATTTTTGGCCTGGTTGCACATTATTACATTCGATAAATTCCTAAACATGCTCAATAATAGATCTGGCTTTATACAGAAAAATAGCATTGTCAAGTAAAACAGGTGAGGACTATTTACATAAAGAACATTTAAAGTATTGTACATACACTATTAGTAGGAGAATGGTATCCATAAAGTTGAAGACGCTGACATAGAGCACAAAGGGCCAAATGAAGTGTCACATTTCAGAATGAACCCAAGTACAGCAAAAGAAAAAAAGAAAAAGATGACAAAATAATCAATTAGGAAGGGCAAATCATTATGCTACATTCTATATAGAGCATAAACACAGTACAAGTGGGATAAATGTTAAAGATGAGTAGCAAAGTTTTTTAAATCTCATATAATTAAACATTAAATGAACTTGTGCTCATTTCAACCACTTTCATTTTAACTTTTTGATAGAACTACTGCTTTGAGTAAAACATGTTCCTCCAAAGTATGCAGTTTTATTGAGACATGCTTCAGTGATTCCATGTGGGATAAGGGGGAAATCTAGATGCAGCAGCATGGTGGTGGGAATGGTATGAGACCTACAGTGGCATCTTGTTCTCCTCCTGTTTAGTGCCATGACCTCAGGCAAGTTAACAAACCTCTCTAAGATGTTTTTCTCATCTGTAAAAAGGTATGATACTTACCTCAGAGAAGTATAATGAGGACTAAATGAGAGTAACGTTTATAATGGATGCAGTACAGAGCTTAGCACGTGATAAGTGTCCCAAGAAATTTTATGCTCATTTCCCTCTTTCTTTCTGAAGCATAGTTAATTTTGGTTTGTAAATATTTTACAATTTAGTCTTGCTCAAGTTTTGATTTGGGTATGTAATATTCAGTTTAAAGTAGTTGTATCATTCTACTTATTAAAAGAGAATTTCGTGTTTCACAATTAGATAATCTTTTTGAGTATTTATTATATTTCATACGCTGTTAAGTGGCTACATGTTTTAGCTCATTTAACCCCCATAACAATCACATGTGCTTATTACTCCTATTCTCGTACAAATGAAGAAACTGTGGCACAGAGAAATTTAAGGACCTGGTTCAAGGTCCCCCAGGTAATGAATGGCAGAGCTAACAGTCAAACCCTGAAAACCAGGCTCCTGAGCCTGTGCCACACTGTCTCCCTAATGTAATCTATGTATTTTCACTATAAGCTACATTTCAATTGCTTCAAAACTCAAAAATCTCATCAGTTCAGTTATGCATTATTTAAAATGTGACAACTATTAACAATAAGTTACCACTAATGATTGTTATTGTTAAACACAGTAACAAATATTTGGAGAGAGCTATATTGTCCTAGAGTGTCGTTTAGTTCAGAGGTTGTACTAAAGATTATTTCTGAATTGTTTTAAGAAATAGTTCTGAGAGAAAAATTCTGTAAATGAGATTTCAGGAGCCACTAATTGTAAGTTATGTAAGATAAACACCTCTGAGGTACCCATGTAGATCAGTGCCTTTAGCAAGCATTCCTTTACACATAAATAAGTTATATACTACTTATGTTATTTTTATCTGTTCTTTAAATGAAGTCACCTTCCCCATATATTTGCTACAGAATGCTTCATTGATCTACGTATATTCATGTAAACTAATACAATTTAGGGTATGCTGATATAAGTTAGATTTCATAATTCAGATAGACTTTCCCTAAGTAATCCAACTTAATGAAGTTTTACTATATCACTATTATTTGCATTAAATCATCAGCATTAAATTTACTTTACCTGGGCTGCAATGACGCTTTTGTGCTGACACTGTAGCTTTTCCCAATGTGGGTTGTCTGCTATTATTATTCCCTTTCCTCTCTCCCTTTGTTACTCGACTTAGGTATTTTAGTAAATGTTAATGATTAGAATAGGATTGTAACTTTACTGGAAGATCCATTAAGTCCTTTCTGGAATTAGTATAAATAAACAGTTAAATTTGTATCCATTGAAGTACTATCTACTTTATCACTGAGGTTTACCAAAAGATTCATTAACATAATTCAACCTCCTTAATGATATTTTATTAACAACTTGCCTATCCAGTCAATTGGGGGTAATCCATCAAAATTAAAATAACTGTTTACTCTTTTAGTATATTCTCTATAGACAGTGTCTTCTATTGATATAAGTGTCTTCCATAATTAAGTCTACTGGGGGTGATTCAACAAATACTGATAAATATATCATAGTCAAATATTCTAAGAAATAATATGTATTCATAATCCTGATCATCTGCTTTTATTAGTATAAATACATACTTCATAAATCTACTGGGACTGAATGTGACACCCATCTGCTACAGATAACCCATGTTTTAAAAAAACCTAATACATATCCTTATAACAATGAGAATAATAAAAAATGTTGCAGTTCTTTGAACTTAATTATTTGAATTCCAGATAGCCCAATTAAACTATTTCACAGGGCCATGAATTTGCAAATTAAGCAATTATCATTTACATGCCAACAAAATTCACCATGTTTCTGCTATCTAAGTGCCAGAGGAAGAAATACGCTACGGTGGGTAAAAAGGCAGGTTTTGGAGCTGGCCAGCCATGGGTTCAAATCTTGGTTTTGCCATTTAATAGCTATGGAATTTTGGACAAGATACTTAACCTTTCCAACTGTCAGTTTTCTCATCTATAATTACAGATAATAAGGGAACTGCTGGGTAGAGTAAATGAGAAAACGCATGCAAAGCACCTAGTATAGTGTCTGATACTAAGGTCTCAGTATCTGCGTGTTATTTTTGTTATGTGAACCTGGGTTGTTGTCAGGCTGAAATACTTGGGACAAGCAAAAAAGAAAACTAGTAGGAAAATGGAGGGAAATGTTGCTTAACTATACCTTCAGAATAAGATGAAAATATTACTCTTACCAGAAGAAGAATCTATAATATATATTTCTATGAATGCAAAAACACATATTATTTCCTTGTTTTTGCTTCAACATTCATATTGTTATAGCACCACTAAATTTACTCACAGGTATAATTAAATCTTTGCAATTCACCTTTAAATTTTTACATGCATAATGATCTGTATTAATCTATTATATGAGATACCCTTCAAATCTCATGGATAACAACAAACAGATGAAAATGATTTAATGAATGTGATTATGGATACAGATGTTTAATATCAATACTTGATATAAATATTGATATCAAAGCATATAAATACTGAAGCAATTTTTCTACATAAGAACTTTAGAAAGTTTTCAAGAAAGGGACAGGTCCAAAGTTACAGGCTTTAATTATTGTTTCTCAACATGAATAAAATAATTCTTGCCTAGAAAACCCCCCTGAAACTACTATAAATTATTCTTACCAGCATTGCACGCTTTTCTTCATCTCCTTTAGTTTCTCTCTTTTCATTTTTTTTCCTGAATATTTCTTGAAGCTGAAAAAAAGACAATCAAAAATCAAATATCCAACAAGAGTTTCTGGGTACCTACCTAACATCCTCTGCTAGGTATATTCTAAAAAGAAAGAAAATAGTTAGCTTCATATACCAAGATCATTAAAACTAGTATAAATATATTTTCTGATATCAATGTTTTTCCTGAGAAAATGGCAACCCAGTACCAAGGGATCTATTAAATAGTTTTACTTTATCTCTAAGACAAAGATGTGGAGCCTGTGGCATATACATAAAAAGAGATGAAGCCTACTGAGGGATAAAGGACATTGAACCAGAACTCAGGGGTCTGGGCTTGAGGCCATCTTCTGTCATACACTAATTTTATAATGGGGGACAGGTCATTCAACTCTCGCTGGGCTCCAATTTGCTCATATATGAAATGCAGATGGGCTAGACGACCTCTAAGGTCTCTTTCAGGTAACTGAGCATTGTGGTAGGAACATGGGCTCTCCATGTATAAGCCCTTGAGCAAGTTAGTCTAATTATTTAAGGCTTGTTTTCCATATCAGGAACATGAAGATAATCTCTTACAGAATCTCCTAGGGCAGCATTTTTTCCCAGCTTTACTGAGGTATAATCGATAGGTCTTATAAAACTAATGTTGTACAGAGTAAATATTATAAGTAATTACTTAGCACATTGCCTGTCACACAGTAACTTCTCAATAAATGTTAGCTACCATTATACAAGGCATTATTTCCTCTTTAAAATCCTATTTTACAAATGGAAGCCTAATCCTATCTCTATGTCAGTTTTCTGACAAGGTCATTCATTGCTCTTGTCTGTGTAATTTGAACAGCTGTCTCAACTCTTTACTTCATTTTGTATGGCTATGGTTAAAGTCAAAATGTGTTACCTCCCAAGATATGAAATAACAATTAAAATATACAGTACAAAATGTAAATGATTTTATTAACACATAAATTTATTTCCACACTTTTTCTTAGTGAAAAGAGTTTTTTATTTTTTGCAAGGTATTAATAATCACTTCATAAACAGGCAGGAGGACTGCAGATTTTAGACCTCTACATAGAACTCTGCCCAACTCCACCTCTACTTCCAAACTCTTTGCTGTTTACAAACAAACAACAAACAAAAAACTATTAGCACACAGCCACTGCAGAGTAGACCACCACTTTAAAGCAAGGGCGACTTTTGTCAGAGTGTACAGTGGAAATAAATAGAAACTCTGCATGAATGTTTTTACCTCCCATCTCCACAAACAGACAAGATTCCGAAAGACAGGCAACTTCCAATGAACCGAGTTCCAAAAGTTAATCTTTAAGACAGTGGGGTGGAACCTGGCACTGCTGTCATAGAAAGTTTGTTGAAAATTATTTAGATTACTAGGCCCATTGTGAAAGTCCTAAAATACAGTTGTACACGATCATGACAGAACTATCGTAAACTAAGCCTGTCCGTTTTAGGGTGTTACGTGCATCTCCCGATCTACTGCAATGAAACTGAAACCTCTCGCCTCCCCAGTATCCTGAAAAGCCCTGCAGTGAGGGACCCTTTGTGGTTCCAGCTCCAGTGACTTGCTCAGGCACTGTACTCAGGCAAGGGCCACATGGGTATTAGATTAAGCCTTTTGATAGATCGCAATAATTAGTTAGCTTGCTTCCTTTTTAATGGCTAATTAGCTTTTGATGAGGATTTCTCTCTCTTCTCTTTCCTACCATGGAAAAGAATGACTGCATAGTTTCTCTTCTATGTGCCAGCCTCTGAAGAAAATACTAAGCTATTTAAGAGGTTTTCCAAGGGATTTTTATTGGCTCGTTACAGAGGAAAAATAGAAAATTAAATGGCTATTTATGTTATTTTTCCCTTCTCTTTTCACCAGGAGAGTAGAGGTAAATATTGAGTTAAACACAAATGCTAAGGGTAGAGGTTGTTACTGGAAGGAGTAAACTAATGTTAATCTCTGTTTTGGAGAAAAACAGAACAGGCATTTGGTCACAGAAGCAGATAAAGGGCACAGGGGTAAAGAGCAATGGAAAAATTCTGGAAGGAGGGGGTGGTAAGATGAGAGAGCAGCTGATGATGCTGCCAGACCAGCACCAACACGGGACCAGTCGGCTGAGAAAGGCTGAAGGACAAATACCAAGAACACTCTTACCCTCCACTGGAGATCAGCCCCTGGTCAAAGACAGGAGAAGGGAGTAGGAAATTGGGCTAAGACTGGAATACAAGGCAGCAATGAGTGGAAGAGAAAAGGAAAAAGAAAAATCATAAATCCTTTAATGAGAAGGAAGGGAAGTTCCTGTGGCAAAGAGCTGTCTGTGATTGGGTGGCTGATATGATAGAGACTGAGCATGCATAACACCTCAGGATTGCTTGTCACCCACCCAGTGGAAAACATTTGACACATTTCAAACTTCCAGAAGATGTGTAAACAACTATAAGCATCTTTATACACTGAATATAATTTATCTTTTTATAGTGTAAAAATCATTCAAAATAGGGACTTCCCTGGTGGTCCAGTGGTAAAGAATCCTCCTTGCAAGGCAGGCGATGTGGGTTCGATCCCTGGTGGAGGAACTAAGATCCCACATGCCGCAGGGCAACTAAGCCCACGCACCACAACTACTGAGCTCGGAGGCCTCAACTAGAGAGCCCGCGTGCCACAAACTACAGAGCCCACACGCTCTGGAGCCCGTGACACAATTAGCGAAGAGAAAACCCACACGCTACAACTAGAGAGAAGCCCGTGCGCCACAACGAAATATGCTGCGTGAAGTAACAAAGACCCAATACAGCCAAAAAAAAAAAATCATTCAAAATAAAGTACATGAGTATATACTTTATTAAATTAAAGTGAAAGCATAAAATTTTCACTCTTTTTTCTACAACAGTATTCTAAATAATGCAAAACATAAAAATATAAGTAAGCAATATTTAATTATTGATAAAATGTAGCTTGTAATATACATACCACCAAAAACTCCTTTTTATCCACCATCTCATTGCCATCAGTGTCAAACATGTTGAAAGCTATTCTAAAACCTGCATGTGGCTCTGCCAGAAAAGAACAGGAAAAGTATTTGTGAAATGAAAAAATGTTTTTAAAGTAAAAAAATCCACATTAGTTGTAAACAATTATTCACATTCTATACAGAAACACTTTCTTTAACCAAGAAATTAAAAGCAACATGTTATTATTTAGTTAAATATAATAAAAGCTACATGTAAGTATATGTATTTCTGCTTCATAAATTAGCACACTTAGTAACACAATTGATA
Source organism: Mesoplodon mirus (assembly GCF_964341445.2). Classification (NCBI taxonomy): domain Eukaryota; kingdom Metazoa; phylum Chordata; class Mammalia; order Artiodactyla; family Ziphiidae; genus Mesoplodon; species Mesoplodon mirus. Next base: position 23,617,293 of record NC_138996.1, on the reverse strand, counting down.
ATACACTTTAAGTCTACTTGTGTGATACCTGTTGCATAGCACTGACAGTAAAATTTGGCTACCTTCCTTCCAAAGATAAATATCTCTTTCTTACCCAAAGTCTGTCAGTATATCAGCTCATCACATTTGAAGTATTTTTAATATGTCAGCTACTTAGAGCAGAAGGAAAAATAAGAATATGACACAATGGATCAGTTTAAAATCTTGGGAAAATTATAATGGAAATAACCTGTGAAAAAATGTCAAGCATGAGAGATTACATATTTGGGTTTGAACTTCTAGAGGCTTCAAATACAGAAATATAAAATAAAGAGAGCTTGAATAATTAATTCTCCCCAAAATACAAGGAACAACTCCTCTTCTGAGAAAATCAGACTTTCACACATTACGAACTGCCTTAATTGTGTGAACCCTATAATGAGATTCAATCCTTCTTCTCTTTTCACTTCTAAAGCATAAAGAAGAAAACTTGGACAGAAGAAAACTTGAACGTATCCTTCAAAGAGGAGCTCAGTGTACATGCCTTTTTCAAAACATTTGACCTCTTTTAAGATGAATGGCAAAAAGTTTAAAAAGGACCTCTCACAGATACACTTGCCACCACCTGTTGTGAAACCGTGAACCCGGCAAAAGCAAAGCACACAGTCCTACTTTCTTAACCGGTAATAGCTGTCTCTGAAAATAATGGAAATGAAAGCCAGTCTTTTATGGAAGTTCACTTTTTTGCATGTATTTTAGGAATCTAGACTTATTTTCATTATCATTCCTTTGAGAAAGAAATAAAAAGTTACACCACCTCTGATAACCAAGATTTAAGCTTTAAAAATATCTGAAGACACATAGAAAGAAGTCCTCACCAGCATTACTTGGAAGGGAATATTAAGTTAAAGTAATAAAAAGTAAAGGGGAGAAAACTATGGACAGGTAACACAGATTATCTAGCCCACTTCCTGCCAGCCCTCTTTTCACATTTTTCTTGGTTCTAATCTAAACGACACCCATAACTTTTCAATTCAAACTCTTAGTAGTTTCTAAGATGGGTCCTGAACTCCAAATGAAGATTCACAGCGTCCAAAGATCCTACCCTTTCTGTAGTAAGCAAAAACCACTATCTGTATTTTTTTCCAACATGCTTAAACCAACCCTGTTCCAGCTCAACAAGTGGCTTTCCTCACCAGTTTTGTTTTACTCGGACCCATCACTCTGCTGGTCCAGGTACTTATAACTTCTAATTTTGCATCTAAAGTTGTTCTGCTAACAAGATAACTTTAAAACAAGTCTCTGAGACACTCCTTGGCACCCACTCCTCTAATTTCCACAGTGGCATTCATCACTGACTGGACTGGAATCATCAGAATGGCTTTCCACTCTGGGACAACCTCAGGCTGTCCTATAACTAACTGCACAATACTTGCTTTTCTTCAGCACCAACATTTTAAATGACTTTGAGCCAGGAGGAAAAAAGCAAGAAAAAAATACACAATTTTTGAAATACATATGTGTGCGAGCACACACACACACACACACACACACACACCAAATTTCCTGCAACAGAACTCCAACATAACAGCATCCATTACTAAATTCAGAAATAACACAGTGGCTGTGAGTTTTCTAATTACAGAAGTATAGGAATTTTAAGATTGGTTTCTAATGACACAATTTTATTGATGTTCTTGTTTCCACACATCTCCATAAATCCCCACAATTGGAAATTCCACTAGCCACATTCTTTTATTCACTCCTTTTTTCATTCATTTGCCAATTACTTTCTGAGAGGCTACCATGTGAAAAGATAAAATCTTTGCCATCTTGGACCTTGCATTCAACTGTGGGGAGAGACAAAAACATGTAAACCAGTAAACAAACACTTTCAAATAGTTTAAGTACTATGAAGAAAATAAAACAATGTAAAGGGGTAAAAGGGGAGAGATGGAAGAGGGAGCTATTTTAGGGAGGATGGTCAAGTAAGGCTTCTCTAAGTCTTCATATTTCAAAGGAAACCTGAATGATTTTTACTATCCTGAGGATCTTTAGTAAAAGCACTGATGGTAGAGGGAGCAGAAAGTACGAATTCCTGAGGTGAGAATTCAGGGAATAAAAAGGTCAGGTGGCTGGAGCACTGTGAACTATAGCATATAAGTTCCTCCATTAAATGCAACGAAATTTAACTGAACACCTTAGTAAACCCTTCATATACTTCATAAGAATTGCTGTGTATGAGAGGAAGATAATAATAAAGCTGTTGTAAGATGTATGATGGGTCTTCTTATAGACTTACTAGTTAAAGGACCCATTCTTTCACACTAGTCTTGCAGAAAATGTGATTTGAATGAATGAGTGTAGCAGGAAATTTACAAATCACTACACATCCTGACCTTTAGGCTCCCATGTAGATCCAACCACAGGGATTGATATAGGATATTAAATGTATAATTTATGAGCATTTTATTACTACACCGTAAGCCATAATAATATTTATGGTTTTGACACTTGATAGTGCTATACTTAGCATTTTCCACTGGCATTTAGACATGAATTTTGCAAAACAGCATGGATAGACCTAAACTGATTTTCAATAGTAAGAGAATATAAGAAGGATTTATTGGGACTTCCCTGGTGGTGCAGTGGTTAAGAATCTGCCTGCCAATGCAGGGGTCACAGGTTCGAGCCCTGGTCCGCGATGATCCCACATGCCACGGAGCAACTAAGACTGTGCACCACAACTACTGAGCCTGCGCTCTAGAGCTCGTGAGCCACAACTACTGAAGCCCATGTGCCTAGAGCCCGTGCTCCACAACGAGAGAAGCCACCGCAATAAGCCCGCACACCGCAACAAAGAGTAGCCCCTGCTCGCCACAACTAGAGAAAGCCCACGTGCAGCAACGAAGACCCAATGCAGCAAAAAATAAATTAATTAATTTTAAAAAAAGATTTATTTCCCAAGATTATGCTTGAGAAAGAAAACTGTACCCAGAAACAGATTTAATGAGTATACTTACTTGTTAAAATACATAAAAGAAAAAGATATTCTGTGTAAGAAATCACACCTGGAAGAAAAATAGTATTAGTTATGCTATATATAAAATATTACTTTCTCTTCATATTTATCAAGTAAAATATTATTCTTATAATAGCAGTAATATTTATAAAGAACTTAGAGTTTTAAAGAAGATGCTAAATATTGTTTTAAACGAGACTAAACTATTACTACAAAATCAGGGTGAAAGAAACAATAAATAAATTTTACATTGTTTCATATGCCTCTGTAGAAACCCATACAAAAATCACATTAATGCTTCCAGATATACTGGCATAAAAGCAAAATTATCAATAATGTTTACATATAGCTATAAATTTTAAATGTGTCGCTAGCTTTCAAGGTATGAATCTAACATAAAATAAAAACGTTGGAAATGGTTAACACTGTAAAGTGCTTAATAATTTCTTAGTAACCCTTGAATAAAACATTTATTCTTGCTTAGAGATTTGACTTCTTATTGCATTCAAAAAACACAACTCTATAGTTATTACTTTCTGCTTTCAAGTTATCACTCATTATTCTTGATAAGCTTCACGCTTCTATTAAATGTAATCTAAGAAGTTTCCATGTTTACAGAAAGCTTACACTTTCTGTATATTGCATCCTGAGTTCTCTGTAATCTCATAAACTTTAAAAGGAGTTTGTTTGGACTACATAAAAACATACATTCTGTTACTCGAATTCTTGCTTTTGGATTATAACACCCAAAACTAGAATTAATGGCTTAATTGTTTTTCCAAGTGTATCCTGAGAAAATGAAAATCAGAAATAAGACAATAACACTTATCCAGATACCAGACAATCCTCACACTTGGTAAAAGGGTATAAAAATCCTTAAGATAATCAGATCGTGAACTTTAAAACTCCACTTTACCTGATGTTCTTTGAGGCTACCCCCTTTGTTACAGAACAAAGGAAGAGGAGTCACTGTCAGGCAGTTTGTCAGAAGATGTGAAGGGACCGAGCTAGGAGGCCCTGAAAGCATTCCCGTCTTTTGTTTATACTAGAATATTGTGACCTATAGACATAGTTCTGGTTGATTGCCATGAATGTTATGGGAGAAAGATTCTGGAATGGTCAACGTATATAAAGATACAATACCTAGATTCCATAGGGATCCCTCAAAAAAAAAAAAAAAAAGATCTGGAAATGGGCTCTGTATCTCCATAACCCCGTCTCACTGACTGTTGTTCTGACTTGGTGGAATGCACAAGAGGTGCTGGTTAGTATAAAGAAGTTTAATATCTGCTCTACATCTTTTACCTGATAATCAACTCAAGATTCCCCTCACTGAAGGATTACAAAACAGTGAGAGTCCTGATGATGATTATCACGGTAGGCACTTGTCTGAAGTACTAAGTGGTTTTTGAGGTGGTATAATCCACAGGGAAGAAAAACAAAGTGAGAAACTCATGATATAATTTAATAAAAATGGTCATGGACATATACACACGACCAAATGTAAAATAGATAGCTAGTGGGAAGCAGCCGCATAGCACAGGGAGATCAGCTCGGTGCTGTGACCACCTAGAGGGGTGGGGTAGGGAGGCTGGGAGGGAGGAAGACACAAGAGGGAGGGGATATGGGGATATATGTATATGTATAGCTGATTCACTTTGTTATACAGCAGAAACTAACACACCATTGTAAAGCAATTATACTCCAGTAAAGATGTAAAAAAAAAAAAAAAAGGTCAGGGAGAAGGGAAAATATTACTAAACATGAACTGTAGATTCATAATGTTTTTAATTACAAAAATGGAAAACCATTAGATTAACCTTTCAATTTATTTTAAGGCCACCCAGGGTCAAAAATAAAATAATAATAAATGCTAAGCATATAGTAATGTTTCGATCCTTAGAAAAAGAGGCTAAGAAAGATGACAACTAGGTTTCTCTTGAAAATTCAATTTTAAAAAATTCTAAGGGAAGTTCCTTAAAAGCATTACACTGTTTAGTTCCTATATCATGATACATTACAGTTAGCTATTATAACTAAGTCTATGTAATTCATGTTTTCATAAATGCTGTATACCAATTAAATTTTTGTAAAACTGCCTAACATTTTCTTGCTGGGTTATATTTTAAGCAGACAAAATTCATTTGTAAATTAGTTTTCAATAGTTCTAAAAACTTCGCTTTACAGTTCCTCTTCCACCTAATCTCTTTATAAAAAAGCAAGATTCTCTGTAACTCTCTACTTTACCTAACCCTATGGTTCTAAAACTTCTTGGGTACACGGATTACCTTGATAATCCCATCACTATGACATAGATCTGCACTGTTCTACAGTGTAGCCATTGGCCACATGGGGCTATTTAAATTTAAAATAATTAAAAGTAGATGAAATTAAAAATTCAGTTCCTCAGATACAGTGGCCCCATTTCAGGTAATTAATAGCCACATTTGGCTTGTGGATACCATATGGACATCCCCATCACTGCAGATAGTTCTACTGGGTAGCACTGAATAGATCATCTCCCCCCGAAAAAAATATGCAAATATGCATACAATTTATGTAGGATTAGGACCTGCCTAAACCTATGGCTTCCAAATTTAACCCTCCTCCTAACTAAAAAGAATTTCCTTCTTCCATGCATTTATCTTTCTTGGATTATATTTGATCCAACTGCATTTTCCCATGAGAGGTATTAAAGAAATATTTTTTACATTCACCAACTTCCCTCATTATTCCGAGCTTTGAATTTTCGAATTTTCCTGATCCTATCATTCCACCCTAAGATTTGAATGGCAATCTTTAAGACAACTTCCAGAAAAACATTTCTAAGAACTTTAAAGACACCATGGCCCAGATTTCACAAAGATTTAAAAACCCTAGTTATGAAAAGCCTACAGTTAAAGACAAGGTGTCTCCCCCTTCCAGAGTGCATGAGAACCAGGTGGAAGCAATCTGAATTTCTAATTCTACTTAGGCAAAAATATATGGATTATAGCTAATCTTTTAAAGTATTTATCTTCACATGAAAGTAAATATATTATTTTCAAACCAATATTGGTTGAAATTGATGAAAAAAGGTAAGTTTAGATATTGCTTTATATTGTTATTTTGTATACTCGTATTTGAATATGAAAAAATATATTTCTAAGAAACATTCCTTTTTAAGATTAAAGAGAGTTTATTAATTAGTTTCTGCTATAAACATTTATAAAAAGTACAATGTAAAAGAAAATTGCAATAAAAGCTATATAATTTGATTGCAAGGATATGTATGAATTAACGAGTTAACGTATATATAGATATGGGTAATATGGTAAGTTGAAATAGGTGGATTTTGCAGTGAGTGTCGTTTTTATTTTTTTATTTATTTTTTTTTTTTTGCGGTATGCGGGCCTCTCACTGTTGTGGCCTCTCCCGTTGCGGAGCACAGGCTCCGGATGCGCAGGCCCAGCGGCCATGGCTCACGGGCCCAGCCGCTCCGCGGCATATGGGATCCTCCCAGACCGGGGCACGAACCCGTATCCCCTGCATCGGCAGGCGGACTCTCAACCACTGCGCCACCAGGGAGGCCCAGTGAGTGTCGTTTTTAAAAGAAACATGTTCAAATCGTGCAACCAAAAGATATATCCAATACGCTTTTCATATTGATTAAATTTAAGAAAATCTGCAATTCCCTGGAAGTAAAAGGAAAGAAGAAAAATAGACATTTGGAAATCAGTATTTTTGAAAAATGCTTTCTGTGGGTAAATATAACATATACTTCTCAATATGGTTAAAAAGGTTTTTTTTTTTAACTATAAAAGTTCACTTTGTTGTGAAAAGTATGGAAGATATGAATAGTGTATACAAAAAGTAACAAAAAAACCACCCTTAACCCCACTGCCAAGAAACAACCATTATTAATATTTTGGTGTTTTTCTTTTCCGTTTTTTTTCCATGTATATAGACACATATGTAATTATAAAGTTATTTAAGCATGAGGAAAATATGTATAAAGAGTATAAACAATATAGTATCAATAGTAAAGTACATAAATACTATAGTTAACTTACCTCTTTCTTTAAGATTTCGAAATAGCTTTGATGATCCTTTCCAAACTGGTGGTGTTTCTGATAGCATTTGATTTAATTCCTATGACATAAGGTATCATAATGCTGATTAACTGGTAAACCACTTACTTATAAAACAGACCAAAATATTTAAATGCCTACGCAAAAAAATTCTCTGCTTAGAAGACGTGAGACACGACTGTATTTATACTATTTTATCTGTGGTTCATTCAACCATAAAACCCAATATTTGCCCACAGTCCAAATGTAAAAATAAGTGATAAAGATGCTACATTAAATTCAATTAGAGCTACCAAAAATTTGCAATAAACTTAATAACTGGAGAAATACATATATATATGATAATCAATTTTAAGATAAAACAGTGAATTTAAGTTCTGGAGCCAGTTAGAAAAGGATGGTTCCGTGGAAGCCACAGGAAAAGGTGGACTTCCTAATACAGGTCACATATGATCACTGGGCTTCACATACTGTTTTCTGTAGCCCTCTTGGATTTAGGGGATTTTGTGGTAGATGAAGTAACTGGGCAACAGATTATGCTGGGAAAGAATGAAGAGTATTTTAATAGTGACTCAAAGAACGATGACATCAGATGAAGTGGGGTGACAGGGTGTTGAGTTATTGTGTCCACTGCTGCAATTTTTTTTTCTAATTTTAACTTAAATATTCAGTAAAGAATACACACTTCAATTGCTGGTTAGCCAGCTTTTTTTTTTTTTTTTAATCAAGCTGAGGGGGGACTATTTTGGAAAATTTAAACATTTGATTCATTGCTCAGATACTAGAACAATTTTGTATTTATTACACACACTGTGTTAAAAATAAGTGAAAATTATAATTAGGTTAACTGTGAAAAAATTATTAAAGGATTTGGTGAGATAACTTGAAATAATTTGAAATTAAAAAATTAGTCTGCTAAGTAACATACTGAAAAAACAATGGAAATGACTTCTTTTCCAGATCTGACTCTTGCTGCTCAAAATCTGGTTCCCCAATGGCCCAGGTATCATCACCGGGGAGCTTGTGAGAAATGCAGAATCTCAGACCCCATCCCCGGCCTCCTGAACCAGAATCAGTTTTTAACAGGATCTCCAGGTGATTTTTATGCACATTCAAGTTTGAGAAGCACTTTAGACAAATCCTTCCTGATGCAGTTGTACCTAAAAAAGTTCTGTGACATTTATAAACCATCTTTTTCATTACAGAGCTGGGTTAGCAGGCAAATAAGGAATCTCTGGGATGCCAAAGGCAGGAGAGGTATTTTTAGGGGATTTATAGACACCCTGAAGCCTATCTGTGAATCCTTGCTCTCATTTCCTTCATAGTGTTATTTCTGCACTGCAGGTAATAGATGCCACCTGGTGCTCAGTAGTGTCTGACTAGGGTAGCAATTCACATATGACTAATAATGAGAAGCTAGGATATTTAATGTTTAAACAACAGTAAACTCATAAACATTTTTGTTAGAGCAGGAGATTAAAAAATATTAATATTTTGAGTACATTTTATATACTTTCATTTATACTGTCTCTAGTTTAACTGTTCCCATGTATTCAACTCATTTCTTCTACTTAAACTCAGCTAAAATTTAAGACCAAAAAAATCATAGCTACCTTTTACTGAGTGTCCCCTACATGCTTGGCAATGGGCTAATACATATCTCATTTAATTCTAAAAAAATAATCCTCATTATGCATATTTTGCTGTGTCTTAAAGAAGGTAAGTAACTCACCCGGGATTACACAACTAGTAAATGACTGTCCAGATCCTTACTGACTCTAAGCAGTTTATTTTTGTAATAATTTAGTTCCTTGTCTGGTCTAGATCATCCAGTTGACACACTAATCTTGTTTTGTGTCAACTTCAGGGACTTTTTTTCCTTAATTTAATTTTTATTTTATATTGACATATAGTTGATTTACAATATTATGTTAGTTGCAGGTGTACAGCAAAGTGAGTCAGTTATACATATACATATATCCATTCTTTTTCAGATTCTTTTCCCATATAGGTTATAACAGAGTATTGAGTAGAGTTCACTGCAGTGGAGGCTAGGGACTTTTAAGTTTTATTAAAAACTGTATTTCCACTCAGGCGGGAATCTCACTCCACTCTCCCAGTGCCTACCTTAGTCTCTTATAGGTAGTAGTGTTGTATGATAAAGAATTTGATTGGCCTTTGTCCCTGGTTCCTGGGAGGAAGACTATATCCTTGCATCACACCAAAGTTTATGCTGAGGAGATGACTCAGGATGGGGGGCTGACCTTCCAAAACAACCCCGTGATTCAAGGGCTGGGGCTTTGAGCTAGCTCGACCTCTGGGGAGGGGAGAGGAAAGGGACTGGAGATTGAATTCAACCATGTGGCCAATGATTCGATCAATCACACCTATGCAATGAAACCCCCAATAAAAACTCTGGACACCAAACTCAGTGGAGTTTTCAGGTTGGTGAACACATGGGTGTGCCAGGAGGGTGACATACCCTGCTCCCTCAGGGAGAGGGCACAGAAGCTGTGTTTGGAACCCTCCTATACCTTACTGTATGTGTCTCTCCATTTGGCTGGCCTTGATTTGTTCCCTTATAATGATAAACTATAATTCTACGTGTAGAACGTTCCTGAGTTCTATGAGTCAGTCTAACAAATTATCAAACTTGAGGGGAGTTGTGGGAACTCTCTGAATTTGTAGCCAGTTGGTCAGCAGTGTGGGTGGTCCGGGACCCCTTGAGTTTCAGCTGGCATCTGAAATGAGGGCCATCTTTTTGGGAAATGGGTCCTTAAATCTGTGGTCTGATGCTAACTCTGGGTGATGAGTGTCAGAACTGTACTGCAGTATTGCAAGTAGGGACTGAATAAATATTTGCTGGATTGAATTCATTTACCTAGAATTATAGATGCCTTTTAAAGGCTTTATACAATTTTTCTGAGGACAATTTTTATAATTATATACGTAATATATACGTTATAGGAAAATTAGTAAGTGCAGAAAATAAAACCGGATTGTAATCCAGGGACGAACCACAATTAAAAATTTTATTTAATCTCCTTTTAATCTAATTCTCTATCTAGGCATATTTATACAGTATTTTTGTCATTCTTGTTGCAAATATTAAATCATTTTCTGCATACTGTTTTGTAAATTACTCTTTGCATTAATGTCATGAGCATATTTTCCTGCCAAATATTCTTCATTTTCATTTTAGTGGCTACACAGCAGTTGTCTATATCAGCAGTTCTGAAATGTAACTCTTTATACTCTTAAAAATTGTTTACCCGAAAGAGATATTGCTTATGTAGGTTATATCTATCAATATGTAATGCATGTGGAAATCGAAATGATACATTTTTAGAACACAAAAACACACAAGCACATATTCTATTAGTTCTCGGAGTGATGATGTCATCACTCATCATGCAGCCTCTGGAAAACTCCATTGTATATTTGTGAGAGAATGAGAGTAACAGAACAAGTATCTTCTCGGTATTATTATAAAAATAGTCTTGACTTCATGGACCCTCAAAAAGGTCTTTGCACGTTAAGAAAGACCAGTTTATATTATTTTGCAATTTGCTGTTTTACTCAAACTCATGTTTTTTAGGTCTATTCATGTTGATACACATATCTCTTGTGTACTTATTCATCTTAGCTCTATATTACTGTATTGTCCTTCATATGCCTATTTCATTCCTTTATTAATTCCTCTACTGATTGACATTTATATTGTTTCTAATTTTTTTAGGACTCCTGGTATAAGCATACGAGTGTTTCTCTTGTAAATATATCTAGAAGTAGAATTTTTGATATGCATTAGATAGTGCCAAATTTCTCTCAAAAGAGACTATACCAATTTACATTCTCACCTGATTCCTCCTCCTTCTTGTCCTTGCTAATTACTGGTATTGTTAGATTTCTAGAACCTGACAATCTGATGGGTGTGAACTAGCATCAGATCATTGGTTTAATTTGCATATCCCTGATTACTAGTGAGGTTGAGCTCCTTTACATATATTTATTGGCCCTTCTGGCTATGTCCACCCATTATTTTCTTATTATCTTTTTTATATTGATTTACAGGAGTTCTATATGACTACAAGACACTTAGCCTTTTCTGTTAATAATGGGTTGGCCAAAAAGTTCGTTCTGGTTTTTCATATCTTAAGAAAACCTGAACGAACTTTTTAGCCAACCCAATATGTTGCAAGCATGTTCTCCCATCTGTCATACATCTTTTAACATTGTTGACACTGTCTTTTGGTGCGCCACAATTTTTAATATTTAATTTAGAAAAATTTGCCAATAATCTCCTTTGAGTTCAGCTTTATATAGCTTATATATATGTACATATCACATTTATATATGTATACATCACATAAATATATATATATATAAAATAGTGTGCGGGACTTCCCTGGTGGTCCAGTGGCTAAGGCTCCATGCTCCCAATGCAGGGGCCCCGGGTTTGATCCCTGGTCAGGGAACTTGATCCCACATGCCACAACTAAGACCCGGTGCAGCCAAATAAATAAATAAATATTTTAAAAATAAATAAATAAAATAAAATAGTGTGCATGCATACATATACCAAGAGCTTTAACCTACCTGCTTGGAAAGTGACTTCCATGTTTTAGCAACTATAATAAACATAAAAAATTAGATAATACTTCATGTAATGTATATCAAAATTCAGTAACCATCTACAATCATAACTCATAACACTGACTTTTATATCTAAAAGGCAAAGTTTTTTTAATCTCAAGATTTAGACCTATGTATGTCATGCATTATGTATTTGTTTCATGTACTATAAACTACTTAAATAATATCAGTGGAATAGAAAACACATTTTCCATAATCATTATCTTACTTTGGGGATTTCTGGATTTATAAAGTAAGTTAACTTACTCCATGTTAAACATCCTATGGGCTTAAAACACAAACAATGATATTCATTAAACACTGATGTTAGAATATAAAATATTAACAGAGAAATTATAATTTTAAGGTGTCACCCATGATCTCTGCTGTATTAGTATCTCTGATTTACTTCAAAGGTCAGGTCTCTCTAGAGTGAAGGGTAAGGATGGGGCAAAGAGAAAAAAAGATCAAGGAGAGAACAGGTAATGTGATAGAGAGACTCTTGGCCTGTTTTCCATTCTTCTCCCCTAAGAATATCATAGTTGAATAAAATACCTGAGATCACTTTCTTTTTCTGATTTCTCCTCACATCCCTGAAGATCTCAAACACTATAAATCTCATAATATTAAAATAAATACATAGTCAACATTGCTGTTTCCTTGCTCAGATTTGAGCACTGTGAATATTTAATGCTTGTCCAAGAATTATCTCCAGGTTTGTATGTGATTAAGTCCTATAATACAGCTGCATTAGGAACTAGTAAATATCAACTATTTCAGCTACATTACAATAATGACAACCAATAATTTTTCTACATGGCAATGTGGCCATTTCTATATAGTTAACCATAGCTAACGTAAACAATGTATCAAACTCAAGATTATAAGATAGGCATGTTTTACTTAACTTTCTCTTCTTTAAGCAATGTAATAAGTCATTTTAAGATCAAAAGGGAAGAACTATGTTCTAAAATTTGGCAAACTGATTTTTATGAAGAGAGTTTTCTTCTCTATGTAGCAACAACATCCTTTCTTTACCCAAGACAGTTTATATGCAAACACGTAATCAAGATTAAAATCACAGGTCTATATGGTAGAATTCAGCATTTAACCTTAATTACAATACTTTACACATTCATTTCATAGACATCCTCCTTTACACAATGAATACAACAATGTAAATAATATTTAGTATTCTGTTGCTTTTGAAATATAGCAGTAAGAAAAGAAGAAAAATAAATGGTACAAAAGTAAATGCACATGCTCTTATGCAATGTTCAGAAGCTATTTATCAAAAGAGGAAGTTAGACACTCTTGAGTTTTGTAGGGTTTATGAGATTTCCAGGGTAAATTATTCACAAAAGACATATTCATTCTGCCGGATATGTCACCATGTTCAGTATTATTGGCTTTTTTTTTTAATAAACTAAAGAGCCATTAAGATTTTTCTTCAAAGGATTTTCTGATTTTCTAAATTCCTTATTTCACATGAAGTTAATGCATGTATAAATATAAGGTGAAGAGGGACTTCATTCTTTTGGATATATTTTATTTCTTAAGCTATAGGTTGATGTTTTCATTATATTTTTAATATTTTTATGTATGTCTGAAATTTTTTAACTTAAAATTAAATTAAAATTAAATAATACTTGAAGCTATATGAAAATAATTACTTATTTTAGTTCTAGATGAATAGTTTACCTCTTAGGTTCTGTTTAAGTGGGTAAAACAATAAATTTTCTTGATTTCAAACACAAAGTTACAATCAATAATCAGATATATATCTCAATTGACATTTATTTGAACTATAATTATTAAGCAAATGTTTACATAGCATACCATTTTCCTGTTGATGTTGCCATAAAATTATATTAAAGATTTTAAAAAATAATGGTTATGAATTCAAGTGATAATGATTATGATGACAATGACAGCTAGCAATGTTTATTAAGCGCTTATTGCATGTCAGGTATTACACTAAACATAACTGATATCATTCAATATCCTTAAAAAACCTCATAAGGCTGCTATTTTTACTTTTATAAATGAAGAAACAAAAGATTAAATAACTTACTCAGGTTCTCAAAGCTCATAAATGAATGCCAAGGTCTAAACACAAGTCAAATTTCAATATGCTATTTTGATATGTATATGATTTAATATTCAGTCTATGAAGCATATTTTCTTTTTTGAGGTAAATATTTCTTTTTAAAACCCTACAGTTTTAAAAAAGTTTTTACAAATATCTTGATCTTTAGTTGCCATTCTTAATTATGTCTTAAAAGTGTTGGTTAGAAATTAACTGATACTAATTTGTGGTTGTTAAATATCCTGTGTTTATACTGGAAACCAGTTTTTTCCCTGCAAGTGATAGTTTTGGAATATCTATCAAAAGAATCACAGCTAAAATTATTTCCAAAAAGCAAAAATCCAACAGTAGGCTTCCACTGAATACATTATGAAGATAAAAATAAAGAAAATAATGAATTAAAAAATTTCAAACTATGAAATTTTAAATCAGTAAGCATTACTTAAAGGATAACTTCTCAAATATGTTTGACAACAGTTACAGAATTTGATGCAAAAGTACCATTTGATATTGTAAAAGATATATTAATAGTTTTATCAAATCTATACTAAAAATAAATATAAAAATCCACACTGTACAAAAACAATTAAACAAAATGTATGGAACACGTATATACCTATTTATGTATAAGGGTCTTTTCTATGTACAAAGTCCCTACACTCAGGAAACGTACAATATTATAGGAGGACAAAAAGTACAGAAACAACCAATTCCAAGGCAGAATATGGTTATCTGGCACACGGTAAGTACTCAATAAATATGTCTTGAAGGAAGGGGGAGGGAGGGGGGGAGGGAACGGGAACCAAAAAAGCATAGAGAGATACAATTCTTACCACAGACTTCAAATTCTCCAAAAAAAGAGCCCTACTTAAACTCTAGCCTTTTGAATCGCTACTGTCACCTTTATTCTCATACTATGCCAGCTCCCTAGGCAATCTCATCCATACACATTGCATTAATTACCAATCATGTACAGATGAATCCCAAACACATACCTCTTCCCAGTCCTCCCCCAGATCTCCAATGGAAATAATCCAAGGCATCAAAAATTAATTCATTAAAAGCTAATGTGTGAAGTAGCCAATTTGTCAAATTACCGAAGACTGAATTTTTTGAACTTTTATACATTTTTCTTTCACCTCACAGTTACCTTTTTTGTTGTTGAGAATGCTTAAGATCTGTTCTCTTAGCAAGTTTCAATTATACAATGCTGTACAATATTATCAACTACAGTCACCATGCTATCCATTAGACCTTGAGGATTTATTTTAAGTTTGGTTTTGCCATAACGCTATCTCTGAAGAAGAGATGGCTATAATTGTTCTAACCTAACTTAAGGCATTCATTTGACAGTGTCAAGCAGATTATCAAACAACTAATTATTTGGTACGTTGATTTTCAGTGAGTTGAAATCAATGATCCTGAGCTAAATCCTACTGCCTCCTTGATATCTCCTCTTTTACAAATCTGAGGCATTTAACTACATCATGTCCAAAACTGAAGTTGTGATTTTTCCCTTTAACGCCAGTCCCTACTGCCATCCATCCAGTTAAGCCAACCAGAAATCCTTAGTACTCACTACCCCATCATTACCACTGCCACCACTGTTAGAAGCTTCTGATGCTTGGACAAGAGCCTCCTCTCTGATCTGCTCATGGCCACTCTGGACCTCTGTAATCTGTCTCCACCCTGAGATCTTTCAAAACACAATATAATCATGGCAGGCATCTGCTGAAAACAAGACAACAGGCCCAAAATGGAGTTGCCTATGCTAAGCCCCATGTCACCCAACTGAGACTTAATTACAGTGTCAGTTCTCTCCCACATGGAATCTTAAACCAGTCATCAGGAATCACCTGATCATCAGCAGCAGTTAGGTCATCTGTCTGACAGACCCCTACCATCTCCTGAAGGCAAGTGACCTCACAATAACCAACCTGCTTTTTTTTTTTGCCTAATATAACTTACTTGTTCCTGCTTCCTTCTGCCTATAAAAGGCCTTTCATTTTGTACAGCTCCTCAGAGCTCCTTTCTATCTGCTAGATTGGATGCTGCTCAATTCATGAATCATTGAATAAAGCCAATAAGATCTTTAAAATTTACTTAGTTGAATTTGGTTTTTTAATACACCAAATTCTCCTGCAGCTTAAACCACTACCACAGTTTTCCATTACTTTTAGGATAAAAACAAAAATGTTTAATATCAGCTTACAGACTCTGAATGATTTGGCCCTACCCATATTCCACATACCATATTCCTCCTTGCTCTTTGCACTTACAGCCACCCAGATCTTTTTTCCACTCCTCAAATGTATCATACTCCTTCTTGTCATGGCACCTCAGCACACTCTGTTTCTTCTGCTGAAATTCTCCACTCCTGATTTCCCATTTACCTAGCTAGCTCTTATGATTTCATATTTCATGGTGATATTTATTTCCCCAAGGAAGATTTCTCTGAGCTACCTGACTAGGTCACTTCTCGAAAATACACTCTCATAGAATCAAGAAACTTTCTTTCATGGCACTGAGTTATAATTTGTTGTTTATATGTAAATTTTGTTGATCAGTGTTGGCTTCCTCCACCAGACTGCAAGCACCATGAGGGTGGAGAACATTTACCTTTCGTTCCCCGCACACTGTATCTCCAGTGCCTAGTGCAGTGCCTGGCGTTTGATAGTTGTCCTTGACTACATGTCATTTAATATGCTGTGAGATGAAATGGAAGGGTGCATAAAAGCACTTCTGCTGCCTTCCAAAGTACTATGGTTGTCTGGAGAAAAAGTACTCTGTAATTATTTATTTGAGTTGTGAACCGAACTAGTTCCTTTTTTTCATGGAACCCAATTTTTACTTGAAAGAATAACTGACAGACAAATTATGGTTATTGAGACCTGGGTATTTGGCAGACATTTTTGTACAAATGAACAAAGTTGCTTCTTGCTTAAAGAAAACTGACAGTATTTGTTGTTAATGAAAACATTTGAGATTTCAAGTAAAAATCAGAATATTGGAAAACTTGTATACACCACGAATTTGACAGCTTTCCAATAAGTAAAAAGTTTTCTGATGAGATTATGACAATATTAGTGAATGTGATTTTTAAAAAATATTATATAATGAGATACGCCAACATTTGGAAGATCTGCATAATTTAATAAACCAACATTTTCCAGTTGATGTTGCAAGATTATATAAGGGAAAAAGATCCGTTCAAAGTGCAATGTAGGCCAATGTATTTTAATAAAACAGATAACAAAAAAGTTTCAAAGTTCACATTGCAACTAAACTTTAAGAAACTACCATTAGCCAAGTATTGATACAGTACCAAAGAAGAATATCTACAATTATGTAAAAGGCTACTGAAATACTCTTCCCTTTTCCTACTTCTATATTTGTGAGGCAGATTTTGTTCAGATATTTCCTGAAAAACAATACATTGCAACAAATTGAACACAAAAGCAGATATGAGACTCCAGATGGCTTCTATTAAGTCAGCCATTAAAGTAACTTCGCAAGAAGGTACATAATGCCCCAAAATTTGAGAACCACTGCTCTAACACATGGAAAGGTGAAAAACAATTAACTTATATTTACACTGCAGGAGCCATGACATATTCAGAAGAGATATGGGAAGAATTTTTGTCCAGGTCGAACTGGAGCCAGCCCTCTGAGTTATTCTGTTTAGACTGGCTATAAGAACTGACTTGGCAGAGTAAGAACCTATTATAAAGAGTAAGGTAGTGTTTAGTTGGATGTACTGAGAAAGAGGAAACAATAGAAATTTCTGAAAACAGAAAAGATACCAGTAGGAGTTGATAAGAAATATTAGTCTGGTAACATTGTAGAGCATAGTATCTTTTGAAACACCACATTGCTTGCTTAGTTGTTCTGAAAACTTATACTGCTCCACATTTTTACAAACTAGAGACAAGAGAAAAATCTTATGAAATTATTGAGATAACTGAAGGAATATACTTACATTTGGGCTCGTCTGTTGTAACAGCCAAAATGAAATCATATGGAGTCATGAATAACTGTCCTTCACATTCTACAGAAGCAAACAAACGAAATCGCCTTTCCCGAGACGTTGCATAGAGGTCTAGGTCTTCAATGTCTGTTCTGCCAGCAGCAACCTAAAGTAAAGAAAGCAAGTAAGTCTGGACTGTGTGAAGTAACACCTCCTTTTAGAAGATAAATGTTTTCAATTATGTTGATAGTGAATTAACAGAATAAATGAAAAAGTGTGAAAATACTGTCTTCTGGAGGACTTAATCATATTATAAATAATTACCCACATGAATAAAATGAACTAATGTTCAAAAGATCCTACAATGAATATCATTAAGGTTCTGAAGACTTTACACTGGCACTTTGAAGGACCTGTGATTTATTTCTTCAGTTTCAGTCTCAGAGAACATTAAATTTCTGGCCTAGTCGTTTCTTCAGAAGGAACACCAACACTTGCTGAATGCCTACTATGTACTCTCTATATAGGCTTATTTATTTAATCTGAACTCTTTTCATTGTAGTCTATTAATTTTCTAAAAGAAGAAAGGGAAAGCGTGATAGGCTGTTCATGGTGACCACTAAGGAAACCACTTAGTGGTAGAGCTTAGATTTGAACTGAAGTTGCTAAGTCTAGATCACTACAGTAGAGTTACCACCAATGTCCACTCTGAATTCTACCTAAGGTTAAGAGGAACAGAATCAAGAGTGTGTGTATATGGGGGGAAGGGGATCTCCTTTTGCCTTACTTAAAGATCTTTCCTTGTAGATAAATAATTTCTCACTATTATTTATTTTCTCTCTGAACTATAACAAATTTTTTAATAAAATGTTTTTTTCCTGATTCCAAAAGCGATGCAAAGTTACTATATATAATTTAGAAGATAGAATTTAAATTTTTATAGACATAACTGTTTTTGTTTACTTTTTTGGCAAAAAATGGGGGTTATACTATGCTGTTCAGTAATCTGATCCTTTTTACTTATTAACACATTTTTGACCAGAGACATATTATGGCTACAAAATCCTCCAGTCAATAATGTGTTAATATATCATGTGTCATTTTTCCATGTCACTAAATAGTCTAGTAGACCATTTTTATTAACTATATAATATTTAATAGTAAATGTTTGTAGCCTAACACAATTAATGAATTCTAACTGGTTGACTATTTAGGTAATTCATAGTACTTTACTATTTTTTTTTTTTTTTTTTTTTTGCGGTACGCGGGCCTCTCACTGTTATGGCCTCTCCCATTGCGGAGCACAGGCTCTGGACGCGCAGGCTCAGCGGCCATGGCTCACGGGCCCAGCCACTCTGCGGCATGTGGGATCTTCCCAGACCGGGGCACGAACCCATGTCCCCTGCATCAGCAGGCGGACTCTCAACCACTGCACCACCAGGGAAGCCCCATAGTACTTTACTATTATAAAACAATGTTATAACGACCAGCCTTGAAAATATTTAAATATATCTACAAATAGTTCCTTGGGGTAAACTCCTAGGAGTAAACTTGATTGGTCAAACAAAATCATTTCATACATATTATCAAACTGCCTCCAGGGAGTTTATAGCAATCTACATGACTAGCAACAATATAAAAATTATATTTTCACCCATTTCATAAAAAATTATTTTATATCAGAAAAAAATTCTTATTTAGGATAACAAGCTTAATCTCTATATTGTCTCTTCTATGTCTACTAAGTCACTATGCAAATTACATACAAACTGTCAAAATTATTTAAACATCTAATATTTTGAGAAGTTGTATCAAACAAACCATAAGAACTTTCAGTAAGGAAACTACATTTTGTATTTCTAAGTTACACCTTACTAAATGAAAAGCCAGGCAAATGAGTAATCTTTTTCCACTGTTCTGAAGACTAAGACTTTTCAAAACATTACAGAAGTAGTCAAATAAAAAATTAAAAAGAAAAAATTTAATGCCATTTTTTAGTGGCATGTATAAATAGGGAGAATCTACAATCTCAGCCTTTAAGGAATATACAGTCTATATGGAGGGACAAAATACTATTTGGAGAGACAAAAGGTACAAACATGGAAAAGAGAATAAGTCAAGTTAGAGTAAATAGAAGAAAAGCACAATAGATTCAGGTTAATATGAAGCTTCAGGAAGAAGAAAATATGAATTTTAATGTCAGGAAGAGATATGAGCATTCTAGGTTTACATGGCATATTTGAAGTCTTCCTGGAACAGAACATTTGCATTCATGTAAAAGGGTAGGTTAATTGATAACAATTTCTGAAGGCAAGACTAAAGCACCAGGATTTAATCTGACAGAAAGCAAATGGCTTTAGGAGATTCTTAAGTGGAACAATGACGCAAAGAAAATGGTGCTTTAGAAAGATAAAGCAACCTGGTACCAGACATAAGCTAGCTCAGCAGTATATTAATAGCAATACTCAGGTAATCCATTTGTACTGGGAAGTTATTTTGGCTCTACCATGGGTAAGGAGACACTCAATCACTCAGTGTCAATAATAAGCGATAATCTCCCCGAATACTCCTCCCTGAATATTCCTCAGGGATCAATCTACCGTCTTAAGTCCCCTTCTGCATATATATCCCAGCAGTTTCTTCTTCCTCTTTGGGCAGGGAAACCAATACTGTCTGTGACCACAGTTTACTCTCCTGCTTTCTTCTTGCTAAGCCATTTCCTTGGACCTAGGTGGCCCCAATCAACCATGACTCATCTCCACTGAATTTCCTGGAGGACCACTGAGTGGGGAGCACTCACTGTTTCTGCACCACAATCTGAAGTCATGCTTCAATCTAACATCCGGAACCACGATTTTTGCCTATTTCCTATGACCTAATATGGACTTGATCTGTGACTTCTGCCCTTACCTGGTGCTGCCATTACTGCTCATGAGGTGCCTGTGTTTTCTCATCAAACTTTCTTTCCTTAAGCCCAGTCCTAGCACGCCAAAGCTGCCTGACCGCTGCAGCTGGGAATCTGATCCACCTGTGAGCTGATGCCAACAACTCCTCTTTCTCCTTAATGTCTACTAACAATCAATTAATGAAGCCTGTTGTTCTCCCTCTAATTTCTCACATCCACCCACTATTACCACCTTTGTTTAAGCACTCACTACTTCCCTAAAATTTTACAGTAATGGACTATGGTTTTTGCCTCTAATCCATCCTATATTAAGAGAAAGAAAGAAAAAAAAAGGCAGAACTGTGGAACAATTTGTATTCTTTAAACACCCAAGGAACGGTATCAGAAGAAATCTGAGTTCAAGGTTGTCATTAAAACTCCACTGTATGTATGAGTTCTACCTCTTGTTGCCTTAGCAAAAGTACCCATCATTTTTGATAATGGCACTAGGTGCCTACTGGTCTATTTATCACCTTAAAAGAAGGTGTGGGGAGGAGTTTGGGAATGGTTTGTGCCCCAGACAAAAAAATATATATCCTAAAAGGGAAGAATATGATTTACATATAAAAGTGATAACCAAAGCCTTGGTGCTTAAATGGGCTTCCCGCTACTGCAGTTGTGTTGCTTCCTCCATTGCCTCTGATCAATTTAGTGTAATAAATCACATAGTGTAATAATACAACCGGGCACTGCTCAAATGAACAATGGACTTGCAGAAAGTAAAAAACAATTTTCTCATGAGATCACAGTAAACCGGCCTGATCGTAGAACAGTCTAGTTATCATCAGCTGGGAGGGCTGAGCTCATCTGGCTGAAGGATGGGATGGGATAGCGAGCAGAACAGGAAATCAACACTTGGGTTGTTTTTTTTTTTTAATTAATTAATTTTAATTTTTGTCTGCATTGGGTCTTCGTTGCTGAGCTCAGGCTTTCTCTAGTTGAGGTGAGCACACAGGCTTAGTTGCTCCGCAGCATGTGGGATCCTCCTGGACCAGGAATTGAACCTGTGTTCCCTGCATTAGTAGGTGGACTCCCAATCACTGTGCCACCATGGAAGTCCCTGGGTTGGTTTTTACACTTTCTGTTCTCTTACACTGACTGATTTGCCTGTTCATACTCAAATGCCATACTGCTTTAATTGCTATAGCTTTTGATTATGTTTCTGACATCATGTAAAGCAAGACTCCATCTTACTGTCAATCTTTTAAAAATATTTGTACTGATTGATATGCAATTTTTTCTTCTAAGTGAACTGTGAAATTAAGATCTCAAATTCTGTTTTAAAAACCCACTGAGGGACTTCCCTGCAGTCCAGTGGTTAAGACTCCACAATTCCAATGCAGGGAGCATGGTCAGGGAACTAAGATTCCACATGCCATGCAGCGTGGCTCCCCCAAAAAAAACAACAAAAAAAACCCCACTGATATTTTGTTTGGGAGGACATTGAATTTTGGTGTAATTTAGGATGACTTGATTTTTCCCAACTAGGAACATGGATGTCTATTTATTCAGGTCTTCAACTACATCTTTCAGTAAAGTTTTACAGTTTTTAAAAATTTTTGGTAGATTTACTCATACATTTCATAGTTTCTCTGTAATTGTGAATGGAACCTTTTATTGCTATTACATTTTCAATTGGTTATTTCTGATGAATTGGAAAGCTACTGACTAGTTTGCTTTGTATCCAACTAACCTTACTAAATTCCTTCATTAATCTTAATAACTTTTTTCTTGGATTTTCTAGGTATATAATCATAAGTTCTTTCAAAATAGTAACAGTTGTAACTTTTACTTTTTAATATTTAAACCTCATCTTCATTGTCTTAATTACTAAATGTTTAAGTTTCTAAAAATGATGTTTCTAAAAATGATGTTTAAGTTTCTAAAAATGATGTTTCTAAAAATGATGGAACAAGACAAGCATTCTTGTCTTGTTCCATAGTTTGCAGAGAATGCTTTTAATGAACTGCCATTAAATGCAATGTTTACTATTGGTTTTTATAATTATCTTCCACCTTAAATCAGGAATGGGTGTTTACCTTGTCTCCTTTCATCACTGAAAATAAATGAGTTTAGAATTAGACTGGTCTTTAGAGATCATTTGGTCCTCTTGTTTTTTTACCTTTCTACCAGAATAAAAACATAAATGTGGTCCCCTACCAAAAATTAAAATGTGTTGGGCAAGTAGAAGCATAAACAGAAATCCCCAAACAAAAACTCAAAAGGAATTGGACAAAACTCTATACTATTTACATTATCTTTTAACTATTTTTGGTTTCCAAGATGAATATTTAATATCAACTACTGAGCTAATGTGAATTCAGCAGACACTTTGTGTGTGCCTACTACATACAAATGAATTAATTATAAAATAATTAGTCAATTGGAAGATAACTTTATCTAAAACTATTTTATTATGTCTAACTACTTTTAAACCTTTCAGGTGTCTACATGCCTCTTTCTCTGCAGTTTATGAACAGACTATTTTCTTAATGAATGCTCTAATGGCACAGATGAAGAATTGTTATTTTTGTTTTTTTTTTACTGTGGTAGAGTTCTAACCAAGTTAAACTTTACAGTGTTTCGGACGTTGACAAGGAGCAGCAGTCCATGAAGGTCAGCTGAGGACACCTGACCTGACCTACTAGAATCTCTGAGAAAACGGACAGCTTTAGGCCAGTAGACCACCAAAGGTCAGAAGGAACTCAGACCTTTAAAAGATTCAGCTTTGCTTTTGAACTTTCCAAAGTTTAAAAAATCTAAACCTTCTGAAGTTATTTTAACATCACTACTATGAACACTCAGAAACAAGAACCAATAAATGTAGAAAATGATACTCAAACTGGTTTTCTAATCCTCTTGGCAATGACAACGATCTTGTATCATGTTAATGTTCTGAGCCTTTCAAAAAACAAATACAACCATTTCCCTCGAGCATACTGGCCTCAATCTATGGGTATAATCCTTATATTACAAGGAGCAGGTTAATTACACCTGTATTCACTGGCCGATCTACTTTAATACCTTTTTTGCTCATCTAACTCCAGTATATCTTGGGAATTCCCTTAGAACTCCGCCCTTCCACTGCAGGGGGCCTGGGGGCCCGGGTTCAATCCCTGGTCAGGGAACTAAGATCCCGCATGCTGTGCAGCAAGGCATGCATGCATGCATGCATAAATAAATAAATAAATAAATATAATCTCCAGTATATCTTTTAAAAGTTAACTTCTAAAACCTAAAATTAACCTAAACATCTTTTATAATATGTACTGTTTCAGTAAATTATACTTTTTACATCATAAATTGCCAGTACAGTTAAAAGTCATCAATAAGTATAATGTACCTAAGGCGAGTGGGAAAATTAACCAGAAAGCAAAAAACCTGAATTATATCCATTTAGTTGTTAAGACATTAATTGCTAAAATGTAAATCTTTATTATAAATCCAATATTATGTACCTAAAAAATAAGCCTTTCAAAAGTGGTAAAGTATAACCAGACCATTTGTGAACCATGGGAAAGAGACTGACAGGTGTTATACAAGTCATGTTCATTTAAGAAAAATTCTTAAGATCTATAGGTTGACAGTCAAATTAAAAAACAAATATTTGGGAAGCTGAGGAAGTGACAACCTTTAAATCGTTAAGAAATAGTAAAGAGAAAACCTGTAGGCTTATAACAGCTAGAAGAAATAGCCTCTAAGAAGCTGGAGGGCAGTAGAAGTATAGATGGAGCTGAAGACCAGCTAGTTTAGCTTCTAAGAAGTAATCTCTCCAAAGTAAACACAACACAGTTTCCACGTTCCATTTTTTTCCTGAAGATGCCTCTTTAAAATGGCCTACTTTATAAGGTGAAATCCTTTTTCTGCATGTACTCTTGCCTTCTTCATTTTTTGTTTAGTTTTTGTTATTATCAGCAGACCCACTGAGAAACCTCTTAAATGCCGGAAGACTGAAACGTAATTTTTGTCAGGCAATAAGTAGAACATCAAACGATGGAGTTTATTAATTATCAATTTAAAAATTTTGCTCTAATTAAAACTTCTTAAGAGATTGAATTCGGGACTTCCCTGGTGGCGCAGTAGTTAAGAATCCACCTGCCAATGCAGGGGACACGGGTTCGAGCCCTGGTCTGGGAAGATCCCACATGCCACAGAGCAACTAAGCCCGTGGGCCACAAGTACTGAGCCTGCGCTCTAGAGCCCGCGAGCCACAAGTACTGAAGCCCACATGCCACAACTACTGAAGCCCATGTGCCTAGAGCCCATGCTCCACAACAAGAGAAGCCACCGCAATGAGAAGCCCGTGCACTGCAATGAAGAGCAGCCCCCGCTCACCACAACTAGAGAAAGCCCATGCACAGCAACGAAGACCCAACGCAGCCAAAAAAAAAAACAAAAAAGACATTGTTAAAAAAAAGAGATTGAATTCAATTAATATTATTTGTACCTTGAATTCAAGTTTTCCCTGTTTTTTGTAAGAACCAGAGTCTTTATTGTGAGAACTCTACTGAAATAGTGTCCTTGACTCCCTCTTCCTCTCACCATCTGAGGTTGAAGATACTTAAGGACTATTTGTGGTTGCTTCACATCAGTCTCTGGAACCAATCCTGTCTCAAGTTGGAGGTGTCCAAAGATTTTAAGGCCAGAGATTTGGGTGGTGGTGTCTGTCTTGTTCTGGGACCAGGAACTGAGCTCCTGATTTGATTCCTATCATCAGAATCCATCCTTTATTTCCCAGTTCCAGTACCTGATTTCCTACCTGTGCCTGAGACCTTCTCCCGATCCTTTAGTAGCTCCCCTGGAACTACAGCGCGTGCTAAGCTCCCCACTCCAGTGCTTGGTATTAAGCTGCTACTTACTAGGTCTCCCTGATACCTCATTCTAGACTCTCTAGGCTATAGAGATCCACTAGTTATCGACAAATTCAGTGGTTGCCTACTGCTAGAACTTCATGAAACCAACTAAGCTAATCCTAACCAGAGTCTAGTCATAGCCTGTTGATAAAAACAAGAATGAGTCAAACTTCACGCTATGCCTGGAATGAGTTCCGGGAACTGTACTGGTCTCTGAGCAATGGCCAGCTCCAGGAATATTTTAGATCAACTTCCGTTTCCTGCTCAGCTTTTCAGTTTCTCTGGAGGTGAGCCCTGATACCTTTGCAGCTATTGCCAAGGAGATGAATCTTTGCTCCATATCAAATGGTCAGTGTGATTCTTTTAGTCAGACTCTTAGGAAAGCGACCTGCAAGAAAACTTGTGCTGCCACACCCTCTCTACTATATAAGATGCTGCTCCAAATCAATCCTACTTAATCACATCCCTTGTATTAATGTGTCTTAGACTTTGACAATACACCTTCCCTGAGAGTTAACCCTGTACCTTGGATAAATCCTAGCTATTTCCTTTATATATCCTACTATTGTATCGCTTGTACTCTTTCCTCCCCATTCATACTGTGTTGCAATTACCTGTCTACATATGATTAACGTAGTGCCTGGCATAGCTAAGAGGCTTGGTAAATGTTTATTACGTGAATGAATGAATGCTTATGGATGAAAAGATAATTGGGAACCGGATAATAAATAGCCAAAGGGATACTGAGTGTGGGTCAGGTGGCAGTGAAGGACAACCAGAAGAGAGGCTTCTGATTCCAAGCTGGGAATCTAGACTGAGATAATAAAAGAGAACCTAAAGCTTTAGTGAGAAAGGAACCACATTATAACTTATGTGTATCCATCTTTTCAAAGTTGTTCAAACATACCATCTTCATAACTAATGTTGGTAATTGTTTAAGTTATCTATTGTAATAAGAAGCCTTATGGAATTTATTTTTAATTTTGACTGTTTTTTATTTTAATAGAGTAAAAATTCCAGTAAAATGAATCTCTTCTTAAGTGCAGATTCAGGCAAAAGTATTAATAACTTCTGGCTTAAGTCTTGAAACTTGGAGCACTCAATTCTCAGACACTCCTGTCAAGTGACTGCAACATATAAAAACTAGGTAATTCAATTTTTTCTTTTTTTTCATACTTAGATTTTAAAACAGGGTTCCACGTACTCAACTTTTTAAAGTAATTACTGATACTAGGTATATATTACTTCTGTTGCCTTCTTTCAGTTATACATTACCAATTTTCTCCTACAATAAAGAATAATTTTTGCTTCTATGATATCTTTCCAAAAAGGACAGTAAAATTCACAAATTCTAGTTTCTGACTACAGGAATAACAACATCAAAAATGGACAGTATAGGGCTTCCCTGGTGGCACAGTGGTTGAAAGTCCGCCTGCCGACGCAGGGGACACGGGTTCGTGCCCTGGTCCGGGAGGATCCCACATGCCACTGAGTGGCTAGGCCCGTGAGCCATGGCCGCTGAGCCTGCATGTCCAGAGCCTGTGCTCCGCAATGGGAGAGGCCACAACAGTGTGAGGCCCGCGTATCGCAAAAAAAAAAAAAAAAAAAAATCTCCAGAAAGTGGGCATAGAGGGAACATACCTCACATAATAAGGCCTATATATGACAAACCCACAGCTAACATTATACTCAATGGTGAAAAGCTGAAAGCATTTCCTCTAAGATCAGGAACAACACAAGGATGCCCACTCTTGCAACTTTTATTCAACATGGTTTTGGAAGTCCTAGCCACAGCAATCAATGAAGAAAAAGAAATAAAAGGAATCCAGATTAGAAAGGAAGAAGTAAAACTGTCACTGTTTGCAGATGACATGATACTATACATAGAAAATCCTAAAGACACCAGCAGAAAACTACCAGAGCTCATCAATGAATTTGGAAAAGTTGCAGGATACAAAATTAATATACAGAAATCTGTTGCATTTCTATACACTAATAATGAAGTATCAGAAACAGAAATTAAGGAAACAATCCCATTTACCATCACATCAAAAAGAATAAAACACCTAGCAATAAACATACCTAAGGAGGCAAAAGACCTCTACTCTGAAAACTATAAGACTCTGATGAAAGAAACTGAAGACAACACAAACAGATGGAAAGATGTACCATGTTCTTGGACTGGAAGAATCAATATTGTTAAAATGACTATACTACCCAAGGCAATCTACACATTCAATGCAATCCCTATCAAAATACCAATGGCATTTTTCAAAGAATTAGAACAAATAATATTAAAATTTGTATGGAAACACAAAAGAACCTGAACAGCCAAAACAATCTTGAGAAAAAAGAACAGAGCTGGAGAATTCATGCTTCCTGACATCAGACTATACTATAAAGCTACAGTACTCAAAACAGTATGGTACTGGCACAAAAACAGACACACAGATCAATGGAACAGGATGGAGAGCCCAGAAATAAACCCACACACTTATGGTCAGTTAATCTGCAACAAAGGAGGCAAGAATATACAATGGAGAAAAGACAGTCTCTTTAATAATTGGTACTGGGGAAACTGGACAGCTACCATTAAAGAATCAAATTAAAATATTCTCTAACACCATATACAAAAATAAACTCAAAATGGATTAAAGACCTAAATGTAAGAGTGGATACTATAAAACTCCTAGAGGAAAACATAGGCAGAACACTCTGACATAAATTGCAGCAATATTTTTTTGGGTCCCTCTCCTAAAGTAAAGGAAGTAAAAGCAAAAATAAACAAATGGGACCTAATTAAACTTAAAGGCTTTTGCACAGCAAAGGAAACCACTGACAAAATGAAAAGACCACCTACTGAATGGGAGAAAATATTTGCAAATGGTATGACCAAAGGGATCAATATCCAACATATATAAATAGCTCATACAACTCAACATCAAAAGATCAAACAACCCAAATAAAAAATGGGCAGAAGAACTGAACAGACAGTTTTCCAAAGAGGAAATGCAGATGGTCACAGGCACATGAAAAAATGCTCAACATTGCTAAGCATCAGGGAAATGCAAATCAAAACCACAATGAGATATCACCTCACACCTGTCACAATGGCTATCATCAAAAAGAAAACATATAATAAATGTTGGCAAGAATGTAGAAAAAAGGGAATCCTCATACACTGTTGGTAGGAATGTAAATTGGTGCAGCCATGGTGGAAAAGAGTATGAAAGTTTCTTAAAAAAACAAAAAATAGAATTACCATATGACCCAGCAATTCCACTCTCGGGTATATACAAAAAAACCCAAAAAAACCCCAAAACCAAAAATATTAATTTGAAAGGATACATGCACCCCAATGCTCATAGCAGCATTATTTACAATTGCCAAGATATGGAAGCAACCTAAGTGTCCATCGACAGAGGAATGGATAACGAAGATGTGGTATACACACACACACACACACACACAATGGAATACTAGTCAACCATAAAAAAGTATGAAGTTTTGCCATTTGCAGCAACATGGATGGACTTGGAGGGCATTATACTAAGTGAAATAAGTCAGACAAAGATAAATACTGTAAGATATCACTTACATGTGGAATCCAAAAAATACAACAAACTGGTGAATATAACAAAAAAGAAGCAGTCTCACAGATGTAGACAACAAACTAGTGGTTACCAGTAGGGAGAGGGAGGGGAGGGGCAACATAGAGGTCGGGGAGTGGGAGGTACAAACTATTGGGTGTAAGACAGGCTATGAGGATGTATTATACAGCACGGGGAATAGAGCCAGTATTTTGCAATAACTGTAAATGGAGTGTAACCATTAAAAATTGTATAAAAAAATTTTTTTTTCAAAATTGACTTCATTTTACAGCTTCTAGGAAATTGCATTTTACACTTTTTAGGAAATTATTTTATGGGAATTGCTTAACATTCTTTTCAAGTTTGCTAAAAATGTTTAGGGAATCTTCCTTCTAGTTCTAGAAAATGCAATCTTCTGTTTTACTGAGAAATTGCAAAACATTCTACATTCTAGATCTTTAATCTCAGTTTTGTTACTTACAAAAATGGAACATATACATGTGTATATACATGGAAATAAAATTTTCAAACACACCTGTAAAATAACATTCATAATTTAGTCATAAAAGTAAGTAATGATCATTTTCAGGTAATTGTGGATCCTCTAAGTCATGCTGCCATAAGATAAGCGGCTTAAGAAATGGTGGAAATGATAAAACTTACATTTTTTAATTACCACATCTTCTGCCCCAAAATAAAAAATATTGTCTCAATGCAATTATTTTCTCAGGAATTTCCAAACTCAGACCTTTGCAAGTAGTACTTAGATGTTATTTCTTAAGGTAGTGAAACTAGGGCCTTCAGGCAACAGTCTATATCATTATCCTTCCCATGAATAACAGAAAGCAAAGGTTCACTGCCAAGGCACGGTCTCATGTTACTTCAGGTTAGCAATTCGAAAATTTACTTTGTGGTAAGGTCTGGTTTTCCCAGGGAGGCAAGATTAAATGCCAGATAAAGGATTCACTACTTGACAATTAGAGAAACTGATGCCTACAAGCTGATAATACCCTAAAGAGGTAACTTGAAACAATTTTATCAATTATCTAAACACCATATAATGCATTACCTTTGAGCAGCTGAGAAACAGAGACAGGAGAATAAAGAATGGAAGAAGGAAAAATAAAACCATTTGTATTAAGCAAAATTATTTTGATAATTAGTAGTTTGATCCTTAGTAGTTTATTAAAAAATTTTTTTTATTAAATCAATACTAATTTTTTAAAGTAAAGAATGATTAAAACATGTATTTAATTTCATGTAGGAGGTTGAATATTTGGTATTAGGCCCTACTTGATACTGGCAACTGTACCAACATTTTTATAAAACATTAAAGAGCAAATGACATTTGAATTTAGATCTTTATATTTTCTGGGCAAGAGTCATATGAGATGTGCATGAAATTCTATTCACATCTGTTTTTATTCTAGCTAAAAAGATGTTCATGGAAGTATTACACTTGGCTTTCTCATATGGCTTCAGGCTTATTTAAAAGCTTCTAAGAAGATAAAAGGGGTAACATTTTCTTTGCTTTTTGGGTGGTCAAAAGGTTAAACGTCAAATTCTCAGTGTGGGAAAATCCCAAAGTCCTCTAGGTGAAATGTTTTGATGCTTAGTAAATGTGTCTATGTGGAAATATACACAGCTGAAGACCAGTCTATAAGCACTCCCCTGGCTGCAATCAAATTGGAAAATAAAAAAAGTAACTGACCACTTGTCTCCACTTGTATTGTTATGTTGGCTTACATTATAGGGTTCTTTACAAGTTTACAAAGTACTTTCACATATATCATCTCATTATTTGATAGGATGGTAAGTGAAAGTATCTCTAAGGAGGCAGTACTCACAGTGGTTTAATGTGTATATCTCACCTCTTCTGCCTAGTCAAGGGCTCTGCTCCTGCAGTAACCTCCCTTGCCCTTCCTACCTCACTGCTTTCCCCTCTTCCGCTGAGTCCTTCCCTTCAGCGCATGCACATTTCTCTCGTCCTGGAAAGCTTCCGCTCCCACTTCTCCACTGAGCCACCATCCCCCTCCCCACCACTTCTCTCCAGCTCTTCACAGCAGGGCTACTGAAAAGCTGCCAGCATTTCCTGTCTCTGGTTTCCTCTGCTTCAGCAGGTCTCCCCTCTGCCACTCCACTAACGCTGCTTGTCAAGGTCACTGATGACCTCCGTGTTGCTAAATCCAGAGGTCAATTCTCAGTTTTCATCTTACAAAGTCTGACCCAGTTGATAACTCTCTTTTCCTTGAAATAATTTTTCGTAATGTCCAAGTCCACCCGGTCCTCATTTTCCTCCTATTCCCCTGGGAGTTCCTTCCTGGTACTTCTGTTGGTACTGCCCTAGGGCCAGTCCTAGGGCCAGTCCTTGGACGTCCTCTCTTTTTGAATCTATAATTACTCCCTTTATCATCTCATCTAGCCTTTACATACTATAAATATACTGACAAATCCAAAATTTCTATCTCCAGCCTTCTGCAATAATATAAATTCCATGAAGGCAGGAATTTTTGTTTAAGTGGTACACTTCTGTTTCCCCAGTGCCTAGAAGAGTTTCTGGCTTGTAGTAAGCTCTCAAATATTTGCTAAATAAATTAATGAGTGAATGTGGATGTAAAACTTATTGTAACTGTTAATGATTCCCTTAAAAATTAAAGCATAATACTAAAAAAATCAATAATTATCTGGTACTAACAGTGTAGCTGACCTCAGAAACTGTGGGGTGGGGAAGGCGATACAGTAAAACATGTTCAAGGATGCATCTTTTTTGGAATGGTAAATTTCCTGATACTGATTTATGCCCTCAAGTTTCAGATGTATATATTAAAAAATATATATTTTGTTAAAGTTACATGTAACCACTTGAAGATCAGAAATAGGATGTATAACTTTCAAACCACTAGAGGAAGAGAAATGATAAGGAAAAAAGGACCAATCTAATGTCAGGTGATAAAGGGAAAGAGATAACTCACACACATAATATAGCAAAAATGAATGCATACAAGTCCATAATTACAATAAATATGATTGGGTTAGACTCCATTAAAAATGAGCAAGTCTCATATTGTGTTTTTTAAAAAGCTATGAGTGTTCCTTATAAGAGTCAAACATTACCCAGAATGTTTGAAAATACATGGAATTAAGAACCAAAAGCATAAATGGGACAAAGAAAAATTCACCAAGAAGATATTACACACACAAACAAAATAGCTTAAAATAACAGAATGAAAAAACTGTTAAAAGAATGCAATTTAACTCACAATCATGGCTGAGATATCAACACTTCTCTACTAGAAATGGATAGGTCAAGTGAAAAAACTAAGTAAGAAAAAGTATCTGAGTAGCAAAACAAAAAAGGTGCTTATTAACCTTGATTTTAATAAACAGAGAATATAAAAACTGACCATTTATTTGTCATCACTAAAACATAAATAAGATTAAAATGTTAGGGCCTCCCTGGTGGCGCAGTGGTTGAGAGTCCGCCTGCCGATGCAGGGGATACGGGTTCGTGCCCCGGTCTGGGAGGATCCCATATGCCGCGGAGCGGCTGGGCCCGTGAGCCATGGCTGCTGGGCCTGCGTGTCCGGAGCCTGTGCTCCGCAACGGGAGGGGCCACAACAGTGAGAGGCCCGCATACAGCAAAAAAAAGAAAAAAAAAAAAAAAAAAAAAAAAAGATTAAAATGTTAAAGTTATAATACAGGTATAATGAAATATTCATATAGTAGAGTATTATTCAGGAGTGAACATAAATTAACTAGAAGTCATGTGTCAAAATGGATACATTTCCTTTTTTTTTTATTTAAAAAAATATGGAATGCTTCACGAATTTGCGTGTCATCCTTGTGTAGGGACTATGCTAATCTTCTCTGTATCGTTCCAATTTTAGTATATGTGCTGCCGAAGCGAGCACCAAAATGGATAAATTTCTTAAACATTATCTTAAAAATACAAATTATAAAAAGATAGGTACTGTTTATGTAAAGTTTTTTTAATTTCAAAATAAGTGTATATTATTCAGAGATACATCCATTTGTAATAAAATTATGAAAACTTACATGGGAATGATAAAAATCAAACTTGGAACAGTGGTTACCTCTTTGAGGAAGAGAGGATTATGATGGGGGAAGGTATATATGTTGATAGTTTATTTTTTAAGCTGGTAGTACATACATAGCTATGCATTATAGTATTACTGTCTATTGTCTTTTTAAAAGTTGGGTATGTTCCATTTTAAGAAACAAACTCATTCAAGGCTTATTCCCTGCTGCATATGGAAAAATGCTAAAATTTAATAGCAAAAGACTGACAGAAAAAAGGCCACTTTGGAAAATTTAAGATACACCATTAAGTAAACAATTATTGGATTAAAAAAGAAATAAAAACTGGGATTACAAGCCTTTTGAAAATAAATGACACTTAGGAACTTACAAATAGCCACCTGTATAATTTGGTCAAAGCCATTACTGACACAGGAAAATTCATATCCTTACATGTATTTACTAAAGAACAATTAAGAATTTAAAATAAATGAACTATGTATTCAACTCAAGAAGCGAAAAAAGTGGATAAGATAAATTTGACGGAAACAGGAGGGAACAGACAATAAAGATAAAAGCAGAAATAAATAACAACCCCCCCCAATAAAACAGTAAACACAAAAAAGTGGCATTTGAAAAGACAATAACATAGACAAACCTCTATCAAGTCTGATTTTAAAAAAGAACTGAAAATGAAAGAGGCAACATTAAACATAAATTATGGCATATCCATAGTTTCGAAGAGCATCCAAATATAAGACCAGAATAAAGAGACCTATAATAAATATATTAATATCTCAGATAAATATCAGTTTAAAAGGCAAGAACAGTATGTACAGTATGGTCACATTTGTGTTAAAAAGGAAATGATATATGTGTTTAAGTTTACAGGCCTGTAAAATATATTTTAAAAAGGACTGAGGTGAGAAAAACATTTGTGACCTATAAAGTAGGAACAGGATTTAATATTTTGACATATCCTAGAAATCAGTCAATAAAAAAATAAAAGTTGGCAAAGGATATTATTAATGGGCAATTCCTAGGAAACTATAAACAAACAAAAAATTCTCTACTTCACTAGTAACCATAAAAATGGAACTTATAATAATCATGATAAATCATTTTTCACACTCAAATTGGGAAAACAATTAAACTTAACAATATTAAGTGAAGGGGAACATTGGAAGCCCATTTCTTATTGCTGGTAAAAGTATATCTTAGTGTAACCATTTTGAAGAACAATTTGACAGTGCCTATTAAAATATAATAGCTATGGACCCAGCAATTTAACATTTGCATCTACAAAGAACCCTGGATATTCACTGCAGCACTGCTTCTAACAGTGAAAAAAACAGAAACAATCAAAATTCCCATCAGCAGGACAATGGTTAAATAAATTATGGCACATCAGTGGAGTAGTCTGTGGCCATTAAAACGTTCATTCTTCAAAGAAACATACACACATATATATATACACATATATACACATATATGCATAGACAGAAAAAGTTGTGGAATGGTGTATTATTTTTTTAAAAAGCAAACAGAACATACATTAACTCAATTTTACAAAAGAGTTAGCTTAGTCTAGAGGCTAGAGAGGACTTTGTCAAGACCACACAGACAGCAAATGAGTCTGGGACCAGAACTCAGGTGTTAGGACACCCAACCCAGTGTTCTTCCACGTTACACAACTTGGTACACTGAAATGAAAGTGTGTGGATTTTACAATCCTTCAGGCCTAGGTTCAAATGCCAGCTTCAACACTTCCTAATTAGGGAAACTTGGGAAAAAGAGATTTCTGAACTTTAGCATTTTCACTGTAAAATGGACAAATAAATACTAACTCCATGAACTGTAAACATTAAATGAAAACTAAATGAGCACACTTCCTTCTCCCCTGGTCAATAGAATCAGTTTATGAAGAGTATCCTCTCTATTAATCAGCAGGGTCCAGAAATAGTCGTTGGCACCTCAGCTCCACACACAGAATGTGGCAGCTCAGTACCTCTGTGTCACTATAAGTTG
Organism: Mesoplodon mirus; assembly: GCF_964341445.2. NCBI lineage: Eukaryota > Metazoa > Chordata > Mammalia > Artiodactyla > Ziphiidae > Mesoplodon > Mesoplodon mirus. The sequence continues at coordinate 23,582,078 of NC_138996.1, read as the reverse complement.
GGAGTTCTCTAAATATGTCCATGGTGACAAAACTATTCCAGTTGCCTGGCCTTTCCTTGTGGCTCTCATCTGCCTCACACACTACTCCCTTTCTCTCAATCTTCCTGGCTTAGCTCCAAACACCTAGATTATACAATAGGTGGTATTCTATTTATTTCTTGAGAGTGATGGCTGACCCGTAATGACAAAACCTCTAGCTATGCACTGAGCCACTGTCTCCTAGGCCTGGTTACATAATCACTCCAAAATAGTTTTTCTAGATTACAACTGAAAGAAACAAACACAACATACCATTAATAGTTTGGACTGTTTTTCCCTAAATGAATCACCGTGAACTTACCTGCTGCTAAAACAAAGTATCATAGACTGGATGGCTTAAGTGACAGAATTTATGTTGTCACTGTTCTGGAAACTAGATGTTCAAGATCAAGGTGCCAGCACGGTCATGGTGCGAGCTGTCTTTCTGGTTTGTAGATTGCCATGTTCTTTCTATGTCCCCACATGGCCTTTCCTCAGTGTGTGGGCACAGAAAGAAAGAGAGGGCAAGCTGTCTGGCGTCTCTTCTTGTAAGGACACTAATCCTATCAGATCAGGATCCCACTCTTATGACCTCATTTAACCTTAATTACTTCCTTGGAGGCCCAATTTCCTAATACAGCCACTCTGGGGGTTAGGGCTCCAGCATATGAGTTTTGGGGAGACACAAAACATTCATTCCAGAACACCAGCCACAGAGCAACCCATCTGCCCTTTTTCTCTACTCACTTATATAGGCCTTAAAAATGTTCTTGTAGGTCATCCCCGTCAAGTTGGCAATTTACTCTCTGGAAGAACTTGAATATTTGGAGATTTAACTATGTCCCCTCTCTTTTGGATCATTTATAAACAACCAAACAAAAAACATTAAATAAGATCAGTGTCAGTCTCCTTGACCTACTTATGCCCCAGTGGGGGGGTTTACTGCTTGCTAGTCCCAACTTGAGATTCCCCACCCGCCAACTAGCCTTGGCCTGCTGCATCCCAGCTTGGGGGCGGGCTGGGGGCAGTGTCTCCTGCAGGCCAGCTCCGGTCCATGGTTCCCTGTCTGCCAGCATTGGTCCAACTGCACCCCAGCAGGAGGCTTCCAGGTTGCCAGTCCCAGCTTCTGGTTCTCTATCCGCCAGCCTCAGCCCAGCAACTTGGAAGAGCTCTAGTGGTGAACACACCTCTTCCAACGAGGCCTGAATCCCAACCTAGGGAGGCCGCTGCCTTCCAACTTTGTTCCTTCCTTGGATACTCTCTCTCAGCCCTAGGGTATTCCTTTTAATTCTGATTCCTTCTTAGTAGCTAATCCCCTGTAAATAGTTAATAATTCTTTATATTAAACCTTAACTGCTTCTGTTTCTGACTGGCCCCTGACTGATACAGGAGAGCCTGAAGATGAGTGTCATGGGGCGTCCCAGTGCTGCCTCGGGAACAAGCAGAAGAGAGGCACGCCAGAGCCAGTGACAGAAGCCTCCTCTGCCTGCAGTGTCCCTGTCACAATCTCCTGGCAAAGAAGAAGTGTTTGCAATTTCCAGCAGCAGCATCACAAGCAGGGCAAGGAAAGGTAGATCTGGAGCTGAGGCAATAATCTGACAAGTGTAACTCTGCTGCTATGCATACACAAAGTCCCTATTTAGCCACAAATTAAAAAAAAAAAAGCTAACACCTACAAGAACTTCCTACGTGCCTGGCCATTTTAAGCCCTCTTAATAATCCTATAATGTAGGTTCTATTACTATCCCTACTTTACAAATGAGGAAAATGAAGCATGTAAAATTATTTGGCTTTGGCAAGGTTCCTCAGTGAAAGAGCGGAGATTCCAATCTAGGTATTCTGATTCTGCAGGCCACATTCTTAACCATAACTCTGCTAACAACTGTTTCTATTGCTAAGATTGCTAAGCTTGAAAAAATGAAGAGAAACTCTATGGAAAGCCAATGTTCTTCAATACTGCTATTAAAAAAGACAGCATACTTAGTAAGTTTTAAATCTCTGAAAAAGACTAGAAACAAATATTTCCAAATGGTAACAATGATTAATTCTGAGTAGTATATATGATTCTCTGTATCTTTTAATTTTGGCAAAAATAACTCTAAAAAGAGAGTACAATAGAAGCACTAACAAAAGGTATAAAATGTTTAAAGTAATGAATCAATTTTTCACTTGTAGAAATTAATATTGAAAAGGATAAACAAGTTTTAAAAATCACGGAATATTACTGAGTTTTGGCACTTTATTCCCATCACACTGGCATTAAATTTTCTGGAACAACTTACATGTCACTTGAACTTAACAGAAATGAAAGCCGAAAAGGCATTATCTGGGACAAAGTTTATAAAACTAATGTCTTAATTTATAAAATAGATTTAAAAACTAAGTTTGGAGAGGATTAAGGGATGTGAACAAAATTAAAGCAACTACTAATAATAACTCAATAAAGTATTAGAAAGAGTAAAGTGATTTTGAGATTAAAAAACTATATAGCTGAAATAGACCTTACAGATTCAAATCAGTCATCCCTACTTATGACATTTCATAGAAGAATGATGTCCCTGCAAGGAGAAATGACTTAGTGATCATTATAGAAACAGACAGTGGCAGAGTCCTAAAACTCAACCCCTGTACACACCATATCTCATTTGAGAAATATTTTTAAAGGCATAATTAATATGTAGTCTTTAAATTAGCTGTAAAGGTTCTTTTTTTTTTTTTTTTTTTTTTTGCGGTACACAGGCCTCTCACTGTTGTGGCCTCTCCCATTGCGGAGCACAGGCTCCGGACGCGCAGGCTCGGCGGCCATGGCTCACGGGCCCAGCCGCTCCGTGGCATGTGGGATCTTCCCGGACCAGGCCATGAACCCGTGTCCCCTGCATCGGCAGGCGGACTCCCAACCACTGCGCCACCAGGGAAGCCCAAGGTTCTTTTTTTTAAATTTATTTTTAACTTATTTTATTTCTGGCTGAGTTGGTTCTTCATTGCTGCATGTGAGCTTTTTCTCTAGTTGCAGCGAGCAGGGGCTACTCTTTGTTGTGGTGTGCAGACTTCTCATTGTGATGGCGATGGCTTCTCTTGTTGCGGAGCACAGGCTCTAGGCACGTGGGTTCAGTAGTTCTGGCTCGTGGGCTCTAGAGCTCAGGCTCAGTAGTTGCAGTGCACGGGCTTAGTTGCTCCGCGACATGTGGGATCTTCCCGGACCAGGGCTCAAACCTGTGTCCCCTGCATTGGCAGGCAGATTCTTAACCACTGCGCCACCAGGGAAGCCCCAGCTGTAAAGTTTTTATACTTGGAAAGTACTGTTTGGAGATTCAGTTTCATCATCTAAGAGAAAGTCTGAAATAGTCCCATCCAGAAAGTTACCCAAGAAAGAAGAGAAAAATGCTCATGTCGAGGAAATAGAGTAACTTCTTCACTGGCCCTAAATACAGAACTGTGCAGTGTTTATTTGCAGGAACCATAGCAGGCTCATAAATGTCCAGCAGATTACAAAGTACACACCTGGAAAATGGCTCTAGATCAGGTCCAAAGAGGCAGTGACTGTTGAGATTAAGGCCAGTGAATTTCCCCTACCAAAAGGGAACTGTAAGGCTTGAGGTAGGAAGCAGATTCACCTTCAGGTTCATCAAGGCAGTTAAGATTTATTTTTGCAGACAGATTACTGAGGACTACACAAGGACAGTATAAAATCTATGCATATAATGTTGTTATGTGTGATATACATACTTTTGATTAAAATTATTGTTTAAACTTGGGAATTATCAGTTCTTATAATGAAAATTGAAAAGCTAAGGGTATGCTGATTGAAGTAGTTGGTGGCAGAGAAATATATTATATTAATGCAGTAATTAATCTTCCTAGGCATGCAGGAAGTCTAAATGTCTACATGAAAGAGAACCACATGGAGGAGTCTTCCGAACAACCAATCACCCACCCAGAATTATTACATAAATATAAGATTTTATCGGGTTGATCCACTGAAATGTGAAGGTTCATTTGTCAATACAAACTAGTCTACTCTAATAACATCATATTTGAATATGATTCTGTATATTAAGTTGATCGTGAGTCTTGGAGACAATGTGAATGCCTTGACAAGAAGTAAGCAGGAAATGAAAGTATGTAATTAGATAACTTCATCTGATATTTCTTTCTGGAGAAGAGTACATTGCAGGGAAAAAATAATGCTCCAGGACTGTGATATATCCAAAAAATTAAGGAGAAGTTATTCAAGGATTTTTCCTGGCCAAGGGTAGAATGTTTCCTTTTTAAATAATCTTCCTTCATCTGTAGAACTTGGTCCTAAACATAATCCCAAGAGTTCAACATACTTGTGGAACTGAATGAATCTGATCTCTTGTCTTTTATCAGTCACTATTTTTGTCACTGGTAATGATGAAGACTCTGTGCTTTTCTCTGCCACCAACTTCACTTTGACACTAATATTTGGCAAATATTTAAATTCTGAATCACTGATACTGATGGAGGCAGATATGCTCTGGTTATATCACATACTACCTTGCCAGTGGCAACTTGTAGGCATTCCTACTCACTTATTAAAGAGGACTTTGAAACATAACTCATGGTTTTCCTCGTCACCCCAAATCACGTCAGAGAGAACTTAGACATTCAAGCAAATGGCCCATCTAGTTAACTTAGCCTCAAAGCTCTCTGACTTCCCAATTTCAAAATTCAAGGACAAAATTCTATAAACACCCTACATCATCACCCAGAACTGCTCCATCTCTGGGACTACTGGGTACTGCTAGAGAAAAAAAATCACAGATCCAATACCCATTTATGATCTCCAAACTCTTTTCTCTAGTCTCACAGCAGGATTCATTTTTCCTATGGAACTAGAAGTGAGGGTGAGATGAAAGCAAATTTAGTTGTGAGGAAGTAATAAATTGAGCAAATTTACTTCTGATAGATCATTTCCTCTGTAAAGAATGGAAGGCACTTGCCTGAGCCTGGGCAAAAGTGGGACGTGCTGCAGGTCGAGATAGACGCACCGTTTCTGAATAGCTGTTGTGGGATGGGAAATGGAGTATCAGGAACATGTAAAAGAACTGTTATCTATGTCTCCTTGTACACCTTTCAGTTTGTCAAGGGTTTACACCTAGATAGAATTTCTGAGTTACAGGCATGTGAATCTTCAACTTAACACATAATGGCAATCTATTTTCCAAAGATCTGTACCCCTACTAGCAGAGCATGAGAATTTTTATTGCTCCACATCAATGTCCACAGTTATTGTCACTATTTTTAATCTTATCAATCTAATTAAGAAACAATGTTTCACTGTAGTTATATTTCCCTATTGTTAGTGATGCTGAGCATCTTTTCATGTGTTTACTGGTCTTTTGAATATCTTTTTCTTGAACTGCCTGTTCAAACCCTTTGTCCATTTTTCTATTGTGTTGTTGTTTTTCTTACTAATTTGTAGATCGTCACTATATATTCTGGATGCTTATTCCTTGTGAGTGCTATGTATTCTAAGTATCTTCTTCCATTCCAAGACTTCTTTGTATTTTAGTAGATATTTTTGTTTTAATGAAGTGAAAGGTAGCAGTATTTTCCATTGTGCTTTTTGCCTTGTTTTGAAAATCCTCCTCCTCCTAGGATCAAAATTTTATTTTCACATATATTCTTCTAAATATCATAAGTTTTACTTATCACATTTAGGACTCTATTCCACCTGGATTATTATGGCACGGGGTAGGCATCTAATTTTATTTTTGTTTCCCACATAGAACACTTAAACTCCAATCAAGCCCTATTTTCTTGCAGAACACTGTTGTCCACTATTTGAGACCCACCTTGGTTTAACTCCTTTCAAAATGATAATAATTATCGTCATAATAGGTAGTCAATGTTTAAGACTTACCCCATTTTTACCAATTTCTTTATTCACCATTACTTCTTGAATTTCACCTTTTTTTCATGTTCATTTCTTCCTAATATTCACTCTTTAATAGGTCCTTCAATGATGATCAGAGACTGGTAAACTCTCTCAGTTTTAAGAAATGATTTTATCCTCATTCCTAAACAATAATGTACCTAGGTAAAAAAATCTAAGTTGGCAATTATTTTCTCTTAGCTCTTTGAAGACATTGTCTACTATCTTCTAGCTTCCATCCGTTGTCACAGATAAGTCTTCAACAGTCCAACTGCCATTCCTTTGTAGGAAACTGGCCCTGTTTCCCCTTTATCTTTGATTTTACAGTTTCACTATAATGTGACTAATATAGATTTATTTTTATTTATCCTGCTCAGGACTGTTTATGCTTCCTGAACCTTAGGATTAATGTTTTTGTTCCTTTCTGAGAACTGCTCAGGTATATTCTCTTAGAATACTGCCTCTCATTCTCTCTTTTCTCCTAGTCTGTAACCCCTAATTGATGAATTTTAGACCCTTTCAGTCAATTATGCACGTCTCTTAGACACTCCTTAGTATTTGCCATTTCTTTAAAATTGTGTTACATTCTGTGTAGTTCCATATCTTCCAGATTACTAACTGCCTCTTTCAGTTACATTTTATATGCTGCCTAATCTATCCAACCTCAAAGACTATACTTTACATTTCTAGAAGTTCTATTTGATTCTTTATTATAATCTACCTACTCTTTTTCATACTGATTTTTCATTAAGTCTTTAATCATTTTGAAAATACTTAATTTATAGACTCAACCAAATTATCCTATTATTAAATTGTCAGGAGTCTAATCACTCAGTTTGCTGACTCTCTTTCATAGAACTTAATATACTTTGTACTTTGGATTATGAGCTTATCCTCTTGGAGACCTTCTCTGTAGGAATTACATGTGGCCAGTGTTCAGGGCATTTCCCTCCAAAGAAGTTTTGCGTTTCTTTCTGCCAGCTGCAACAGCTTTTTCTCTGCATGGGTAATAGAAGTTCTAACTCTAAACCCATTTGAGGGAGTGTGGGACCATTTTTATACATTCTCAGGAGAGTCCTTTTTTTTTTTTTGCGGTATGCAGGCCTCTCACTGTTGTGGCCTCTCCCGTTGCGGAGCACAGGCTCCGGACGCGCAGGCTCAGCGGCCATGGCTCACGGGCCCAGCCGCTCCGCGGCATGTGGGATCCTCCCGGACCGGGGCACGAACCCGTGTCCCCTGCATCGGCAGGCCGACTCTCAACCACTGTGCCACCAGGGAAGCCCAGGAGAGTCCTTTTTTCCACTTAGAGCCCATGCAGACATCGTCAGGCCTCCCTGTCATCAACTTGTACTGGTGGACCAGGGATGGTTTTCTTCTAGTCCATTCTGTTGATAAGGGCTCTGGCTTTAGGGAGCTGGTGCCTCAGTTCCAACTTCCCAAGGTCTTGTCCCCACATAGGCATTAAAATCCACATCCCTAGAATTCCATGAATAATGACTCATTGCTTCCCACTTAAGCCACAGGTCACACTGTTCTAGTTATTAGTTTCCTCTTTATTCCTGCAGCAGGCAATTTCCTTTAATTTCTTAAAAGCATGGTATGGCATGTAAAAAGATGTTTCAAATATTTTTAGGACAGATTATGCAGCATGCTGTATGGATAAAACCAGAAGTCTAAACCATTTATTTTATTAAATGAGCATCCCATAATTTATTTACGAGCATTTTCATTTCACTTAAAAGCCATTCTCCCAACATAATATACTTCACAACTAACAAAGACCGACAGATACCTATTGCTCATTCTCTAGTTTTTCCTTAGAAAGAGAACTCTAATGTTTAGCTAGGCCCAACAGCACACAGAATAAGGTCACATTCTTCAAGCTTTGTTGCAGTTAGATAGGGCCGATTGACTAAGTTTGGGCCAGTAAATGTAAATAAAAGTGTTTTTTGAGACTTCCTGAAAAGCCAGCTTAAAGGTTGCTGACTCAGCTATATAGGGCACAGGTGAGTAAAGGCAAAGTCATCATTTTGACTTATTTCTCCTGACCCCAAGCCAACTGCTCCTCATTGCACTTTGCTTTTACTTATTTCAGCCTGTGTTATTTCCATAATCACTTTCATCCCTGAGTTTAAAGCTGCTGTAGAGGGCAATCATAAGCAGCAATGGGCAGAGATCACTGTAGAGGGAGGACATGAGGGAAAGGCAAGGGAGGAAGATCTGTATTTTCCCACGCAGAAGCTAAACACTATGTGAAGATCAGATTGCTTTGGACTAGGATGTGGTGCTGTGAGTGAATCAGTAGTTACACCACAGCGTCTCCACCAATTTTTCTAAGTTAGGTAACTGACCCATCTGTTCCCCAGTACCTTGTTTTTCCAAAGGAATTAAACTTCCCAGGGAGCCACTGTACTCGCCTACAATTAAGAAAGCACAGCGGCAGACACTGGAATTATATAGTACATTTAAGAATGCCACTTTCGAATCGGAGTAAAGTCCTGAATAAAACATATCACCAAAATATGGAGAAGACATGTTTCTAGAACTTCTCTATCAGCCTTTAATCAAACAATGCACGCCTACAACCTAACTTCTGCCTTTATAAATCTGACACTTTGATAATCCCACTCTGGTTCACTTTTCCGTATCCTCCCAGTTTTCACTATTCTACTGAAGATCAATGTTCAGCCTGATCTATGGCTTTAGCCATGTTCCAAATTCTGTTAGATGAGGGGTGTCGGTAGAAGACCAAAGACACCAAGTGCTATTCTCCTAGAATTTGCCAGCAAATGGCAGGAACCTTGAGAAGTTTGCCTCCTTGCCTACAGTTGTATAAAAAATTTTAAATAACTACTATAATGATTCAGGATAAGTTTTAGATTTAATTATTTGGTGATGTATAGGTGTAATATTTTTGATAACTAAATATTTAGTTCACAGTAGCACTTTTGTACTTTTGAGTAACAAAATTTAGAATATTAGATCAAAGTATGAAATACAGACTTTTAACGTTGCTCCCCAAATAGGATGGCTTGACTTTGATTAAGTCTGTGTTATAAAAGACTTGAATCAACACTCCTACCTGATCTTTTACGGTGATCAGGTAATCACCAGGGCTAGCAGATCAGAGGAGAGCATGACAGGCATATGTGATAGCACAGCTGCACAGTACTAGACCAAAGGGTTACAAAGACTGTATTATTTACTAGGAGGACATAAAATCCTGATGTGACACATTTATTTGGATAGCAAGCAGTCTGGAGGAAGCCACATGACAACAAAGATCGAATGCAGAAAGGAGGTAAAGTCTGAGTCACACTGATCTCCTATCACCATAAACCCTAGTCCAAAAGCTTTCTATTACTGTCCTTAGGACTCCATCATTGAACATGATGACAGTAATGTCTCAAAACCTTTCTTAATCTCCTGGGGACAAGAGTGAATGTGCTTGTATGTATATGGAGAATTACAAACCACATTCCACCTTAGATCAGTAAGAATAAAGTTAAAGTGGTTGGAAGAAGTTTAGATGATCCTATCTGAATAGAACCAATTTCAACAGGTTGGAGCTAGCTTAAATTGGACCTAACCTATAACAGCCTTTCTGACCCGATGTGAGGCTGGTTAGGAAGTGTTCACTCTGAATTGCTGCAAGCAATTTGAACAATCCATTATATTCCTTCCAGGGAAATGGAAAATCCAAATCTCTCACCTAGTCGATACTTAGAGTGTCAACTGAATAGATATCATCCTTATCAGAAAGCAGGAGAAAAAATGGAATTATTTGAAATTCCTTTATATACACTTTCTGTATTCTAAATTCCAGAGATGGAGTATTAAAATTGTTAAAAGGCAAACTAGTGAATGGGAAAAAAAAAAAAAAACCAGATGGAGTCTACTTTTCCAATTTGGAAAAATAATTCTGTAATGAGCAAACACTATGCCAGTCAATTAAATGATACGGCACTAAAGTTCCATATTTTGCTTAGCTTATATAATCTAGTAATACATCAAAGGATAAAGGAGTAAAGGGTTACTTAAAGAGGAAGATGAAGAAAACAATATGTCTAGAAAATCCTACTTAGTATACAAATGACTAGGTGTTCTCTCTCTTTTTTTTTTTTTTTTTGCGGAACGCAGGTCTCTCACCGCTGTGGCCTCTTCCGTTGCGGAGCACAGGCTCCGGACGCACAGGCTCAGCGGCCATGGCTCACGGGCCCGGGCGCTCCATGGCATGTGGGATCTTCCCGGACCGGGGCACGAACCCGTGTCCCCTGCATTGGCAGGAGGGCTCTCAACCACTGCGCCACCAGGGAAGCCCTAGGTGTTTTCTTTAATGCTACATAATGCCATAAATAAAACTTGTTCAATTTTTTAAAACACATTTTTCTCCAACATGGGTGTGTTTACACTACACAGAATAAAGTTACTCAAATTCTCAGTGTTTGGCACATACTTACAGGAAATCAGAATTAGTACTAGTGAGAATTAATACTGTCCAGTTTAAACTTGCCCATCAAGTTTAAACAGAAAGAATAAAATTTGGAGTGTACTATAAGTTAGGTGCATTTCCTATGTAAGTTACATCATGGGTAAAATAGTACTAGTTAAATCATATTACTAACAGTTATACATCTCAAAAAAAGAGATAACATAAACAAGAATTAGAACAGCAAAAGTTGTGACCAGGTAAAAATATTCATCGAAAAACTTCTACATTTCATGAGCAAGTTAAAATCTCATTTTATCATTTAAAGACTCACATTTAAACTTGCAAATACTAAACGTGAGCAAGTTAAAAGTTTTCATGGTTTTCTAGTTTTTTTTAGTGTCTATGTCAATCCTCCACTCTCGCCCAAATCTCTGTCATGGTGACTCCACAAATTTCTACTATCTTGCTCCCAGAAGATGACATCATCTTCTGTTTCACAGAGAAAATAAAAGCCATCAGGCATGAACTCCTTCGACTGCTTCCCACTAAACATGTATGCTCTCTGCTTCCTCCCAGCCCTTCCTCCTGTCACACCGGAAATGGCATCTCCTATTATCCAAGATTAAACTCTTCCCTGTGCTTTAACTTTCAGCTCCCATCTCCACCTTGGTCCTTGGCAAATCAATTATCCTCTATTTCCTTTGGGTTTAGTGTTCCTCTTCTTTCCACCAGCAATTAGATTATATTCAAGGGTCTTTCATTAAGAAGAAAATCAATTCTACAATAGTAGTCCTTTGAGCTACTGCCCTCTTTTTCTCTTCATGGCCAAATTCTTGAAAGGGTTGTCAACACTTGCTTCACCTTGTCCACCTCAGCTTTTCTTTACCTTTACTCTCAACTTAGCCAACTATAATGTGATTTTCACCTTCAAGATCTCACCAAGATCACCCATGACCTCCCTGTTGCTAAAACCGTTGAACACTTCCCATTTCTCATCTTAGCTGACCTCCTCTCGTAGCGTTCACTCTAACTGAATACCTCTTATTTGAAGTGCAGTCTTTTGTTGGCTTCCACAACTCTCCTGGCTTTCTTTATTCTGTCTGGATCTCAGCTTTTTGCAGAGTTCCATTTCTCTGTCAGTCTTTTAAAACGCTGAAGCTCACCACGGCTCTCTCCTTAAGTGCTTTTCTCTTGTTCTACATATTCTGAACAATATCATCCATTCTTATAACTTTTAACACTTGATGATTCCCAAATCTGTATGTATAATACAGATTTCTCTCCTGAGCTTCTGACCTATGTATCCAGCTGGAAGCTTCCCTTCAGCTGTCCAAAGATACCTTGACCCACTGTGCAAGTTAAAAACTCATCATCCATGTCCACTACCCCTAACCTGTTTGTTTGTTTGTTTGTTTCCTGAAGACCTGGTCTCAGAGAATTACTGCACAACCCACCCAAGTCACCCAAGACAAAAACCTGAATATCATCCTAGACTCTTCCACCTCTCTCATCCCTAAAATCCAATCAACTACCAATCCCGTTGATCCTACCTCCAGAAGCTCTCTCCAATCCAGCAACTTCCAAGTGCTTCACTGCCATTTTCCTAGTAAAGCCATAACTATCTCTTGTCTAAAGAAATATTATTGTTAAAAACTGCTTGATGTGGGAATTCCCTGGTGGTTCAGTGGTTAGGACTCCGTGCTCTCACTGCCGAGGGCCTGGGTTCAATCCCTGGTCGGGGAACTAAGATCCCACAAGCCGCATGGCGTGGCAAAAACAAACAAACAAGCAAACTGCTTGACATGTATTTTTTTAATTAAAGAATATGGAGAACCATACTCTCTAACATTCTCACCTAAGAGGCAACAACATCTTACCTGGCTACACTGTGACAAATAAATCTACCAGATTCTACCAGGAAACCAAAAGAGGGGATCACCTAATTTAGCTTCCTAAACAACAAGGTTATTCTACACAGAATTAACCTGTCTCCAATTTCACAACTGTGTGACTCCCCTCATAAGACTCTTCTACATTTACACATCTGGCAAATTCTTCAATATTCTGGGAAAGAATGAGCATTACCTCAAGTCTCAAAACGTGCTGCCTTAAAAAGAGGTTAGAAAAGGTATACAGTGAAAGAAACAATGCATAATTATTAGCAATTATTATAGAAATATACAAAAGAGATAAAAAGTATTGCTCTCTTTTCCACTTGAGAGTAAGACTAAACTGATTAAAGCTTCTTAAGATGATCAAACCATAAAACAGATCATGCGTTACATACAATAGGTAAAATACTGGATTAAAGTATGTTAATCAATCTAGTAGATTTTTAAATTTTTGAACCTGAACCAGAAAGGCAGTTCTAGAACCCAAATTTTTTCTCTAATAAAAATAATGCTTTAAGGTTAAAACTGTAGGGTTCTTAACAGAATCTTGTCAACATCTCTCTATCACATTAATAAAGTTCAAGGCCACATTTACTGAAAATATTTTGGCAAGCCAAACTTGCACAATTAAAATAAATACAATGTCACGTGATATGGTCTCCCGAAGCATGGAATTTTGACCTTGACTGATGTCTTCCCATTTCTAATGCTATAAATAACTACTTTAGCCGAACAAAATATGAAACTGTTAACTCTCACAGAATGTGGTTGTATCTTTTCAATGTGTATATCCCATGTAAATATGTAGCACGGGCTTATTCATCTGACAAGTATTTATTGTGTGCCTACCAGGGCTAGGCTCCATAGCAGGCAATGAAGACATAAAGGTGATCAAGACAAACACAATGCCACTCCCTAAAAGACTAAGAAGAGAAGACAATTAACAAATAATTGCACAAAGTCATCATCTGGGGCTACAGGATAAGCAGGGGTATTTTAACAAACCTATAGAGTCAGGGAAGGCCTTCTGGAGGAAGTTCAGAGGCAATGTCTTTAAAACAAAAATCTTCAAGGCTGTGGTAACAGAACTGCATGTCTGTAGGTTCCTGCTGTTCATTCCCACCAGTTATACTATTCTCACAACACGTACAGGTTAATTTATATGCTAGGTTTATGTTCAGTATAAAATGCAGCTTAAAAGAGGCTTTATAAATCAAAGGTTCTTAGCTATAGTTTGAAACATCAAAAGGAATCACTTCTACCACTTCAGGGAAATCAAATAAGCATAATAAATGAGGAGGCAACACAGGTTTAAAATATTTCTGACAAATGGCAGATTGACCTCATGAGTTTCTTTGAACCCCTTCCTCCCCTAACCACATTAAAATCCCAGTAAATGAATCTTTCAAAAGGTGTAAACATACGAGAACTAAAAAAGAAAAAAGGAGAGGAGACTAAAACACTCAAGAGAATTCATCAAATTTTTATAAAATTGAAGAGCTGGAGGAGTGATAATTGACCTAGGGGAGCAGACACACTACCTGGGTACTGTGGAGGAGGAGACCAAGTGGAAGTTAGCTGATTTTCAGTACAGACCTCAAAAAAGGTAAGACCCAGGGAACACAAGTTACTGTGGAGGGAGAGTAAGTGGTGGGGATGAAAAGAGAGGATTAGAGAACAATATGTAAGTCCATCACTGGACACTCCCCCAGCGTACATGCTCTCACACATATGTGCACTTGTGCCTGAACCCAGAAGATTACTGTTCCTCCCATCTCACCTATTCTTTGAAGAAGTGCAATGACACCAGAGAAAAAGACTTATACAATACTGACATTTGGATGCCACTCTAATGAAAGCCCAGGTTAGCAAATGAAAAATCATGCCCGTGTACGAAGAGCTTCTGAGTGGCTCTCAAATACAGATAGATAACAACCACAGATAAGTGAGGAAAACCTCCAAAATGAAAGTGAGAGCTTAGAAAATCAAACAGGAATTAAAAAAAAAAAAAAAAAACCTGGAAGAAACCACACAATACATGGGGTAGAAGACAATTTTTAAAAACCCTATAATTAACACCCTTATAATAAAAAGAGAAATTTAGCAGCCATAAAACAAAATACAATGAACACATGAACATCAGAGAACACAAAAATAGTTCTTTGAATTAAAAAATTAGAATAGCTGAAATAAAATACTTAATAGGAAGGGTGGAAGATAAAGTCAAGGATATCTCTGATAAAAACAAACAAAAAGATTAAAAAGTTAGAATTTAAGAAAGATTAAAAATTGAATTAAATTAGGATCTGTCAGGAGGTGTAACTTCAGACTAATAGAGATTCCAAAAAAAGAAAATAGAGAAGAAACTGTCCAAGAAATAATACAAGAAAAGTATAGAGAACTTTCAGACGTGAATTTCCATATTGAAAGGACCCTCGAGTATAAGGCACAATAAATGAAAAACTGCCCACACCAAAGCTCCTTATTGTGAAGTTTTCAAACACCAGGGATAAAAAGAAGATTATAAAAGTTTTCAGTGGGGGGAAAGGTAAAATACAAAAAGGAATAATGATCAGGATATACTACTAGAGACTTGGCAAGGGTAAGAGATGATTTCAGTATTATTTGACTTTTAAAACAATGTACAGCAATTCTTATAAACACCACGCAATAATAATGTAATTAAATAAATAGACAATAAATAGGTAAACAAATGAATAAAATAAAAATAAAACCAATTTACTGAATGCTCACTACCTGCTAGGGGTGCCATTCAAACTCCTTTAAATATAGTAACTCACTTAACTCTCATAACTCTATGAGGAAGACACTATTAACCTCATTTACAGATGAGGAAACAGGCATTGAGAGATTAAGTAATGATACATCTAGGAAATGGTAGAGCCAGAGTCCTAGCTTTCTGAGCGTGGTCTTTCAAAAACTGCATGATACTGTCTCTCAACTTCAAAAGTAAAATGAATTTTAAAAAAGAAGGAAAGAAAATACCATGTGAACGTTCACTACCATCCTAATCTGTTCCCAGATAACTATGGTTGATTAAAAGTTCTGACTTGGTCAATCAGGACATAAGCTTAATGTGTGTGTGTGTGTGTGTGTGTGTGTGTGTGTGTGTGTGTGTGTGTGTGTGTGTGTGTGTGTGTGTGTGTGTGTGTGTGTTTGGGGGATGAAGGTTGAGGGTATTTGCTAGTATTTTAAGTATTCATTGTATAAAAATACTTTATGCTATGTACGTGCTGCTAGAAGGTCGATAAAATAGATTCCCTGCCCTAAATACAACAACAATCTCCAAAAGAACTGATGCACTTACATCAGATCACCATTGCGTATTTGGTCAAAGAATAAAGGGTATATAAATCTTATTAAAGTTAGAAACAGAATAGCTGCCTCTTTTCCAAAGTACTGTCATCTAAGCCCCTCACACTCTTCTTGTCTTGCAAGAAAAATTTCCCTAGATGATTTCCTAGTCATACATGACTATTAAATATACTGATAAGACAAAAACTTCAGGCCCCTTCACTCACTCTTGCCTTACACTCACCTTTACCTTATATTATCAACTACATAATGAGACTTGAACATTGTCATCTGAAGTTCTTCTGCAGGAGTTAGCTTCATTCAGTTCCCTACTTTCCATCGTCTCACTGTCCCTAGGTGGCTTTAGTGGGGGGAAAAATTAGAGAAATATACTTTTTGAATAATTTTTTTTCTTTTCCAATCTGGTGACATCTTCATTCATTCTTTCTGACCTATGATAGGCAGGCTACACAGTTTGGGCACTTCCTTTCTTGGGACTAATAAACTTCCATACAATAATGTCGAGGCTTCTGGGACCTCAGACCCTCCTTCGGTGCCCTCCTACTGCACTGGACCTCCTCCATCATTTGTTGTTGCATGGCCCTGCCTGGGAGTCCTTTCTCTCACATATGCGGCCCTCCACTTTCTCCCTGTCATGCCTTTGACTTCTTCTGCGTCGCTTTTTGGTTTTATTTTGTCGTGGGTTTGGGTTTTGGTAGATAGGTGATGACTGCAGCAACCTTTAAGATCCTGATGTGATGCATCAAGACGTGATGCATCATGTACGTCTTCCCAACACCTGGGTGAACAGACCCGGGGCTGCCTGGCCTATTAGATTTCTGTCTCGCTCACAGGACGTCCCGATCTGTAGCCGCAGAGTCACACTGCGACAACCCCCAACGTCCGGTCTCACGCGCGCCCTGCACGGCTGTCACACCGTCCCTCCCAGCGCTCAGGTGTAACACCTGGCGGTCCTAACCCCGAGAGTCACCTGCGGGCCGGCCGGGCGCGCGCAGGTGCTCACGCACATACCGTCTCCTTGGCAGCGGCGACCGGGATGGGAAGCAGCCCCCGGCCGCGGGGCGGTTCCTCCGGCTCTGCGGCCGCGCTCTTGGAGGGGAGCCAGGGGGCGGGCGCCCGCGCGGAGTCGGCCCTGGGGTCCCCATACAGCTGGTAGCACACCAGGCCGACCAGACCCCCGCCGGCCGCGGCCGCGATGCTCAGCTCCCCCCAGCGCCGCCGCCGCCTCCAAGCCGCCTCAGCCACAGCCCCCTCCTCCTCCTCCCGGCAGAAGGGCCGGCCGGGAGGGCCCGGGGCTATGCCCGCAGGCCGCCCGCACGGCCCAGGGAAGGGATGGGAAGGCGAGGGCGGAGGCGGGAGCCGAGGCGGCGGCCGCAGAAGCCTCCGCAGCGCAGCCATAGCGGGAGCTGCCCGCACAGGAGATAGGAGGGGGCGGACGAAGCGGTGGAGCGGGGCCCGAAACCTCGCGAGAAGTTGGTGCGCTGAGGTTCGCTGCTGTCCGAGAGCGACCCCTACGATTGCGCGGCCTGGGGTCCCCTCCGGGTGGCCTTCAGCTGCGGAACCGGGGGTCTCTGGCTGGGGAGAGCCTGGGGAGGAGGGGGCGCAACCAGCTGCCCCTCGGCCCCGCGTTCCCAGCCCAACTCCGCGGTCATAAATAACTGCGCCTCCCCCGGGCGACACCTGACTGCGCGAGAACACAACACCGCAGGCGACAGCCAGGTCGGCGGAGCTGAGCCGAGCCCTCGGGGGCGGGGGTGTCGGGCGCCCCTCCGCTAACGTGACCCTTCGCCTCTGCTTTGCTGGGTGGGTCTCGAATCATCGGTAATGCCCCTCTAAGAAAGTCACATCCCCTAACGGTATCCTGATCTTCTGATACGAGGTCGGGAATAATTTGGAACGGTATCTTCAGGTGTACAACAAAAATGAGATATAAAAATTTGGCTCGAGTCATAAATATAGAAAATTAAGTAAAAGGATTTTTTTTGACTACATGACAGCTTCTGGTCTTTTGATGGGGGAAGGCTAATGCTGTTTTTTAGTTACCGTTAATATGTTTAAAAAACTTTACCATACCAGCGGCGTGACTTAATTCAATAAAACAGAACTGTCTTACTTTTGGGGGAAGTTGTTGATATAAATAATCGGTACGTGTATTGTGCCATTTTTTATTTTTGTTATTCCTATACTTGTTTGTTTGCTACACTTTATGAGAAAGTGTTTATGCTATTCTTATCAGTTTCCTGACCCTGAACCCAGTTTTGGTAACTTAGTTACCTAGCTTTGGTCTTTATATTCTGGAATGTTTCCAGGAGCCCTTAAAATATTCTGGGTCTAGGGATGTGCACAACTAAATTTATTAGTCTCAAATGGGCTGCGGTCACAAGGGGATTAGATCCTGGCAAGTCTTATGAAAACTGAGGGCTTTCAGAGGCAAACAAAATGAGATTTTCTGGCCCAGGTCCTGCTATTGCCACTCCTCACTAACCCCTTGCCTATAAGTAATCTATCAGATACACCTCAGTTACATCTTGTTTTAATATAGGCTAATGGAATTTTCCTTTCTTAAAGCCACTAAAAGTGATAAACAGAAAAAGCCTCTATAACATGAACAAAATGTGTCTATTTTAGGATGCCACCTCTGTATTTCTTTTACTTTCAGCCTGTTGGTTTCATATAACCAGTGCCTCAAGGAAGACTCAGTGGTGGCTCCTTGTTTCATCACCAAGATTCCTTCAATTTCTGTCTTCTCTGAATTCTGGAAAATTCCCACAGAAGCATTTATTCTCTGGATCTACAACACAGTTCTTCTTCTGGCACTGTTTACTTCGAGCTGAATACAATTTCCGGATTTTCTCATAAATTTCTGACATGGCCTAATAGCAGAATTCTTGGACAGACTGATGAATTTTTATTAGCTGCATATTAAAAGCTGAGTAGCTTAAAAAGAATTAGGGAGGTAATACAATAAGGTATTACAATTAAAGAAAATGATAGAAATTATCCATCTAAGATGATTTCACATATCTATCTATATAATTTCTCTCCAGTTTAAAAAAAAATTTAATGTAGCTCCTGCAAGCCATTTCTTTGGCTAGAAACCAAGTTCTGCCATGAGAGGTGCTGGGTTTAGGTTCGCCAAGTACTCAGAAAGCTTGGGATAAAAGGTCTCTCAACATGCAGAAGTTATTCTAACTTTCCTCAGTACCTCTCTTCTAAAAGCTAAATTTCCTTAAGAATGGTTATTATTTTCTTCTCACTTCTGATGCTCTGTAACTATAGCTACATGAAAATAACTCTATTCCTTTATTACCTGTATATTTTGAGTTTAATTTTCAGAGGGAAAAATTATTTTTTTTTAAAAAACGTGATATTAGGAATTTGGAAAATTTTTTGAAATTACAGGTAATAATGTTAGATCGATATAGATTTAGCCTAATTTCTTTCATCTTTTATTTCAATTCTACTATTAATAATATCCAAAAAATGTCCCTAATATACAGGGAGAGCCTGCACCTTCAAAAAAATTTGACTTATGTTCACTATGGTCTAAGTAAAAAGAAGTGCTCTAAAGCATTTAAAAATATTTACAACAGCAGGAATTAAGCCAGACAGTTTTTCAGGAAAGCATCAGTGGAGTGATCAAGTAGAAGGCAAATCTGGACTCTTGATTTTGCTACATCTTAACTGCATAACCTATAATGCTTTGGAGGCCACAGTTTCCTACAAAATAATGGAATTGAATAGATGATCACCCCCTGAACCCATGATCCTAATTAACCAAAATGCTCCAAGCATATTAGTAAAGCGAATATAGATACTTCCTTCATAGCATTTTTCACGTCATTTCCCTTCTCAAAACACATAATTGCCCTACAATTGCTTTATTCTTTCCAATTAAAATCCCACCCCATGACCTAATTATTTTAACCTTTTAATACTTTTAAAATAGCAAATAAATGAGTGACTTTTAAATTTTGAAAATGTGAAATTTAAGTGTAATATGTGTCATGCCTAGGCACAAATTTCCTGTTTAACAAATCTTCTATTAAAAAAAGTCCTGCTTATCTAGTTGTACTCACTCTGAGCACCAGAATCTTGATTAGTTGGAAAAGGAGAAATTATCTCTGAGGCCCTACATCAGGGCACATGAGCCTCCCCACCCACAGGTCTACTCAATTCTAACAGAGGGAGGCTACCAGCCAAAGAGTAAGGCTGAAGCAAGCCACTTCTCTCTTGGGAAAGTTGTCCCCATCTTCAGTGCTGTTTTCCTTGGGGGACAATTGGCAAAATCTAAAGAGAAAATGATGGGAAAGGTGTGTTCTGGGGGGTTGCAGCCTTTTCTTGGACTTTTGTCTTCAGAGTGCCAGCCACTAGGAGTCTGGAACTTTATTCCCCAGCATCCAGAGCCATGGAAACCAATTTATCGTAGGAGCTGAGAAAACAGATCGTCTTCTATTTTGACTAGCTCCCACTCCCAACGACAAGTTGACAATGGTTTGCACTCTGCCCTCTTCCCTTAGTCAAAGCAAATTCTTCTAAGCTTCATGAAGTCAGATCATCTATTTGGCTCAAATGATGGCACATAGTAGGACTTCAACAAATGCTTATTAAATGAAGAAAGGAATTTATTATTGTAATGAGGGGGAGGGGGAGAGGCAAGATGGGAATGTGAATCAGGAGACAAGGAAATAAAGTAACTCATCTGATGCTAAAGAAGTTGATAAAATAAGCAACACATCCTAAAAGGCAATTAATGCAAATGGACGGGCAAAATGAGCAAGCAAGATGTTGGCAAGAAAAAGTTGCGGTCACGGACAAGGGCTGATTCAGAAACAAATTTTGTGATTTTGTGATTTGAAGCCATCCTCTTACATAGTAATAAGAGGCATAATCCTGCTACATTTAGAGCCTTAAAACAATACACTTCCATCTGGTTCTTTTTGTGCTCTGACAAATTCCAGCATGCTCCATGGACAAAGTTCAGTGATTTGACCTTGATACCTTCCATTCATTCTTACATATCTCACTGGTGACACCACCAAGCTGCCAGTTCATTCTTACATATCTCACTGGTGACACCACCAAGCTGCCATACACATTTAACTATCTAACTTCAAGACCAGTGATAATCTTGCTCTGACCATTATATCTGTCCAATCTGATTTCTATAATTTCTGATTTTATATAATTTCCAGGGTCTTTGCTGACAGTGTCTCACTGTTTAATTCTTGTTATTGCCCTTACCCTCCATTTGGTAGCCAGGACCTCTTTTCCTATGTATTTGGGAAACAAGGAACAGCAAAGCCACCTGCCTGAAACATGTGAGCCCTTTCTCAATTGTCATATTCTGTTTCCATGCCTGATAGCGATTAAAGTTTCCATGCCCATCAGAAGCTGTCTTCTGGGAAGAATAGCCTCAGAGTAATAATATATTGATCATCTATTATGCAAGCATGATATTTGGGTGACAAAACAATGTCATCTTTATAAAACTGTTTGCAGTCACTACTAGAGTTTAGCATATGCATGCCCTATGACCCATCAATTTCAATCCTAGGTGAAATACTCAACAGAAATGAATACTTATGTACACCAAAAGACATATAGAGAAATATTTTTAACTGGCCAGAAACTATTCATAAGTTCATCAATAGTGCCCTGGATTTTTTTTAAATTGTGTTATATTCACACAATTGAATGCTATATAGCAATGAAAATTACTGAAATGCAACTACATGCAATCATGTGGATCAAAGAAGGCAGACACAAAAGAATTGTATTATTCTATTTATAATGTTCAAAAACTATATATATATATGTATATATATACATACATGTGATGTCAAAAATCATAATAGTGGTTTCTTTGGGTAGAGGGTAGTGACTAGAAGTGGGAAAAGAGGGGTCTAGAGTTCTGTTCATGTTCTGTTTCTTGATATGGGTGCTGGTTAAACAAGTGTATTCACTCTGGAAATTCCTGGAGCTATCCATTTACAATTTGTATATTTTTTAATGCATGTCATACTTCAATTAAAAGTTTATATAAAATAAAAAATAGATTTTCTTCCTAATGTTCTTATATGATGTGTTATTTACTGTAGTGTTATAACTTGCTCAGTTCTGAACTATGTGACTTAAAAGGAATGTATAGAGCTTGTAAAGAGTTAAGAGCAAAAATTAATTGAAGAGTTGGAAACTAACAGAAAAGGTAGATAATGTTGATATAGCCTAAAGAGATTTAATGAGGGAGCATCTTAAAAAGTCTTCTAGTACCTGAAAATCCTTAAGAAGCTGCTCATTAGCTATTTTCCTTATTTAGTAAGGAAAGACCAAAAGGAACTTGGTATTTTAAGCAGCAACCTAGTGTTTCATCTTCTTTGACTTGTAGCACTTTCTCCTGTGAAATGTCCATATGGACAGACCCAGTAGGTATCTGGTGGTAAGACCTAGTGCAACCAGTATATACCCTTGTCTCTGGCTCTAACCCCAGACTGTCAGGTGTTGGATGGGAAATTGCTTTAAGGGCAGGTAATCAAACAGAAGGGCAGCCTTCAGAACAGATGGAAAGCTCAGCACCAAGAGGGAACCATTAGAGAAATCAAGCATAGCATAAGGTAAGTCCATGTACATATGTGCAGAAATTTAGTGGGATGGCAAACCAGTCTCATTTCTTGCCAACTCCAACTGATTGGCGTGTGTTACCCAGAACACTGCGCTGAGCAAAATTTTCAGACAAGGTCCAGAATTCCCAGTAAACAACAGCAGAGTGTCTCTAGTTGAAAACAGGAGGGGATCCAGATCCTGTCCACTTAAAGCCACTCTTTAAACACCCAGAGCCAGGCCTGAAGCATCTCTGTAGAATCTTAGGGCTTAAAAATCACGAAAATGTACACATCTTTAATTTTTTCTGATGAGGAAAAGAATTTAAAAATTTCATCTGGGTCACACAATCTGGGCTTCAGCCTCGATATTCTGCCCTGTATCTACGTAGTTTCTATATTGCAATCAGACACTAAGAATTTAAAAGTTTTTCTTGAAACGCATTAATATGCAAGGAGTAGAATAGAATTGCATTAGCTCAAATAAAAGAGTTATTTTATGGATAAAAGCCATATCAAATCCAGGAACAGTGGTACTATGAGATCTAAGAAACTATGGTAACCAGGTTAGATCTAGAGACCCACATAGTAAGAGTTCAAGGACATTCATTCTAACATACTGGTGTGAACATGACTTGGCTGCTAATCCCACCAGTCTCTATGAGTCTTAGTTCAGAACCTAAAGATAGAGTGTTGGCTTGGTCTACCCTACAGATGTTTTCTATCTTTGTTAGTTTCTTACTCTAAGGCCAATCAGCTGTGCCTGGGATGAAAGGGGTGGAGTCATATGGAGGAACAGTTTCTGGGAAATACGAAGAATAGCTTCTCTTAGAAGGCTCGGTGGGCAGGCACCAGTGGTGTGCTGGTAAATGTTTAACAGCTGGTTCTGGGGTAGGAGACAGGGGAGTCCTTATTTGTAGTGTTTACAGATTTCCATGGTGTATATACTCCCACCACAGCTGATGTCAAGCTACCAACATGACATTACTGACTGCAGAGTTGTGAAAAGATTCACAGTAGCACATCATTATATAAAATTTGCATGATACACATACAAAAGAGGTAACAGGAATAGTAAAAAAATTGGGGGAGTGATAAGTTTTTAGTACTTATTACCTTTGATTTTAATATAATTTATCTAATTGTAAATTTATGTAACTTAATTTTTAAAATGTCTCTTACAACTTGGCTCACTAAATGCCTGAAAATTTAACAATCAGCTCTACTGAGCTTGAGCAAGCAGGCTGCACCACATGACTACTTAAAGATTACCATATTCATTAGAGAGTTTGGGAGCTCTTGAAGACCACTGTTTGATTCCAGAAGGAAACAGAATAAGAAGGACATAAAACTAAGCCAAAAAAGATCAGGACCTGCCTTTAGCCACAAATGGCAAAATGAATTTACCCATCCTTTAGTCAAGAAGAGGGTTAACAACCTTCCCTCTCTTCTTGGGGTCGTTAATTATTTTCAGTCAACCTGCATACAGATGATACTATGGAAATTTTTTATTCTTTTTTTTCTAACTTTCTATTTTATATTGGAGTGTAGTTGATTGAAAATGTTGTGATAGTTTCAGGTGTACAGCAAAGTGATTCAGTTATACATATACATGTATCTATTCTTTTTCAAATTCTTTTCCCATTTAGGTTGTTATATATTATTGAGCAGAGTTTCCCTGTGCTATACAGTTGGTCCTTGTTGATTATCCATTTTTTTTTTTTTTTTTTTTTTGCATTACGCGGGCCTCTCACTGTTGTGGCCTCTCCCGTTGCGGAGCACAGGCTCCGGACGCGCAGGCTCAAAGGCCATGGCTCACGGGCCCAGCCGCTCTGCGGCATGTGGGATCTTCCCAGCCCGGGGCACGAACCCGCGTCCCCTGCATCGCCAGGCGGACTCTCAACCACTGCGCCACCAGGGAAGCCCTTGATTATCCATTTTAAATACAGCAGTGTATACATGTGAATCCCAAACTCCCTAACTATCCCTTCCCCCCTACCCTTCTCCCTTTATTTTTATTCTTTCCAATTAATTATATTTGTTTTTCCAAAGACTTGGAATTAAGGAATCATCTCAGGTCTAGATGGGTGCAACTGACTAACCAGGACCAGGTGGGGACTATTCTAGAGCTGAGCCTGCAGCTACCTAGTTAAAAAGTGTTGCATTAAAAACTGACACCCAATAGGGACCAACTTCATTTGATATTGCCAGGTGATTAGGTCTTGCTTTATGCTAATATTAATTTTTAGGTTTGATTAAAATGTTATTTAAAACATAGCAATATAATACATCTAAACAATACTTGAATTTATTACATTTAAAATTCAGGGGTTTTGTTCACAGGAAGATGTTCATTTTAAGCCAAAGTAATAATCAAGTGGTTTTGGTTACTATGCAATATCTTTTTATGTTAGAATAAATCAGTTTGCCTCAAACACTAGAGACTGATCTAAAAGCAAAAAGTCTGAAAATAGGGGTGTTCATAAGTTTCTTGGCAACTGAAGCATATCAAAACTCTTGTGCTTTGAAAATGTTTGCCATTTTTTCAGGATCATGTCAAATCTTATGTTCAGGAACCTGTAAACCTCAGACCACCACATCAAGGGAAGTAAAGTGAACCTTTCACTTGATGACAAGACTTTATAGAATACCACTAAACGAGTTTCTCTAACATCGTCATGCAGGTGCCGGGGGCTCCTTGAACAAATTATTCAAGAATAAGGAGGTCTGTTCCTTCATCCTTCCAGTGTTATACAAGGAAACCATGTTTGATTAGAATTTTATTGCATGTAGCATTTGTTTCGGGGCATATGCTTTGATCAAAATCTATGTAATGGAGGCTTGTGTTCTATGATATCCAGAATTAATCATTGTACTCTTGGCTATGGTTAAATATAATAATTACACTGACTTACTTATTAAACACCTATGTGCCTGTGAAGAGTTCATCCCTAAAATGAATTTTAAATAAAGAGGAACATCAAACAGTGATGAAACCCATATATGAAACTCAAGGTCATTATCCAAACTATGTGCTTTCTCAGACTGATAATGAATCAAATAAAGGAGGAAGAGCTAAAAGTTGAACTAACAGAGTAATTCATCATCTTAAGTCTCTTAAAACTGGAAACAAATGAGAAATGGATTTCAGGACATGGGATAAATATTCCTTTTTTAAAAATTTCCATTCTGTAGATTAAAATTAAATTTCCTTCTAATCTTTCTCTGATAATTATGTATGACTGCTATAACATCCAACTGGAAGAGGCCACCAGGCAGTTAGAGATGTGAAACCAGAGAGAGGTCTTAAAGTTGGTAATACCACTCTGCAGCTTTGTACTGAAATTTAGTTGAATTTTAAATGTGATATTAGTAAAAAATAAGATACTTTGAAAGACAGTTTATGTATACTATAAATGGATTATGTTAGTCAAAAATTATAAATTATGTAGCATTTATATAACAATGGGAGCTTGCAGATACATCTAGAGAAATACTGTGCTGTGTTTGAGAACTTCAGAAGTTGGAACCTCATGTACATAAAATATCTTTATCTACATATTTGTTTTGCTAAAATATCAGTATTTGAGCTTCATAATTAGAACTGTCCTTATCTTCTTTAAATCTCTAGCTTTAAGGGATGAAGAATTTAAGTAATTTGAAGAAATAGGTTTGTGAAAATCAGTCTATAAAGCAAAGTTACTGAATTCTATTTTCCAATTAAATTTTGCCTTGATATTTGAATAGAGAATCATAAAAATGTCAGGTTGAATGGAGCCATGGAGATAATCTAATCCAAGACGTGTATTTTAGGGGAGGAAACCTACCAGGAGGAATGTCCTAGTCTGAATTCTGTCTGCTTCCCCTCCCTAACAGGACTCTGCTT
Source organism: Mesoplodon mirus (assembly GCF_964341445.2). Classification (NCBI taxonomy): domain Eukaryota; kingdom Metazoa; phylum Chordata; class Mammalia; order Artiodactyla; family Ziphiidae; genus Mesoplodon; species Mesoplodon mirus. The sequence goes on along the minus strand of NC_138996.1, from coordinate 23,556,016 downwards.
AGATACAAATTTTCCTAAATGTTTCTTCTGTTCCAAGGATGATTTAATCTACCCTGCTACCTGCTTTCTACAAAATACCTTGAACTTCCCCATCTTAGCACCACCATTATCATGTTCTCCTCTACTTGTTTGTATCAGCCAATTAGACAGTAAGTGGCAGAAAGATGGAGATGGTGTTTTGCCATTTAACAAACACAGACTGTACTTGTTATATAGTAAGAACTGATGCATTTTTTGAATGAAAGGCAAATATTTGTTTTTCTAAAATTACCTAGAATTCATGCAAATTTAACATGAATAGAAATTCTTTGGGATACTAAAGATATGAATTAAATTGTTCAAAATTCAGAAACCCAAGTCAAGAAACTACTAGTTTAAAATGATTGCCCTGAAAAATACATTTCAATTGTAACAGCTCATTAGAGATACGTACAATTTATTATATTGATAACTTTGAGGAACTCATAGTGGGTCTGTGTTTACTGAAGTCAATCATAAAAGACTGCTGTCTGAACCTTTCACCTCTTATTTTAAAAAATCTACATAAAGTTTATTTACTGTTGCAATTGTGTCTTTTTGGTTGTATATTCTGGAACATGCAGTTTTTTGTTTTGTTTTGTTTTGTTTTGCTGTACGCAGGCCTACTCACTGTTGTGGCCTCTCCCGTTGCGGAGCACAAGCGCAGGCTCAGCGGCCATGGCTCACGGGCCCAGCCGCTCTGCGGCATGAGGGATCTTCCCGGACCGGGGCACGAACCCGTGTCCCCTGCATCGCCAGGCGGACCCTCAACCACTGCGCCACCAGGGAAGCACTGGTACATGCAGTTTTATGGGTGATGCAATTCTCAGAGAAGAACTGTTCTTTTTATTGGCTTTTTGTGTCAGCAAACTACTCCGAATCCAGTTCCTTTCTGTTTCATTCACTTGACTCAGCTCCTTGTCCTTGAACTCATGTCACAATTTCATTGCCAGCTAGAAACTTATAGCCTTGTTTGCAGGAAGAGCTTCAGTCAAATATATTCAGCGTCAGTACTTTCGTGGTGTCCTGACAGCCCCGCAGTATCTACTGAGCTGCATTTTATTCCCCATCAAGATCACTCACATTTTCTGTCATACAGAGTGAAGTAAGTCAGAAAGAGAAAGACAAATACCGTATGCTAACACATATATATGGAATTTAAGGAAAAAAATGTCATGAAGAACCTAGAGGTAAAACAGGAATAAAGACACAGATCTACTTGAGAATGGACTTGTGGATATGGGGAGGGGGAAGGGTAAGCTGTGACAAAGCGAGAGAGAGGCATGGACATATATACAGTACCAAACGTAAGGTAGATAGATAGTGGGAAGCAGCTGCATAGCACAGGGAGATCAGCTCGGTGCTTTGTGACCGCCTGGAGGGGTGGGATAGGGAGGGTGGGAGGGAGGGAGACGCAAGAGGGAAGGGATATGGGAACAGATGTATATGTATGACTGATTCACTTTGTTATAAAGCAGAAACTAAAAAAAAAAAAAATCATCTAAAAAAAAAGATTACTCACATTTTCACAACTTTCCCTGGATTTCTTTTCTTTGCCAAGGACCTCTTCATAATGGTGCTGTTTTTCTGTTTTCATTTTTGGAGGTGAGACTCACATGAGGAATTTACCAACAGCATGACTAGAAGTTGGAGAAGTGAAATCTGGCACAATTCCTTCCTCTCTATCAAGGTCCCTTTTGGCCTTATCAAGTGTCTGGCAGCAAATGTGCCTACATTGTCCCCTAGTGGCTGACCCCATGAGAGACCCACAGCCCCTGTACCCCTGTGGCCAACTGCCCTTTCTCTCAGAGCTTGGCTTTTATGCCCAGGGGTGATTTTTCAAGATGAAAGATATTTGTACTAGTGTGCATGTGTTTACTAATAGTTAAATTAGGGAATTCCCTGGCGGTCCAGTGGTTAGGACTCTGCTTCCACTGCAGGGGGCACTGGTTCGATCCCTGGTGGGGGAAATAAGATCCTGCATGCTGCACAGAGAGGCCAAAAAAACAAACAAACAGGTCAAATTAAATTTTACATATTTGAATAAACATTCTATGACTTAGAACCATTCTTAGGGGAAACAAAAAGATGAATTGAAACATCAAAGCAAGTACTTCAGGTTTCTGAAAAAGTTTTACCATGTCTATCAATCAACCAACAGATATTTATCAAGTATAAAAAGTATGCCAGGGCTTCCCTGGTGGCACAGTGGTTGAGAGTCCACCTGCCGATGCAGGGGACACGGGTTCGTGCCCCGGTCTGGGAGGATCCCACATGCCACGGAGCGGCTGGGCCCGTGAGCCATGGCCGCTGAGCCTGCGTGTCCAGAGCCTGTGCTCCGCAACGGGAGAGGCCACAACAGTGAGAGGCCCGTGTAACGCAAAAAAAAAAAAAAAAAAAAAAAAAAAAAGTATGCCAGGCACTGTTGTAGGCACTTGTCATACACTCATGAACAAAACAGACAAAGATCCCTGCCGGCATGGAGCATAATGTTCTAGTATGAGGACAGCACTAATGATCGTATTTCCCCTCAGGATAACATTCAAGCCAGGCTATTTGTAAACTTGATGTGTTTCAATAACGGTACTATTATGAACGGTGTTCTTAACATCCAATCACGTGGCTGGTGTCTGTCTTATCTCTCTAACCTGCCTTCAGGGCAAGCTGCAGGCGACCGCAACGTGTCACTCACACAGCTGGTACCAGTTCCCGTCACACCTCGCCATACAAATGCGTTAGTCTGCTCCTACTCCAGGGTGACTGTTGTGGAGAGATAGGTATGTCTTCCTAAACTGTGTGCCAAAGTGTAAGCAGTGCCTTACCAGTCTTTCCTCTGGTCCGGGGGTGAAGACGCATCCCTCTCCCTTCAGCACCACTTGGCGAAAGGCCTCCTGAGCAGGTGTTGCCTGGGGCCAAGCTCCGGTTTGCATCAACAGGCCTAGTTATCTCAGGCCTCTAATTATGGGAGAAAAATGGGTAAAGAAGGCTTTAGTTACTCTTATCACATTACGGCGCTTAAAAGACACAAAATTTCAAGGTAATTTAATAAATTACTTTTTCATTGTCTAACTTTTAAAGGAAATATAATTCATCCTTATTATTGATGTTGTGAAAGATTAAACACTTGTATCACCATTCTTGTAATGGTGTCTTTTACTTCTAACTAATTCTAAGGATAGACAATGAACAAATTCATTAAGTGTTTAAATCTATTGACTCCCTAAATTTTATAAATAGATTTTTTTATATTTGGAAGAGTGTCATTAAAAATATCAGATGGCAATTCTATGCCCTCCAAAAATGCAATTTATTTTAATATTGATGATTTAATTTTTAGTTATTGTAATAAAATATGCTTTTAGTGTTTCTGTGGCATTATGTTTCAGTAGGATGAAGCATGTTTAACTTAAATACTCTTCCTTTACTTTGAAAATGGAGAAATGAAAAACAAAGAGGTTTAGTGGCATCTGTGGATACATTCATAGTAAGGAGGCAATAAAGCAATGAAAAAATACCAACCGTAACTTTTTGCAAATCCACTATTCAGTTGCTGATTCTGGGAGTAACCAAATAAAATATTGTGTGTGAGCAATGACATCAGTTTGAACCACAGTTTTTTAAAAGGTATATACTTCAGTTTCTCTAGAGAATCAGCTTTTATTACTATTTGGGTATTGGCAGCATTATTTGGTGAGAACAGCATTGGAAATGGATGTGAAATATTTTATTTAAAATTATGATTTTTCTATCAACTAGGTGACATTTCTCTGAGAGCCATCTTCCTCATTTGTAAAATGAAGATGTTTGGTTGAGGTAACTTGGCAAATTTCTTCCAAGTGATGAAAAATATAAAGTATTCTCACATTATAATTTTATGATACATTCAGATGATGGTAGAAGACCTTATGAAAGACAAATAAATGATGTATAGTCAGCCAGATGCTGTGGCTACTTCCAAAAGAACTTGTTTTAGAAGTATATTTCTTTCAGACCCATCTCAAAGTACTGTTAGTTAAAACTTTCATTGCAGGAAGCATTTTTCTGTGCTCCAAATAAGGCCACTATTAGATTCAATGATGTGTAAATCCCATAAGCCATCTTTCTTTTCTTGCAACTTAGAGCAGAGCATGGAATTTTAAGTTGCCCCAAACACAGGGTAAATAGATACTGATTATCGTCATTCAAATAATCACTTAGATGTTGTAGAACTAACGGATTTTCATATGCATTTATCCATATAATTCCTATAACATCAATAGTCCTGCAAGTTACATACAACATTCTTTTTTTGTTGTTGTTGTTGCGCTACACGGGCCCCTCGCTGTTGTGGCCTCTCCCGCTGCAGAGCACATGCTCCGGACACGCAGGCTCAGCGGCCATGGCTCACGGGCCCAGCCGCTCCGCGGCATGTGGGATCTTCCCAGACCGGGGCACGAACCCGTGTTCCCTGCATCGGCAGGCAGACTCTCAACCACTGCACCACCAGGGAAGCCCACATACAACATTCTTTAACCTAATTTTATAGAGGGAAAAACTGAGTTCCAGGGAGGTAATGTAATTTTCCCAGGGTCTCATAACTATCGAGTGGAAATATCTTGCCTGTATCTAGTGAGGTGGATAGGAAAGAAAAAAAGTACGAGGCAAAAATTAAACTATGGGGCTTCCCTGGTGGCGCAGTGGTTGAGAGTCCGCCTGCCGATGCAGGGGACGCGGGTTCGTGCCCCGGTCTGGGAAGATCCCACATGCCGCGGAGCGGCTGGGCCCGTGAGCCATGGCCGCTGAGCCTGCGCGTCCGGAGCCTATGCTCAGCAATGGGAGAGGCCACAACAGTGAGAGGCCCGCGTACCGAAAAAAAAAAAAAAAAAAAAAAAAAAAATTAAACTACGTTGTTTATTACTCCTGTTGCTCTCTGTGGGTAAGGTGAGAAGTGGGGCTGGATTACAGTAGCTGACATTCCTGGAACTAAGGAGAAAATAACAAAGATGTTCCATTTGTGTTAACTTTTCATTCTGCCTGAATTTGGTCCCCCAAATTATGTGACTTCATGGTCAATTAATATTCCTTTTTTCACGTGTGTTTAATACTATCCACAGAAAACATCCAACCTGTGCTGGTCAAGGTTTGAGATTTTGTGCAGACTGAGGCTATTCTATGCAAATAGTTCAAATTCAGGAATTCTGATTTACCTCGATTACTTTACATAATAGCTGTTGAATTTAGATATTCTCTCCTATAACTGAAGTGCTTCTAATATTTAAGTTGTGAATTTTCAAAATTTACCCTAAAAACTTAAATTTTGATGTAATTTCATTCTTACAGAAAACTTACAAGAATACTACAAAGAACTCCACATACCCTATACTCACTTTCTTCAGTTAACATTTCACTCCCCTGTTTTATCATCTATTCCTTCTTTTTCTGTATATAGTCTTATATACATTTTTCCTGAACCATTTGAGAATAATTTTGCAGATATCATGTCTCTTTATCCATAAAGTTTTATTTTGTATTTCCTAATACTTTTCTTTATATATTCACAGTAAAATTGTCAAAATTAGGAAAGTTAACATAGATACAATACTATTAATTAATTCACAATCCATATTAAAATTTCCCCATTGTTTCAATAAAGTCTCTGTTTGTTTGTTTTTCTGGTTCAGGCTCCATATCAGGATCATCATCACATTTAGGTTTCATGTCTCTTTAGTTTCCTTTAATCTGGAACAGTTCCTCAACCTTTCTTTGTCTTTCCTGATTTTGACATTTCAGAGGCGTATAGGCCAGTTGTTTTGTAGACCGTCTCTTATTTGGGGTTTAGCTGGTGTCTCTTCATGACCAGATTCAGGATGCATTTTTGACAGTGACATCAAATAAGTGACATCATATCCTTCCTAGAGTGTCAAGAGGTATATGGTGTTGGTTTGTCCCATTATTGTTGTTTACTTTCATTATGTGGTTAAGATAGTATTTACTAGATTAATCCACTATGAAGTTATTATTTTCTTTTTGTGATCAAGAAACAATTTGGGAGGGGATATTTGAGACTATGTAAATAGCCTCTTCATCAAACTTATAATACACTAGTCTAACCCCACACACTGAGAAAAATAATCTTTGTAACTTAAATTCAGTATCTATGTATATTTTTATCTTTAGACCTTGATTATACAGTAAAAGAACTGTATTTGAAAGTTATTTAGTTTTAAAAAAAATATTATCATTCCCTTCTGTGTGGTTATGTTATTCACTTGAATTTAGTTAGGTTCATTTGTTCCTGGTTTTATTCCACCCCCTCCCCCCATTCTTATTTATTTGACTTAAAAATATCTAGAACGTTAACATTTCTCTAAAAGTCCAAACTCTATAAAAAGTTCTCAAAGACATGTCATTTCCCATCTCTTCTACTCCATTCACATCCAACTCAGGTAAACAATTAACAGCATAACCAATTTCATGTGTTTCTGATTTATCCATTCCGTGTTTATTTTTGGGGAAAAAGCATATATAAAAGTTTCTTATTTTCTTTCCTTCTTACAGAAAAGATAGCATCCTATGTATAAAGCATGCTAAAACTTTGCTCTTTTCAACTAATAGTATTTTCTGGAAATACTCCATACTAATTTATAGAGATCTAACTCATTCTTTTTTTCCAGCTATGTAATGCTCCATTGTGTGAGTATACATAATTTATTCATTCAGTTTCCCATGTGTGGAAATTTATGTTGCTGCCAATAATTTGTAATTACAAATAATAGATAATGTTGGGCAAATGTACTTTTATTTTATTGAATGTATAAGTCATGACTTTTAAATCAGCTTTTTTTCTTTTTCTCACGTTATACACATGTAGAAGTAACCAAAGGCATTAACTCCTTTTTCATGTGCAAAAACAAAGATTCATAACACTATGCTTGCTGAAAATCTATATAGGAATTATATAGCCTGGAAAACTGTAGCTACATTTTGTGGAAGTAGAAATTGTACCACATATTTGTATAACAGCAAGGCAAGTGTGGTCTCTAGGAAGTATAGGTAAAGTTGATTAGATTGCAATGTATACTTAAAAGCTGAATAATGCACTCTTGTAAAACACTCTTCAAAATTATTTAACTTCCCATGATATCATCACAGCATGTGCAAAAAAAATCTTTAGTGTTATCTTTTCCTGTCACATGACTAGTGCAAACAAAAGAAATCCTTATCTTTTTGTTTCTATTCTGGCCCTTTATAAAATGGCATTAAGCACCATTCAAAACTTACATAGTAAAGGTTTGTTTTGAGGAAAAAAGATTTATTTTGTATTTCAAACAAATTATACTTGCTAAATTATAAAGTAAAATTTTTCCCACCAACTGAAGGTTTCTAGCATTTTACATGTATAGAAAGCTTTAAAGTTTTAAAACCACTTTCCTAGATATTTTTACATTGAAGTCTCATAGCAACCCTTGGCATATAGAACTAGGCAAGAGTTATATTGTACTTAATTTACAAAAGAGGAAACAGAGGCATTTAGAGAGTTTGAGAAAATTTCCCTGGGATGTAAGACTCTGGACTAAACGTTGAACTAGAATCCAGGACATTTTTTTTTTTCTTTATAAAGTGGATTGTGCCTATTTCATAACATTATTGTGGTGATCAAGTAAGGCAATGGACTTGAAAATGTTAAAGTTGTACAGAGATAGTAGTTTTATTATTAAAATTTTGGAGCTTTGGTGACTTTAGGTAAAATTTCTCTGTATTTTACTATTTTGTATATATATGTATAAACACACACACACACATATATATACATATATATGTAACTCAAGAGACTTAGACTGAGAGATATGAATCACACAGCAGGACTTAAACTGTTCCTGTGGGGAAATATTTTATAGACTGAACTAGTGCTTCTAGGAGCAAGTGACGATGCTATGTAACCATTGCGGAATAATGAACAGCATTATATATTGTACAGAAGTTAGACCTTGAAACAAAGCTCATTAAAAGGTACTTGATCTTAGTTTTAAACCTTTAAGCATCTTCTGTAAAAGTAATCAGTGTATGTACTGGCTACTTTAGTTTTCCCGCTATGAGATTCACACAACTTTGATCTAACTTTCTTTGATTTAACACTGCAATTAAGAAGATTTGGTTCAAAGTAAAAGCTCATTGGTTGATGTTTTCACTGATGTGATAATGTTTATACAGATGTGCTTTGAAATCTTGATTATGGTGGATTTGGGGGTCCTACCACAAGACAGATTGCTGTTATTTGAAAGGTGAAATAATATGACACTTACCTGGTACAACCTTTAAAACAGACTTAGATGAGTACATTTCTAAAGTGATTTATCTGTTTATTATTTTTAGCCAGTGTTTTTGTTTTATTTCATATCTATCAACGGTAAATCACTTGCTTTAAGGACTCTTTTATAACTTGGTTGCACAAGGGTCAGTACTTAGGACCGTAGTGATGAAAAGGTGTAACTTTACCTACTTTAAAGCACCTGCCAATTAATTAGCAAAAATCCCTTCAGAGCAAATAAAATAAAGCAGTCCCATCCATCTGCACTCCCAAGTTTAGGCCTTTGCTAAACAGACCATGAAACAGGACTGAAAAAGTAATCTTTAGTGATTCCCTAAAACTTTTTGCCCAGGGGAAGCACAAAAATCTGCCAAATGATTCTCAACTCTTCTGCCACTGAAAAATTTAACTAGTGGTATAAAACCAAAGTTTTAAGTTTTAAATGGTTGTGTATGCAGCTCCTTCACCTCAATGACATTTGATTTCACAAATATGCACGGGCAGTCCCACGTTTTACTAGCGACTTTTTGTGTCTCAAAAACACATCAAGAATCAACACTGTTCTCCATTTAGTTGGTTTTATAATTCAAATATGAACAATCCCCAAAATCTAATCTTAAAGAAAACGCAACTAAGAACAGGGAAGTGCTCTTAGACTGGATAATGGTCCCAGAGCCCACTCATCATTTATGACACTATTACAGATATTCATTTTCTATTCGTGGCAAATATAAGAATGTAACCCATCTCTTTTCAGCCTACTTGGATTTACTCTTAATCCCTAGATTCATAATTATATTACGTTACTATATTAAGTTGATTAGGCATGGACATATATACACTACCAAACGTAAAATAGCTAGCTAGTGGGAAGCAGCTGCATAGCACATGGAGATCAGCTCAGTGCTTTGTGACCACCTAGAGGGGTGGGATAGGGAGGGTGGGAGGGAGGGAGATGCAAGAGGGAAGAGATATGGGAACATAAGTATATGTATAACTGATTCACTTTGTTATAAAGCAGAAACTAACATACCATTATAAAAGAATTATATTCCAATAAAGATGTAAAAAAAGTTGATTAAAAGTTCACAAACTTAGCACACAACTTTAAATTTCCATATAGATATAAGGCAATCTTGGTTGTATCTTGTGCTGAGTAAAGATAAACATTAAAGAGAACCTGGGAAGGGGGAGGGGGTGTCCCCATCTAAATGATAAAAGAAAAGAGTAATGCTTGTACATTTTATTAGTGTTTTAAAATTAGTGAGTTAAACTGTCAAAGCTTTGATTTTCCTTTCATGTGTGTCTGGGCAGGTCTAAGCCTCAGGTAACGCCCTTTTTCCTTCTCCCTCTCTTACCTTTCTTTGCACCTGTCCACTGTAGGCTCCCAGCAGCTCCCAAGGAGTCCAATTCCCCTCTTCTCTCCTTTTCCTCCTCCTACCCATCCCCTCCTCCCCGCCCCCGCTCCCAGTTCCCTCCCTTCCCCCCCTTCCCTTCTTCAATATACCTGCCAAGCTGGGCTCCTTTTAGCAGCGATCTATCACTGCAAAGGAGCTCACATCAAAGGCAATCGCACGGCCGCAACAGAACAGCATCACGGTTGTTCCAAAGACAACCCCAAAGAGCGGCCTTGACTGCGCCTCCCCGAAGTTGCTGGCCAGCTTTGGCCAAGTGCGGGAATGATTTTTGCGACTGCATGGATAGAGAGCCGTCAAGGGCCCCTTCTGGTCACTTCCGAAGAGCAAAAACGTGAGAGGAGGCCGGTTTAAGATTTCAAACAGAACCTCCCCAGCGAGCATGAAAGGACTTGATTAGCATATGTCAAGAGGACCCGCATATATACTGTGTGTATGTACACAGGACTCTGATCCGTTTGCGGAGTTGGAGCCCCACGCCCAGCCCCAGTATTGGCAGCGGCGGCTATAGATGTTTCTGCAAAGCCAGCAACCGGCTCCCACCTACCCCAGGAGAGAAGATCGCTCCAAGACAGTGAAAGCCTCCCTGCTCTCAGCGCAAAGTTCATCCAGCGACCTCACGGGACTAACCGGGCCTTAGCTTTTTTGCTCTTGTTTGGCTGTAATTTTTCTCCATTCACCTCCCCATCCCTGCTCCATTTTTTTTTTTATTGGGGGTCTTTTGTTTTCCGGATCCACCGCCTCTCCCTCCGGCCGCCCCATGGCTCCCTTAGCCGAGGTCGGGGGCTTCCTGGGCGGCCTGGAGGGCTTGGGCCAGCAGGTGGGCTCGCACTTCCTGCTGCCTCCTGCCGGGGAGCGGCCGCCTCTGCTGGGCGAGCGCCGGGGCGCGGCGGAGCTGGGCGCCCGCGGCGGGCCCGGGGCTGCGGAGCTGGCGCACCTGCACGGCATCCTGCGCCGCCGGCAGCTCTACTGCCGCACCGGCTTCCACCTGCAGATCCTGCCCGACGGCAGCGTGCAGGGCACCAGGCAGGACCACAGCCTCTTCGGTACGTACCGGCACCCCGCCTCCCGCGCTTCTCTATTCCCCCTCTTGCGTCTCCTTCCCCGTCCGCGGACGGAGTCGGGGCTGCGCGGGGCCGGGAGCCCCCGGAACCCTTCCAGTGCGAGGTGCTGGCCGGGGCTGCTGGGCGGCCAGCGCAGGCACCGGAGGACTTTCCCCGCCCGCGGGCCGCCGCGGTTGCCGGCAGGCCTGCTGCTCCAGACGCTGAGGAGAAAGGGGGGTACTCCGCCCGCACCTGGTTGCCCTGCCCTTGCTGCTGCCTGGGACACCGAGCCCTGGACTCGGAGCCACATCTTTCCCGCACTCCTTACCTCGCAGGCAGTTTTTTTGTTTTTGTTTTCAAACTCCCTATTATTTTCTCCTACTTCCTCTCCTATTTCCCCTTAACAAAAGTTAACAACCGGAAGCCTTCCGCTTCTTTAAACCTGCCCTGCAGCTGTGCAGTTGATGAGCCTTCCATGGCTACTGCTCAAAGGACAGCTCTAACATAGGAGGCGAGCTTTTACGTGTCTACCTAGAGAACCATAAATGTTCACCTGAAAAGGTAACAGATTAACTTTCCGTGGGCGCACCATCGCTACTGTCAGGCTCACCTGCCTGCAGTTCTCAGCGCTCTTAAAGTTTGGTGAGGGGAAAAAAAAAAAGCTTATCCGGCTACTGAGCATGCCCAGTCCTTCAGCCGAGATCCTCTTTAGAAACTGTGAAATCTGAAAGCAAAGATCTTGGTATTGACCTTAGGTAAGAGGAAATGGGGAAGTGAAAGAAGATACGGGTGGGAACACAAAGGGATGTATTTCAGAATACCTCCAACAGTGCCTGGGAGCAGAAGGGGTTAAAAGAAAGAAACAAAAACAAAAACAAAAAAACCCCAATGATTGTTAAGGCAGATTGTTTAGACACTAGCTTGGGAAACCATAAGGTCTCGATTGTTAATTACCCCCTAACTAGCTGTGTGACTAGCACGTGCCCTCACCGGTCTGAGCCTTAGTTTTCTTGTCTGTACAATGATGAGGTTAAATCAGGTGATTCTCTCAAGATGCTCTCCTGTTTTAACAGCCCAGAATCTTTCCTCCACTGTGGAAGTTTTCATCATATTAGAGTTAACTGGCTAGCACTCTCAAAGGATTTTGATCATCAAACTTGGGACTTCATTAGAGAGAATCAGTGTATTTCATTTGAAAGATACCATTTACCTGTCAGCAGCAATGTGAAAGGGCCTAACATAGTGTCAGTTTTCCTTTTCTTTCCTAAGCACTGGAATTCTTTGAGAATCTCTTCTCTGAAGGGCCCTCTCTTATCCTCACCCATGTTCTTATTTGACTTTCTTTTTTTTTGACTTGTAGTCCTCATTAAAACTTTGGGGAAGTGTAAATCTCAGTTTGAGGGGCATTTGTAACTCTAGATGTAGAAATGAGCATGTGGTGGTCATTTGGTAGCACTTAAAGGCTTAGAAAATTAACTTTTTAAAACCCACATGTTTGCAGCTTCCACTGATCTCTTCCAAATTCCCGTTGACTATGAGTCCAGAGTGTCATGACCTAGTGGCCCACCTTGGGGTCACTTTCAGAAAGTAGTTTCTAAATTGAGGAGGCTGAGATTCTGAGTCTAAAGAACTTTGTGACACCAGGTGGCTCAGTTCCCTTGCTTATAAGAATTACTACATTACAGAAAAACCCTCCAGCTACCAGAAAGATTTAGAAATGGACGCAAATGTGATAATGCCTATAAGTAGAGCAGGTAGAAGTTAAGCTTAGGTAATATTCAGACATCTCCCCACCTCCCCACCGGGATACATAGTATAAGCTTGGAAATTCTACTTTTAAGACCCTTATAATTCAGCCATAATCTCTCCAATGTCAAGAGTTGCTTCTTCCACTTTGTGTCTCTTTATAAGACTGACTCTATGGGAAGAGATTAGTAAATATTTATAAACTTGATAACATTCATTAAACTGGTATTTTATTTCATTTCTTAATAAATGTTGCATATCAGAATGACCATCTTAGTAGAATATTTTTTTTTGGCTAAAATTTTGTATGCTTATTTAGTAATTGGAAAAATATGACTTGGACTGATGTTTGTGCTGGTTTAAGCCACTCTATGGTGCAAGGGTACCTATCAGAACAAAATATTTACTGTTACACAAAGGAAAGATAACCCAGATTAGCATGGTAGCTTAAAGGAGTAACAACCTCTAGGATGCATTAGAGTGCATCCTAGTGGCCTGTGATAGCTAAAACATCATAATTTATAACAAGAGAGTGCAGGTGAGAAGAAAGTATATACACAACATGTGTAATATTATAAGCTTCTCTCTATATTTGCCTTCCCTTTTTAGTACTTCAATTATTAACTATGAAATTATTTTTCTCTCTACAAATTCATTTCTGTGTCATCAAAGTAAGAATTTTGAAAATGCTTAAGATGTGCTATTTGAGATGTTAAAGTAAGTAACATTTTTGATAATTTATACTAATTTGGCTATGATTAAATAAAAAATTCAGAATACTGTGTTTTAAAATTTCAAAACCACATCAATAGAATATAAACAAAAAGGTCCCAGTAAGGTTTAAAAAAATTCCTATCTGAGTTAGCTCTGTATTTATAATAGAGTTTTCCTGCACAGTAGTACAGTAGGAAGATTTTACCTAATACATAAACCTGGAATCATTACTTAAAAAAAAAAAGTTTAGCCTGAGATCAAACATATTCTTTTAAAGACCTTTCTTTTATTCTCCCCTATTCTCCATAGATTTGTCTGATGTGGTTGCATTGTGGGTTGACTCACCTGTTTATTATGATTTTAAAAAAGGCTGGCTTTGAAAATGATACCAAAAAGACAAAGTACCTCCAAGTCTTTTTATGGGACACTAGGCATTAGAAAATCTATCTAAAATCTGTGATTACCTCTTAAGGAAAGCTTTTCATGTCTACTCTTTGTTAAAGAATTAGGTTAGTTGCCACCTCATATTATAAATAAGAAAGATTTGTCAAATCTCATTTAAGAATCAAATGATTACAAATTACTGTGTGGTATACTATTTCCTGTGGATAAAAAATGATCAGAATTTAAAAGTGTGGCTAAAATCTTTAAGAGGAACATGAAAAGCACATAACCTTTTCCCCATCAGCCCCTATGAGCCATTGCAAAATTATTTCGACCTTGTTATATGTATATGAGGCTTTGGATGTCGTTTAATGAAGTTGAAGCTACTGAATATAATTATTCTAAGAATATATGTAATTTCTTGTCTTTCTACAATTACATATTTTTTGACAACATAACGGCATTATTTTAAGATGAGAATTAAAGTGTAAGTGGCTTACAATTTTTTTCTGCAAGAAAAATGGATACTTTATAAGATCTGTTTTATAATTGATTTATATGGAAATGAATCTTGTATTGTACTTGAAAACTAGTTCTATTATACAGTCTAATCAGTTAATCAGTTCCTGTTCTTTGAAAGACAAGAGCATCTTAACGTAAATCAGATACTTAAAGAGAATTAAGTTACAAGTGAACTGCAGACCACTTCTCAGTTTGAATGTAACATTCATTACAACTTCAAGTAATTATACATTTGTAAGTATACCTGGATGAAATTCCATTAATGTATCTTCTTCTACCAATCATGTTTTGGGCCTATATTTTTGTTTCTAACAGGAATCACTCACTAATGAGCTTGGCAGTACATTTAATTTTCCTTTACTTCCCACCTCTGTATCAGGCATTCTAATGGCCATCCTATGAGGTCTGTGTCTTCCTACTATACCTTACCTCCTCTCTGCCTTAGGCTCTCATACAGGGACGGTGACTCTTTCAAGCCACTTAACAGGCAATTTAGCAGTACGATATTGTTGCTGTAAGATCCTTGTTAGCTCTACTGCTCTACATGATCTCCTAATAGTTTGCAAGAGCTCATTTGAGCTCTTCAGAATCTCTGTTTAGAGCTTAAGCATCCATGTTTCTGCCAAAGAGTGAATTAGGATCTGGGTAGAACAGAGACCTCCATATATGCAAATAGCCAGATTCTGTACTTTCCTTTGGCCTTGGGAACGTCACGTGTCCAAACAAGAACTTGTATAATGAATCAAGAAATGACTTAAGATCAAGAGTCAGGCTAAATGGTACACATTTATACTGTTTGTAGAGCTTAAGAGGGAGTGAAGGGGTGAAGGTAGAAAGCTATTGAGGAAGGCAGTTCCAAGCGTAGAAAGTATGTCTATATACTTTTTCACCAGAGTCTAAAGAGAAGAACAAGATAAAGACATTAGTCCAAAGGTTAGTGTGTGCAGAGGAAAAGAGTGATGCAGAGGGAAGCATTAAGGTTTTTTGTTGCTGTTGTTTTTGTTTAACTATGGTGTATTAAGAGTATTGAGTGGAGAGTTTTCGGTACTCATTTACCTATAGATAAATGAAAATAATTCTGGAAAGTTATTGAAAGCAAAATCTACTTGCATGCTAAATTCTTGGTATTTGGCTATTACATTTCATGAATTATAAAGTCCTTTTACTTCTTTGAACCATAAAATTTATTTTTAAGGATCGTGGGACAGGAAATACCATATTATATAATCTGTAAAATTTGAAACTACTGTCTTGTCCTCAAGAAGCACTGTTTTGAAGTACAGACATTGAATTAGGGCTCAGAAGATGTGAGTTCAAGTATCTGTCCTATTAATTACAAACATCATGTCTTTAAGCAAGCCTCAGTTTCTTTATATGTAAAATGGGATAATAATATCTTCTATGCTTATCTTAGGAGGTTGTTTTTGAGGACCAGATAGAAAGTACTGATAAAAGTAGAAGCCCTTTATAAACTACAAAATACTAATACACCCATATAAGGTATACTGGCTGCTGCTAGAAAAAAATTTACTTGATTCATAGTAAGCAAAAACAAAGCAAAACAATTAATAGAACATGGTTATAGTTAATAGAATCAAGGAGGAGAATTATGAACACCTCTATTATGTACTAATTTTATGGTAATAATAGCTTCCATTTATTGGATGCCTAAATGTGTTAGTCTTTACCACTCTCCTGTAAGGAAGCATTTCACCCATTTTGCGTATGAGGAGATTGAAGCTCAAAGAAGACAAATGACTTACATAGACTAATCAGCAAGTTACTGAACTGGATTCAAACCCAGGTCAGTCTGGTTTAAGGTTTTACACCCTTAACATTTTATCATGATGAACAATTTTTGGTTTTTTAGGTTTATTCATCTGTAAAATAAGAGGCTCATCATAATGACAACTGTACATCCCTTTTCAATTTACAAAGGACTTCCACATACATCATTATATTTAGCAATTTGATCTACTGCTCTTTGGAAGATTTTCATTAGTCTTATGTTCTTTAATAAATGCAAATCATTATTTTGTTTATAAATTCAGGTATCCTGGAATTCATCAGTGTGGCAGTGGGACTGGTCAGTATTAGAGGTGTGGACAGTGGTCTTTACCTTGGAATGAATGACAAAGGAGAACTCTATGGATCAGTACGTATTTTTAAAAAAAATTATTGTAATTCATTAAATAATGACTATCCATTTTATAAGTAAAATAGCTACCGATTATGCATATCAGAAGAAATACATAAATAACATGCTTAAGTAGAAATTAAAAATCTAGATCCTCATAAATTTCCATATGTCTAGACAGTAGTATAGCAACTCACTTTCATTTCTTTTTTTTTTTTTTTTTGGCTGCGTTGGGTCTTTGTTGCTGCGTGTGGGCTTTCTCTAGTTGCTGTAAGCAGGGGCTACTCTTCCTTGCGGTGTGTGGGCTCGTGGGCTCAATAGTTATGGCTCGCCGGCTCTAGAGCACAGGCTCAGTAGCTGTGGCACATGGGCTTAGTTGCTCCACGGCATGTGGGATCTTCCTGGACCAGGCATCGAACTAATGTCCTCTGCATTAGCAGGCGGATTCTTAACCGCTGCACCACCAGAGAAGTCCCCTCACTTTCATTTCTTAAACCCTAAACCTTTATTGCTTTTAGCTCACTAGTTTTTTTCTGCCCGTTATCCTGGGACCAGAGACAGAAAAATGAGAGCATTTTCTTCTTGCCATGTTAGATTCTTTTCATCTTTACATTCATTTAATATAAATTTTCTCTACCTATTATTACCTTCATAGATAAGTATACATCACTGACTTGCTGACCTTTGCAATATAGGAAATGAATGAATGAAATCTTAGGATACCTTAAACAATAACAGAAAATGGCAACCACACTAGTTGGACCATATCTGCAGACTTGATAATTACAGTAGCCATGCTCTTACTCAGAGTTGCATTGGGCAGTTTTTAACTTATCACTGGGGATAAGTGCATACATCTGTAGGTCTACTATAAATGTTTTAAATATGGAACTTATAGTAAACTTTTCAAGTTAATACTTCATCAGTGTAAGTTTTTTTTAATTTTCTTTTTTCTTTTCTTTTCTTTCCTTTTTTTTTAAAATGACAAAGCAGCAAAAACAACACAAGAATTAGAGCAACAGGATAATATAAAACTCAACCTGCAGTACTATGTAGATCTTTCTCTTTCACTGTATCATTTTTTATTTGTTCGCAGTTGCTATATAATTGTAAGAAAATTGTTAAAGTGTAAATGTGGGCCACTCCCACCCATTCTCTCATGTGAAATCCCTCCTTAAAGTCGAAGCCTCTGTAGCTATCTCCAAAGAGAATTTACTTTTATGATTTAGCAGATGACACTATCTGGTACCTTCTTTTTTCTTAAAATCTCAATTGAGACCACAATATACAGTTAGAATCTCAATATACACTGAGGAAAATCAGTTATCATATTTCAGTAAGTGGTACTCCACTTGATATCTGTCCTTTTAAGGGCAACACTTGCCCTTTCTGGGCTTTCTGTCAGCTCAGAAGAAAGAGAAATAATGCATTGTGTAATCTTCTAAGAGTAGTATTACAATTGAAAGAGAAAAACATGCACATAATCTTCCTTCTTCACGTATGTGTCAGACTGAAAAAGCAACTGTAGTCTACCCCTTGGGATAATATACAGTCCATCTTGAAAAGACAAGAAATCACTGGGCTTTTACTACATTTACCTAATAGTAATATCCAGATATAAGTTAATTGTGGGGATTATATTGTCAAACAATAAATTCATAAAGGGAAGATATATGACTTGGAGTGATGATCTTGAGTTAGGAATTTGAATGTTAACAAGGTCTTGAAACATTTCAAGATGGTAGTGGAGATTTGCTGTGTAGAACTTTGGCATCTAATGATGGAACAAGATAAACTACAGGCCTCTTTGGCAGTGATGGTGATGGAAGGGAGGTCAAATGGAGCATGGGCAAGTTTAGAATATTTATTGTTTGAAAATAAAATTGAGAATTGACATTTAGCTTAGAGTTCTGTAAACTAAACTGCTGGATGGAGTCACCTGGGAGAAAGAATTCCAGATAACATGAGAACTAAAACAGAACAAAGCAAAAACAATTTACCCTTTCTCCTTCTTTGACAAGGATATAGTTATAGGCAAAGAAATAGAGAGTTGAGACTTTTCTAAGGAAATTCTCTTAAAGATATCTTTTTCAATGGCAGTTATCTTCTCTCTTTTAGGAAAAACTGACTTCTGAATGCATCTTTAGGGAGCAATTTGAAGAGAACTGGTATAATACCTATTCATCCAACATATATAAACATGGAGACACTGGCCGTAGGTATTTTGTGGCACTTAACAAAGATGGAACTCCAAGAGATGGTGCCAGATCCAAAAGACATCAGAAATTTACACATTTCCTGCCTAGACCAGTGGATCCAGAAAGAGTTCCTGAACTGTACAAGGACCTACTAATGTACAGTTGAAGGGTGATAGTGTCTTTACTGAAGAACCAAACTACAACTATTCTTTCTTATTACAGTTTGCATCATAAAATAATAACACAGGAAGACATTCAGAATGTTATGGAGTCTATTTTCCACTGGGAGACTGAATTTGGAAAGAATATTGAGAACAAACAAACAAAAAATATCTTGACTTGAAGTAGATCAAGATCTCTCTTTACAAGTGGATTAAGTTCCCTCGGGTACACTGTCTCTGTCCTCACTTGTAGATTGAAGCTGAAAATCTGTTAAACTGTGGGTAATGGGAACCCCACCTAGTTTGCTGCTGGTGCCTCGCCTCTCTGGAGTATGTTTACTTTAAAAGTTACATTAAAAATAGATACTTCATGTTGAAGAGATGTATTGACATAGTTGACCAAGATCATTGCTACATAAATTTTGAGAACCTTGTAGGATTTTGCAGGTTACGGCATTTTATGTAAAAAATTTGGGTGAAACATGGACTATGAAACATGCCACACCAAGACGGAACATTTTTTTAAAAAGGATGGACCTATTTATACATTTTCAGTTTGCAAATATTTATTATATATATTTATTTATTAAAGAGTTTATTTTTTACTAGTATATGAAGATAATACAAGAGAAAAAAACAACAAACATTTCTTTATCGTGCCATTACTTTGTTGTGATGTCTTGGGCTGTAAAGAAGACATCATTATTGCTACACATTAAACATAGGATAAGATCTTGAATTTCTTTTTAAAAATAAAGTATAGCATAGATTATATTTTTTTGCAGTCAATTGCCTTCTAAATGTAACATTGGTTTCTTTGGCTTAGAAAAATGCCGTATCAATTTGTATTGAATTCAATACACATTCAAAAAGGGAATTAAACATTTTAATTTTTATGTTTTGGTTTCATTCTTTTTCAGGTGGAGTTATTCTACTTATAAGACATATTTTTAAAGTGACAAAATTCTGAGTTCCTAGAGAAAACTTGATATTTAGAGAACTTCTAATGGTGAAAATTATTGGATATTATAAGCCATTTATACTTACTAATTTTCTTGACTTAGTCTGGCAAAGCCCATTTCTTTTCACCCACTATGATCACAGAAAGAATGCGTCTTTGTGGTACCACCATTAATAATAGAAAGGCTTCATCTACCTATCTGAGTGTGCTATCTTTTCCGTTATAGCTGCTATTTTGTTATTATTTCAATAAACAGTCATTAAGCCTACTCTACAGAAGATACTGTTAGGCACCAAGGAAAATATGGTGATCAAGCCAGAGGTGGGTCCTGCTTCATGGAGCTTAATGTCTAGTAAGGGAAACTAACGAACACCGTAACTGTGAATTGTAACGTGCTCTACAAGAAAATCAAGGTTCAGACACAGAAAAAAAGAGAGAATAAATTTAGATAGGGGGAGTCAGAGGCTTCCCTAAAGAGCTGACATTTCTTAAAGGATAAGGCTAAGAGGAGAATAAGAGCCTTAAAGGAAGAGGAAACAGTGAGTCTGGAGTCCCTAAGGTGAGAAAGAGCTTTGTGGCTGGAGCTGAGTGACCAGTTGGGAGAGTGGCACATATAAGTTTACAGAGCCACACAGATACAAATCCTGTAGGTTCTTAAAGACATTTCTGAGGTTTTATTTGCTCCTACCCAGCAGTTGTCAGTGTCACCACCCACACATGTAGCAGTCATCGTTGGGAATGTGGTTACAATCATGGAAGCAGCTGTCACCAGTTAGAACCTGGAAGTCTTGGTGAAACACATTGCTGGGCTCCAGCCCCACAGTTTCTGATGTGTGGGTCTGGGGTGAGGCCTAAAAATTTACATTTTTAACAGGTTCCCAGGTAATATTGATGCAGTTGGTCTGGAGACCATACTTTAAGAACCACTAGTCTAGAGTGGTGTTTCTCACACTTTAATGTACATGCAAAATCACCTGGGGATCTTGTTAAAGGACAGATCTGTTAAACTAGGTCTCGGTTAGGAGGTGAAGAGCTGAACTTTTGCATTTCTAACAATGTCCCAGGTGATGCTTGAGATGGCCAGACCATGCATCACACTTTGAATGAAAGACTAACTGTTTCTTTAATGTTCTCGAGTTATTCCTGTTAATTTATCCTCTCATTACTTGAATGAATTAATGGCAATGTGGAGGGTGAGGGTAGGGAGTTCAACAGATACCTTTAATAAAGCTACATGGGAATGTGTGCGTGGCTAGAGGGGTAGTGTGTGTACTTGCATGTATACAGGGTAAGAGGCAGATAAATGGTTTAGCTCAAAACCTATTGGTTTAAATATAGAATAGATAGCTAGTGGGAAGCAGCCGCATAGCACAGGGAGATCAGCTCAGTGCTTTGTGACCACCTAGGGGGTGGGATAGAGAGGGTGGGAGGGAGATGCAAGAGAGAAGAGATATGGAGACATATGTATATGTATAACTGATTCACTTTGTTGTAAAGCAGAAACTAACACACCATTGTGAAGCAATTATACTCCAATAAAGATGTTAAAAAACAAAACCTATTCCTTTTATAAATGTAAAAAAATACTAAAAATGGTTTAGCAGTAATACTTTAATAATCTTCAGAATAAAATAATTCCCATTTATTTTTATTTGTCAATAAAAGTGAAAACCTAGTTTTGGTTCAGTGTTTGACACCTATATTTAAAGCATGTGTCCCAAAGCCAGCATTATGCAAGTATTTCGAATCTTTTGCAAAATGTTGCTGGTGTCTAAATTTATAACTGTGGAGGAAGTCATATAAATTTAAACAGATAATACACTGATCAAAGATGGCCCACAACGAATATTGTTACTCAATCAAAATTTCTTCTTTTTTTTAGATATAATAAGAATATAAATTTAACTTTTTTTTAAAAATTGGGGTTTAGTTGCTTTACAATGTTGTGTTAGTTTCTGCTGTACAATGAAGTGCGTCAGCTATATGTGTACATATATGCCCTCCCTCCTGGACCTCCCTCCTCCGCCCCCATCCCACCCATCTAGGTCACCACAGAGCACCAAGCTGAGCTCCCTGTGCTAAACTGCAGGTTCCCACTAGCTATCTATTTTACACATGGTAGTGTATATATGTCAATCTCAATCTCCCAGTTCATCCCACACCCCATTCCCCACCCCGTGTCCACATGTCCATTCCCTATGTCTGCATCTCTATTCCTGCCCTGCAAATAGGTTCATCTGTACCATTTTTCTAGATTGCACGTATATGCGTTAATATACGTATTTGTTTTTTTCTTTCTGACTTACTTCACTCTGTATGACAGACTCTAGGTCCATCCACGTCTCTACAAATGACCCAATTTCATTTCTTTTTATGGCTGAGTAATATTCCATTTTATATATGTACCACATCTTCCTTATCCATTCATCTGTTGATGGACATTTAGGTTACTTCCATGCAAAGAAAACCATAAATTAGACGAAAAGACAACCCTCAAAATGGGAGAAAATATTTGCAAATGAAGCAACTGACAAGGGATTAATCTCCAAAATATATAAACAGCTCATGTAGCTCAATATCAAAAAACAAACAGCCCAATCAAAAAAATGGGCAGAAGATCTAAGTAGACATTTCTCCAAAGAAGACATACAGATGGCCAAGAGGCACATGAAAACATGCTCAATATCACTAGTCATTAGAGAAATACAGATCAAAAGTACAATGAGTTATCATCCCCTGATGCAGGTCAGAATGGCCATCATAAAAATATCTACAAACAATAAATGCTGGAGAGTGTGTGGAGAAAAGGGAACCCTCTTGCACTGTTGGTGGGAATGTGAATTGATACAGCCACTACAGAGAACGTATGGAGGTTCATTAAAAGACTAAAATAGAACTACCATATGACTCAGAAATCCCACTACTGGGCATATACCCTGAGAAAACCATAATTCAAAAAGTTTAACTTTTTTATGGTGATAGCTACCTGTAGAAATTTGAGATATCAAATATGATTGAAGCAGTGGCTTTACAAACTTTCAGAAAACTAGAAAGTCACTATATCTTGCATTCTAATTCTGTTTATATATTGGCATGTCTTCCTATGTCAGAAAAACAATTTATATCTACTGAATTTATACTACTTGAAGAAATGATCTATTCCATATCTGAATAGATTTCACTTGATACTCCTAAATGGAAGTAGTGTGTGAACATATTAATTAATTCATACATGGAAGGATAAGAATAATTTGGTTTATTATCAAATCAATATTTTGAAAATAATTTATTTTATCCTCAGGTTGCTTGGGGAAAATCTCACCTATTAGTCATCTTCTTTCTTCTCTATTTTAAATGTTCTATTAGAAATCATTTATTAACTGACATTTTCCATTCTTTCTTGCTTGGAATGTTAACTATCATTTGCAAAACTTCCCTACAGTTTCTGCAATGATAAGAGAATGTATATAAATAAATTTTCATTAGCAACAATTAGCTTTTCTACTTGCTAAAATAGAACAGATTGATCTCTTTCCTGGTTGAGTGTTCTCCACAGGCTCCAGCCATTGCCATGTATAACTGGATATAATTAATACTTTGAGACCAAGGTTCTTCTCTCTATAGAGACCACTCCGGCATGGGAGGCTGCAATGTGTCAAATGGCCCATGACAGTTGGTTAAATGGTTCCATAAATGCTGAAAATAGCCTTGCTTCTCATCAGACTAAGCAACCCCACATTCAGGCCCCAAAAGTGCAGTTGATTGGGACAAGCTGGTACAGTGAAGTTGTACCCTAGTCTCGCATAGGATACTATGTCCATCAACAGAAAAGAAGGATTAGAAAACTAGACTAGAAAAGAAAAAACTAATCAAAGGCCTTTTAGTTTTAAAAGATTTCTGGATTTCAAATTAAAGTTCCCCTGGCCCTGTTTGAAAAAATATTCAGTGTTTCCTGGTTCCTCAGCCACTAAAGCTTCCTGTATGATTTGGCTTCTAGGTGGTTCACATGTATCTTGCCACCCATTGGGTCAAAGGGAGTTTGAATATTTATTTTAGCATTTCTGGCAACCAGAAACGAATATCTGTCCTCATTTCATCTACAAGTTCCCCCCGCCATGGTTAAAATATAAGAAAATATAACTTCAGATACAAGTGTTTACTTATATTTTTTTGACCAACCCATGTTTTTTCCCCAATGAACCGTATATTGTTTACCCCAATTCAGTAAATAAGTCAGCTCTACTTCTATTTTCTCTCTAGTTTTTTAACGAAGAAGCATTCGGGACCTGTCACTTTTATTGCTCCAGATCTCTTCATGGTGGTGGAGTGGACAGTCGTGTGTGTGGTTCGAGCATATTTATTGACCAGACTGTTACCTCACCCTTTGCCATGGGGCTTGAGTTGTGTGGAGGGTGGGACTGTGAAGGGGGCAATTATTGTGAAGGGAGAAATTATTGAGAAGATAAATTGTTAAGGTGAAGAAGACTCTACCTCCAATCACACTGAGATTTGGATGGCTACCACATCTTGTGGTATTTGAAAATAATCGTCTTGGAGGTATCAGAGTGAAGAGTGCAGTGGTCAAGCACAGTGTTTCTTAGAAGAAGCAGAGTACCTTGGGCATCAGTCAGGGTGCTCTTGCCGAGGGCTGGCTCCTAGTAATGCAGCATGCTTCTGTGGAGGGCAGTCCTCTATCCTGATTTTACTGCTTCCATTTAACAACGGAGCTCTCATCTGCCTGTCATCCCTTGAGAGTACTGTGTATCAAATATAATCAAATTTGTGGTGGTGGCCAAAGGACTTGATGTTCTGTCTTTGGGTTGCTCTGTTTTAACGATGGACCAATAAGTGGCTGGCAACTGATTTGTACTCAAAAATGAGTACACCATTTGACAGACATGACAACATTTTCATTTCCTTAAGGACATGCCAATGATTCCATGTCAAGGGATCACTGGAGAGTCCACTGGGGAGTCATTCTGGGTTATATGGGCTGAGAGGTTAGAAAGTTGCCTGTGTAATCTTTAAGAAACCTGCCTGTCAGGAGGCCACGTGATCTAATGATGGTACTGCAGCAGAATACCCCATTGTGTCGGTATCTGTACCCGGCACTTACTTTCTTTGCATCCTGTTTAGTGATGTGAGTTTCAAGGACAAACATTTTGTTCCATTCAGTGCATAATTTATATGTTTGAAATAACAACACTCCCATAAAAGTTATTGTTTGGTGAAGGGCCCTTGAACTTAGTTTTTCTGTTAAATTGTTCTATCATTTTTGGTTGTCAAAATAATAAGGGAAGGCAGAGCCTCAAGTACAGTTATTTCCAACTGCTACCCCAATGTGCCAGCTCTAAAATGAATACATCTTCTATCTGAATCAGATCAAGGACACCTGTTTAAATGTTACCTTATTAGATTATAATGCAGTGCTAAAGAATTTATCCTATAGTAGGGCCACTCTGGCCAGAAAAAGGCACACTATATTGATGACCAAAATTAACAGGTCATAATTAGCATCTAAAAGGATGCATTTGCTACATCAGTGACCACAGATTACCAAAAGGTTGATTCAATGTCCATCTCTATTTTGGACCAGTCAAACCAGGGTTCAAGGGGTAAGTGGTTTGTGAGGTTAGTCCCAGTTTCTTCAACATCCCTGCTATGAAATTTATTATAGTCCTATTGCACCATGGTACTATTCCACATTTGCAGCAGTGTGGTTCTAGAGCTTCCCTTTTGGCAGGTCCAGTTGTTGGGGGTTCTACTCTGACATTTGAAGGCTCTTTCCATCCCTAGAATTGCAATAAATCCCTTGCAATTACACACTCAGGGAAAGGAAATACCACCCCAGGAAAACTTCTTTGGTCCTCTGTGTCCAGCCACTATCCTAACCCAGGAACCTCAGCTACTTCTCCTCCATATCTTTCAATAGTCAAAAAAATTTCTCTCCTTATGTTCAAGTTTCCCAGAATTAATGTTATCTTTGATCCTGTATCTAAAAGTTCCTGAGATTCTTGAAAATTATCCTTTGTTCAAAACAAGTCTCGGGGTTTAGAGTCTCTCCAGGCCAATCTAATGTTTTACTGGACCCGATGTTAAGGACTTTGGAGCAGATTGTCCTTCCCTTTGAGAGACTGGGTCTGATCTCCAGACTTTAGTGCAGGGTTCTTAAATTAAGAAAGATCAGAAGAAAGCAAAGGAAATGTTTTGGAAGTTGTCCTTTGTTTTCCATGTGCAGGGAGTTTATCCTTAGGATTTACGAAGCCCTTGTCTCAGTGTTCCCTCTCTTGGCTCAGCTCCCAGTGATTTTGAAGTGGCTTGTTGCTATCTCTGTGGAGGGTTTGCCAAGGTTGTTGCCATAGCTGCCATGCCTGCAAGTTTAGCTGATTCTTCTGTCCTATTGATCTCCTCTGAATCTTAGTAAGTTGTCAGTGTTTCTCTTGTGAATGGAGGATGTGATTCCAAATCTAATGACCCTTTGTCTTAGCCCATAGGGAAATTGTTGTGCAGACAGTGGGCCCAATCGAAATTCATATCTTTCCATTAGCCTATTCTCCAGCTATTTCCCATGAAATTCATGCTTCCATAGAAAGCTTTTGGGAGTTAGAAACATAACCCTTTGGGAGAGACTCAAGATGATCATTTCTTTGCATTTCGGCATAAAGATAATCATCTGAATTGTTAGATTCACCTATCCTGTTGGTCAGGATGGTCCCTATTTGAAGTTCTTTCTTTCTAGTCTCCTTGATCCCTTGCTTATCAGTTTTCTATGATGGGGTTGCTCATCTTGGTTTCCAAGCTTTCCCTACCCACAGAATCAAAGCATTAATTTCAAAGGGGTGTCCACTTCTTCCTCTCACATATTATATTCATTACCTCTCCTTTTTCTAAATTGTGGTAAAATATACATAAATTTACCTTTTTGAAACAATTAAAAATGTACGGTTCTATGGTTTTAGGTACATTCATGTTGTTGTGTAACCATCCCCACCATTCATCTCCAGAATGTTTTCTTCTTCCCCACCTGCAACTCTGATCCATTGAACACTAACTTCTCATTCTCCTCTCCTCTCACCCTTTGGCAACTACCATTCTACTTTCTGCTTCTGTGAATTCAACTGCTTTAAGAACCTCATATAATTGGAATCACACATTATTTGTCCTTTTGTAACTGGCTTATTTCACTCAGTATAATGTTTTCAAGGCTCGTCTATGTTGTAGCACGTGTCAGATTTTTTTTTTTTTTTTTTTTCCCTTCTGCGGTACACGGGCCTCTCACTGTTGCGGCCTCTCCCATTGCGGAGCACTGGCTCCGGACGCACAGGCTCAGCGGCCATGGGTCACGGGCCCAGCCGCTCCGCGGCACGCGGGATCCTCCCAGACCGGGGCACGAACCCGCGTCCCCTGCATCGGCAGTCGGATTTTTAACCACTGCGCCACCAGGGAAGCCCACGTGTCAGATTTTTAAGGCTGAATAATATTTAATTGTACATGTATACCATATTTAGTTTACACATTTTTCTGTTCATGGACACATGGGTTGTTTCCACCCTTTGTCTATTTTGCAAAACTGCTATGAACATCGGTGTACAAATATTTATTCAAATCCCTACTTTCATTTCTTTTGGTCATCCTTTAAACAGGTTTTAAAAATATTCTTTAAAAATTTTTATTGTGGTATAATTTACATAGAATAATTCAAAGATTTTAAGTGTAGCATTTTATGGCTTTTGACAAATATTGATATATACACCTGTGTAACTCCCACTACACTCACAATATGGAATATTTCCATCAGGCCAGAGTGTTTCTCCTTGCCCATTTGTGGTCATTACTTCCTTCACCCACAACTCAAGGAGACCACTGATCTGCTTACTGTCTCTATAGATTAGCTTTTATTTTCTAGAATTTAACATCGATGGAAACATTCAGTATGAACTTGACGTTTTTGAGCTTTACCCATATTGCATGTATCAGAGGTATCTTTCTCTTTATTGCTGAGTAGTAGTTCATTGCAAGGCTATAACACAATTTGTTTATCTATTCAACAGTTGATGGACATCTGGTTGTTTCCATGGCTATTGTGAATAAAACTGCTATGAACATATATTTTTCATTCTCTGGGATAAATATCTAGAGTGGAATTGCTGAGTTGTATTTATAATACAGAGCCAACCAGTGTCCCAAAGTGGTTGTACCATATTACTTTTAAAAGAGCATCATAAGGACTTTTCTGGTGGTGCAGTGGTTAAGAATCCACCTGCCAATGCAGGGGACATGGGTGGGAAGATCCCACATGTCGTGGAGCAACTAAGCCCATGCACCGCAACTACTGAGCCTGCGCTCTAGAGCCTACGAGCCAAAGCTACTGAGCCTGTGAACCACAACTACTGAAGCCCCTGTGCCTAGAGCCCGTGCCCGGTAACAAGAGAAGCCACTGCAATGAGAAGCCCACGTACCACAACGAAGAGTAGCCCCTGCTCGCTGCAACTAGAGAAAGCCTGCGCGCAGCAGCGAAGACACAATGCAGCCAAAATAAACAAATAAATAAAATTTAAAATAATAAAAATTAAAAAAAATAAAAGAGCATCATATAAGAGTTCCAGTTGTTCTACATGCTCGTCAACACTTGGTATGAATAGTCTTTCTAGTTTTAGAAATTCTAGTGATATCTCATGTAGTTCTAATTTGCATATAATTTACATCTAAATGCATTTTATTTAATTAATTAAATTCCATAGTGACTAATGATGTGGAACATATTTTCATGAGGTTATTTGTCACCTGTATATCTTCTTCAGTAAAGCATTAGTTAAGATTTTTGCCCATATTTATTGGGTTATTTATCATATTATTATTGAGTTGTAAGAGTTCTATATATATTCTGGGTATAAGTCCTTTTTGAATATATATTTTGCAAATATTTTCTCTCAGTCTGTGGTTTATCTTTTCTTTCATTAACAGGGTCTTTTGAAGAGCAAAGTTTTAAATTTTGATAAAGTCCAATTTATGAAATTATTTTCGTTCATGATGTTTGTTTTGTATCTAGAATTTTTTTGCCAAACCCAAAGTTGCTAAAGATTTCTCCTGTGTGTTCTTCTTGAAATTTTTATAGTTGTAACTCTTTCATTTAGATCTATGATCCATTTTGAGATTATTTTTGCCTGTGAAATTTTTAGAATTTTATTTATCTTTTTTTTTTGACGAAAGACTATTTAATTCTTCGAGAATCTGAAAACAGACCAAATGTGTTTCACTGTGAACACTTTGTAGAGGCGAACTGAGGCTGCAGTACTTTAGTGGTTTTTTTTTTTTTTAATTTTTAATATTTATTTGGCTTTTCCGGGTCTTCGTTACATGCATGCGGGATCTTCAACGCCCCTTGTGGGATCTTTAGCTGGGGCACACATGCGGGATCTAGTTCCCTGACCAGGGATCAAACCCAAGCCCCCTGCCTTGGGAGCGCTGAGCCCTAGCCACCGCACCACCAGGGAAGTCCCAGCACTTTAGTTTTTTTTTTTTTTTTTTTTTTGCTATACGCGGGCCTCTCACTGTTGTGGCCTCTCCCATTGCAGAGCACAGGCTCCGGACGCGCAGGCTCAGCGGCCATGGCTCACGGGCCCAGCTGCTCCGCGGCATGTGGGATCTTCCCGGACCGGGGCACGAACCCGTGTTCCCTGCATCGGCAGGCAGACTCTCAACCACTGCGCCACCAGGGAAGCCCAGCACTTTAGTTTTGATGCAGTATTCCGCCAGGGTCGTGGGGACCTTCGCTCCATCCTTTTCTGCTTTGGCTTTAGTGGCTGGAACCTGTTTCCTAATGATTTCGGCATATTATTTGTCTTTTCCTGTACTGTCCCTCCCTTCCCTGAACATAACAGAGGCATCCACCTCGGCTGGGGAGGAGGGGTTGAGCTCATTAAGCAATGAAATTACACTTGTCAGGATAGTCCTGGAATTTTGAGTAGCGTTCCGCCTTTCAGAGGGCGGTTCTCCACTCCGTCGGTCGTCTACAGGCGGAGGAAGAACGGAACTGCATACGTCTCCATGCTCTGAAATGTTGGGGAGCCACATTTGGGTCGAGAATCTCAAGGTAGGTGGTGAATCCGTGTAATCAATAGGGAATTTAATATGAGCCTTGAAGTAGCCGCCTCCGTAGAGGGTGTTAGGGGGTCTGAAGAGGACAACCTCCCCGTTGTAGAGGGCGGATTCATCCGCCAGTGTGATGCGGCACCCTCCACCGCTTCCTACTGCAGGGATTTCAGCTCGAGCAGCAGGGCCTTCTGCGAACTGGTCGTCTGCTACTGGGCCATTGCATTGGTGGCGGCGTGGGATGGGGGCCCCAGTCCTAACAAGTGAGCGGGGGAGGGGGGAGGGGGACCAGGCCCTTCCCCGCCGCTTTGCCCTGGGCGGGGCTGGACCCCGGCGTCTTTACACACCTCGCGGCGGTACCAGGCCCCTGACGCCAGTGGGCCGGCCTGGTTCTGCTCATGTTCAGGCCGGGTCGGGGGAGGGCTGGAGAGAGTTAAAGAAATTCTGGGTTGTTCCCCGCCCCACCTTAACTGGGGGGGCGGGGCGGTGAGAGGAGGTGGAAGTGGAGGAACGCGTCAGAGGGCCCGGGATGGTGAGGGGACAGTGCCTAGCTTCCTGGCCCTCTCCTAGAATTTTATTTTATTATTATTATTATTATTATTATTATTATTTTTTGTGGTACGCGGGCCTCTCACTGTTGTGGCCTCTCCCACTGCGGAGCACAGGCTCCAGACCGCAGGCTCAGCGGCCATGGCTCACAGGCCCAGCCGCTCCTCGGCATGTGGGATCTTCCCGGACCGGGGCACGAACCCATGTCCCCTGCATCTGCATCGGCAGGCGGATTCTCAACCACTGCGCCACCAGGGAAGCCCTATTTTTTCTTTTTTAAAATTAATTTTTATTGGAGTATAGCTGATTTACAATCTTGTGTTCGTTTCTGCTGAACAGCAAAGTGAATCAGTTATACATATACATATATCTACCCTTTTATAGATTATTTTCCCATATAGGTCATTACAGAGTATTGAGTAGACTTCCCTGTGCTATACAAAGGTTCTTATGAGTTATCTATTTTGTATATAGTAGTGTGTGTATATGTCAATCCCAATCTCCCAGTTTATCCCTCCCTCTCCCCCTTGGTAACCGTTAGTTTGTTTTCTACATCTGTGACTCTATTTCTGTTTTGTAAATAGGTTCATTTGTACCATTTTTTTTTTAGATTCCATATATAAGTGATATCATATGATATTTGTCTATCTCTGTCTGACTTACTTCACTCAGTATGACAATCTCTAGGTCCCATCCATGCAGCTGCAAATGGCACTATTTCGTCCTTCTTTTATGGCTGAGTAATATCCCATTGTATATATATACCACATCTTCTTAATCCAGTCCTCTGTTGATGGGCATTTAGATTGCTTCCATGACCTGGCTATTGTAAATAGTGCTGCAGTGAACGTTGGGGTGCATGTATCTTTTTGAATTATGGTTTTCTCCAGATACATGCCCAGGAGTGTGATTGCTGGATCATATGGTAGCTATATTTTTAGCTTTTTAAGCAACCTCCATACTGTTCTGCATAGTGGCTGTACCAATTTATATTCCCATCAACAGTGTAGGAGGGTTTCCTAAAATAGATACGATGTACAATTTCTGTACATATTGGCTAAAGGTATTTGAGAATTTATTTGCATGCTACTTCAATTATCATAAGGCTGCAAGTATAAACCCAGGAGTAATTTTAAAATATATGCTTATGAAAGTGCATTGTATAGATTCATAAAAATGTCCTGAGATATTAATATGCCCCGGGGCCTCCCATGGCTCACTCTGTGCCCTGAGATTTGTTTAGAAAATGTAATCCAGGTGGGTTCTGTTAGACTCTGAGCTAGAGTTTAGAGAATAGAACATTTATTAGGCATTGCCCTTGGGATAAACAAATGTGGAAAGAAAGGCAAGGAAATAAGATTGGGCAGGAAAAGTTGAGCTGTGATGCAGACGTCATGTCAGACTTAGCCATTTTGATTGAGCTAAAATGACCCTAGCTCACTGGGGTGAGTTGGCTGGAACTTCTCACTCATAGATCAGCTGCTAGATGTGGGTCCCCACAGGTAGTGGGACTCTGCAGCTGAGCCAGTTTCTGAAAGGGCTGACAACACCTAGGCAGCTGGGACTATAAATCCTTCCTTGCAGAGGCATGTAGATGATGAATCTCCATGTCCATCACAGTCTACCCGTTGCTCAAATCCACGTTTTCATGGAGGTGGTATGACTGGGGTACCTCCTTGTCACGGGCCTACTCTAATACCTGCTCTGCTGTGTGTGGGATCCTGGGCAGGTTGAACAAACCCTTGGGTAGTGATGCTGGCTGAGACTCTGTGTGCAGGAAAGGCAATCCATGCCAAAAAAGGTCTCTTCCTATCTGAATCAATCACAGGTCTTTTAAAGGTAGAAGGGACTCAGTGTAGACAAATTGCCATCAAATGGGCAGATTGTCTCCTGAAGGAATGGTGCCATGATATGGACTCAACATTGGTCTCTGTTGCTGACAGGTTGGACATTTAGAGGCAGCAGTAGCTCGATTCATTATGGAAAGTGGGAGCCTATGCTGCTGGGTTGATGTCTAACCTCTACCTCTTTCACCAGTGCCGCTTTTTAATATGTCCATTGTTCCACCATTGGACCGGCCAGTGACAGCTTGCTGTCATCAACTGGCTAAGTCATTCTACCTACTTGGTGGTTTAATGCCACTTCCATAGTGGGAACTCTTGGATTGATGTTAACTTTTAATACAGAGATTTTCACACTTTATATTCACTCCCATTTCTTTCTTTTTTTTCTTTTTTACCATCTTTATTGGAGTATAATTGCTTTACAATAGTGTGTTTGTTTCTGCTGTATAACAAAGTGAATCAGCTATACATATACCTATATCCCCATATCTCCTCCCTCTTGCGTCTCCCTCCCTCCCCCACTCCCATTTCCCATGCACTATATTCCTTTCTGCCAGACCTCTTTGTCTCTGATCTTCCAATCTGTTTTCTTCTATGATTTTGATCAGCTAGCCAGACTACCCATGAGCCCTTATATGTCCTAATCTCAGGCCACTTCTTTTATCACTTGAAGCAGATGGCCAGATGCACTGTCCCGGTCTCTGCCTGTATTAGACTGTAGTGGCTTCCGTCCACACACTGAGCTGACCCATCTGTAAACCAAGCGGCATTTTCATCCTCCATCAGCTAGTCCTCAGAGATCCCCCTTGTGGGCCATGGGACTATGTGGAGGAAGAGGTGCTGGTGCAACCATGGTGTATGACAGGAGTCTGGGCTATCTGAGTTGATGGGTCAGGGAAGGTTTGGCTCATGAATTCATATGGTGTCCCATAGTCCGGCTTTCAGTTTGTACCATGCCAAGAGTTGCATTTCAAAAAACATATTCTCTTCTGCAGACTGTGTGACCTTGCTCCAGTACCCCAGGGGGCAGTGTTATGATTTTCCCACTGGGACTTCCCCTAAATTGCACATGGTGTTTTTCCCCACCACTGATACCTCTAATGCAAGAGGGTCTGTTGGCTCAAGTGGCAGGGTACAGCTTGGACCTAACCATAGGCATTCCTGGTTACTTGCTCAGGGGCATCTTTGATTTGCTTTTATTTTGACTCTTACTTTTTAACAGTATTTCGAAGGGCTATGAACAAGGATCAGAATGAAATGCCTTCATAGTGCAGCATCTCTATCTGAGCCATCAGTGAGGACACCTGAAATGGATTCTAAACAGGGTTGTTTGTACTCTGTAGTTCCTGAGGATGCTCTCTGTTGCCCTCAGCAGACTAGAATGGTTATATCCATAATGGGCCTCCTGATGGGGTGTGTGTTATTGTGTGTTTAAGAGGATTGGAGCAGAGATGGGGGATATAAAAGGCGAGAGTGGAGGGGTGGCAGGAAGTCCTCCAAATTAGCTGTTTGTTCAAGCTAAGGAGTGATGATGTTACTCTTTTGTATTTTCACTTCTTAGAGACGTAAGACTGAGTCCACATCTTCTGGTATATTAACCTCCTCGATACACATTAATAAATATAAAGTAAAACTATAGAAATGGTGAAACATAGATGCCTTTCCTTGTAAGAAGAGGAAAATATGTACTAAGTGTAGTATAGAGTACTTTATGTTCTATTTATTTAATCTAAGAGAAAAAACATTAGAATTTTTAGAGCTTGAAGATATCTTAGCTTTCATCTAGTTCAACCTTTCCATGTTATAAATGAGGAAAATCTTTTATCTTATTGACTCTTTTCAATAAAGTCATGAAACATTTTGTTGTTCATAAGTTGGTAAGTGTATCCATATACTTTTATAAGTTTCTCTTGTGATTTTGGCCAGCAATGATGAAATTAGTATGTTTTGATCTTTGTGCAAGTTGTTCAGAAGGAACTTAAAAGAAGTATTTAGGAAAATCCAAGTGCTGAAACATTTAAGATATGCTTTATGGTCTCAGTTTTGTGTGATTGTCAGCCAGGAAGTTTTCTGATTAAGACAGCTTGCCAATTTCCTGCCAAATACATTATTTATTACACTAATGGGGATTTCCTATTTGAGATTTTAAAGACAAAATGTTACTGGTATTATTTCCCTTAAAACAATTGACATAGCTCAATTGATGCAGTCTAATCAGTTAAAATCAAGAACAAGTCAGAGGTCAATAAAAACATATAGTATTTTACTAGTATATACTTATTGGAATAAACTAGATTTCATTGGATTAGAGATTTTTCATTCATTATTGATAGTGAACTTGAAGCTGGATGTTAATGAATTTGTATTTCCTTTTTTGATCTAATGCTTTGTAAGAATGAAATAACTTTTAGAAAGGACTAAATTCTGTTGGGTTAAAATGGCATTAGGATCCCATAGTTATGTGCACAAATTTTAGAATTTCATGCGTTTCTCCCAAAGCTATAAAGAAACTTCTGCATACTTGCGTGTGTGTGTGTGTGTGTGTGTGTTCTTGTAGTAGTAGCTATAAAGGGAGATGGGTTCCAAGAATCTAAAGAATAAATATATGTAGGGAAATTAACAGACTAAAGTACACCTAATTTTAACCAGACAGCAAAAGCATGAAACAAATTTTGATAATGACATATTTTTAATTTGTTTTTAAAATTAAACTACATTTAAAAATTATAGATTGTAACAACCAGTATAGAGGAAAAGAACAAGGTGCTCTAAGAAAGACCACGGGGCATTTTCTTTAGCTGAGACAATCATAAAAAGCCTTTCTGAAGGACAAATAGTTAGGCAGACAAAGAGTCTGTGTGTGGGAGGAAGGATGTGTGTGGATAGCAATCCAGACCATCCATGAAAAAGGCCTTGTGGCTGCGAGTGTGAGATGTTCAAGAAAGAAGGCCAAGATGGCCAGAGTGCAGTGACGGCAAGTTAGCATGAGATGAGACTAAGAGGATGGCATGACTGTGGGCCATGCTGACTTGTTTGAATCTTATTTTAGTGCAGTAGGGTGGGGGGGAGTGTCATAAGAGGATTTTAAGTAGGTGAGTGACACCATTTCATCTATATCTTTAAAAGACCCCATTGGTTGCAATACGGGTATTGCATTGGTTTTGGATTGGGGTAAGAGTGGAAGAAGATTGACATTTTTAGGAGACAATTGCATTAGTCCAGGTGCGAGTTGGAATAGCTTGGACTGGGGTATTGGCAGTGCAAATGGAGAGTAATGGATGGATTCAGAGTGTTTTGAGGGTAGTAGAATCACTGAGGCTCAGTCATATATTGAACATGGAGGTAAGAGAGAGATATGGCAAGATGTGCCCAGATTTGGGGCTTAAGCAAATGGGTGTGGGGAGGTGATAGTGTCATTTATTGAAATCACGTAAGTCTGGAGGATAACAAATTTGGGAGAAAATAAAAAACTCAAGTCTGGAATGTCAATTTTGTGATGCTATGGAGACGATCAATTGACTGGGTCAAGTAAGCAATTAAATATATAGGTCTCGGGCTTCCCTGGTGGCGTAGTGGTTGAGAGTCTGCCTGCCGATGCAGGGGACACGGGGTCGTGCCCCGGTCCGGGAAGATCCCATGTGCCGCGGAGCAGCTGGGCCCGTGAGCCATGGCCGCTGAGCCTGTGCGTCCGGAGCCTGTGCTCCTCAACGGGAGAGGTCACAGCAGTGATAGGCCCGTGTACCGCAAAAAAAAAAAAAAAAAAAAAAATATATATATATATATATATATATATATGTATATATATATGTCTCTAAGTGTAGGCTAGAGATTATGATTTGGGAGTTACTGGCAAATAGATGGTAGGGAGAAAAAAAAAAGTTCTGAGTCATATTAAGTCGAGTGGAAGAGGAAGAGTTATCTAAGGAGAGGGAGGGAGATGCTGGGTAAGAAAATCAGCAGAGTTTTGTATCACATAGACCAAGAAAAAAGCATTTCTAGAAGGAGGAAACAACTGACTGTGTTATGTGTTACTGAGCAGTCAAATAAGACCAGAGCTAAAAAAAATATTGATTAAATTTGAGGGCATGTGAGTCCATGACCTTCAGGAGGCGACTTCAAGGACAAGAGGGACAAGTATCAGACTGGAGTGGATTGAAGAGTGAAAGATGAGGAAGCAGAGAAAAGATGTGAAGACAACTGTGGTAGACACCATTGGTTGACTACCCAACAGCTATTTCCCCAGTGCTAATAGAATCCCAGTTTTTCCAGTGATATCTGAGGGGTCACATCCCTTAAGAGTGTGAACTGATATTGTCCAAATTAATCATAGTGTCTCATTCACCTTGCCATGTGATTGCCTATTCTATACATTCTGGCCAATATCTTCCTCCTAGTCTTTACTTAGGATAACACTAACATTGTAAATAAAATATCACAGGTAACAAAATAGCTTTGATTTGGGAGTATTTCAACACTCTAGTATTGATCATGAGCAATTATTCTATTTAATCTAAAAAAATTTACTGTCTAACATAACAGCAATTATAATTATTACAATTTATTGCTAGCTTGCTATATGCCAGACATTGTTCAATGTGCTGTATGTATAATATTTCAGCTAAACTCCCAACAAACTTGTCAGGCATCATTACTTTTATTTTTCAGACAAGTTAATCAAGACTCAGAAATGAAGTAAAATATCCAAGGTCACAATCAGGTAAGTGGGAGAAGCAATCAGTGACTTATTCAACCCATCAGAATTGTTCATTCCCTACAGAATACAGTACATTTTCTCCTGCATCTATTAAAGGGGTGTTTTACCCTTGTGCTCGTCTACACTTGCCTGTTTTCTTCCTTGCTCACACCTGCCTTTTTGATTCCATTGGCTTTCAGCCAACTATTACACATGAAGATTAAACATGTTGATTTTACTAAGCTGACCCTACTGGAATGATAAGCTTTCTCTGAAGATACTGGAAAAAGAGGTTGGGTTATTTAAAGGCTGACCATAATGAAAAACATTAATTAAAGATTTTCTTACCATACAACTTTACATTCAACCCAAGGAAAGGAATTCACTGTACATTTATAACATGGAATCAAAGAATATTATATGGAATTATAAAGCACTGACAGCCTGATTTTGGTAGAGTATTTAAATTTTCATTTTCAAAATATGCAAAGACGTAGTGTTTTTGAAGATACAGAGTAGTTAATTAGGGCAAAGCATACTCTGCAAGGAATCAGATAACAACACTTTTATTAAAGGCTCTAGTACTCTGTGACCTGAGCAGGGCTCCTAACTTTTATGAATCTGTTTCCTCATCAGTAAAATGGACATAAAGCTGCATTGTTTTCAACTGAAATTCAAATAAAAGAAAGTAAAACCAAGTTTTATGATCATGGTAAAGTATTCATTCAATAAGTGATAATTTAATGTCTATTGTGTTTGAGGTACTGTGGTCACCTGTAGTTGCTACGGATGGTGGAACAAATGCTTAAATACATAACTATTACGTAGAAAGATGGTAAAAGCTGTAATAAAAATGTGCAAAATCCTATAGGAGTACAGGAAGGTGGATGTGGTGAGAAGTAAGTTTGGAAGCATAAGTTGGGTAGAAAATATAAAGGGCATTAAAGATATACTAAAGAGTTTAGCTGTTATTCATAGCAATGTGGTTATTGAAAGTTTCTACGTATAGTATAAGAATGATATGATTATATGTGAATATACTAAAGATGATGGTTTTGGATAAATTGGAAGAGGAAATATATAGGAGTTAGGGAGATTGGTTATCTTGCTACTTGCAAAATCCAGAAGAGACTTGATGAGCCTCAGGCAGGGCCATCAACACAGAGAGAAAGGGATGATGTTTCTGTTAACTATTGTTGCCTAAGAAGCCACCTCAAACTGAGTGGCTACAAGAAAGAACAATGTATTATTTCTTATCAATATATGAGTTGGCTGGATCCTTCTACTGCTTATCTTGCTGGGGCACATTCCTGTGTTTGCAATCAGATTATGGCTGGAAATCCTGCATGGCTCAAGATGAACTCACACATACGTCTGGCTGTTAGTGCTGTTGCTTGGTTAAAAGAATCGCTCCTGTCCTCCACGTTGCTCCTCTCTTCCTTCTTGAGGTAAGACTGACTTCTTAACATCATGGTGGTCTCAGGACAGAGTTCCAAGAAGACAGGCCAAAAGATACAAATGCTCATGAAGCCTCTCTTTGTGTCACATTTACTAATGTCCCATAGGTCAAATCAAATCACATGGCCAAATCCAGTGATGATGAGAGGAGTGGTAAATAATTTGTGTCCATTTTTAATCCATCACAAATGGTTTGAGGGATTTTGGAGGCAAAGTTGATGGTATTTGAGGGGAAATGAGATGCGGGAAATAGGAAGAGGGAAGATCAAGGATGATTCAGCTGAGGAGTAAATAGTGGTGCATTAATTGAAGCAATGAATAGTACAGGAAGATTTGCTGGGAAGTGATCAGGGAGATTGGATTTGACTATTTTGGGGAGATCTTGAAATTGATGCCTGTGGGATATGCCAAGGGACTACGTACTAAGAATGTGGAAATAAAGACTGGAACATAGAAGAACTTTCTAGGAAAGGGATAGAGATTTGGGAATAATTGGCTAATAGATCTGTAATACTGTAAGAGAGGGTTAGATTTCCTAATGATAAAAGGTAAAATAAAGAGAAAAATGAGCCAAGGATGGAATTTAGGGAAGTACTAATATCGAGGGAAGCAACAGAAAACAGCTAGCAAAAGAAACGGAGGAATTGAGTTCAGAGAATAAGAAACATATTCAGTGAGAGAGAATCATGACAAAGGAATAGAAATATAAAGTAAATTATAAAAAATGCTGCATAATGTGTAATGCTTATCTATTAATAAAGGGATTTACAGTAACAACTAACTCCTCAAAATTTCCTTTGTATAAGGAATTTATATTAGCCTGAAGCTTTTTTTTTAGTTCAAAGAAAAAACTTAAAGTGGTGGATAAATTTTCAGATATAAATTTATTACTGAGCATTTCATATAGAAATAGAAAGATAAAAGTGGTTGGGACACCAGGAAAACTCATTAAAAGCTAACAGTGACCAGCCTGAGAAGATACAGTGTGTGAATCACAATCAGTCTGTAAATTGCATAAAAGCCACAGTATAGAACTGCTCCTGAATTTGATTGAACAATGTTAACAGAAAATTCAAAGGGACAGTGGATATCATTGAATAGCTGTTGGGTGGCGAGTGAAAAGCTGCTTACATTAAAAAAAAATGCATTTGTTTCTAAATGCCTATCATTTAAATTTTCAATCTTCAAACTTATCCTTTAAAAAGTATAGA
Source organism: Mesoplodon mirus (assembly GCF_964341445.2). Lineage (NCBI taxonomy): Eukaryota > Metazoa > Chordata > Mammalia > Artiodactyla > Ziphiidae > Mesoplodon > Mesoplodon mirus. The sequence goes on along the minus strand of NC_138996.1, from coordinate 23,516,583 downwards.
TGTTAATGATGTGAGTGAGGTAATGGAACCCACCACATGAAGTCCAAGAGTACACTGTGGACTTAAACATGGGGACAACCTTGGCACAAAAGGCTTAGGAAGCTGATTTAGACCTGACTTGAGACAACTAGTTTCTTGAGCCATATTATGTTGTCTACATGAGGGAGGGATTATGGGGTCTGAGGGTTGGTTTAAGCCTCCAAGTACTATTATAGTTGAATTGTCTCTTTCTCCCTTCAATTTTGTTGGTTTTTGCTTCATGTATTTTGGGGCTGTGTTATTAGGTGCACGCATATATGTTTATAATTATTACGTCTTGATGAATTGATCATTTTGTCGTTATGAAATGTCCTTTTTTGGTCTCTAATAATAATTGTTGTCTTGAAATCTATTATGTCTGATATTGGTATAGCTACTGCAGCTCTCTTTTAGTTACTATTTGAATGGTATTCCTTTTTCCATCTTTTAATTTCAATCCATTTGTGTCAAAATCTAAGGTGTGTCTCTAATAGACAGCATGTTGTTGGATAATTTTAAAAAATCCACTTTTAAGTCTGCCAATATATCCCTTTTGATTGGAGTGTTTTATTCATTTACACTTACTGTAATTACTGATAAGATAATATTCATGCCTGCCATTTTGCTATTTTCTAGATATCTTAGGTTTTTCTCACTCCTCTATTCCTCCATTATTGCCTTCTTCTGTTCTAAGTATTTTCTAGTGTAGCATGTTAATTCCCTTGTTGCTTCTTTTATTATATTTTCTGAGTTATATATCACATTTTAGACTAATATTTAAAAAGTATGATACTACATGAGAATCACCTAAATTGCTTGGCATAAATGAAAAATTTGGGGCCTCGTACTAGATGTACTGCATCAAAATCTTACGGAACAGGAAGACCTTCAAGATGGCGGAGGAGTGAGACGTGGAGAAAACCTTCCTCCCCACAAATACATCAGAAATACATCCACAGGTGGAACAACTCCTACAGGACACCTACTAAACGCTGGCAGAAGACCTCAGACCTCCCAAAAGGCAAGAAACTCCCCCACGTACCTGGGTAGGGCAAAAGAAAAAAGAAAAAAACAGAGACAAAAGGATAGGGACGGGACCGCACTGGTGGGAGGGAGCCGTGAAGGAGGAAAGGTTTCCACACACTAGAAGCCTCTTCGCGGGCGGAGACTGCGGGGGGCGGAGGGGGAAAGCTTCGGAGCCGCGGAAGAGAGCACAGCCACAGGGGTGCGCAGGGCAAAGCGGAGAGATTACCGCACAGAGGATCGGTGCCGACCGGCACTCACCAGCCTGAGAGGCTTGTCTGCTCGGCCCCCGGGGTGGGCGGGGCTGGGAGCTGAAGCTCGGGTTTCGAGTTTCGGTCGGAGCGCAGGGAGAGGACTGGGGTTGGCGGCGTGAACACAGCCTGAAGGGGTTAGTGCGCCACGGCTAGCCGGCTAGCCGGGAGGGAGTCCGGGAAAAAGTCTGGAGCTGCCGAAGAGGTAAGAGACTTTTTCTTGTCTCTTTGTTTCCTGTGGCGCGAGGAGAGGGGATTCGGAGCGCCGCTTAAAGGAGCTCCAGAGACGGGCGCGCGCCGCGGCTATCAGCGCAGACCCCAGAGCCGGGCATGAGACGTTAAGGCCGCTGCTGCCGCCACCAAGAAGCCAGTGAGCGAGCACAGGTCACTCTCCACACCTCCCCTCACGGGAGCCTGTGCAGCCCGCCACTGCCAGGGTCCCGGGATCCAGGGACAGCTTCCCCGGGAGAAGGCACGGCGCGCCTCGGGCTGATGCAATGTCATGGCGGCCTCTGCCGCCGCAGGCTTGCCGCGCACTCCCTGCCCCTCCCTCCCCCCGGTCTGAGTGAGCCAAAGCCCCCGAATCAGCTGCTCCTTTAACCCCGTCCTGTCTGAGCGAAGAACAGACGCTCTCAGGTGACCTACAAGCAGAGGCAGGTCCAAATCCAAAACTGAACCCCAGGAGCTGTGCGAAAGAGAAAGGGAAATGTCTCCCGGCAACCTCAGGAGCAGCGGATTAAATCTCTACAGTCAACTTCATGTACCCTGCATCTGTGGAATACCTGAATAGACAACAAATCATCCCAAATTGAGGAGGTGGACTTTGGGAGCAATGATATATATATACATATTATATATATATATATATATTTTTTTTCCTTTTTCTCTTTTTGTGAGTGTGTATGTGTATGCTTCTTTGTGTGACTTTGTCTGTATAGCTTTGCTTTTATCATGTGTCCTAAGGTTCTGTCTGTCCGTTTTTTTTGTTGTTGTTTTTTTAGTATAGTTTTAATGCTTGTTAAAATTGGTGGATTTGGGGGCTTCCCTGGTGGCGCATTGGTTGAGAATCTGCCTGCTAATGCAGGGGACACGGGTTCGAGCCCTGGTCTGGGAGGATCCCACATGCCACGGAGCAACTAGGCCCGTGAGCCACGACTACGGATCCTGCGCGTCTGGAGCCTGTGCTCCGCAACAAAAGAGGCCATGACAGTGAGAGGCCCACGCACCGCAATGAAGAGTGGCCCACACTTGCCACAACTAGAGAAAGCCCTCGCACAGAAAAGACGCAACACAGCAAAAATAAATAAATTAATTAATAAAAACTCCTACCCCCAACATCTTCTTAAAAAAAAAAAATTGGTGGATTTGTTTTTTGGTTTGGTTGCTCTCTTCTTTCTTCTTTTTTAATAATTATTTTTTATTTTAATTTAATTTTATTTTTTTCCTTCTTTCTTTCTTTTTTTCTCCCTTTTCTTCTGAGCCGTGTGGCTGACAGTGTCTTGGTGTTCTGGCTGGGTGTCCGGCCTGTGCCTCTGAGGTGGGAGAGCCGAGTTCAGGACATTGGTCCACAAGAGACCTCCCGGCTCCATGTAGTATTAAATGGCGAAAGCTCTCCCAGAGATCTCCATCTCAACACTAAGACCCAGCTCAACTAAACAACCTACAGTGCAGGACACCCTATGCCAAACAACTAGCAAGACAGGAACACAACCTCACCCAATAGCAGAGAGGCTGCCTAAAATCATAATAAGGTCACAGATACCCCAAAATACACCACCAGACGTGGTCCTGCCCACCAGAAAGAGAAGATCCAGCCTCATCCTCCAGAACACAGGCACTAGTCCCCTCCACCAGGAGGCCTGCACAACCCACTGAACCAATCTTAGCCACTGGGGGCAGACACCAAAAACAACAGGAACTACGAACCTGCAGCCTGTGAAAAGGAGATCCCAAACACAGTAAGCTAAGCAAAATGAGAAGACAGAGAAACACACAGCAGATGAAGGAGCAAGATAAAAACCCACCAGACCAAACAAATGAAGAGGAAATAGGCAGTCTACCTGAAAAAGAATTCAGAGTAATGTAAAGATGATTCAAAATCTTGGAAATAGAATGGAGAAAATACAAGAAACGTTTAACAAGGGCCTAGCAGAACTAAAGAGCAAACAAACAATGATGAACAATGCAATAAATGAAATTTAAAATTCTCTAGAAGGAATCAATAGCAGAATAACTGAGGCAGAAGAATGGATAAGTGACCTGGAAGATAAAATAGTGGAAATAATTATTGCAGAGCAGAATAAAGAAAAAAGAATGAAAAGAACTGAGGACAGTCTCAGAGACCTCTGGGACAACATTAAACGCACCAACATTGGAATTATAGGGGTCCCAGAAGAAGAAGAGAAAAAGAAAGGGACTGAAAAAATATTTGAAGAGATTATAGTTGAAAACTTCCCTAATATGGGAAATGAAATAGTTAATCAAGTCCAGGAAGGGTAGAGAGTCCCATACAGGATAAATCTAAGGAGAAACATGCCAAGACACATATTAATCAAACTATCAAAAAATAATAAAAAGAAAAAAAATTAAAAGCAGCAAGGGAAAAGCAACAAATACCGTACAAGGAAATCCCCATAAGGTTAACAGCTGATCTTTCAGCAGAAACTCTGCAAGCCAGAAGGGAGTGGCAGGACATATTTAAAGTGGTGAAAGGGAAGAACCTACAACCAAGATTACTCAGCAAGGATCTCATTCAGGTTCGATGGAGAAATTAAAACTTTTACAGACAAGCAAAAGGTAAGGGAATTCAGCACCACCAAACCAGCTTTACAACAAATGCTAAAGGAAATTCTCTAGGCAGGAAACACAAGAGAAGGAAAAGATCTACAATAACAAACCCAAAACAATTAAGAAAATGGTAATAGGAACATACATATTGATAATTACCTTAAATATAAATGGATTAAATGCTCCAACCAGAAGACATGGACTGGCTGAATGGATACAAAAACAAGACCCATATATATGCTGTCTACAAGAGACCCACTTCAGACCTAGGGACACATACAGACTGAAAGTGAGGGTATGGAAAAAGATATTCCATGCAAATGGAAATCAAAAGAAAGCTGGAGTAGCAATTCTCATATCAGACAAAATAGACTTTAAAATAAAGACTATTTGAAGAGACAAAGAAGGACACTACATAATGATCAAGGGATCGATCCAAGAAGAAGATATAACAATTGTAAATATTTATGCACTCAGCATAGGAGCACCTCAATACATAAGCCAAATGCTAACAGCCATAAAAGGGGAAATTGACAGTAGCACAATCATAGTAGGGGATTTTAACACCCCACATTCACCAATGGACAGATCATCCAAAATGAAAATAAATAAATAAACACAAGCTTTAAATGATACATTAAACAAGATGGACTTAATTGATATTTATAGGACATTCCATCCCAAAACAATAGAATACCCTTTCTTTTCAAGTGCTTATGGAACATTCTCCAGGATAGATCATATCTTGGGTCACAAATCAAGCCTTGGTAAATTTAAGAAAATTGAAATCATATCAAGTATCTTTTCCAACCACAATGCTATGAGACTAGATATCAATTACAGGAAAAAAAATCTGTAAAAAATACAAATGCATGGAGGCTAAACAATACACTACTTAATAACCAAGAGATCATTGAAGAAATCAAAGAGGAAATCAAAAAATACTTAGAAACAAATGACAATGAAAACACGACCCAAACCCTATGGGACGTAGCAAAAGTAGTTCTAAGAGGGAAGTTTATAGCAATAGAATCCTACCTCAAGAAACAAAAAAAATCTCAAACAACCTAACCTTACAGCTAAAGCAATTAGAAAGAAGAACAAACCCCCCCCAAAGTTAGCAGAAGAAAAGAAATCATAAAGATCAGATCAGAAATAAATGAAAAAGAAATGAAGGAAACAATAGCAAAGATTAATAAAACTAAAAGCTGTTTCTTTGATAAACAGAATTGATAAACCATTAGCCAGACTCATCAAGAAAAAAAGGGAGAAGACTCAAATAAGTAGAATTAGAAATAAAAAAGAAGTAACAACTGACACTGCAGAAATACAAAGGATCATGAGAGATTACTACAAGCAACTATATGCCAAAAAAATGGACAACCTGGAAGAAATGGACACATTCTTAGAAAAGCACAACCTTCTGAGACTGAACCAGGAAGAAATAGAAAATATGAACAGACCAATCACAAGCACTGAAATTGAGAATGTGATGAAAAATCTTCCAACAAACAAAAGCCCAGGACCAGATGGCTTCATAGGCGAAATCTATCAAACATTAAAGAAGAGCTAGCACCTGTCCTTCTCAAACTCTTCCAAAACATAGCAGAGGGAGGAACCCTCCCAAACACATTCTATGAGGCCACCATCACCCTGGTACCAAACCCAAAGATGTCACAAAGAAAGAAAACTACAGGCCAATATCACTGATGAACACAGATGCAAAAATCCTCAACAAAATACTAGCAAACAGAATCCAACAGCACATTAAAAGGATCATACACCATGATCAAGTGCAGTTTATCCCAGGAATGCAAGGATTTTTCAATATATGCAAATCAATCAATGTGATATACCATATTAACAGATTGAAGGATAAAAACCATATGATCATCTCAATAGATGCAGAGAAAGCTTTTGACACAATTCAACACCCATTTATGATAAAAACCATGCAGAAAGTAGGCATAGAGGGAACTTACCTCAACATAATAAAGGCCATATATGACAAACCCACAGCCAACATCATCCTCAATGGTGAAAAACTGAAACCATTTCCACTAAGACCAAGAACAAGAGAAGGTTGCCCACTCTCACCACTATTATTCAACTTAGTTTTGGAAGTTTTAGCCACAGCAATCAGAGAAGAAAAAGAAATAAGAGGAATCTAGGCTTCCCTGGTGGCGCAGTGGTTGAGAGTCTGCCTGCCGCTGCAGGGGACACGAGTTCATGCCCCGGTCTGGGAAGATCCCAGATGCTGCAGAGCGGCTAGGCCCGTGAGCCATGGCTGCTGAGCCTGTGCATCCGGAGCCTGTGCTCCGCAGCGGGAGAGGCCACAACAGTGAGAGGCCTGCATACCGCAAAAAAAAAAAAAAAAAGGAATCCAAATTGGAAAAGAAGAAGTAAAGCTGTCACTGTTTGCAGATGACATGATACTATACGTAAAGAATCCTAAACATTTCTTTTAAAAGTTGTCTATGAGATGTCTCAGTTTGATTGTGGACAATTAGGGGTACAGTTGGGTAACCCAGAAGTCATTGCCTGGTTGTGCTCCAGCCATACAGGCATTCATAAACTCAAGGAGAATGATACCCACCTCATACAAAGGTAATTCCTGTCAGGACACAAACCATTCCTGCTAAAGAGGCACTGTTAATGAATTCACTCACAGGGACTGTTGTATTTGCGCACTCAAGCCAGGGGTCAGTTGGGTTTTCAGTGTGTTTGTGAAGTAAATCTCCTATCCTGAAATAAAAAGTTGTTCTAAATTCTTTGCAAAGATGGGTGCTGCTGGTGAGATCTTTTTGTGTTTGGGGGCAGATCTGATATAGATAATCATAAGAATGTGGGGTGCAAATGAATTGTGATTTGCATAGGGATTTGTGTGTAATTGGCAAGTACAGTTACAATGAGAGAAAGGTAAAAACAAGGCACTGGATGTTCTGGCTGTAAAAGTTGGACTCTGACTTCTAAGGGGGGTTGACTGTAGTTTATAGTGACATTGGGAATAGAAGAAAAATTTGTCCTGGGATTTTTAATATCATAGACTGTTCAGAATTTTTGATGACAAGTCCAGCAGTCTAAGAGGTTACCCCCCTTAGCAATGGCCTGGGAGATATGGATGATGGTGTTATCTTTCAAGGTCAATGCCAAGTTCAAGGAAAGAAAGAGAAGAAGAAAGGTTATGAAGTCGATTCAGCATCTTGGGTGGAAGCAGTCTACCTCTGTGTCAGCTGTTTCTCTTCCTTGTCAGTTTGATTTGGAGATCTCCAGAATTTGAGCCAAACCAGATGTCAAGGTGGAGCTTTCTTTAGCTGTGAGACGTGTATCCAAGATACAATGCCTTCTAGTTTTGCAGCAGTGTCAGGGGTCAGGAACACTTGATAAGATCTTTTGCAACAAGATTCAAGGGCTGTCTTCCTCTTGTGATGTTTCCAGAATACCCAGTCAGTAGGTGACCAATAGGATCCTTTGAACTGGGATCTGGGAAAGCTTCTTTAACCTATTGATAGGCTTTAGCAAGACATTAAAGACTTAAACAGTAGCTGGTCATGTTAGTGTGAGATAATAAGGGATCAACAGAAAGTTGATAGACATTGGTCTACCAGTGACTATCTCATGTGGAGTGGGTTTATGTTTCCTGAAGTGGGTACTGTGAACAGTCAGCAAGACCAGAGGCAAAACCTTAAGCCAAGGGTGTCCAGTAATTTCAGCAAGTTGAGAGATCGTGCGTGTGAGGACCCCATTAGTTCTTTCAGCCTTGCCTAATGAGTGAGGGTGATAGGGACAGTGATAATGCCAAGAAGTTTGTGAGGCTTTTATTAAGGCTTGTATGATTTGCCTGGTGAATTGGGTGCCCCAATCACTGGTGATTGTGGAAGGTATACCCCAAGTGGAAAACATGTTTCTAACAGTTTCTTTGCCACTGTGAAGGCATCAGTCTTGCGGCAAGGGAAGGCTTCAACCCACCCAGAAAACATACATACAATAACAAGAACATATTGATAACCCATGTAAGGTGGCAGCTGAATAAAATCCCGTTGCAGGTGCTCAAAAGTTCCAGAGAGAGGAGGCTTGAGGTTTCTGGAAACAAAAACTATTTTCCCGGGATTATGGACTTGAGAGGTCAGACATTAATGATAAACTGTTTTCACAATGTTGTAGAGTCTCTACAGGTATTTATTCATAATGTGAGTTAACTGCACCATGGTGGGTAAAGGAATGCAAAAACTGAAAGAAGGGTTTTGCCAGGGAGACAGGAAGAATCAAGCAGCCATCTTGGGTTTGCTGTAGCCCCTACTGTTCATTGAATTTACAGTCTTTTTTTGCCCATTGTGATTTCTCTCAGGAACAGAATGGTGCCATGTCCCAAGGACATCAGGATGGCAAAAGTCTGGCAACAGGGGGTCATTTTTTGCAGATGCAGACTGGACTTTATCTTCATATGTCACATCCTTTATAGATTCTGTTGCTGCAGCCTTTGCATGAAAGTCAGCCAGGGCGTTTCCCTGAGGCCAGGTTTAATGTTTTAAGTGTGAGCCTCAATTTCGGTGGTAGCAATTTCAGAAGGTAAGAGAATAGCAGCAAGAAGATCATTTACTTGCTGTCCATTTTTGATTGGGGTTCCAGTGGACAAAAGAAGACCCTTTGTTTCCAAAACAACCCCAAATCGTGGATGACCCCAAGGGCATACCAGCTGTCAGTACAAATATTAAAAATTTGTCCTTCTGATAACTGGCTTGCTCTGGTAAGGGCACGGAGCTCTGCTCATTGGGCTGATTTAGCTTGTGGTAGGTTTCCCCTCTCAAGTACTTGATATTGGGTGGTAAGAGCATAGCCAGCTTGGAAATTCCCTTTTTCATTTTGACAGTATGATGCACTAATAAACAAAATTAGATTAAGATTAGTCAAAGGGGTGTCTCGTTAATAAGGATGCAATGTCAGAAAATGGGACGTTATTACCTTGCAGTCATGGGGTTCACCCTGGTCAGGCAGGGATAACAGTGTAGCATCATTAAGAAGGTTGCAACTTTTTTTTTTTTTTTTTTTTGCGGTACGCGGGCCTCTCATTGTTGTGGCCTCTCCCGTTGAGGAGAACAGGCTCCGGACGTGCAGGCTCAGCGGCCGTGGCTCACAGGCCCAGCCGCCCCGCGGCATGTGGGATCCTCCCGGACCGGGACACGAACCCGTGTCCCCTGCATCGGCAGGCGGAATCTCAACCACTGTGCCACCAGGGAAGCCCAAGGTTGCAACTTTTAAGATGCAGATTAGATGATGAAAGCGGATGGATTTCAGAGGAGATTAGTCAGATTGCAGAGAAATGCTGAGTCATTTCAGAGTTAAGACTTTGCACAGCGAGCTTGTGGAGTTTGTAAATAAACATCATTTCCTAGGGTTCAATCTGCTGAGGCCTCTACTAACTTTGCAGTTACAGCCATAGCCTTAAGGCAGTGGGATGGAAGAGCAACTGAATCAAGTTGTATGCTGTAATAGGCAGTGGGCTTCTGTCTATTGCCATATTCTTGTGTGAGCCTCCCCAGAGCTTGGTTATCTCTTTTGTGCACAAATCAGGGTTTGAAAGGCTTTGAACAGTTGGGCAGCTGTAGGGCAGGTGGTTCTTTTAGTCTTATAAAGACCTGCTCATGTTTATCTTCCCAAGGAAGGGGTTCAGGGACTGAAATTTTAATAAGTTCATAGAGTAGGGAAGCCGATGGAGAAAATTAGGAACACAAACTCTACAGTAACCAGCTGGGCCTAGGAATCCACAAAGCTGTTGCTTAGTTGTGGGCCTAGGGAATTCTTGGATTAGTTTAATTATTTTTGGAGATAGCTAGGTTCCTTCAGCATTCAGGTTATACTCTAGGTCATGTCTAAAAATAATTGTAATTTTTTCTTAGAGACTTTATGTCCTTTTCCAGCTAACTGTTGCAACATGGAATAGATGGAATCCAATAGATGGAATCCTTTATGGATGCCTCTTTGGTAACTGAAGTCGTCTACCTACTGTAGAAGGGTCAATTTCCTGGGGAACTGGAGGGTACTTACATCTTAGTGGAGCACTTGGGATAAATAAGAAGGGCCCTTGGTGAACCCTTGAGGCATGACTGTCCAGGGATATTGTTGACTGTGCCAAGTAAAGGCAAATAGATATTGGCTGTTGGGGGCTATGGGGATGCTGAAGACGACTGAACAAAGGTCCACAACTGAACTATTTTGAGTCTGATGGAACTTGTGACAAAAGGGTGTTGGGTTTTGAATAACTAGGAGATGGTGAATAACCACTGTAAGTCCCCTACACACGAACTTTCGCATTGCAGACTTTCACAGATGTGAATGAATTACAAACCTATAACAGTACAGTACTATATAGCCGATTGTGGAAGTTGGGTACATAGGCTAACTTTGTTGGACTTACGAACAAATTGGACTTACAAATGTGCTCTCTGAACAGAACTCTTTCGTATGTAGGGGACTTACTGTATCTTCTTAATAGTTAAGTCCTGCACAATTCCTCATTCCTGCCCATTAGGTTTCTGGACTGGCAAGATCATTGTGTTGCAGGGGCTGGTACTGGCAATAATTAGCCCCAGGGCAATAGGTCTTCTAATATTGGTGTGAGGCCTTCCATGGCCTCAGGCTTTAATGGATATTGAGGAAACTTGGGAAGAGTTATGTTATTCCGATAGTTAGGTCTCTCAGAATTTTTACAGGTTCTGCATGCTTTACTCTTCCAGTGTCAGCATTCAAGGTAGCCCACAGAGTTTTGGGCACTTCAATTAAATTAAGAATCTTTTGACAGAATTCTTCCTCTTCTATATCAAGGACAGATTGTAAGAAACATAAAAGATCAGGTTCGGGTTGCTTAGAAAATTCTAAGGTGAAATCTCTACTGAAGGCAAAACATATTAGCCCTTTTAATTTAGAAGGAAGCTCTCTACCTAATAGATTGACTGCAGCTGTATCACAAAGCAAAAAGGAATGTTTTTCAGTTTAGGTCCCAGAGTTATTTGCACTGGTTGAGGTAGAAACTCTCTCTGAATTTTATTAGATACCCCACTACAGAAACTTCATTTTTACTCTGAGGGATATGTTGTCCTGTGCGAGTGGGGTTTAAAGTAGAGAGTGTAGCTCTGATATCTACTAGAATTTGGCAAGGTTTTCCATTAATTTTAATTTTAGTTCATCCTTGGCTGTTTAAGGGAATAACTGGTAACAGTTTACCAAAGAATCTCTTGGCGTTGGGCCTCCCTGGTGGCGCAGTGGTTGAGAGTCCGCCTGCCGATGCAGGGGATACGGGTTCGTGCCCCGGTCTGGGAGGATCCCATATGCCGCGGAGCGGCTGGGCCCGTGAGCCATGGCCGCTGGGCCTGCGCATCCGGAGCCTGTGCTCCGCAACGGGAGAGGCCACAACAGTGAGAGGCCCGCATACCGCAAAAAAAAAAAAAAAAAAAAAAAAAAAAGAATCTCTTGGCGTCCCATCAACTCTGGGAGGGGCCCATATGGAGGGCCTCCCTTTGGGGTGGATATGGGATTATTCAAGTTGATGTGGAGGGGTCTTTTTTCCAGCGTCCAAGTTGACTACAAATAAGACACTGATCGCTGGGCCAGCATTTTGATGATGAACCCTAGGAGGGTGCAATGCGGGAGGCCCAGGTATAGCTTTACGTTTCTGGCCTTGGAGCTGTTTCAGCTCTTAGGCCAATAACGCGGTGGACTTTTGTTTATGGTCCTGTTCCAAGGTTCTTTAAAAGTGCTCAGGTATGGTCATGAGCTCAGTCAGACTGGTGGTTTCCCATCCTGTTTTCTGCCTCTTAATCAACCCACTAATCTCAGGAGACAATCCATTTATAAATAGGGCAGCTAGAGTAGGTTGGGTGACATCATTTATTGCATGGAAGCTAGAATGCCACAGGAACAGAGCTTCCAGATCAACTTTAAAGTCTGCCACAGATTCATATTTCTTTTGTTTGCAGGTTTGAATAATAAGACCAATCAGTGTGGGCAGGGAAGACTCTGGGGATGGCTTTTAAAATATCAGTTGCTATTTTGTGAGCTTTTTCTGGTCCCTGGGGAGGCCATGTTGAAGACTAGCATCTCAAATGCTATCGTAGGCTTACACCATTCTACCTTCTGCATCCACTTTTGGGTCTCACCAGATCCTACCAGCATGTGCACAAGCTGATAAAGACCTGGCAGTCCAGGATCACAGGACTCTAAATTCTTCAGGAACCTTTTGATGATCCTCCTTGGGTTTAGAAAATTTCTTAACTATGGCCCTTAGTTTAGTCTTTGACCAGTGTATGAAAAATACCTGAAGAGGATCACCTGCAGCTTCAGATGGTCATCCTTTAAAAGTTAGCTGTTTAATTGTCTCTTCAGAGTAGAAAGGCAATTCAGATAGAGAATTAGGAGAATGTGAGTGAGTACTCGGCTAAAAAGGATACAGTGGAGCAGTAGAGGAGTCACGTTAGTCTTATTGTCTTTTGTTTCAGGTACATTTTGCGTCTAATTTTTCACTAGCCTTTTGCCATGAATCTTCCAATGATGCTATTTTGGAATCTTGAAGCCTGTTGGAAGCTTCTGCACACCACGTGGAACAGGTATTCCATTCTGTCTGTTTGATTTGGGAACCCTCCCCCACTTTTAAAAAAAATACCTTTATTTATTTATTTTTAATAAATTATTTTATTTTATTTTATTATTTTTGGCTGTGTTGGGTCTTCGTTGCTGTGCGTGGGTTTTTCTCTAGTTGCGGGGATCAGGGGCTACTCTTCATTGCAGTGCGTGGGCCTCTCATTGCGGTGGCTTCTCGTTGCGGAGCACGGGCTCTAGGTGTGTGGGCTTCAGTAGTTGTGGGTCACGGGCTCTAGAGCGCAGGCTCAGTAGTTGTGGTGCTCGGGCTTAGTTGCTCCGGGGCATGTGGGATCTTCCCGGACCAGGGCTCGAACCCATGTCCGCTGCATTGGCAGGCAGATTCTTTTTTTTTTTTTTTTTTTTTTTTTTTTTTGCGGTCCGCGGGCCTCTCACTGCTGTGGCCTCTCCCGTCGCGGAGCACAGGCTCCGGACGCACAGGCCCAGCGGCCATGGCCCACGGGCCCAGCCGCTCCGCAGCATGTGGGATCCTCCCGGACCGGGGCACAAACCCGCGTCCCCTGCATCGGCAGGCAGACCCTCAACCACTGCGCCAGCAGGGAAGCCCGGCAGGCAGATTCTTAATCACTGCACCACCAGGGAAACCCAAACCCTCCCTTTTACGTGCACTTCTTAAGTGCACATCTTGTCTATTTGGAAATTCCCCATAATGGTCGCTGTAATTCTAGGTTGTCTTAGTAAGATTTTGGCATTTTTTTAGGTATCTGTAGCTTCCAGTACCACAGTTATTAGACATAAAGTAAGCAGGCATGCTGGAAGGTGATGCACTCAACTCTTTGGACCTTAAGAATCCCATTTCTTTAGCTAAGCCTTGGGTCTCTCGGAGCCAAATTAATACCTAAGAGAGATGTGCTTTTTTGTTGGAGATTGTGTAGTGTTTTACAGTGCACCTCATTGCATGGAAATTTTCTTGAGGTTGGTGGTGATCTAGTGTCAGTCTAACCTGTTCCATGACCAACTTATGCTAACACAGGAGTCTTAGAGTTAGGTGGCAAGAGCTCTAACAGCTTTTAAGTGCTCGATCGGTGCCCACCAGTTCTATGGCTTTGGCTTCCAAGATTTCCATTAGCAATAGCCTTTACCTCATGTGCATATGAACTCCTGAGTGACTGGTTTAAGATTCCCTTCCATTTCTGAAACTGTAATTAAATTAAGTAGTAAGTCTCAGTTTGTTGTCTTGTTTTTAACAGGTGCTATCTATCACTTTTTAGATGTTTGAGATTTATGCTTTAGAATCATCTCTAAAATAGGATTAATTATAATGACCTCTTAAGTAGTAAAAAGTCTAGAATTAATGATGCTCAAATCCATATACCCCTATAAATCTGCAAATAATAATTTCAGTCTTGGTACTGACAATATTCATTTCTAAGAGTAGTGATAAATTTTCTCAAAATTAAAAAATTCTATTCCATGCTTTAGTTTGTTCAAATGGGAATAAATTTGCTTGGTTCATTTATTGTGAAGATTAAGTTAAATAAGGCATGTACATGTATTTTATGTACTGGGAGGAGCTATACAAGTGCTATTAACAATTATCCATGATTTTCATTGCTGCGCATGGGCTTTCTCTAGTTGCAGTGAGCAGGGGCTACTCTTCGTTGTGAAGCATGGGCTCTAGGCGTGCGGGCTTCGTTGTGAAGCATGGGCTCTAGGCGTGCGGGCTTCAGTAGTTGTAGCACAAGGGCTCACTAGTTGTGGCACGCGGGCCCTAGAGTGCATGGGCTTCGGTAGTTGTGGCGCACGGGCTTGGTTGCTCTGTGGCATGTGGAATCTTCCCAGATAAGGGATCAAACCCGTGTCCCCTGCATTGGCAGGCGGATTCTTAACCACTGCGCCACCAGGCAAGTCCCTCATCTTCTTTATTAAATAAAAAACTTAAGTTTTTAAAGAGCAGTCTTAGGTTCACAGCAAAATTGAGCAGAAGACACACAGATTTCCCATATGTTCTCATCCCCACATATGTACACCCTCCCCTGCTATTGACATCCTGCACCACAGTGGTACAGTTGTTATGGTCGATGAAGCGGCACAGAACATTGTTAGCACCCAAAGTCTATAGTTCACATCAGGGTCTACTCTTGGTGTTGTGCCTTCTATGGATTCTGACAAATGTACAGTGACCTGTATCCACCATTGTACATTGTACTATCAGCCAAAATAGTTTCACTGCCCTAAAAATATCCTCTGTGATCTGCCTGTTTCTCCTTACCCTCTGAAAATCACTGTCTTCATAGTTTTCCTTTTCCAGGATGTCATACAATTGAAATCATACAGTACAGAGCCTTTTCAGATTGCCTTCTTTTACTTAGTAATATGCATTTAAGTTTCCACCATGTCTTTTCATTTCTCTTTAGTGTTGAATAATAGTCCATTGTCTGAATGTATCAGTCTATTTATCCATTCACCTACTGAAGGACATCTTGGTTGTTTCAAGTTTTGGTAATTATGAATAAAGCTGCTATAAATAATCATTTCAGGTTTTTGTGTGAATTTAAGTGTTCATCTCCTTTGGGAAAATACCAATAAGTGCAATTGTTGGATGATATGATCAGAGTATGTTTACTTTTGTAGGAAGCCAGCATACTGTCTTCCACAGTGGCTGTGCCACTTTGCATTCCCACCAGCAGTGAGTGAGAGTTCCTGGTGCTCCATGTACTCACCAGTGTTGAGTGTTGTCAGTGTTCTGGGTTTTGGCCATTCTAATAGGTGTGTAGTGGTATCTCATTGTTTTAGTTTGCAATTCCCTAATGACATATGATGTGGAGCATCTTTTCATATGTTTATCTGCCATCTTTATATTCTTTGGTGAGGAATTGAAGGAATGCCAAGGATTGATGATCACCAGCAGAGGCTTGCAAGAGGCAAGGAAGGACAATCCCGTACAGGTTTCAGAGGGAGTTGGGCCCTGCTGACACCTTGTGTTTGGACTTCTAGCCTTCAGATCTGTAAGAAAATTAACTTCTGTTGTTCTAAGCCACCTAGTTTGGGGTACTTTGTTATGGAGGCCCTTGGAAACTAGTACACCATCTCATGCATTGTTCTGAGGATTAAATGATCTCATGTCTGTAAATTATCTAGCCCAGAGTCTGGTACATGGTAAGCCTTTAATATAGTGATTGCAATTATTTTAATTGTCATTATACTGAATTATGATTGTCTTTTTACTTCTTTGTCTACTGTGAAAGAGACTCTAAGTTGTCTATTAATATTTATTCTCCTCTTCTCCCTTATTAAAAGATCCTAAATTTTAGCCAAGAATATTACTCTACTTCCAAATGAACAGCAGTGATGAGTTAGAACTAAACGACAATATTATCGTCTTATCCTTCATTTTGTTTTACTCTGTTTTCCATATTTTCCTTAAGGAATAGGATTATTATAATTGCTTAATTGTTAAATAACAAAAATAAAGAAAAATTCAAAGCTTCTGCAATAAAATAAATCTTCGAAGAGCTGATAGACAGCAAATGTTCAGTTGTATTTTTAGACATATATCTAAATTGATATTACCACTAAAATATGCTATTCCATTTTCAAAACACATCAGTGATATTCTTCATACATTCTGGTTCTTGAATCTAAAATTAATGTGGGCTGACATAAAAATTTCATTGTTCTTCATATGACAAAAGTTTTTGAAGAGTCATTTTATACATAAGATTCCAACTTCTTCATATACTTTTCATCAAAAACTCAGGAAACAAAGGAATTCATCTTGAGAAACCTTGAAACTCAAAACAAGAACATTTTATGTGCATAGTGCCAGACCCCACAAGCTGTTTTGCTATTTAAGATACACACTGGAAAAAGAAATTCACCTGAGCACTGCTTTCAAGGAATGTTTTTGAGTAGCGATGAAATCGGGTGATTACAGGTTGAATTATTGCCTGGTCAATTAGGAAACCATTGAAGCACAGAACTGTATTGACCAGCATCTTCCATCACAACATTCTAACAGAGCTCTAAGTCACACTAACAACTTTTGGGTAGACCACCTTCATTGTGTTCAAACACGCACTTCTCACAGAGTAACTTCTTGCAGGGAGGCCGAGAGAGCACACAGAGAAAACAAAACTGAAAGATGAGAAATTGAAACTAGGGCAGGGGAAGGTAATAAAAGAGAGATGTGTTAACCTTCTAAAGAACCGCTATTGTTCTAACCCTAGAAAGTCATAAATTCAGAGACTCAGCCTGTCGTAGATCCAAAGGGTCATGGAAATCCAAGTCTTCTTTGGGATACCAGATCCTGTGAGGCAACCTAAAATTACCAAGTAACACATAAGTAACTGAAATATTCAGCCAGCCATCCTTCAGCGTTAATAGGATACTTAACGTATCTTGTTGCAGCAATGCAATTGAAAATAGTGGTTCACTCCCTGGAAGAAACATGAAGTTGGTGAGGGGAGGAATCAGCTGGGTACAAACAGCTTCATTCGCATCAAAGGCAAGTTCTCATTCTCATGTGTGTTCCAAGTAATTCATAGCACGATCCATCTTATACTAAAATATGGCTGAAAACTTTAACAAATAATTCACATCCATGGTGTTTTTTACTTTCAAAAAAGTAAACTTTTGAAGTTTTAAAATATATCAATCATAAGAAATAATGCACTGAATATTAATGACCTCGTGCTATTAACCAGGGGAAATACTTAAGTAAAAACCTCTGAGATCTCTAAAAAGGGACTAATGTTATATAAGAAAAATAGGCATGAAGGAACAAAAATTCTCCTTTTTAGGTCTGTGTTTTAACAGAAAGGCTATGGATCACCAGTGAAGATACATGTAAAATAACAGGCCTAAATATGGTTTAGATATAACTCAAGGAGGGAAAATTTTATTAAAAAATCAAGTAGGCCTTTGATTAGTAGGAAGACACTTTTGGTCTATAGGAGATGCTGCATTATCGTTATATAAGTTTGCAAACATTATAATATCATTTATCTATGAGGCTGCTATTTAAAATGATTGCTAATGGTAAAGGGTACAAATGTAGCAAATTGCTTCTTCAATATTTCCTCTTTGAACATAAGGACTCTTTCCACGCAGTATCAAGGTACTTAACTGTCATGAAAGCTTTGCCTGACTGTAAACATTAGTGCATCCTAGTACTCATGGCTATGGATGTTTTCCCTCAAGACCACTGTTGGCTTTTGTCTCATAACAGGACCATCCACCTCTTACATGTAACAATTCACTGGTCTTCCTATCTTCAATCTCCATTTACTTTCCAGATCATTTCTAGACTGACATTTCTAAGAACAGGTGTAATTATGGCATCATCCAGATGATGCTGATGTGTTGACACAGAGTTATCAAACCCTGCCTCAGTCACTCATTCCCTCAGCAACCTGTCTTGATAGCTGTGATTTCTCTATAATCTTAATTCCATGCATCCCGTGTGGTGAGCACAATTCCCTTTCTCTCCAGTCCTGTCTCCTGTCTCCAGTGGTCTTTCAACCGCACTGGTACCTCCAATCCATTCATCCTACCATCCTTTTAATATCCCCCACATTCCTTGTGTCCTCGCTCCTCTTTCTCCTGGACTTAAGTTTCATGGTCAGTGATCATGATGACTTCCTTGCCTCCCTCTGGCTTTGTGGATCTTGTACTTACTTGCCAAAATCACAAGCTTGGTTAAATCCAACTCTGCCTCCTCTCCACCTACACCTGTGAAGCTGAATGAAGCTAGAGGAAGACACATGATCACTCTTTCATTCATTTATTTTATTTTTTAAAATTGAAGTATAGTTGATTTACAATATTATATTAGTTTCAGGTGTACAACATAGCGACTCAATATTTTTATAGATTATATTCCATTTACAGTTATCATAAAATACTGGCTATATTCCCTGTGCTGTATAATATATCCTTGCAGCTTATTTATTTCATATATAGTAGTTTATACCTCTTATTTCCTACCCCTGGCTTGCCCTTCCCCCTTACCTCTCCCCACTGGTAACCACTAGTTTGTCCTCTGTATCTATGAGTCTGTTTCTGTTTTTTTTTTTTTTTTTTTGCGGTACGTGGGCCTCTCACTGTTGTGGCCTCTCCTGCTGCGGAGCACAGGCTCCAGACGTGCAGGCTCAGCGGCCATGGCTCACGGGCCCAGCTGCTCTGCGGCATGTGGGATCTTCCCGGACCGGGGCACGAACCCGTGTCCCCCGCATCGGCAGGCGGACTCTCAACCACTGCGCCACCAGGGAAGCCCTGTTTCTGTTTTGTTCTATTCATTCATCTGTTTTATTTTTTGGATTCCACATGTAAGTGATAACGTTTAGTATTTATCTCTATCTGACATTTCACTAAGCATAATACCCTCCAGGTCCATCCTTGTTGTTGCAAGTGGCAAAATTTCCTTCTTTTTTATGGCTGAGTCATATTCCATTGTATATATGTACCACATCTTCTTCATCCATTCATGTGACAGTCTCACTGTTAGAAGCATGTAACAGTGGTCTCCTAATGCCAGGCAATCACACTATACTTTCCTAGCATGTTTACTCCCAAGCTCTCTCTTAGAAGCCTTCTTCACCTATTAGCACCCTCACCCATGTAGTTTGCTTTCCTGCCCTTTGAACTTTTCACATAACTATCTGAGGCCCATCTGTTGACTCCTGCACCAGATACCATTTCCTCTCATTTGCTCAAGGACATTGCTCCAGCAATTTTCCACTCTTTCTCCTGCCTCATCATTTTTTCTCTTTACTGGCTCATCCCAGCTGGCACACGAGTACGCTGTGATTTCCTCATCATAAAAACCAAAACGACAAAGTTCCTTTTGATCCCACTTCTCCCACCGGTGAGCAGCACGTTTTCCTTCTTGCACTGACATCCAGGTACCACACCCTCTTGGGTTTCGTCCGCTTACTTCTCCTTCCTCCTCGGCCTCCTTTGCTTGCAGCTCCTCCCTGTTTAATTTTAGTGTATGCCAGTGCTCAGACCTTGATTCTCTTTCTTTCTCTACGCTCTTTCTCCGCTTGACGATGTCGGCCAGTGTTATGGCTTTAAAAATCATGTATGTGCTTGTGACTCCCAATTATATCTCTCCAGTTCGGATATTCTGCTGAACTCCAGACTAGTAATATATCCAAATGCTGTACTGACATTCCTTTTTGATGTCTAATATTAAATTCAACGTGTTCGGAACCATTCTTTTCTTCCAAAATATATGTTACCCACGGCCTTTGTCATCTCATTTAATGGCAACTCCTTTCTTCCAGCTGCTGAGGTTAAAAACCTTGGATTCATTTTTGACTCCCCTTGTTTTCTCACATCTTCTCACCAGTCTTCCAGAATCCTGTTGGGTCTATATTCAAACTACACCTAGAATCTGACCGCTTCTCCCCTCCTCCACTGCTATAGTCCTGGTCTGAGCTACAGTCATCTTCATATGGACAATGCAGTAGCCTCCTAACTGGTCTTCCTGCTTTTACCCTTGCCCCACCTCCTGGCCGCTGGATTCTTAATCCAGCAGCCAGAGCAATGCTTTGAAATTCTAATTCAGGTTGGGTCACTTCTCTGTTCAAAACCTTGCAACTTGTCCCCACTTTGCTCAGTAAAAGCCAAGGTTTTTACAGGCCCTGTGTTATCTGCCCCCTCTCTCTACGTGTTCACTTCTTCGATTTAATTTCTTATTCATCTACTCATTTTTGCTCTATCTCAGCAACATCCTAGCCCTTTGTGTCAGCTGTTTCCTCTGCTTGGAACCGTCTTCTTCCAATTGTCAGCATGACAAATTCCCTCCCCTGCCCCTGGTCTTTCCTGAACGTCATTTTCTCAAGGAGACCTACCCTGAACTCCCTATTTAACATTACGTTCTCTCCTGCTACTCGAACGCTATGGATTCCCTCCTTACCCTACTCTACGTTATGTTTTGTATAGGCATTCGTTATTTTTTAACACACTAGATAACTTACTAATGTATCATTTCCATTAAATATCTCCCTTTGTCCTTTGGGATGTAAGCTCCAGGCAGACATAGATCTTTGTTTTGTTCACACGTGTAACTGAAATATCTAGACCAGTCCCTGTCATTTAGTTGGTGATCAATACATTTTTTTTGAATGAACAAATGTGAGTGTAATTTTGTATGATGTTAAGTCTGTTTTCAAAAATTATATTTGACTTTAGATGGATGCATTCAAGATATGCTAGAGAAAGTTCATGTAAATACTTATTTTCAGCACATTTAATTCCCTTCTACAACTTCTAAGCTATATCCTACTCCTCACCAAAATATTAGACTTTGGTTTGGGGTGTTGTGCTGCCATCTAATGAGGTAAACATAAATTACATAAATTTCCTTTTATTCTGCTGTTGCAGTGCCTTTTTCTTCAGGAGCGCCCCCTTACCTTCCTAGAGTTGCAAAGACTTGAGGGGAATATTCACTAGTAGATTTTGACCCATATCCTTGTATGCATGCAAGAAGAAGCATGCAGGCAGCTCTCTTGAAGTCTGAAAGTGCCCAACGTACAAAGCTGATGCAGAGTAAAAGATTATATCAATTACAAAGGTATTATCTTTACTTCAGATAACATTTGCACTGGAAAATGAAACAATTTTATGGGTCACACTTTTATTTACAAAATAAACCTCTGGTTTGACCTTGTACTGACCTGGAACATGGGAGATTTCTTTACCATAAAATGGAGCCCAGAGGGAAAATTTGCAAGAGACTTAGGAAAGTGAAAGAGAAGGTCTTTCCTAAGGACTTTCCTACTTTTTTCTCTATGCCTGGGACTCAAAAACAGCTTACTGGGGCTGGAATTTTAGAGGTAGTGGACCACAATAGATTTGATTCAGAAGCCAACTTTGTAGGAAATATCTCACAGGACTATAGACATGGTTCAGCTTTAAGGAACTTGTAACAAAGGGAAATACTGAGGCACAGAAGCCTATCTGATGATCTTGATTAATTATGGAGCAACATTCTGAGAGAACTAAATGAAGACCCCTCACAACTTAAAATATCATAGAAAATTTATTGCAGTGGCTCCAATGTCTATCATTTTATGCATGCTGTGCATGTGTTTCCCAAGGACTAGAAAATTATCCACATTATATTGGCAATCTAATCCACAGTCTGCCTTCATCTCATATATTTTTCCTCTCCCAGGAAGTTATCTACCCTGTTCTTTTTTGGTCAATATTTAGTTTTGAAGTATAGTTGATTTATAATATGTTAGTTTCAGGTGTACAGCACAGTGATCAGTAGTTTTGCAGATTATACTCCATTATAGGTTATTACAAAATAATGGCTATAATTCCCTGTGCTCATCTGTTTTATACACAGTAGTTTCTATTTGTTAATCCCATACCCCTAATTTGTCCCTCCTCCCTTCCCTCTCACCTTTGGTAACCACAAGTTGTTTTCTATATCTGTGACTCTGTTTCTGTTTTGTGCATAC
Organism: Mesoplodon mirus; assembly: GCF_964341445.2. Classification (NCBI taxonomy): domain Eukaryota; kingdom Metazoa; phylum Chordata; class Mammalia; order Artiodactyla; family Ziphiidae; genus Mesoplodon; species Mesoplodon mirus. Next base: position 23,494,436 of record NC_138996.1, on the reverse strand, counting down.
ATTTGTTTGTATTATTTTTTAGATTCTACATATAAGTGATATAATACAGTATTTGTCTTTCTCTGTCTGACTTACTTCACTAGGCATGATATTCATCCACATTGCTGCACGTGGCAGTACTTCATTCTTTTTAATGAATGAGTAATATCCCACCATATATATATACCACAGCTTCTTAATCCAGTCCTCTGTTGATGGACATTTAGGTTGCTTCCATGTCTTGGCTATTGTAAATTATGCTGCTATGAACATTGGGATGCGTGAATCTTTTCAAATTAGTGTTTTCGTTTTTCCAGATATATACCCAAGAGTGGGATTGCTGGATCGTATGGCAGTTCTATTTTTAGCCTTTGAGGAACCTCCACACTGTTTTGCATAGTGGCTGCAACAATTTACATTCCTACAAACTATGAAGGGTTCCCTTTTCTCCACATCCTCTCCAGCACTTGTTATTTGTAGACTTTAAATGATAGCCATTCTGACAAATGTGAGGTGATATCTCACTGTTGCTTTGATTTGCATTTCTCTAACAATTAGTGATGTTGAGCATCTTTTCATATGTCTTTCTACCTTGTTCTTTATGATTGCTAAGAGTTTCTTCTATTTAGTTTTTTATTTTTATTTTTTACTTTTTTTTACTTGAACTGTGTATATATGGAACATACATCTTGAATTTTCCCCTTTTTAAGACTCGAGGTCTTAAAAAATCACCTTTATTTTATAGACCACAAGGCCATGTTATTATTTTTTATTATGATAATCTGCAATGTTAATGCAGTCTCTTGGCTTGTTTATTGTTAAAAATTAATTTAACAGAAATAGCTCTAACCTCAAGTGCTTGACAGTTTGAATGGCATCAGATACAAAGTAGAAAATTAACATCCTGGCTAAAATTCTATGCAAAATTTATACTAGAATGAGTCCTTAAATGAATTTAAATAAATCCATTCTCTTCCAAATATTTTTTATCAAATATCTACAAATGAACTTACTAAGAAAAAATCTGTATATGATTCCAAATATTTTGAGATTTTGATTGGTTAATTTTCATAGTAGGACAAACCCTTAAGGAGTCTCTGTATCACTATTTCAGCTACAGAACCATGAGGCTAAATTTGTGCTCTGTGTTCCTTCTTCCTCTAGAATTCATTTCGTTTACTTAAATGCTTGAAGCTCGATTCTGTTCTCATGCTCTATCACTCTTCTCCTGTCTCATGCCTGGAGTTTGAACTTGAGAATTATAATAACTTGGAGTATTGAATGAGTAGGAGGGATATTGCTGAAAATAATTCAAGTCTTGACTATGCTTGTAGAAATTGAGTCTCATACTGTTGTTAATCCTGACTTTGTATTTTAAATGAAGTACTAATTTATTTAAACCATTTTATATAAAAAAATTCCAGACCACTTAAATTTTCTCTTCTCAGAAGCAATAACAATCTACTGGTAGCTTTTTGGAAGCTCACAGGTTGCCTTTTATGGTTGGAAAAGTATGAGTCATGTACTAAATTGTTTCCTTAATGTAATTAATGTGCAAGGCAAAGTGGAAACTGATAAGTTATAAATGATTATTATCTTTCATGAACTTTTGCTTTTAGAAACTTCTGTTTTTTTCAAATTATGTGAAATTCACAGTCTATTTTCCGTTTATGTTTCATCACCAGCATAGTTTTAAAGCATAAGATAGCTCTAAACAAGTAGAAGCCAACGCTAGAGGTTGTCAAGTATCCCTTCCCTGTTCAACCCTTCTGTTCATTTCTCCCCAGATTGTTCATTTGTTCAGTGTTTAACCTTCCAGATAGTGAGAACCATCTCTGGTTAAGGGTATGAATGAGTGCAAGCTCCTGCCAGAAACTAGAAAGCAAGGGCTAGGCAGAAAGATCACTGGACCTTTCTCTCATTTCAACAAATAAGTAAAGAGGGTTGAGTATGTGAACCATTTCTCAAACAGAGCATGAAAGAGGAAAAGCTGCAACAGTGAAGAATTTGCTCATCCTTGTGGACCTCAGGGTTGGTTTAATCCTCATCTATGGAATGTGATTTAAAAGGCTAGATGTCAGAGGGAAAGTCTAAAGTGAATGAATAACCCATATGTTTAGCAAGGAAGTAGAGCAGTATATAATTGGTCACCAATAACTAGAGTTAGCTTTATGCAGTGCATATTCACAATGTAGAATAATGGCATTGACTAGTAACCAAGGGGTAGGGAACACTTTATGCCAGATAAAAGACTTCTTCCTTAGTACAGTTCTATAAATGTTCAAGTCTTGTAGAAAAAAGTCTATTTCCCTTTAGTGCTTGACTGAAAATGTAACTTCCTTCCTAAACCTAATCCCCAACTCTGTGCATTTCTTTCACAGCATTTAGCATAGTATGGATTTTTTGCATGTGATTATTTGTGTGTGTGTGTGTCTCCATTAGACTGTAAGTGCCACAGGGCTGAAACAAGGTCTCTTTTGCTCATCATTGCATCTTCATTGCCTATCACAGCACCTGGCACATAGTAGGTATTCAGTAAATAATTGTTGGATGAGTGAAATTGACAATGTATATGTATATCTGTGCCAGATGATGTTTTCATCTAACTAGCCATGTCTGAATTCTAGTGATGAACACAGCTTGGGTTCAAATCTGATCTCTCTCAGTCTATACACCCATTTCAGAAGATAATACAGATGTGAAGTAATGAGAGCTTGAACACATTTGAAGTGAACTAATGGGATGCTTCTTTTCTTATAACAATTTAGAACAATAGAGAGAATCCTTCCCATAAGAATATCACTAATCTGGTCATTACCAGCAGAACTAGCAAGGTTCTGAACTGGCCAGTAGGTGAAGACTAAAGTTCCATCTATGCTATTTAATGGATGTAATGACCGACAACAAGTAACTGAGCTTCCACGGGCTTCACTTCCTTCTTATGAAAGCTGGGGGGGTTGGACTAGATGGTGTTCATGTTCTTCCTTTGTGTGCCACATACCTTTCCATGACCATGGGTGCAGAGATTTGAGGTTTCTTTAGCAGGAATGGAAGATAACTAGAGATAATGGCTATCCTACAGACCTTGACACTCAGTAAAAATTTTAAAGTTAAGAAACATGACATCTTAGGAAACTCATGAAAAAAGAATAGATAGAATGAACCATCTAGACTCCCACTGCTATGAGGATAATCCACTTTGGATACTTCAGCTAGCAATACTGTTAGTGCGTTGCTGAAATTCCCCTGTTGTGAACAATGACTAACTTTCCATTTTTAGAATCACTCTCTAAGATGCAAAGTCTGAGGAATATAACCAGTCAACCAGGGTCATGTCCTTTGATCATGCCCTGGCTACCTGGACCATCTGTCTTCCCTTCTCTTTCCATAGAGAGAACCAAGGCCTTGCTTCCTTTCTAGTCTAGCTGATCAGTTTCTGGGGAGGCAAAAATAACAGACCTCTGCTATATTGGACGTGTGACAAAATAACAATCTAGTGAATTCTTTAATCTTATAATTCTGAGGCTGAATGAAATAGCTTCATGGCATGGATCCAGATTTAGAAAATGTCTTAGACAGAACTAGGGGATGACTGGTTTATGTGCCAACCTTTGTTCCTGTGCATTACAGGACACCCACTGTTTTGAAAGCTGCTCCAGGTTTTCCGGGGATCAGAGGAGGCTGTCTTTTTCCAGCACTGCCAGCAGCCACCCAGAGACCACAGCCACTGGGGACAATTATTTGTCTTCTATGCCTGTGCTTCCGCTGTCTCACTGCCCTGGAGCTATGAAATTTGACTATTGCTCTGATGATAAAAATGCATCCCATTGAAAGTGTGCCGTGGCTGCTCTTGTTTTAACTAATAGTTTCAAGGAATTCTTCATTAATAAGGGGGATATATAAAGGCTCCAAATCAACTTGACCTTACTTAAGGAAATAACCTGACATGATTTCAAGCATCCTTTTCAATGTGATTAACCCCACTCTAATCTGCTAATCTTCTCAGTCCTGATCCCCAAGTTTTCAATTATATCTTCTACTGTTTTATTTAATCTTTGTAATTTCATGTATGTTCATATGAAGTTATTATGAATTCTTTATGGACAATATCTATATAGTAATCTACTCATTCAAAAAAGAACTAAGGACATTCAGTGTTTTAAGTGCTGAGTATACAATCGATGAACAAGAGTCAGTTCCTATTCTCAAGTATCATACAACCTTGTGAGACAAATATATATGTAAAAAATTATAGTACAGTATTATGAGGCATGGTGTAGATGTCTCCACAGAGTGTCCTGGGGCAGAGTGGATGGGCACCCGGCCTCTTAGTGGGCAAGGGTAGAAAGGGTTTCATGGAAAGTTTTTCGGACAAGTTGACAATTGACCTGAAATCAAGAGGAAAGAAAATATTTTTTACATAGGAGAAGCATGATAATGGCATTTTGGAATGTAGAAACAGTATTTGCAAAGTGGGCATGGCATAACTGGTGAGTGGAAGCTCGTTTGGTTATGACTGGTGTATATTTAGATTTATCTTTGGTGAGGTAGAGGTTTTGGTGGGGAAGGGCAATGAACACATTTGAGCTTGAGGCAGATCACTTTGGTGGGAATCACTGTGGAAGATGATGGAGAGGAAGCGGCACTCAGGCATATGTATGTGCATAGGTGTGTGCGCGCATGTGTGTATGTGTGTCGCTGTTTGTGTGTGTCTGCGTGTATGTCCTCAGAGAGGAACAGGGAAGCCAGTGACAATGGCAGGGTGGCATAGTACCTTCCCCTTTCTGGCTTTTAAACTCCAGTGCAGAGGTGCGTGTGTGTGTGTGTGTGCACGCACGTGTGTACATGTAAAGGGAAACACCTAGGAAAAAGTTATACCCAAAAGGGAAACTGAATAAGACTGGCTAAATGAGAAAAGGGAATAAATCTATAAGTGGGCAGTTATACATGAATACTAATTTTGAATTGAATAAAAGACTTATGTGTTTATATAAATTCACATGGCACATGCATTTCCTCAGTTGGGGCTCTGTTTGCAAGCTTGAAGCATCTAGCATTGCTAATAGGTGTATGCATATGCCACTAGGTAGCACATTAGTTGGTTCACACACAAAAATACAGCATGGATCTCAGAGCCATCTGTCATATGCTCGGCCAGATGATGTTAGAAAATGAGCAGATCTTTGAGGCCGTTAAATTGTGAGATACTGAAATAATATAGAATCATATTCTCAAGATTAGGAAGGACTTAGAACTGTTTGGTTCTTGCAGTTAATGGCCACTGTTTATTTTTAAACCTTACTCATTGCTGAGTATGTGATCAAAGACACAGTGTAAGGAAAGCAGGCAAATATTCCTTCTGGTTTCCTTTCCTGCTTCTCTCTCCCTTTCTGTCACGTGTTTGCTGTCTGCAAGGCTCTGTGCTCCATGCTGGGGCATCAGGAAGACTAAGACACAGATCCTGACCTCGTGGAACTCAATTTCTCTAAGAGGATGCAGACAGGACAAGAACTAATTATAATGCAATTTAATAAGTACTCTAATAATAGAATGAGACAAGATTTGGGAGAATGGAGAAAAGAACAATTAATTATTGTTGCCCAGCAGAATTGTAGAAGTCTTCACAGAGGAAGTGACACCTGACCTGGCTGTTGAAGGATGGACAAGATTTTGCCTTATTAGGAGATACGTCAACAGGGAATTGCAGACTTCAGACAGAACGCATTTCCTTACCGTTCAAAAAGAGCCTCCTGAGCCTGTGTTCAGTGACTCAAGAACTTGAGGACATATGTTAATGTTGAAAAAGCAGACTAATTAAATTCTAAAATTGGATTAAAAACTTGGACCAAAGTCTGGGCCTGACGGTGACATGCGGAAGGAAAAGAGAAACAATATTTGCTGTTTGCTACAATTGATCAAGTGCTTAATATAGTAGATCTCAATCCCCAGATCAGCAAAGTAGGTATCAGTACTTTTGCTTTTTTTTTTTTTTTTTTTTTTGGGGTATGCGGGCCTCTCACTGTTGTGGCCTCTCCCGTTGCGGAGCACAGGCTCCGGATGCGCAGGCCCAGCGGCCATGGCTCACGGGCCCAGCCGCTCCGCGGCATATGGGATCCTCCCAGACCGGGGCACGAACCCGTATCCCCTGCATCGGCAGGCGGACTCTCAACCACTGCGCCACCAGGGAGGCCCTGCATTTTTAAAGGTAAGAAAAATGCTCAAGGTCACTCAACAGTAATAGCCAATATTTGGACTTGGATCCTTCTGACTGCAAAAGTCAACGTGATTTTCACAGCACACTCTTGCCTTTATGCACCTGTGTTGAGTATACTATATACATATACACACAAATACAGAGCATTGTAAACAAACAAAAATACATACGTACAAGTAAATAAATAAATCTTACACACATATATATCTTATTTGTGCTCTTTTCCACGATATGCATCTGTGTTGTAGGAAAATTTTTGCCCACTAACATAAGTGATTTGGAAATAAAGTATTTTATGCTCTTCAAGATAAATGCATTATTAGGGAATAACTTTGGAAATTTATGTAAATGGACACTAGCAGGCCTAATCCTGGCTTGAGCTGTGCTCTTTTGTTTTATTTTGGTATGAAATATCAGCGGGACAGCCTGTACCTGTGGCAGGATTCAGCCCATCGCTGAATCTTTTTACTGAGAAGCTTTCAACACAGAGCTTAGTTACTGTTTACTAACACTTACAAGTGTTAAAATCTTTCACGTCAACAGGTTGGGGATCTGGCTGTTGAGTCAATGGGGGCATTTTGTTGACTTCATAGGGTTCTTACAAAGGAGATCAAAGGGATGCATTATGTTTCAATACATAACTTTATAGGACAGATGGAATGCACCTTGAAAGACCCATGACACTTAAAGCCAGATTATCAAAAGTTTCAGACACTAAAACCTATTAGCTTGCTCCAACCTTTTCCTCACATGGTCAGCACTTTTTAGCTTCATTTATAGGTAGCGGACAGTCCAATTTGAATTTTAACTACTGCCAAAGTTCAAGCATGGGTTAGTTAGAAGGATGGCCACTGAAATATGGGTTCTTCTAATGATACTGTGGTCTGGTATGTGAACTTGCTCTCTTGAATGGTGATATCACACAAATGGCTAAATCACTCTATTTGAATAAAGAAATTACCCACTCATAAATTTTGGGAAGGATTCTGGAGCTTGGTATTTGGCTACGTGGCAGCTTCGCAAGTCTGTCATATCTCTGAAGAGAAAAGGGCGTGAAAGTTGTTTGTTCTTTCATCTTCCAGAAACTCCAAAGGGATTCTGCTCCTGCCCACATTTAACACTGGAAATACACACAACCTTTGAGTTTCCCCCCTCAAGCCTGAAACAAACTGCAGTGTTACAAATGAGGGTGGTGCGCTCGAGTGTCCCTATTTTTTTAATCTGTGAAAAGACATGATTTCTGTACATCCAGACCATTAATGATTAAAGCTCATCAAAAATCTTATTTTGTAAAAACAATATATATAGTAATTTAAAATAATTTTTTTATAAATTAAGATGATTAAGAGACATCTTGCTATTTGATGAAATAGACATTTAACCCAGTGTTTGAAAATATTTTTAAATGTAATTACGTCCCAATTACTTTAACATATACAACATTCCAGTACTTTACTATCTTTCACATATACTGCTATTTTAAGTGGTGCTGCAAAATGAAATCTTTTGGATTTTCTGTAAACTTTCCAAGTTTCACAATTTAAAAAATTCTTATTTTTCTATTACTTTAAAATAAGCAGTTGGTTTAATTAAACATTTTCCCAAACAGATGCTTTATTTGTTCATTTCTTAGTGACTCATCTATTTATCAACTTAAGATTTCAAAAAAGTAGATGAAAACAAATGTTTACTATTTTAAAAATAATATGACTATGTATGGCACTAATTTGATTAAGCTTGCAAATGTTTAAAGTCTACAAATTACATGTCTAGTATTTGCGAGATAACTTTGTCTTTCAAAAATTTTTTTCAGAAATTCATATATGCTATATTTAGACTTGATAAATTTTCTAGTAATAAAATAAAAATTGGCTACCATACGTACTATGCAATGTCATAAGTTTACTTTGCTTTAAATAATAATTTATTTTCTTTTGGTGTTTTTAGAAATCTGCTCCCCCCACCCCCCATTTCTGTTAAGAGCAACTATGAATATTTTTTTCTATTAATATAGTTTCCTTCCAAGCATGTTGCCAGATATATTCTATAATTAAGCATTAAACCTTGTCATATAGAGCACTTTTGTTTGCCCGCTCTTCTGAGCATCACCCTTTGAAGAGTGTGCTTTACCGCTTCTGTCTTTCGGGGACCCATCAAGAGCAGCAGAGGTTAAAGGCATCCACCCACCCAGCAGGTGTGGAAGTAGGAGAAGTCTCCGTCTTCCTTTGTTGGCGGCTCTGAAAGCACAGGTGTTGAACATCAGCAGCATCATTCTGTTTGATAGTCGGGCTTTTGTGTGTGTCAGGTGGGACATTTACACTAAATCTGAAGGGAAAAAAACCTCCCATAACTTTGTTGTCTGAGAAGCATAAAACAGATTTTTTTTTTTTTTTTTACTGGTTTTAAAGCTGCAAAGATTGGAGTGGCTTTACCTGTCAAGCCTTCAGGTAGGAGTCTTGTTTTAACTTGACCATAAAAACAGATACAGTTTATTCCTTATTAAAAAAAATAAACATGAAATGGTTCTAAGTAGAGCAGTAGATATTTCTAGCGTTTAACTGAGAGTTCTTGGGTAAAGTGAATGTTTTGCCCTCATTGGAGGATACCCCACCTTTAAGATACTTCTATTTATTTGGATCCTTTAGGTTTAAATGATAATTGTACTTTGTTTTCTATCACACTATCTGTCGACTTAAATTAAGACGTATGTAGCACCAGGTCAGAGGCACTAAAGAAAATCTCCCTTTAAGACACAGAAATTATCTCTGGTATCTCTTGGTTGCCCCGGCTCCAATTCAGCTGTCACTTCTGCTCCATGATTCATTCTGATAATGGTAACCAGCTGTTGATTTTAAAAAAATCTGTCATTGCTAAAGTTCAGTGCAGGCTTATTGGTTCTTTCTGAAATTGCCAAAACAACATAATAATGATTTTTATGTTCTTTATACCCAAATATGTTATTGTCTTTCTGCAATCCAGGTGGAAAAGTACATCTGTCATGCTTTGAATTCCCTTCACATCTGAGCATGACTCAAATGGGAAAATAATTCTTACATTTGCATCACATGGAAAAGTATCAGAAAGGTTGTCAGGGCTCCATAGTATCAACATGTGACAACACTGATTTTCCTAAATATCTTAGCATCTTGTGTTCACTTTTAAAAAAAATATTTAACATTTTTGTCTTTATCACCCAAGAGAAGAGGCTGCGTGGCTCAAGAAGTGTCAATAATTTGGTAAACTAAAAAGCATTTGTCTCTCCAATTAATTATTATCTTTTAAGTCACAGAAATTGGTAGGAAGGTGAAGCCATTTTATTAAAGAATTTTAAAATAACCTTTACATGTTTTTAATGTTAAGACTTGCTTATGATACAAATTAAATATTGAATATTCTAATAAAAATTTTCATGCAAAGATTGAATAACCACATACATTCTCATGATGATAAGAGCTACTATTTATTTTGGGCCTACTTTATGTCAAGTAGCCTCTTTAATCTTTTATACCAAGTATTATTCAAAGTGTGAGAAAACTGAGGTTAGGAAAAGTTTAAGTAACTTGCAGTCACCCAGCTAATAAGTGACAGCTGAAATTCAAACCCACCCCCAGCTGGTTCTCAAATAGCTTCTTTTTTCCAGCCCCTGCTTCTCAGTAAAAAAAAAATATATATATATATATATATATATATATACACACATGTATATATGAAGAAAGAATTGCATAATATGATGTTAGAATTAATTGCATTTTTAGGTTACAGTACATTCATTAACAAAATCTTCCTTGGGTTTACTGTATTACCAAAAAATTTCTAACACACACACACACACACACACACTTGCTTTAAAAGAGTTTAAATAGGAAAACTGAATTGATATTACATAAGCACGTTTCCTGTGTGCTTGACATGAATCATCTCATTTATTTGTCACACCTCTATGGACTAGATGCTGTTATTATGATTCCCATTTTACACAGATAAATACACCGAAGCCTAAAAATTTAACAAGCAAACAGAAAAGCCAGGTTTTGAACTTATGCCTCTCCAATTCTAGGAGCTAGGCTGTATTTCATGCTAGCCTTACTCTGTAGATCAGTTTTTACTGAACAAATTTGAACGTAAAGAATCCACAGGATTTGAGGTTAAACTTATACTGTGCCCAGTCTATACTGTAAAAGTTGTGTGCATTTGTTTAATTAAATCTAATATGAAATTCTTTTCCTTGTGATTTTCCACTGTCTCCCAAAATTGTACAAAAAAGAAAAGATCAGTTAATGAAGAATTCTAGTGTAGTTATTGAAGTTTTACTGTATCTTGAGTCTCACTACTAAAAAAAGATAATATTGGAAAAACAAAAGAGGCAGGAAGGTACCTAGGCCACCTGAGCACAGCCCTTGCTCTGGAGTCAGTTGGCTTTGATGAGAACTATGTGAACAAATTTGGTCAGAATTTGGTTGGATGAGAAACTGTTGTCCTTTATTCTCTCTGTGGAAATGTTACTGTGTGTTGAACTTTCTTGTGAATTTTGTGGTTATTTTGTTTTCACCGTTCTTCTAAGTATTTTTACCCTGCCTTTTTAGTATATCAGAAGAACACAGAGAAAACAAACCTAATTCACAGGTGTACTGAGGAGCTCAAATGAATTAACACATGTAATATGGTACTTACTTTATACCCTGAAAGATTTTCCATGTTTTGTGTGTGTGTGTGTGTGTGGTACACGGGCCTCTCACTGTTGTAGCCTCTCCTGCTGCGGAGCACAGGCTCCGGACGCGCAGACTCAGTGGCCATGGCTCAGCGGCCCAGCCACTCCGCGGCATGTGGGATCTTCCCGGACCGGGGCACGAACCCGTGTCCCCTGCATCGGCAGGCGGACTCTCAACCATTGCGCCACCAGGGGAGCCCTCCATGTTGTTTTTGTATCCTTTACAGTATGGTTACCAACTCTATTATAATAGACCAATGGCTTAACATAAATATTACAAAAACAGTAATTCAGTCAAGATTCAGGCAAGAAATTTGACTTCTAAGTCCAGGTCACCCTGTAAGCATTTCTTTCTCATCCTAAAAATTGCCTTTTGTGGATCCAGCTTATTATAGTTATTTAGCCAGGTTTTAGTCTTTATTATAGAGTTCATATGCAAACTCACATTAATGAATTTAAGTATATCAGTAAAATAATAGTGCTAAGCCTCTAGTGAATTCTATCACTGTAATTGCTAAGTTAAGCCTAATGTGTGAGTGAGTGTAAGCATGTATGCATGTTGCTCCACTTGAATCTGTAATATTTTACATGATTAGAAATAAATTATAGTTTTTCACATGCAGGTAAACCTTAAAATTATGTGCTGTTAAGTTTTTGGAAGTTAGTTGAATTTTGAGGTTTTTTTTTTTTTTTTTTTTTTTTTGCGGTATGCGGGCCTCTCACTGTTGTGGCCTCTCCCGTTGTGGAGCACAGGCTCTGGATGCGCAGGCCCAGCGGCCATGGCTCACGGGCCCAGCCGCTCCACGGCATATGGGATCCTCCCAGACCGGGGCACGAACCCGTATCCCCTGCATCGGCAGGCGGACTCTCAACCACTGCGCCACCAGGGAGGCCCAATTTGGAGTTTTTGAGATAATTTCTTTTTCTTTCTTAGACTGTTCTTCAGTATTCCTTCTGGAAAGATCATTGTTCTATTCTCAGTTGCTCTAGGATACTTGAAGTAAAGGCAACATTTTAACCCAAAGTATATTGTTTTATATTAAATAAGTTATTGTATAAGGTTATATATAAAACAGAAATACCTTCAGATACTATGTAGCCACTGTTAAAGAGTAAGCTAGATGTACCAGATTATGTATTTTTGTATTTATAATTTCTTTATTTGACTTAAGATCCAAATAAGTTTAAAACATTGTGATTAATTGCTATAGCTCTTGTCTCTTTAATCTCCAATTCCTCTTCCATCCTCTGCAATTTATTGTTTTTTCAGCATTTTTAAGATATAATTGACATATAACCTTGTGGAGTTTAAGGTGTACAATGTATTGATTTGATGCACTTCTATCTTGCAGAATGATTACTACCATAACATTAGCTAACACCTCCATCACATCACTTAATTACCATTTTTTTTTGTGGTGAGAACAAATAAGATCTACTCTCTTAGCAACCTTCAAGTATATAATTCAGTATTATTAACTGAATTATAATCACCATTCTGTACATTAGGTCCCCAGAACTCATTCATCCTATATCTGGAAGTTTGTAGCTGTTGACTAACATCTCCCTATTTCCAGATCATATTAACTGAGCATGTTTAAATATGTAGGCATCTTCTTTACTTCTACCAAGAAATCAAGTCTCTCTAATTTTTCTTTATAATGTTTTCATCCAATAGTCACCTTCCCACATTTGAAAAGGAGGTTTAGGTATGAGATAGCATATGTTTTGTTCTTCTAAATTGGTAACATGGGAAAGATAGCACAAGCACAATGAATGATAAACGGCAATGGACACAGTTTCACAATAGCAAGTTCTGAGTGTGGGACTTTGTCACGCTAGAGAGTGTCTGACCTTGAACATGCGGCGTTAGCTGACTGTTTCCATCTAAGCATATTTCTGACTGTTAAAGGAGAAGCCAGAAATTTGCATCTTTATATAAAAACTTCCAATTTTCAAAGATTGGCAATGAATTAAAAAAAATTTTTTAACACATGATACTTGCTAGAATGACTTAAAGCTCAAGGCCCACAGGCCTCCAGTTTATGGCAACTGGCCTTGTTTTTCTTTTCACATAGTTCACCCAGAGAAATAGATTTCCCATCAACCCAAAATGTAATGTTTCCCTCCTCTCCAAATGTTTCCAATTCTCAGCATTATTAGTGACATTTTTGCCATTCTTCTTTTAATAGAAATATTAGTGTGCAAGCATCCAGGTTAGCTATTTTGAAGCTTTGCTGGGTCAAAAATTTTAGAAACAATTTAGTCCACTTTCCTTATTTTATTTTATTTATTTATTTATTTATTTATATTTATTTTTTTGGTATGCGAGCCTCTCACTGCCGTGGCCTCTCCCGTTGCGGAGCACAGGCTCCGGACGCGCAGGCTCAGCGGCCATGGCTCACGGGCCCAGCCGCTCCGTGGCATGTGGGATCTTCCCAGACCGGGGCAGGAACCCATGTCCCCTGCATCGGCAGGCGGACTCTCAACCACTGCGCCACCAGGGAAGCCCTATTTTATTTATTTTTAAATTTTTGGCCACAGCCCACGGCATGTGGGATCTTAGTTCCCCAATCCCTTAGTTCCCCAACCAGGGATCAAACCCATGCCCCCTGCATTGGAAGGCAGTCTTAACCACTGGACCGCCAGGGAAGTCCCTCCTCATTTTATAAATGAGAAAAATGAGACATAGGAGCACTTGTCCTTTCCTGCACTTTAATTTTATTATTTGTCCAGTAACATTCTTTCCGGAGGATTTTGTACAAAGGAAATTTCAGTTTAGTTCACTAGACTTGTATTGCAGTATTCTCAGAATATGGTTTCTTAAAAAAATTACCTGGCTTATTTACTGAGGGTTCCTGTTGTAGATACTGTCCACTTTATCCTTTAATATCCCAGTTGTGAGAATCCTCAGAGGAGAAAATTCCATTGGATCTCGATGTAAGGAAAAGTGTTGCTTCTCTGATGACGCCAGGATATCCAGTCTTATGATCAGTTTGGATTCTGAGTCTGACTGTGTTTCCTCAGTGTGTTGGCCACCAGGAAAGTCAGGGCCAAATTAGCAATTGACATTTAGGAACTGACTTGAAGGACCTTAAGGCCTGCCTTTCTTTGCTTAATATTTCTCTTGGTCTTTTTATCTGTAGAGCTTCTCTCTCTGATTATAGTTATCTATTTTATTATTTTCCAGTATATAATACGTATTTCTGTAAGTCACACAAAATATTTTCCAAAATTCCAGGAATATAAATAAATACATATGTGTATATGTATACTTACCTTTATAAATCTGCATATATTTATACATATACACACACATATATACATTTATATAAAAACAACTCTTCAGAGTAGGTTGTGTCTTTCACAATTACCTACTAATTTCAGCAATTATCATTTTAAAATTAATAATCTAAAATAAGCACTTAATCTCTCTTTTAATGAATCTGTTTCTCTAACATGTTTATTGAGCAAAGGGGGAATGATTGACCAAGCAAGTTCTCATTATTTAAGGCCAGGATACTATTTTTTGGGACAGCACATAAAACTCCTGTAGAATGGATATCCACATTGTATCCATGTTCTTTAAAGTTGATCTGCTTTGCCAACTTTGGATTATAGAGTTCCTAAGGCACGGATGATTCTGCTTTAATATGCTTTACACATTATGTAACACTTTCTTACAGATGCTTAATAAAAGCCTTTAGTGATGGGAGTAGTTGGATTATTTTCATTTTATATGGGAGGGTGTTGTTCCTATTTTCTAGAAATGGAAGTAAACAAAAATATTGCTGAGAATCTGGAATGTTCCAGGTACTCTGTCTATGTATTTTCTCACTAAATGTTCAATATTCTCACACAATAGGTCATTATCCTTATTCTGTTTGGTTAGAAAACCAAGCCTCTGACTTTCCTGAGGTCATGTATCACCAGTGATTCTCAAGCTGTGATCAATTTCTATCCATCCATGTACCACCCCCCCATTTTTATGGCACTGCTTTTCAGGAAGACTAATTTGGGGGATTCATCTGAATTAGTTTTATGCTCACCTTCTACTAACCTACCCCTGCAAAATAATATTTTAATCTTCAGATTAAGAAAAGATTTGGTAGGTTTGTGGAAGTCAATGTTCATTTAGGTCCAATGGGAGTGTGATTAAATGCCTTTATACACATTTATCTCAACTGAACCCATGTAACAAAATTATTTAATTTAGAATAAGAGTAATTAGAATAATGCTACCTTCTTTTTATAAAGCTAAGGCCTCAGGTTTAGTTAATAAATTTTAATAGGCAACATTTAAATTCCTTGTTAGTTAAATAAAAGTCAGAAGAGTTGTCTTCACCTTAATTATGCCCCAACTTATGCTCCTGCCCTTTCTCCCAGGACTTGTGACTTATTAATAGTATTAAGCATTTAATAACTGTATTTTGATTTCTTTATATACTTATGATAGATGATTCTACTGAAATTATTATTTATTATTGTTGCTAAATAGTCACTCTTATCTAATTAGCTTAACAACATAAATAATGCTAATATAATTTTAGGACAATTAGATTGATTTTTTAATGGTTTACTCAGTGACAAGTGGCTGACCTTATGGCATGGGCATAACTTTGCATTGTAAATTCCAGAAAGACAGGAAATTTACTGGCTACTCATTTTTCCATTGTGATGAACGCCATGGCAAATAATTTCAGTTTTGACTAAATAATTAACTAAAAACATTACTGTAGAAAAAAATTTTAGTTGACATTTACTTTCTGTTTTTATGGTGAATACTGTTTTTCAATAAGCATGTGTTATTTATGTTATCAGGAAAAACAATGGAGCTATGAGCATTTTAAACAACTAAAAATGAACCAGTGAATCTGTAGGCTATGTTTTTGTGGATCAAGCTGTAGATGAGATGATTCCTGGGAAGAAAGCCATTTTTTGTTTGTTTTGTTTTGTTTTCATTTTTTTGTGTGTCAGATTGAAAAGCATTTACAAAAAAAGCAGCTTGAATACAGAATAAATAACATTTGGCACACTAAGAGCTGGGCTTGTACTAAGATTCAGGTTTTCCTATTTTTCCTTTATAGGCAAACAACAGACTCCAGTTCTGCTGATGATATTATTTATGTTGAATGGAGTGAAAAGATTCTTGTGACTTTTGATGATCACCTCTTGAGATTCTATAAATTTAGTTGAGACATAGTGCAAGAATATCTTAGATGGCTGTGGAGCAAAGCCTGGACCTAACGCTAATAGATGTGTCTTTAACTTGAGGACTCAATATGAAGTGATTATATCAGATTGGAATGAGAAAAATTCAGGCTCATAACCATTGGGCTTTATCTAAAAAACAAACAAAAAAATCCAACCCAGTCTTTATTATCAATAGGTTTAAAAAGTATATCTTGATATTTATTAGTTCACCTTTAAAATAGGCACAGATGAATCTGTAGAAGAGAAACCCCATTAAAACAAGTAGGGGCACACAGGAATTTAAGATGATATCTCTAATGAAATACAGAGCTTCAGCACTGTGAGAAAATTAAGACTTGGGCCAAGAATCAAAGAGGAGCTCGATAGCCTTTCAGAAGGCGTTTTTATAGTCTGGGATCAAGGAGGTTTCATCTCCTGAAGTGTCGAGGACTAGTAATGGTCTGTTAATCTATGAGGTGCTTTTATATTGTTTTCTTTGCAATTTCTGAGACTGTTAAAACTTAAGAGGAAGAGGCTGGCAGGCTGGAAATCAGATGTGCTCTAGATGCGAGGTGTCCCACCTTATTTCAGTGCCATGTGATGTTCAGGAGGGCGTGGGATGCTTTTAGGATTCCCTTAAAGGTCAAAGATGTTAAACACTCTCAGTCACTTCAGTCACGTTCTAGGGACAAAAAAATCGGAGAGTGAAAGAGGAAGGCATAGTCAGCTCTTCAGAATTGAGAAGTTTCTGAATTGAGAGTAACAATTGCATGTAATTGTGTGGGTACATGACATTGGATTCTTCCATACTAACTTAACCTAGTGGCCAGTAAGAATTGGGCATACACTTGCAAATCATTTGAATATTTATGTAGAAACCTAGGCTTTTCATAATACATATTGATGTTTTAAAACTGGCTTTTGATCTTCTTAATAAGAAAATGGTGAATACAATTTGCTTGTTTCCATTTTGAATGCAGTGGTACCACGTCTTACTGGGGCTGATTTCCCAAGTTAGAACACACAAAAATCAAATGGAGTCAAAATTATGCTTGAAAACTCCTTACATCCTTCACAAAGCACAGCATACCTGGTTGTATGTAAACAGCTTCTACAAGAATCATGTGCACATTAAAATATAATGTAGATTATGCAAAGTACAATTTTATAGTATATAAAATTTTTAAATTGCATCTTTATCATTATTTTTTTTTGCCAAGCACATTATGCAAGTTAAATATGCATCTGAAGAAACTTTACTCTGAAGAAAAATCAATTAAATATATGATAAAGTGAAAGAAAAAGGTCTTTGATTTTTCAATGTCAGTGTAACAGGAATACCCAGAAGATAAATGTTGCCTTGGCATACTTAATAGGTAGTAAGATTCTTCTGATGAATTAAATCATTGCCATTGGTCTCAACAGAGAAATCCTCAGGGAAGTGCTGAGTGCTTGGGAAAACCATCCCAAATGGCTTTGAAAAGATGATTTCAGCAATTAGATTCATGAAGTGATCTAATGGACCATCCTCAATACTATCATCTCCTTTCTGTTAAAAATTTAGAAAACAGCAACTGAAATCTGACAATAAATGATCTTCTAAGAATATTTAAAATTCTAGTGAAAAGGAAAGCTTGAAAACTTGCTATACTTTTCCTTTTCCCATCATTGAGTTTTCTATAAAGAAAAACCTTCTACCTTAAAAATGATCATCACTACTGAGTCATGATTTTTATTAGCTAAATAGAAGCAAAAATGTTTCCCCCCATTTTACCTCTAGACTACTTGAGAGTAGGAAGATAGGTAGGCTAAATTAAGAAAAATACTTAGAAAATTAAGAAAAATCTTTTCATATTTTAGATAGACCCGAGTATGTATTACATACTACTGAGGTAACCCTCGTTCCTCCATGGCTGTTTTTTAGAAATGTAAGTGATTTTAACTATTAGTTAAGGAAACGATGTTTAGATTTGACAAGTTATCTCTTTTAAATTAGGCCCAATTAAATTAGGCAGCTGTGGGCTTGGGTTTGAGTCTAGGCTCCATACTACGTAAAATGCGCACATCTCTCTGAGAAGTGATTAAATGAGGTTAAGTGAGGATGAAATGAAAGTAATCTGTGAATTTTTTTTTTTTTTTTTTTTTTTTTCGGTACACGGGCCTCTCACTGTTGTGGGCTCTCCCGTTGCGGAGCACAGGCTCCGGACGCACAGGCTCAGCGGCCATGGCTCACGGGCCCAGCCGCTCCGCGGCATGTGGGATCTTCCCGAACCGGGGCATGAACCCGTGTCCCCTGCACCGGCAGGTGGACTTCCAACCACGGCACCACCAGGGAAGCCCTGAAATTTTTTATATACCTTAAAGCACTTTAAATTCATGGTTCAGAGGTAGCATTGCATAGTGCAGAATAAAAGCTTTATTGTCAAACAGTTTAACTTTGAAACCCCCAACTCTTCAACAAACTCTCTGGGTTATCTTTCCCAACTCACCTAACCTCCTTAAACCCTAGATTAACAGTCAGTAAAATGAACATGATAATAGTATCTACCAAATAAAGATGTGCACATTAAGTGAAATAATGCATGTAAAGCTTATGACCCAGTGCTTAGCAAGTGTTTTGTTTTTTTCTTATCCTTAAAGATTTAATGGTTTCCTTTTTTTAAAAAAATCTTTACTGGAGTATAATTGGTTCACAATACTGTGTTAGTTTCTGTTGCACAACAAAGTGGATCAGCCATATGCATACATATGTCCCCATATCCCCTCTCTCTTGCGTCTCCCTCCCTCCCCTCCTCCCTATCCCACCCCTCTAGGTGGTCGCAAAGCACTAAGCTGGTCTCTCTGTACTATGCGGCTGCTTCCCACTAGCTAGCTATTTTACAGTCAGTAGTGTATATATGTCGATGCTACTCTCACTTAGCCCCAGCTTCCCCCTCCCACCCCATGTCCTCAAGTCCATTCTCTATGTCTGCCTCTTTATTCCTGCCCTGCCACTAGGTTCATCAGTACCATTTTTTTTTTTAGATTCCATATATATGCGTTAATGATATTTGTTTTCCTCTTTCTGACTTACTTCACTCAGTATGACAGACTCTAAATCCATCCACCTCACTACAAATAACTCAATTTCATTTCTTCTTATGGCTGAGTAATATTCCACTGTATATATGAGCCACATCTTCTTTATCCATTCATCTGTTGATGGACATTTAGGATGGTTTCACATCCTGGCTATTGTAAATAGTACTGCAGTGAACATTTTGGTACATGTCTCTTTCTGAATTATGGTTTTCTCAGGGTATATGCCCAATAGTGGGATTGCTGGGTCATATGGTAGTTCTATTTTTAGTTTTTTAAGGAACCTCCACAGTGTTTTCCATAGTGGTTGTATCAATGTTACATTCACACCAAGAGTGCAGGAGGGTTCCCTTTTCACCACACCCTCTCCAGCATTTATTGTTTTTAGATTTTTTGATAATGGCCATTCTTACCAGCGTGAGGTGATACCTCATTGTAGTTTTGATTTGCATTTCTCTAATGATTAGTGATGTTGAGCATCTTTTCAGGTGCTGCTTGGCCATCTGTACATCTTCCTGAGTGAAATGTCTATTTAGGTCTTCCACCCATTTTTTAATTGGATTGTTTGTTTTTTGATATTGAGCTCCATGAGCTGTTTGTATGTTTTGGAGATTAATCCTTTGTCTGTTGTTTCATTTGCAAATATTTTCTCCCATTCTGAGGGTTGTCTCTTTGTCTTGTTTATGGTTTCCTTTGCTGTGCAAAGGCTTTTAAGTTTAATTAAGTCCCATTTGTTTATTTTTGTTTTTACTTCCATTACTCTAGGAGGTGGGTCCAAAAAGATCTTGCTGTGGTTTATGTCAAAGAGTGTTTTTCCTGTGTTTTCCTCTAAGAGTTTTATAGTGTCTGGTCTTACATCTAGGTCTTTAATCCATTTGGAGTTTATTTTTGTGTATGGTGTTAGGGAGTGTTCTAATTTCATTCTTTTACATGTAGCTGTCCAGTTTTCCCAGCACCACTTATTGAAGAGGCTGTCTTTTCTTCATTGTATGTTCTTGCCTCCTTTGTCGTAAATTAGGTGACCATATGTGCATGAGTTTATCTCTGGGTATTCTATCCTGTACCATTGATCTATAAATGCAATAAATGTCTGTTTTTAAAATTACAATTCTTTAGGATTCTCAGGGACTAAAAAAGTTTCATAGAAAATGCACACGTAAACAAAAACATTTTCTTACATAAATCTGTAAATTATAACAGTGTTGAATAGTTTTACAAATAGAATATAACACAATTAAAAAGCAATAACCAAATGATATGTTGTTCATTAATCACACTCTGTCTTCTTGAATTTTCTACTTCCTTGAGGTTTATTAGTCTCCGAAAGACTCAGCCCCTGGCTGAAGGGATCTTTTAGAGTCATCTAATCTCAGCCTCAATCCACTAAGCCAAGAGGATTGTTTTCTGAGAGGAACCAGGAAGGACTTCCTTACTTTGTTAACTTTGTGTGCGTGTGTTTGTGTGTGTGTGTAGTAGTTGTAGTAGTAATAGTAGTAGAGAGCTGTGGAAAATAACTAACCAGTCGTTCAAATTGTATCGAGGCCAATTGCCAGGAGATTTCTAGCCATGTCTAGCCTACTTTTGAAGGTAGAGTACAGTCTCCTACAATTAATCAACAAATTCACAAATTGCATTCTATTTGCATGTCTCCTGTGAAAATGATAGTTTTAAAATATGAATTCCTATTAAGACATGAGAGCTGTATGAAATCTAAACATACTAATACAATTCAAATATACTGTCATTTGTTAATAAGCCCAATGGTTTAATGTGGGTTAAAGAGCTTGGTTCAAATAAACCAATCCTGAGATTGAAAATAAAAGGGTAAAGAGGAACATTTCGCTGACCTCTTCGTGAACTTTAACAGTTAATCTTTGCTTAATATATACACAGTATACATTTTGATATTCAAGAAAGATTTGTTATATACTGTAGTTCATTTACTTATAAGCATGTATGCCTTCCAAATGTTCTATATGCTAATAAATTTTAATTTTGGATCCTTCTTGGGTTTCTAGAACATATATACTTGGCCTTACATATGGTACTATATCTCCTATTAAAAATTTGTTTATTGCATCCTATCACCTAATGGGCAACTTTCATGGGGAAAAGTATTAAGTGGATTATATTGATACCTTAATTATTTGGTTAATTTTGTTGATTATTTTTGTTTCCTAAATGGCAACTAGAAAAAATAGAGGTCAAGCGTAACTTTTTGAGTTCTTGCTTTTACTTTATTTCATGTTTATTTTATTTTTGTGGTTTAGATCTAGGAGTGACATTCAATATATTTAACAGTGAGTATGATGATATAAATTAATATATAGATCAAAACTTTAAAATGTATTACTATTTACTCTAAATAATTAAAATATAACACTACTTACCAAGTGATATAAGTTGAGGTGCAACTCATCAAAACATTCCAGTAATTTCTGAATCATTTGAATCCGATTTATTGAAACTATTGAATCATTTTAGAAACTATTAGCATAATCTTTTCATTTTATGTGGCTGTTACTAGCTATATGGTACCCTTGTCTGAGTCATGATTTGTCATGGAAACTGCCATGACACAAGGGCAAATAGCCAAGCAGTGTACACCCCCTACCTTGTTTCAAGCACTGAGCTAAATTGGTTTTCCTGGGGCCTTGCATCAGGTCAGTTCCTTTCCTGGGAGGCTGGCCTACAAGTGAACCATCACCATCAGTAACCACATCACAATCTTCTGACTCTTCCCAATTAAATTGATACTCAGTTGACTTATACCTTCCATAAGTAGCAAATTTCAATTAACATCAATGATGATGTTAAGGGTGCTGATATTTTTTTTCAGCTTCTGCTGAATTTAGTGCAATTTAATTAAAATTATTTTCTAGTTCTTTTAATTCTTTCTACCACATTTAAATATTAAATATCTCTATCATGTACTAAACAAAAATGATATATTGGAAGGTCATATTTGATTAAGTCAAACCTAATCCTTCAGGTTGGAAATGTTGTGTAATGGTGCAATAGTTGAACATTGCCATTGGGCTGCCTGAGGGTTCATATTACATAACCTCTACCTCTATTTCCTCACCTGTGGACATCAACTGATGATAATCATAATTATTGGATGTGTTAATACATGTTTAGAAAGATACTTTATGAGGGTAGTTTAATTTTTATTAATAGAATCAAAGCCGTTATGCACACAGGGATGGACATTTAGTGAGGTTTTTGGTGGTAAAAAGTTTAAATTTTATTATAGTGGCAATGGAAAGCAATTGGAGGGTTTTAAAAATAATTTTTTTTTTTTTTTTTTTTTTTTGCGGTACGCGGGCCTCTCACTGTTGTGGCCTCTCCTGTTGTGGAGCACAGGCTCCGGACGCGCAGGCTCAGCGGCCATGGCTCACGGGCCCAGCTGCTCCGCGGCATGTGGGATCTTCCCGGACTGGGGCACGAACCCGCGTTCTCTGCATCGGCAGGCAGACTCTCAACCACTGCGCCACCAGGGAAGCCCTTAAAAATAATTTTTAACTGACTTTATTTTTTAGAGCAGTTTTAAGTTCACAGCAAAATTGAGCAGTAGGCACAGAAATTTCCCATATAACCTCCTGCACATTTTTCCAGGCATAGCCTCTCCCACTATCAACATCACCCATCAGAGTGTTATATTTGTTACAATTGATGAACCTATGTTGACATATTATTATCACCTAAAGTCCATAGTTTATGTTAGGGTTCACCTTTGGTGGTGTACATTCTGTGGGTTTGGAAAAATGTGTAATGACATGTATCCACCACTATACTATGCAGAGTAGTTTCACTGCCTTAAAATTCCTCTGTCTCACTCATTCATCCCTTTTTTCTCCAACCCTGGCACCACTGATATTTTTTACTGTCTCCATAGTTTTGGCTTTTCCAGAATGTCAGGTAGTTGGAATCATACAGTCTGTAGCCTTTTCAGAGTATTTCTTTCACTTAGTGATATGCATTTACGTTTCCTCCCTATCCATTCATGGCTTGATAGCTTATTTCTTTTTAGTGCTGAATAATATCCCACTGTCTGGATGGACCACAGTTTCCTTTTTCCTACTGAAGGACATCTTGATTGCTTCCAAGTTTTGGCTATTATGAATAAATCTGTTATGAATATTGGTGTGCAGGTTTTTGTGTGGACATATGTTTTCAATTACTTTTGGTAAATACTAAGGAGCGTGATTGTTGGATCATATAGTAAGGGTATGTTTAGTTTTGTAAGAAATCACAAAACTATTTTCCAAAGTGGCTGTACCATTTTGCATTCCCACCAGCAATGAATGAGAGTTCCTGTTGCTCCACATTCTTGTCAGCATTTGATGTTGTTAGTTTTCTGGATTTGGTCATTCTAATAGTTACGTAGTAGTATCTCATTATTGCCTTAATTTCAATTTTTCCTAATGATATATATTGTTAAACATATTTTCACATGTTTTCTTGACATCCATATATCTTCTTTGGTGAAGTGTCTGTTACAGTCTTTTGCCCATTTTTTAGTCGGGTGGTTTTTAAAAATTTTTTCTAATCATTGCATTTAAAAAATTCTTCGTATATTTTGGATAACAGTTCCTAATCTCATGTCTTTTGCAAATATTCTCTCTTTGCCAATAAGTACACATCTAAAGTTCTTAAACTGTGTTCAGTGCCCTTTAAGGTCTGCCCCCCCATCTAACTTTATGGTATATATCTCCATATAACTATATAGATATATAACTTTATGGTTATATTTCCACCTTCCTGTGCCAACTTTCCAAATGCTGAAACCATACCATAAAACTTTCCTATCTCAGAAAGTACCATGGATATGCCACTGTCTGAGCTTTTGCACATGCTGATGTCTTTGCTTGGAATCCTCTTTCCCCTGTTGCCTATACTAAATCCTGGTAATCCTTTCGTCAAGGCTCAGGTCAAACGATACCTCTCTGTAAATCCTTCTCTGCAACTGTCTGGAACAATGAGAGGATCTCCCCTACTCTAGTTATCTGTCCTCCCCAGTGGTCTATGAAATCCTGTACCACCAGGAACATGTCTTTGCATACCATTATCTTCCCTTTTCCTCTATCAACCACAATCATTATGCTGTCTGCCACATAGAAGTAATTCATTAAATATTTACTGAATGAATAAATGATCAAATATCCCCCCATAATAGAAATGAAATAGATAAATATATTTGCTTGGATAAAGTGAATTTGGATCCAGATCTCTAGGTGAAAAAATGGTGAAAAAATGATGTTTGAAAAATATACTGTGTGTATGTTTTTCTATTCTTTCTGAAAAGATTAAACCCTTTAGAATAATATTATTTAATGTTATAATTTTTGTATAATGTTTATTTACCCTTGGAAATTTTCCTTTTTACCAAAGTAATGCACTTTTCTATTCTTCAGTGTATAACTATGGCCGGAGAATAATCCTAACCCAATAAAAGGTCTGCTCACTAAGAGATGTTGCTGCATGTTCACTTCAAAAAGAAATAGTGCCTCTTTAAGAGAGTTCCAATTCTGAACCTCTGCCCAGTCATTAAAACTCAAAGAGAATTCTCCCTTAATCTTAGATTTTAGTCTTTTTTTTTTTTTTTTGAGCTTTAAATTCAACTGTAATCTCTTGTCTGGAGTACTAATCTTTACCACTTGAAGGGACACTTAGCATTATTATTATTAGACTGTAGAGGTTAATCTTTAATGGTAGATTTGTGGTTGGGGGCCTCCTTAGAAAAGCTACATTTTGGCAGGAACTTTAGCCACAAGTATTTTGGGGTTTTTCTTCTCAGTTCAATGACCATGTATGACCCAAAGAGAGTAGATGATATTCAGTACTTGTTTTTTCTTTAGAAGGCAGACTCTTAGAGGGCAGGGCTCTGGATTCCTCAAGGCATTCTGAAATATGTTATGATTATGAATGGATTGGAATGATAATAATTTAAAATCTCATGTTTTGGAAAGTTTTACATTATAAAAACTGGTATCAATGGAAATGCCTTTCATTTCACCTTTGAGCCTGTAAATAAAAATAAAACACATGTTGACCAATTTACTAGCACTCCACTTATTCTATAAACACAGTACACAACGATGCACTATAAGTGCTTAATCAATACCTGATCATTGAATAGCTGGCTCTCATATATAAATACCATCATATTCTTTCTCTTTATGTCCTATATTTCCCTTAATTTTAGACACGTGTATTTTCATATGTTATAGAAAAACAGAATGACAGAAAAGAAAGTATATAGGAATGGATCTTGAATGATAGCTCTGGAATTGATTCTATAAAGTGAGTCCAACATCTTAAATTTATGAAGAAATTAATATCCCAAGACATAAAGGGATATGCCCCAGGTCACAGTTAGCTAATTGCAGAAACATTTCTAGAAACCCTAAGCAGGTCACCAGCCTCCCAATCAATTTCTTTTTCTGTTGTACCAACCTTTTGAATATGTTTAAATTGGACCAAGTCATTACTCATATGCATTCTCATTTTAGCACTGGTTATAGATAAGTTTTATTATAGCCAGTTTAGCCCCATGAGGGTAGCCACTTCAGGGTTGCCTAGGTGACCCCTGGATAAAGTCTTAAATGACTTGCCACAATTTCCATCTCAGTTCCATGGGTATAATCTTAGCTTGAGCTGGCTCACAGACTAGGGGACCTCTGACTGGGGAATATATCTGGGACCCTTTTTCAGTTTTTTTTTTTTTTTAAACAGCTTTGGCAATTTTTTCCCAAACAAGAAAAGCTTAACTTATTCAGGACAATTTCTTCTTTCCCTTGATTCTTTTTCTGGTTCCTACTTTGTAAACATCCCACTCAAAGCCCGTCATAATACACCGGATATATAAAAGACAAGTGCTCCAAAAATGAAAATTAAACTCAAGGAGAGCAAGACACAAAGATACCATTTAATAAGGAGACAAAAGCTCTTTCTTTTTAACACATAAAGATCCACTTGCAGAACCAAGGCCAGTGTCTTCTTAGACGTGATCCAGCCAGCACTCCTCCTTAAGAAATGAATGTCATAAGCTTGAGATTGTGTATCCAACATCCAGTACAAGGTGGTAGGGACAGTGTTTGTAACAAAGAATCCTAACTCTTGATGAGATCCTAGGATTCAATGTAAGTGAGTGATAATGTGTATATGTGCTTGAGTTATTGACGGTAATGGTAATAGTGAGGATGGATAAATGCTAATATATGAAAACCTATAGCCGTTGGTGGATATTAAATGCAAGTTGCTGGAGAACTAGTAAACTGAAAGGAGAAATTTTAGATTTTATATGAACTATGTATAAATAAAATTAATTAAAGCCACTTATGTGAATTACTTATATTTCTATTTACTATGCGATATAATAGTGATACAGATATTATTAAATATATAGAATTATCTTTTTAATACATACTATTTGATTAAAGAGTTAAAGCAATAGCTTTAGTGAGATATCATTTAACAAAATAAACTGCAAATATTTAAAGACTACATTTTGATAAATCTTGACATATGTGTATGCCTGTGAAAGCATCACCACAATCAAGATAATGAACATATCCATCACAACCAAAAGTTTCTTCATGCCCCTTTGTAATCTGTCCTTTTTGCCTCATCGCCCATCCCACCTCTGTCTCCAGGAAACCACAATTCTGCTTCTGTCACATAGATTAGTTTGCATTTTCTAGAATTTTGAATAAATAGAATCATACGGTATTTACACATTTTTGTCTGGCTTCTTTCATTTAGCATCATTCTTTTGATATTCATCCATGTTGTATTGTGTATTGATTGTTTATTCCCTTTGATTAGTAAGTACTGTTCCATTGTCAGATATACCACACTTTGCTTATTCATTCATTGATGGACATTTGGGTTGTTTCCAGGATTTGACTATTGCAAATAAAACTATTATGAATACTCCCGTACAAGTCTTTGTATAGACTTAAGTTTTATTTCCCATGAGTAAATTCCTAGAATGGAATGACTGGATCACATAGTAAGTGTAAGTTTACCTTCATATGATCCAGCCAGTTGTTCAGAGTTCTATGTCATTTTATATTACTACCAGCAGGGTGTGGGAGTTCCGGTTGTTCTACATCCTTGTCTATACTTAGTATGCTTAGTCTTTTAAATTATAGCCATTTTATTAGGTGTGTAGTGGTATCTCCTTGTAGCTTAATTTGCATTTCCCTAATGATAATGATGTTGAAAATATTCAAATTAATTTCCTATCAGTTATACAGGTGAAATATCTGTTCAAAACTTTTCCCTTTAAAAAAAAATAAATTAATTCATTTATTTTGGCTGCGTTGGGTGTTCGCTGATGCACGCGGGCTTTCTCTAGTTGCAGCGAGCGAGCGGGGGCTTCTCTTTATTGTGGTGCATGAGCTTCTCTTTGCGGTGGCTTCTCTTTTTGCAAAGCACGGGCTCTAGGTACGCGGGCTTCATTTGTTGTGGCGCACAGGCTCAGTAGTTGTGGCGCATGGGCTTAGTTGCTCCGCGGCATGTGGGATCTTCCCTGACCAGGGTTCAAACCCATGTCCCCTGCATTGGCAAGCCGATTCTTTACCACTGCTCCACCAGGGAAGCTCCCAAAACGTTTGCCCTTTTAAAAATTGTTTATTTTCTTACTATTGAGTTTTTAGGGTTGTTCTGGTATTTTGGATACAAGTCCCTTATCAGATATATGACTTGAAAATATTTTCTCTCAGTGTGGTTGTGTTTTCATTTCTTAACAGTGTCTTTTGAAAAGCAAAGGCTTTTAATTGAAGAAGTTCAATTTTTAATATTTTTAATTGATTCAGTTAAGAAACCTTTATCTAACCAGGGTCACAAAGATTTTCTATGTTTTCTCTGAAAAGTTTTATAGTTTCAGGCTTTACATTTAGGTCTGTAAACCATTTTGAGCTGGTTTTTCTATAAATTCATTTTTTATATGGCTATGCAATCATTTCAACATTATTTATTATAAAGACTATTCTTTTCCCACTGATTTGTATTTGCAACTTTGTTGAAAATTAATTGTCCATATATGTGTGGGTCTATCTGGACTTTCTATTCTGTTCCATTGATCTATTTGTCTATCTTTATGCTAATACCACACCCTCTTGATTGTTATAGCTTAATAATAATGCTTGGGGTCAGGTAGTGTTAGGACTCTAATTTTGTTCTTCTTTTTGAAAGTTTTTTTTTTTTTTTTTTTTGGCTGTAATAGGTCCTATGCATTTCCATAGGAATGGTAGAATAGCTTTGATAATTTTTACCAAAAAAACCTGCTGGGATTTTATTGGGATTATGTTGAATCTTGAATTCAGTTCAAGGAGAATTGACATCTTAACAACACTGAGTCTTTTGACCATGAATACGGTATACTTCTCCATTTATTTACTGTAAAAACATGTCTCATGTCTCAGAAATGTTTTATAATACTCAATATACAGGTCTTGTGCATCTTTTGTCAGGATTTTCCCTATTTTACATTTTAATGCTGTTGTAATTTTAAAAATTTCTAAAATTCTTAGATAACAATCTTTTTCTTCTGAAGTGACTGTAGACATTGTTCCGTCATTTTCAGATAATTAGATTAGCAGAATAGAAATTTGTGGCTGTCTTGATTTTTTTTTTAATATACGGCTGAATACTTGTGGAGCTTTAATTTTATTCTTATAATTCAAGTATTTTGCTGGGATACACCTACGTGTAGGTTACATTTCTTAAAGGCAGTAAACCTTCACTAACTGGAAACACTAGTGTTTTTGGTTTTTAAGCAGGGAAAACTTCCTCAGTTGTGAATCTGATTATTGTTTCCCTCCCATTTGTCTGGTTTCTCCACGTGTGTTCTTACATCTTACTGGTGCATCTGAACTGTTAACTGTTCATCAATCAGCAGAAGAGTTTCGGACAAATGCTTGTGAGAATAAGTGTGGAGACATTAAAAAGGTGTATGTAAGGTAATTCTAAAGAAGAGCAGAGATTAGATGTCAAAGAATGCATTTTGAAAATTAGATCATGTCTTATTTTAGGTTGGATCGCCAGTCTGTTTTCTTCACATCTCTTACTGTTTTTCTCATTATTTTCAGTTTCTTACTTTTTCTGCATTCTAAGAGAGTTTCCTCAAGATTGTCTTATCCTCCATAGGTTTGGTTGTTCATGTCAACAAGTTATGTCCGTCACTACCTCCTCTGTACATTTTAATTCTGCTGCTGTGTTTTTCACTTTCTAAAAATCCTCCATTATTTCGCCTTTGTCTTTTAAAATTTCATCATCATTTATTTTCATCTCATTTGTTCTCTCCTGTTGCTTTCTTTTTTAAAACAAATTTATTTAAATGAAGTATTGAATGAAGTTGATTTACAGTGTTGTCTTAATTTCTGCTGTACAGCAAAGTGATTCAGTTATGCATAGATATACACTCTTTTTCATATTCTTTTCCATTATGGTTTATCACAGGATATTGAATATAGTTTCCTGTGCTATACAGTAGGACTTTGTTGTTTATCCATTCTATATATAAAAATAGTTTGCATCTGCTAATCCCAAACTCCCAATTCTTCCCCCACCACCTCTCTTGGCAACCATAAGTCTGTTCTCTATGTCTGTGGGTCTGTTTCTGTTTTGTAGAGAAGTTCATTTGTGTCATATTTTAGATTCCACTATAAGTAATACCGTATGGTATTTGTCTTTCTCTTTTTGACTTACTTCAGTTAGTATGATAATCTCTAGTTGCATCCATGTTGCTACAAATGGCATCATTTCACTCTTTTTATGGCTGAGTAGTATTCTATTGTATATATGTACCACATCTTCTTTATCCATTTATTTGTCGATGGGTATTTACGTTGTTTCCATGTCTTGGCTATTGTGAATAGTGCTGCTGTGAACATAGGGGTGCATGTATCTTTTTGAATGATAGTTTTGTCTGAATATATGTTCAGGAGTTCTCCTATTGCTTTCTTATTCACCTTCATAAAAATTATGTTTTTTAAAAACCTACCAAGGAAAACCATAGTTTTCTGTTTTTTTTTGTTTTTTTTTTTTGTTGTTGTTTGGTTTTATTGGATTGTCCTCGCTATGTACTATACTATTCCTTACCTGTGGGACTATTTCTCTCCATAGGTCCAATGTAGATGTTTCTTCATCAATTTATTTTTAAGTTTTTGCCAAAAGATAGGGTGAGTGAATTTCCCTGTATCTCATTATTTGCAAGGATGTTACTAAACGACCTCCTGAGACCTACAGCTCTGTGATACTTTCGCATGAATTGTTCCCAGCCCAATGCCCAGTGTTAGCAGGTTTTTATTTTGTTTAATTTTGTTGGACTGAGAAGGAATCTTCTCTTTCTGACACCCTGAACATTGTATATGAAAACCTACTCCTGTGCTGTGACCAGGCCTCTCCCTGACAGTTCCTTCACCTGGAGATCTAACTGTGGATCTATTGCTGTGAGGATGCAGCGTGCCACCCAACCCTGACCCTTGCTGTGCCCTGCTGCCCAGCTCCCTAGTTGTTATATAGACCTGGTATTTTTTGATCTGCAGTGTAAGTAGTTGTGGTGGGAGACTGTTGGCTCTTTTCCAGTTAACAGATTTCACTCTTTCTCATGGTATAATGTGCAGAGCCAGTGTTTGAAATTTTGGTCCAGTTTCAACGGTCTGAAGTTAGTGTAAATCTTCTAAGTTTTGGTAATGCCTTGACTTTCATTTCTTGTTTTCAGTATTGTTCTGAAGTTTTGTTTATTCTGTTTCTTCAGAGGTACTTTATTAAGAAGTAAGGAAAGGCTATATCACTGGCTGATTTAGTTATGTTTTAAACTGAAGCATTTATTATCTATGATTTTATAATAGGAAAACTCTCTAAATTACTTTTTTTTTTTTTTTTTTTTTGCGGTACGTGGGCCTCTCACTGTTGTGGCCTCTCCCGTTGCGGAGCACAGGCTCCGGACGCGCAGGCTCAGCAGCCATGGCTCATGGGCCCAGCCGCTCCACGGCATGTGGGATCCTCCCGGACTGGGGCACGAACCCGTGTCCCCTGCATCGGCAGGCGGACTCTTAACCACTGCGCCACCAGGGAAGCCCCTCTAAATTACTTTTTATTTAATATTATATAGGTGTCAAAAATAATCTATAAGTATTACCTATGAGGAGTAGACATAAAAAGTTGGCATGAAAAAAAAAAGTGTGCATGAGCAGAGAAGTTCCGTAAAATGCTTATCACGTTGGTTTAAAAACAAGTGTGGATTAATATGTCATAAATGCGGTAGAATGCTAATGGAGAATAAAGTAATACATTGACCAAATCGGGCTGAATTTGAAACATGAATGCCCAAAATAGGAATTAAAATTTGTGAGTTATTCATATGCTCTCCTTTAAGCTTGAGTTGGAAATAGATTGTCAAGTAATGTGAAAAGTCATGCAGCACGTTGTGTCTGATGCATAGCAGTAATCAATAAATGTTATTTTCTCTCCCTTTATTCCTTCTTCCCATTGGCCTTCTTTTATTCATCCCTTCTTTTCTATTTAAATTGGAACCTATATTGAAGACACAAGCATAGAACCTAACAGCATGTATCAATGTCTTTGTTAGTGAGAGAGCCATGGTGTCAATTCCACTTGAGTGTTTCGTGTCGCAGATGAATAATCCTAACTTGTTAAGATCTATCTATGTATCTATGTATCTGTGTATCTATCTATCTATCTATCCATCTATCTATCCATCCATCTATCAATCCATCCATCCATCCATCCATCCATCTCTTCTCAGGAGTAAGTCTTTTGTTATTAATTTTTTAAAAAGTAATAGTGGGAGAGACTTCTTTTCAAATAGCCTCATATTTCCTAATCATGGCAATTCAGTAGAAGGAAAATGTTAGAAACAATGCCACTAATTTCAAAAGAGTAGAAGAATATAAATTGTATATGTTGTTTCTTTATTAATACGAGTGATGAGTGGAGAAGTATTTTTGCTATTCCTTTTCCATCTGTATCATTTTTCTTTGTACCTGAACTTTAAAAATATAATTATTAAATTCAGTTTTGATATTTGAAAAAGGACTTTGCAAGAAGGTACTTAAAGCTATCTGGTTTGACTACTGGTCTTTTATACACCCTGGGTGGCTAAAGCTTTAAACACCTGAAGTGTCTTGAAGAACAATCAATGGACCATTAAACAGCTCTATCATGCCATAAAGCTATATTCCTAGCAGCAGTTGACCCCTATCATCATGTTCTTCCTTGCCCGTCTTTTAAAATAACAGTCCGACAGCTTTATGTACCCATGTGTAGCCTGGTAATGGGATCTCAGGCAGGGTGTCAGGATCATGTTCAGCTCAGATATGTTGACCTGTGGTCAAACAATGGATAGTATGTCAGTCACAGGATTCATTTCCAATATGAGACTTTGTTCTAAACTATGACACACTTTGGTATATGTCACTTCTGTGTAAATCTTCAGCTGAGATCATAATTTTGAGGAAAAGACAAGGGTAAATGTATTTTTGGGTCCTTTCTGTTTTTCTTTTCTTAATGTGTGTGCCCCAGTCAACTGCCAGTCAAATTCATGGAATTCACTTCATGCATATCTTTGGGAATGCTTTGTGGTCATTAGAGTCAAATGGAAAAGATGGCAAACAAAGCACAGGGTAATGACAACTAAGTTCAGCGTGGTAGGTGAATGGGGTGATGCACAATTTATTTCTTTGAAAGATGGGTAAGATACAGATAGGTCAAATGGACAGGTTAGGTTATGGTGGGCAAAAGAGTCTAGGCTTGACGTGGAAGAAAAGATTCTCGGGAAGAGTAGACATTTCACACAAAGTAGTATTTTAGGAAGGTGGATAAAGCAGTGGGCCACTGAGAGCCTGAAATAGGGTTCTGATTAGAGGTGAGAGACTATAACTGTATTTATCTACAAGTTATGACATGAGAGCCATCGAGTACAGAAGGAAGGTGGCACCCAAAAAAGAAAGAGGCAGATTCAAGAAAAATTATATGTGAAGAATCATTAAAATTTAGATTGGATGCATAATTGGCTAAATGAAGGGATGGTAGGAGGAATCTAAAAATCATTTGTACCGGAATGCATATCCCTAAATTTTTCTCCTTAAGTTATATTTTCATAAAATAGTCAACGATCTTAACTCATATCTTTCCAAATACAGGGCACTAACATCTAGAAGGTTACAGCAAATATGTTAATAATGGAGAGGAAAAAAGAAGTAATTGAGATTGGAAATGGTGAAAAGAGAATGATGGGAAAGCAGGAATAAGATATTTCCCCCTCAAATAGCCTTTAGATATAAAAAGAAAGTGCCAAGTACACTGAGGCTTTGATATTATATCCGTATGTCCATGGGTGTAAAGAGCCAGGCTGGGGCCAGGTCAGAAGTTTCTGGTAAGTTCTTACCTGGTTTAGAGTCATCACCTCAGCCCTAAAGCTTTGTAACCCTGCATTCCTAGAGAGGAGGTTGGATAAATACCATGGCAAGGTCTTGCTTTAATAGAACACATTTCTTATTTCCTCTGTGCCAGGCAGTCTTCTAAGACCTTTACTGTTTTCATTTGGTCATCACAATACTTCTATGAGGTCAGTATTCTTATTATCCCTCGTTTTGTAGGTGAGGAATCTGAGACCGAGTGAACTTGATTTGTGTTACAAAGCTGATGAATGTTAGATCAGAATTAAAACTCTGACAATTCTGAGTTAAATAAGTCAGTGCCACTCACCCAGAACTTTTTCTACTACATATATCAAAAATACACTGAATTTCTGGGGCTCAGTTAAAATCAGAATGTGGGAGTTGATGTATAATTGTTCGATTTCACATTTGTATTGGATAATATTGGTACTTACCCTTGTGTTTACCTCTAAAATCTGTTTTACTTACTTCCCCTGGATCACCTACTTCCATCTATGGACCTTGGGCTCTCTGTGCCCTGGGATTGATTGCTATGTTGGCAAGAAGCAGGGATACAAAACATCCTGGCTGAGGCCTAAGACATCATTAGCTTACTGTGACTGGAGTTTTTATCTCACAACCTCTGGACTGACTTCCTAATGTTCTGATATCCCCATTTCTGGGTAGACTAAATTCCTGATCCTCAAAGTGTGGAATGTGGACTAGCAGCATTGGCATTACCTGGAAACTTGTGAGAAATGCAGAATTTCAGATCCCACCCCAGGACTATTGAATCAGAATCTACATTTTAATAAGATTCTCAGGCAATATGTATGCACATTCAAGTTTGAGAGGCACTGATTTAAGTGGTTTTTACTTTCATTGCTAACAACTCAGTGTGGTATCTGATTTCAAATGTGATTTCTGATCTACTGTGTAGACTGTTTCTGGTACCTGGGATCTATTGGTTTATAGATAGATATCTAGTTTCTCAAATACATCCCTGTCCAGTCTTCTAAAGTCTGCATATTTTTCAAATTTTCCATTCCTAGTTTCATATTCTGTCTCCCCTATGATCTGCTCCTACTCATATCCTTAGAACTAAAGGAATGATAATAATTATACTACTTAATTATTTCCTTATCAAAAATATAGCAAAATGAAGATATGTAACCAAAGGAATAAGTAACCTATGGAGAAATCCATATTAATTATTCAGACCTAATATTTTAGCTGTTTTTGATCATGGTGATGCAGTAAATCAGGGCATCTCCCCACCCCCATTCTTGCCAAATCTATGATTTGTGGCATTATACACAAAAAGCAACTTAATAGTAGTTCTTGTTTTCTCATTAGTTTAAGCAAAAAAGACAAATAATCATTCATCACTGTTCAGTGGGTAATGATTAATGAGTGTCTTTCGTTCCCTTTCTCAGAAGTGTGGAAAAGGTCAATTGGCTGTTTTCCTCTGTTGTTGCTTCTGGGATTCCCACGGTGTGTGGGATATTTATTCAATTTAAATATTAGTCATCCTGGGATTTTCTGTGTAATAACTTTTACAAGTATAATTTTAAAGAAGAGCACAGAGATGTGTTTATAGACATTTACCTACACCCCTTTCCCTGCAGAGTGTGTTTTGCAAGTGTGCTTTGCAAGTGCTACCCATGTGCCCTCTTTGAAGATCCAACATCAGGTCAAGTCTAAAAAAAGAAACTTTTTTTCTTGGTAGAGTTACAAAAAAGTTTTACCTACTAAGTTTAGAGAACTGCATGAGGCTAGATAGAGGCAAAAGTCAAAATGCACAGTAATTTTAAATTATGAATGAATAATAGGATAGGATCATGAGAAATAAGGAATTATTCATTTACGCTGTATGACGTTTGTGTTATTGTTACTATTTTATTCCCTTGGTTATTTGTCATAGGCGTGCATAGATTATGTAATCCGTGGCCCAGTTGGGACCAAGATCTTTGTGTTGCTGTTAATGCTCTTTACAGCCTTTAATGCTGAATTACTTGGCACTTAGATGAATACTACTTTGCATTATTTGCCAATTTTAAAATTTGCTTTTATCTTCTCTTCCAAACTAGAAGCTCCTTGAAGGTAGGAATACGGTCTCCCATGATATCTGCACCAAGATCAGCACACTAGTTACCACATAGCACAATTAATAGTATCTGCAATAAAGTGAAGTCCTGTATATTATTTAGCAATTGCCACAACAATGCTGTGTAACAAAATCTCCCAAAACTTGGTGGCTTATGACAACAATGATTTATTATTACATCCTCATATGTGGGTTGGTTGCAGATTGGCTGATTTAGATTGGGCTTGGCTGGCTCTGCTGCAAGCTGTGGGTCCAGTTGGCCTTGGTGTCTGTCCACTGGGCTCAGGTCTCTGCCAGGTGTAATAATACTATGGTCCAGACTGAATAGGAAGCACACAAGGGAAACTCATCTTGTGTGATGGCTGAGGTGCAAGAGGGCGAGTTCAGTGGCTCTTATACATTTCTAACCTCATTTTGCATCACTTCTGCTAAGATCCCAGTAGCCAAAGCAAGCCATACACCTAAGGCCTAAGTGAAAGAGTGAGAAGTTCTCTTGATCCACCCTGAGGTTAAGCAAGTCCCATGAGTGGGGGAAATAATGGAATAACTACATGCTGAATAACAGTCTCCCACAATCATGATCTTAGACGTTGAGGGCATTCTTGCTGTTGCTAAGACTCTCTCTACCCTGAACAGATTCTTAAGAAAGAATAGAGTTGGAACATCACACTCTTCCTTGGTGAGCTCTCATGCACTCCTGCTGTCTTAAATTGCTGTCCTAAGTGGTTTAGACAATGTCTCCTTTCCTTGTTCACAATGATTTCCTGAAGTCTTGAAGTCAAAGGTCTTTTGGTTGCAAGTAATCAAAATCCATATGGAACTAACACCACCAGAAAGAGATTTACTAGTAGAGTGACTGTATTAGTTTGCTAGGACTGCTGTAAGAAAGTACCACAAACTGGGTGGTTCAAACAACATAAATTTATTGTCTCACAGTTCTGGAGGCTAGAAGTCCGAAATCAAGGTATTGGCAGCCTTCTGAGGGCTGTGAGGAAGAGACTGTTCTAGTTCTACCTCCTTGTCTTATCAATGGCTCTCTTCATGTTTACATGGTGCTCTCCCTGTATGTGTGTCCGTTTCCAAATTTGCCCTTTTATAAGGACACCAGTCATATTGGATTAGGGCCCACCCTAATGACCTCATTTTAACTTGATTGCCTCTGTGAAGACCGTATCTTCAAATAAGGTCACATTCTGAGATACTGTGTTAGAACTTTAACACATGAATTTGGAGGTGGGGGTGGGGGGGTGGGTGCAGGACATAATTCAGCCCATAACAGCAGCCATAGGTTGGTTTGCCCAGGACTGTCCCAGTTGATACTTACTTCCCTGAAGTCATTACTAAAGTGCCCCTTTCTAAATAATGTACCACTTTGAGTGATAAACTACATGATGATCCCTTTAACTAGGAGAATATAGGGGACCTCATTAACTAGGAGAATATAGTGGCCTCAGGGGGTGATTTTGACCAGAACCTGGGAACAATCTGGTAATACAGTGTTTACTTTCTGCTCTATAGTCATGTTACTTATCCATATAAAAATACTTTTAACTAGGGACTTCCCTGGTGGCACAGTGGTTAAGAATCTGATTGCCAATGCAGGCGACACAGGTTGGCACCCTGGTCTGGGAAGATCCCACATGCCATGGAGCAACTAAGCCCATGTGCCACAACTACTGTGCCTGTGCTCTAGAGCCCACGAGCCACAACTGTTGAAGCCTGCGTGCCTAGAGCCCATGCTCCACAACAAAGAGAAGCCACCTCAAAGAGACGCCTGTGCACTGCAATGAAGAGTAGCCCCCCACTCAATGCAACCAGAGAAAGCCCACGCAGAGCAATGAAGACCCAATGCAGCCAAAAATAAATAAATAAATAAACAAAACAAAAAAAACACAACTTTTAACTAGACTGCACATTTTTATAAGAATTGGTGATTTCTACCCATATACATAAGTGGGTACTTCATAGTTTTGAGTTTAAGAGCAATAGGTTATCAAATTTAAAAAAAGGGATATATGCATACACAATACATATATTACACATACACTTATATGTAATATATATACATTAATAAATATATTACAGTAAGTCCCCTACATACGAATGAGTTCCGTTCTGAGAGTGTGTTCGTAAGTCCAATTTGTTCATAAATCCAACACAATTAGCCCAGGTACCCAGCTAACACAATCGACTAAATAGTGCTCTACTGTAATAGGTTTATAATACTTTTCACACAAATAATACATAAAAAACAAACACAAAAACCAAAACATTTTTAATCTTACAGTACAGTACCTTGAAAAGTACAGTAGTACAGTACAGCAGCTGGCACACAGGGGCTGGCATCGAGTGAACAGGCAAGAAGAGTTACTTGACTGGAGGAGGGAGAGGAGGTGGGAGATGGTAGAGCTGAAGGATCGTCAGCGATAGGAGATGGAGGGCAAGCTGCAATTTCACTCACGCCTGATGTTGATGGTACAGGTTCTGGTTCCTTGCTCGATTCAATTCTTTCTACCCTCTTGAAAGAACGATCCAGTGGTGTCTGGTTAGTAGCCCTTTTTTTCTCATCACAGATGACACGGTAGCACTGGATTGCATTCTGAATGGCCGCTGCAACCTTCGTGTACTGTTATATGTTCAGGTCCTGTGCCTCAAAAACTAACAGTGCCTCCTCAAATAAAGAAAATCCCCTTGTCATTTCCTGCATCATGAATCTCTTCGGTTCTTCACTTACTTCTTCTTCCTCTTGTCTCTCTGTCCTTTTTCTGGGCACATTTGCATCTTTGAAAGTTCACACCTTGAAGGTTCATATGTAGGGGACTTACTATACAGTATTTCCCTTTAAGGAGTTACTCTTTTGTGTCCATCAATTCCCATAACATCTCTCAGCAGTAATGGAAGTGAAATTCATAAGCACTGTGGTAGTTTTTTGACAGATGATGAGGACAAGATGACATAGCTGTGCTCTTTACGTGATAGAAGGAGAGGACACAAATGCCTGCTGTTTTAACCACATGCTCTTAGTTATACAGATTTGTAGGAACAAGTAAGTCAGCTTTTTTTTTTTTTTTTTCGGCACGCGGGCGTCTCACTGTTGTGGCCTCTCCCGTTGCGGAGCACAGGCTCCGGACGTGCAGGCTCCGCAGCCATGGCTCACAGGCCCAGCCGCTCCGCGGCATGTGGGATCTTCCCAGACCGGGGCACGAACCCGCGTCCCCTGCATCGGCAGGCGGACTCTCAACCACTGTGCCACCAGGGAAGCCCTGATCCTTGTTTTGAGTCCCACACTCTCCTTTCCAACTGTCTGTGGTACAGTTTGCATATATCATTCTCACTTCAGATGTGGTATTGCTAAAAACTTGTAATCAACATCCTTCTCCACAAACTGGTTTCCTTTTTGAAGTTCCAAATTGTCCCACTATTACTACCATTTTCCTATATCTCAGCATCACCCTTCCTTCCTACTTATCTTTTAATCACTGCCTCCCATGGTTGCTGATGGAATCTGTTACTTTGTTTTTCTTTGTTCAGTATCATAACTTCCTTTCCATTCACACTACTTCCACCCTTGTTCACACATTCAATCACTGCTTCCCTGCATTAAGAGGACAACTTCCTAACTGAGTTCCCTGCCCACAGACATTTTTCCTGCTCTAATTTATTTTAGATGACATTAACCTTTTAAAAATCTTTTAAAAATCTTAAAAAAATAAATATCTTAAAAAAAACTTTGACTTTTCCTCTGTTCAAATACCTTCAATTATCTCTCGTATTAACAAAATCAAATCCATGTTCTTAAGCCAACAACCAGAACTTTCTAGGATCTTAGTGTTTTCTCTACCTTATGTTCTTATAATTCATACTTTTCAGATCAAAAATACCAGTTAATAATAATAAACTTTCTTTCAACCCTCCTTAAAATGAGATGTCTAGAAATGATTTTTGTTTTATTAAAGCATCTTACTAAAAAAACATTTCATAAAAATAATTTGTATTTCTTGATTTTTAATTTTAAAATAATACAGACATTTTCGAGATTAAATTTTCAATTATATTTTCAACTTATTATATATTGCAAAAATTTACATTACAGATTGATTTGGGTGAAGAGTATACACACTTGGCTGGCTAACCATTCTGGTATTATTTTAAGTAAAAGAATTGATGTTATGTGTTCTTTGCTACCTAGTCAAACATTGACTTGCAAAATGACCCAGACCATATCTGAGAAAGTGATAACCCAAGTTCCTCTCTAATGATTCTTAATTGAAATGAAGACTTTCTAGAATAGATGTGTCTTGTCCTCATTTATAAGGTTCAGTCACTGTACTCCACAATTTGTATAATCTTTATCTCTATTATTCTGTAGTCCATAGTCTCTCTGTTGTAGGAAAGCCTCACTATCCCCACTTGCACAATGAAGTAAGGAAATTAAGGCCTTGCTGAGGGTGATGGGCATGGAAATAAAAAATGTTAAGTCAGGTATGAGAATTATTTTCTAAGAAAAATTGGCAAAATTTATTACAGATTGACTGTAGGGGGATGACATTCTCAGTTGGTTATGAGAATTGTAGTCCATGGATCTGAAAATAGGGAATTCATATTAGAGGTTGACTTAGGGTGAAAGATGAATAATTTAGATTCAAACATATTTAGTTCAAATGTGTGATCACAGAACACCCAAGTAGAGAGACAGAATTTAGGTTTAATTGAATGGTTAGGACTGTAACTGTCAATTGAGGGTCATAGGATTAGAGGCAATGATTGAAACTGTGGTAGCAGAAATGCTCACCAAAGAAGAACCTATAAGGTAAGGAGAACACAGGACTAAGAACTGGTGAGAAAAATCCTTTGCTACTCAATCTAGATTCATTATCTATTCAAATCTATTCACTTATCATAACTTCATTTCTGTCTCATTGGTTTTTGATAAACTGCCTTTCCCTATTTTTCAACTCTCACTAAACTCTCAAGCTAAGAGGATAATGGCTCTTATTCTGACCTCCAGATTTTGCATCTCCTTGATTACCATTTGCATTTCTGGATTCTGTCCACACCATTGATGTGATCCTTTGCATTTCCCATTCTTTCCCTTTTCTTAGTTTCTTGTCTGCTGTTCATGTGAGGTATTATGACACAGTCTTGAGCTAAGAGTAAGAAGAGAAAAAGAAGTTAGTGAAAGGTGTACACGAGTAGTTATAAAAATGTGAGGACCAGAATTATGAGGCATAATGGAGGGAAGGGAGAAGACAGTTCAAAAACTCCTGAGGGTTTTATATTATCAAATACAATGTCAATGTCATAAGAATGCCAGGAATTATAGGACTGTCATAGGGACTGCTATGGACTGAATTGTGCTCCTCCAAAATTCATATGTTGAAGCCCTAACCCTCAATGTGATGAGGCCTTTGGGAAGTGATTAGGTTTAGATGAGGTCATGAGGTCATGAAAATGGGGCCCTCATGACAGGATTAGTGCTCTTATATGAAGAAACACAGGAGAGCCTTCTCTCTCTCCCCCCCACCCCCCTTCATGTCACACACAGCAACACAGCAAGAAGACAGCCATCTACAAGCCAGGAAGAGCCTTTGCCTGGGAACCTAACTGACCAACTCCTTGATCTTGGATTTCTCAGCATCTAGAACCATAAGCAACACATTTCTTTTGTGTAAGTCACCCAGTCTATGCTATTTCGCTATGTCAGCCTAAGCTGACTAATACAGGGGCTTTCATTACTTCATTTGGGCTTCACAAATCCATAGGAAAAATCACACTTCAGTGTTGATATATTCAATGTTCAATAAAAATTGACCACTATAGAAGACTTCCCTGGTGGCACAGTGGTTAAGAATCTGCCTGCCAATGCAGGGGACACAGGTTGGTCCGGGAAGATCCCACATGCCGGGGAGCAGCTAAGCCCGTGCGCCACAACTACTGAGCCTGCACTGTAGAGCCCGTGTGCCACAACTACTGGAGCCTGCACGCCTAGAGCCTGTGCTCTGCAACAAGAGAAGCCACCGCAATGAGAAGCCCATGCACCGCAATGAAGAGTAGCCCCTGCTCGCTGCAACTAGAGAAAGCCCACAGGTAGCAATGAAGACTGAACACAACCAAAAAAAAAAAAAAAAAAAAAAATTGACCACTAGAAAGTAAAGCTCTCATGGCATTGCAATTTATCAAGACTATTTTCTTAGTACTGCTGAAAATATTTTCATTTGATGAAGTGTAAGACTGTATTTTCTGGACTGCAATTTTGGTGGCGTCTTTAGGGTTACTTCTGGCTTTTAAGGTCAGAACTAGCAAAACTCAATATTAGCTAGAAGATCCCTCATTAATTTCTCTTATAAATGCTTTCTAATACCTTGCAATATAACATCCATAGTTTCATGATAAGCCA
This sequence comes from Mesoplodon mirus, assembly GCF_964341445.2. Classification (NCBI taxonomy): domain Eukaryota; kingdom Metazoa; phylum Chordata; class Mammalia; order Artiodactyla; family Ziphiidae; genus Mesoplodon; species Mesoplodon mirus. The sequence goes on along the minus strand of NC_138996.1, from coordinate 23,452,346 downwards.
AAAATACCAATTACATTTGACTTAAAAAATTTATGAAAGACCTTTTAAAAGATGTCGAGTACATATTATGGTGATTAAATGGAAAATGCAAAAATCTATAGTGCCTCCGTGATCAATATCCCATAGATTAAGGATTTAGTTATTCATGGATAACTCAAAGCAATGTAAGTATAATTTTGTGTCTGTTTCTAAAACCATGGTAGACTGCTGAGCTGGTGTGTATCAACATTATTATTTTAAGTTCATTCTTAGATGCCTGGTTCTTTTGCTAGTCTATTCTCTGCCCTTCAAAACATAATAAACTTTCTCTTTTTAGCTGTTCTAGTAATAGCTATCATCTCAACTCTGCAGAGGTGACTTAATATCAGTAAAATCTGATGATCCTATAATCCATGGGTTTAATGCCCACCTGAGAGCTATCTGTAAGTATCACTTGCTGATAGTGGTACTGGCAGCTACTTTATGTCTGATTGCATAGATAGTGTGAATTGCTAACGAAATTCTCATATTCCTGGGTTTTAGGGCATTAATTCCTGATACGAAAATTTTATTCAATGCAGGATTTTCCTTGAGCCTCATGCTCCCTTTTATTTATTTTTTATTTTTTTATTTTTTTGCGGTACGCGGGCCTCTCACTGTTGTGGCCTCTCCCGTTGCGGAGCACAGGCTCCGGACACGCAGGCTCAGTAGCCATGGCTCACGGGCCCAGCCGCTCCGCGGCATGTGGGATCTTCCCAGACCAGGGCACGAACCCGTGTCCCCTGCATCGGCAGGCAGACTCTCAACCACTGCTCCACCAGGGAAGGCCTCATGCTCCCTCTTAGCACTTGGTTTATGATAATGACAGAATTGTCAAGGACATTTCCACAAAGTTCAGGAACCCCATGCGTTAAGGAGGAAATGAATTGCATTATTACTTCATCCCATTTGCACTTTCCTGCTCATTCCCTAGTGTACTGTCATGGCTGTTGTAACAGTTAAGACCTTGGATTTCAGGGCCTGAAGGCATTTTTACCTATGAGATCAACATTAGCTCTTGGCTTATTTTCATTACATACAACATGGAGATTGAGAGGGTTTTCTGGCCCAAGGCTTGTGGTTTCCTTTTAATTCCAGGTGTTTTTTCCCATTTGGCAAAAGAGTTTCTGAATTTTATCAAAAAGTATACATAGAACAATAGAGTGATTCATGTTTTTGTGTGTGAGTAAAGGCTTTTAAAAATACATACACTGGGATGAAATAAATGCCCCTCCCTTCAATAACAAGCAAAACAACAAAAAAAGCACAATCTGATAATTGCAAAAACAACTCAGGAGAATAAATCGACACTGATACCAGCCTTGCTTTGACATGCTGTGAAATGAGATGACTATTATTTTTCAAAGAACAAAGGTAGGGCAACCTAGTAACTTCTAGAGGACCTTGTCACAACCATTAAAAAGGGATGTTCTAAATCGGAGAGGGAAATTAATTCATAAAGTGTCACAGATGAACTGCAAGCTGAATCTAAGATATTAGGCTCTGATATTAATAACTAAACCCACCGACTTTTCTCGATGGTCTCTTCCTTGCCTTCCTTCCTTCTTCTTGCCTTCCTTCCTTCTTCTTGCCTTCCTTCCCACCTTCTTTTCTTAAAAAATTTCTCCTCTTATAGGCCTTTTGGTCTGTCTGTTTCTTTTTTCTTCTATCCCTGTTGAAATATGTATTTTATGGTTGCTGGGTTTAGAGTTGTGTGCTCTTTTTTACTTTGAAAAGTGAATGAAACCATTAATATTTCTCTTTCTGAAAGAAAAAGAACCTTCACATTGAATTTAATTTTTTTTTTCAGTAGAAGGAATACATGAAGGGATCGACAGTGTTTAAAATATAAAGAAAGAGAAATGAAAAAAGAAGGAACAATACAGAGGAAAATGAAGGAGGCTGGGTGAAAGAACAGAAATGAAAAGGGTATGAAACAGGCAGGAGCAGAAGGATGGGAGAGAACGTTTAGGTGGTGATGGGATGATGTGAAAAGATGGATTAATAAGATTAGAGGAGGTTCAGGTTTAAATTTGGTATATTTAGCTTAATAGTGATGCCAAAAGCTTGGCCTCTGTACCCTGGTGCTGAATCGAATCTCGCAGACAGAATTTTGGGTGAAGTAGAAAAGAGCTTTATTGCTTTGCCAGGCAAAGGGGGACACAGCAGGCTCATACCCCTCAAAGCTGTGTGTCCCAACCTGGGAGGATTTGGTGTTGAGTTTTACAGCAATGGTTCAAGGGTAAGGTTGCTGATAAGGATTAGGGTGTGTGCAGGGCTTGTACTCCTTTACACTGGTCTCAGGTAGTCTCTTGGTGAGCTTCTCTAGTTCCTTTAATCTGGCCTCAGGTGGTCTTCTCCAGAATGAAGAATGCTAACATCTTCCACTTGTTGGGGATTTTAGTTCTGTAAAGAGCTCAAAGATATTGCTATGTGTATCCCTTGAGGCAGAACCAGGACCCTGTCCCAAAGCTTCACTATTGTTTCTTGGCTGCTCCTTTCAAACAAAGGGGACACTGTGTCCCCTCCCTTCCCTGATTAGCAATTGTTTGAAAGGCTTCCATGCCCAGGAGCCCAACATGATCCTTTTTGGTTTCAATAATGTAAGTCCAATTTTTAATTCTTTCTAATTTAACACATTTTACTTTATCTCAAATTATTTAAAATGAGTGAAGCACCTTGAAATCAAGTCTCTTAATTACTGACACCTTTGGTTATTTAAACCATTAATATTGAGAAGTGTTAGGATGTAAAGTAAAATTTTTCTCCCAGTATAATTAATGCATGCTTAAGTCATTGTACAGAAAATAGAGCTCTGGGGCTTAATAGCCAAATGAAGTTTCTATGATACAAGTGTTATTGTTATTACCTTCTTTACACTAATAAAACTCTCTTCTTTTAATAAGAAGTAGCAACATTTTTAATAGTATGCCTACTTTTTGCAAAATCTCTATTTTTAAACAACTTTAGTGAAGTGTAATCGGCATATAAAAGCACATATATTTAAAGTGTATAATGTAACATGTTTGATATAAAAATGCCCACACAATCCTCACTCACATTCAAGTTAATGAACATATCCATCACTGGCAACAGTTTCCTTGACTCCTTGGTAATCCCTCCTTCTCACTTTTTTCCTTCTCTTTTATGCCCCTACATTAGTTTGCCTTTCCTAGATGTTTATATACACAGAAGCAAACAATATGTGCTCTTTTTAAATCTGACTTCTTTCACTCAGCTTTATTATTTTGAGAGACATCCATGTGGTAGAGTGTTTCAATAGCTCATTCCTTTTTATGGCTAAGTAGTATTCCATTGTAAGGATATATATATATCATAATTTTTTAATGTATTTACCTGTTGATGGACATTTGGATTGTTTCTAGTTTTGGCTATTGCAAATGGAACTTCTGTGAACACTTGTGTAGAAGTTTTTGTATGAATATATGTTTTTATTTCTCTTGGGTAAATATTTAGGAATAAAATGCCTGGACCACATGGGAGATTTCTTTTTAAAGAAACTTTCAACAGTTTTGCAAGCTGGTCAGTCATTTATGTTCTCAACAGCAGTGTACTGGAAGTCTTTCATTTGCTTTGATATTTTGATCTCCTATTTCAAGCCATAGTAATTCTAGGAACTTTTGGTCCAGCAAAGCCTGAAACCATTTTGCAATATTCAGTCAGGTTTGTTCAAGTAACTATTGCTCATTTTCTCAAGTCTCTATAATTCGGGAAGCCTGAAAAAATTTATAACAAGCTAGAAGGCCATTACAATTTCAGAAAGTAAATTATACACTTAGAAAATATTAAGGAACCTTTGTTTAAAGAAAGACCAGGGAATACTTGTCAATATCTGATGAATAGGAAACATGATACTGTTTAGGTTTGGACCACACATTTTATGAGTTATGGCAAAAGCTAAGAGTTGTGCTATTTAGGGACCAGGATTGTAGTCCTTCTGTTCATTTATATTTTGTGTTATTTGGTCTAAATTTATCAGGTTTTGTTTGGTCCGATAATAATACTAAGGAATGGCTATTTCCAAAGGAATCTCTCCTCTGCTTCTGACCACTTAAATTATCCCAAATTAAAAATACTGTCTTTCTCTAGTTCAGCCATAAGATACATGAGTCCTACAGGCTCCATGATAACCTTAAATATATTGGGGAGAATGTATTAGATTAGAATTGGATTTAAAGAGGACATACCCAATATTCTTAGCAGTAGGATCGGCATCGTTTCATTTAATTAGTCACAAAACCCATTCGTATTTGATGAAACTTTGGTTTTCCTCTCTTTCCTCCTACTCAATGATTAGTATTGATACTAAGTCAAGGTTTGCATTCATTCCATCCCTGGCCTATATCAGTACTGTTTTACTAAGGATTTTTGGATATTCCTTGAGTTTTTTTCCTCTTCAATAGTTAGTTTTTTAGGCAGAAAGTTCCTTCTAAGGAAAACAATATAGCACTTTTGGATGTGAGGGCATTAAAGTGACTGACATTAATACAGAATGATTGTTCTAGAGGAATTATAAAAGGACGGTCTTATTTAGAGTGTGAGCCATTTAGTAGATCCAGCTCTTCTTAAAAATAGAAGTTTCTGTATTTCCACCTTGGTAGTTCTTTTTGTTTTTTTGTGGGGTTTTTTTTTTTTTTTTTGGAGTATGGAAATACCTAGACTAAATAGTATAGAGCTTATGGAAGTGTGAAGACTTGGCATTTATTAAAGATTAAAATAGTCTCCTAGTTTAATTTATTGCTTGGACGTGAGCAGGTCCAAAGGCAGGCTTTGGGATATTTAAATAGTGCTTCTAGTTCGCTTTCCCTTCTTCATTTAAAACTTTGGTACCTGTATCACAGGCTTTCTTTCCATCTCAGCTTTGCTGTCATCCTGCCTGGCTTTAGTAGACACATGGAAGGAACAGTTAAGAGTGTGGCTTCTCGGTTTAGGGCCCTCTTCATCTCCAGTCACCATCTCTTCCTTTGTACCTGAGCCACTGGCTCCCATGAATAGGAGAATAAAGAACTTGACCTATAGGCTCATTAATGTAAATACGCTATTCTGTCTCACAATCTCGTCTCCCTAGTGAAGTTATTCGCTACCTCTGATCATTCTTTGACCTCATCTGCATCTTCAGTCCACGGACTGTCTATTTTTTTCCAATCCATCAGTCTTTGCATTTCCTCTTTAATCCATAAGCCCTTGTCTTTTTTCTCTCTGCCACATTCCATACATTAAATTCCCCTCCGCATCTAACATTTTGTTTCAACTGTCTGGCAAAACCCAACCAAAGATGAACCTTGTACCCTTGTCTTCTGCACCTATATCTGAACAGTACAGCTCTCTGGGAGAATGTCATACAACAGGCTTGTTTGTTCCCCAATCTATTTTTGACAATGACTTCAAATGGACTCTCAACATTGCAGCCATATTTCTCAGGTCAACAGGCTCTCCCAGGACACTGGTGGAGGGATTGATCTTAAGTAGAAGAAGAAACAGCTTCCTTGTTATAACAGGAAGCATAGTGCTAGGATGGGTGAGGCTGTAAATGTGTTTGTAAATTGACAGAGTGAAGATGAAATAAAAATGATTTCTTATTTTTCTATCAGGATAACCATCCCATGTATAGGGATAAACATTGGCAAAAATTGGATTGTTTTTCTATCAGATTTGTCTTTCCTGTGAAGAAGGATTGTTAACATTATTTTCTTTCTGTTATAAATTGTTCTCCATAGTGGGTGAATTGAGAAATTTTTGTTCAGGTTTCTAGCAAAAAAATTTGCTGCAGCACGGCTTCAAGTCACAAAGCAGTATTTTGACAAATGGGAAATAGCACCAGCAGGTAAACTCAGCTGGAAAGTTAAGTCTTGGGCTCCAGACCATTTTCTTTCCACTTTATCTTTCAACAGATTATCCTAAAACATCATTTTGATTATTTCACTTCTCTTCTATAAACCTACCATGGGTCCCATTGCCTGCTCTATCATGTCTCAAAACAACAAAACATGGTTTTCAAAGCCATCCATAATTTGATCTCACTCAGTGTATTCAACATTATATTTTACCATATGTAGCCTTATTTTGAATCCTTCTGACCCAGTCCATTTCCTGTCTCCTATTTCTCTCTCCCCATGTCTTTGTTTATGAATCTATGCCAGCCAGTTTGACTTGGGCACTGAGCAATGACAAACTGGTAGGTAGAAAGGGAATTTTCCCATTCAGAACCAGCTAACCCACAGTCATGAGGCAGAATCAGACCCTGACCTTAGATATGAAATCTGGAGAGAGGAGTGTGGATCAGGTAAAGGAGAGAAGGTGGGTACTCTAAGAAGGAGTTTCCAGAGCTGAATTCCAAGGAGGTCATCAAGATTGGGCACAAAAATAATTCAAGTTGTTAATCATCATATATTTTCCTATATTTCCTTTGTAACAGCCATTTTCCACTGATCAAGTTGTCATGACTAACTTGGATTAGCAGTAAGATACAGACACACACACACACACACACACACACCACACTTTTACATATTGACAATCATAACAATCATAATTGGTTTACATTATCCAGACCAAGTTGTGGATTTCCTTATCTGGAAAAATAACTTAAGAATTTGGGACATAGTTAAAACTTGAAATAATAGGAAAATGATCTGATAAAATCCTTCTCAACTCCTTTTGGTTTCTCATGAGGTGGGATGAGGTTGAAAAGAAATAGCCAATTTGTTGCTTTGCCACAGAAATACCTTTGTTTACTCTGTTGTTTTTTTTTGTTTACTTCTTAGACTTTTTCTTCAATTATACCTACTACAGGGAAGGGAAACCACAGAAGAAATATAGAGAGGAACAAGATTTGAGCTTCCAAGGGCAAGGTCCTTGCAACAGCGATAAGACTAAAAGAGTATTATAATAGCCTGGAGGTAAAACTCTGGGCAGAGCAGGATGAAGGCAAACCAGAGAAAACTCAGAGAGGGACAAGGTTGTTGTCTCTGAATTGAGGCCCTGTGCTCTGTTTTTGCAGGGCTGAAACCTTGGTGGGGAAAGTGATAGAACCCAGCTGGGCATGGGGCTTCTAGGGTAGAGGAGACCTGGGTCTTGTTTCCCAGGCAGAAACCATGGAAGTGATAAGGTCCCAGAGTTATTTCCTACCCTGTTGAGGTACAGTGACAGTAGAGGAGAAATGACAGACAGGCTTGTCTAGGTAGAGTGGGGCTGAATAGGCAGCAAGTTTCCTGTGGTCCCAGAGTGGCATGGAGCTTTTTCCCGTACTTTTGCAAAAGGTGTGGGCGTTAGATGATGGAGAGAGAGTTGTGGAGTTGAAAGGGGCTTATTATATAAAATGATGGTAACAGAAGACGACAGCCAGAAGTGAATGGGCTGAATGACTGACACCACAGAGGTATGGTGGCATCTCAGTGGAGGCCAGGATAGAACAGTGAAAACTGTTAGGGTGATCCCAGCTGCTTGATGGCCAAATATCTCCTCCAATTTGGGGTCAAGCCCCTAAGTAGTGATCATAAAGATATATACTATATCAGGGAGAAAGACTGGGCAGGAAAATTTCTGAACTATCTTTAACAAGAGATGACTGAATTTAGCCAGAACTGGCTAAGTCTGTTTTCTACCACATAGAAAAATGAGCACGTGAAAGTCAAATTGTGAGACTGAAAAAAAACATTACTTTTGTAAAAATGTATATGTGACTTTAAAAATGTGAATACAATATATATTGTAAGCAACTGGTGAAGAGCAACACAAAAATAACTTACCTTTGGGAAAAGGCCCAGAAGCATAATGTGCATTGAACTCAGTCGATCCACAGTTAGGGTTTGATTTGTGAAAAACACACTTATTCAGAAGATCAAAAGATGTCTTTATTTTGAAAACCTAAAAATTCTTAGAGTACTTGAATGGTCCATTAGATCTTGAAAGGGCAGTAGGGGTTTCTGTTGAATTCCAGCCTTTCTGCCATTGGTGTGGAGCATAGGTGGCACGTGACATGGTTATGATGGAACAGAAAGAAATCCTGGCTGGAGGTGGAAGGAAATTAAAGGGGCTTGGGGTCGACTTTAGGTTCAGGATTCAGGTACTAGACCTAGCTTCACCAGTAACGTATAACTGTAGGGAAGTTCCTGTTTCCTCACCTATAAGATTAAAGGAGTTGCTCCATGATGTTTCTTTGATCTTAGGTGATTAGGAGTGATAGGAGGCAATGTGTGTAGCAGCAGACCACAAAAGTATAATCTTTACTTTTCAATAAATAAAAATCATGAGTGGGACTGGTCTTATTTCCTGCTCTCCCTTTGGGGCTCCAAGCAGACAAAAATAGAAAGAAATCTGACATCTGCCATGCCTTTCTCCCTGACCTCTGGTCCAACAAACACCTAAAATTTAGAATAATTAGAAAACCCTCTCACATTGGAACTAATCCTTAATTTATTTCAGTGCCTGCTCAATGTGATTTCTCTAGGATGAGGAAACAGTGGTAGCATAGTGCTGACTGTTGGTTTCTAGTTTCAGACAATCTGGAGGAAGGAAGTTTAGCACACAGTATTCATTAAACAGGCCATTCCTTCCTTATGTGGAAAACTCTTCCCCTCTTTTCTGGATCCTCAATAGTCTCTGTACCTTTCTAACTTCCTCACATAAGTGATATGATAATGGGCTTAGTTCTACATGGAAGTTTTCTAACAATGTAGATGGTAAACTATACAGAGTAAACTCAGGGGCCTATTGACTTTGATAGCAGAGTTCAAAAAAGGAGACCCTTCCTGGTGCTTTACAGGCACCTACCTGTGTAAACAGACCCACTCAGGTGAAGAGCACACCCAACAGAGGCCACAAAGATGGACTAAATAACCTCTTGACTGGAGAAAAGAGGAGCAAACGAACTCAAAGGTGAACAAAATCTTGGAAATAAAAGACTGAGAGCAGCCAGGATGATAATGTTGTATATAATTTCACCATGGGGAGAACGTCACTTCTGTGGGAATGATTTTTCTACCAACCTGTTTTGAATACCAATGTATAGGGGGTTAGAAGAACATTTTGAAATTCATCCTGCTGTCATCATTTACAAAATCATTCATTATTGTGATACATTATAAAAAGAGAGGGCATATAATGCCAAATGTTGCAAATGTATCTAGTCTCTAGGAATACTGGATATGCTCTTCCTTCCCTCCCCATAGCCGCCAGGTTAGGTGATCATAAGTACTTATAATAAGCAAATGCTGCAACATAAAAATTCTTCAAATAATTCAACTGAGATTTATACTGGATTATTTTAAAGGTCAGTAGATACAGACGGTTCACAAATTTAAAACATGAAATCTTGTGCTATTTTCTCCTGAGAGTTTTTAACAATTTGAAATTGAGTGGAAATAGGAAAAATCACAAGCTCTTGGCAAAGGTCAAAAGAAGAGGATCTCAAACTGAGTTCTCAGCCATCAAGAAATAGTGCGTTGGAACTTTTCATTAGTGCTGAGAAAGTCTCCATTGGTTTGGAGAAGATTCATCCTTGGAAACCTTTCAGCTCCTACAGGCAGAAGCTCCCCTCTGCTCACTCCCGTGGGAGTTGCTCTTCAGGGTTTGCTCAGGGGGCATCTTCCCTTTGGAATTCCTGTTTAGTGGTTAGAAGCTCTTTCCTTGAATGGCCTGATCTACACTGGGAGAGGCAGAGTATCCAGGCTGCTCTTATTTACCTCTACTGTGGTCCAGATAGAATCTCGTTTGCTTGTCACATTGCTTCACAATGAAATCCAGTACGATGTGACATCCATCTCCCAACAGTGGCTTATGGTGATCTTGTTAGTTGTTCAGAAAAACTGTCAGAAATTATGTGGCTTTTCCCGGTGTGCCCTTGTTGAACAGCCTGGCTCACCTTTTTCTGAGGTTAAAAGCATGATGAAATGCCGTGTCTGCGTTACTGTCGTTTCATGATTCTGTTTCCTACGTGCTGGTTTCAATAAAAAAGAAAATAAGTTTTTTTCCATCTGTCACTAGAATGGAGAGAGGTGACAATGGTGGCACCAATTTTTAGAGCCTATTTCTCCCCCCAAGTGTGAAAATTTCTCATTGCAATTTTAATGTAGGGCGTGTTAGAGATCTTTTATAGGCTGACACATTGGCCCACATTTTTGCTTCAGCTGTTGCTACAGCAACCAGCAGTGTGCACCTGTAGCTTGGGGGCTCCTGGCTTCAGCAGCATTGCTTATCTTTTGCTTTCTGCTCCTGTTTGCTTCCCCAATCCACCCCTACAAACTTTAACGGATGGAGATGGGAGCCATGTGCTAAATATTCTTCTCTGTAACATCTTTGGGCTGATTATCTGAGATACGTTATACATAGCTCCTCAGGCAGTTCCCAGCTATGGTTGCCAGACAAAATATAGGATTCCCAGTTAAATTTGAATATCAGAATAAACAACAGGTACTTTTTTCAGGTAGAAATATGTCCCAGATATTGCACTGGATTTGGTTCGCTAGTATTTTTTGAAGAATTTTTGCATTTATATTCATCAGGCGTATTAACCTGCAGTTTTCTTTTCTTGTAGTGTCCTTATCATGCTTTAATATCAGGATAATGCTGGCCTCGTAAAATGAGCTTGAAGTGTTCTTCCCTCTTAAGTGTTTTTCATAAGATTTTGTAAAGGATTTGTGGGTTGTATGCTTCTAGAAATTCATCCACTTCTTTTAGGTTATCCAATTTGTTGGTATATAATTGTTCATAATAATCTCTTGTGGGGCTTCCCTGGTGGCGCAGTGGTTGAGAGTCCGCCTGCCGATGCAGGGGACACGGGTTCGTGCCCTGATCCCGGAAGATCCCACATGCCGCGGAGCGGCTGGGCCCGCGAGCCATGGCCGCGGAGCCTGTGTGTCCAGAGCCTGTGCTCCGCAACGGGAGAGGCCACAGCAGTGAGAGGCCCGCGTACAGCAAAAAAAAAAAAAAAAAAAAAATAATCTCTTGTGATCCTTTGTATCTCTCTGTTATCAGTTGTAATGTCTCCTCTTTCATTTATAATTGTATTTATTTGAACTCTCTCTCTTTTTTTCTTGGTTAGCCTAGCTAAAGGTTGACATATATTTTTTTATCTGTTAAAAAACCCAACTCTTAGTTCTAATGATCTTTACTATTGTCTTCTAGTTTCTATTTTAGTTATTTATACTTTAATCCTTATTATTTTCTTATGCTAAGTTAGGGCTTAGATTTTTCATTTTCTTTCTAGTTCTTTCAGGTGTAAAGTTAGGTTATTTATTTGAGATCTTTCTTTTTTTTTAACATCTTTATTGGAGTATAATTGCTTTACAATGGTGTGTTAGTTTCTGCTTTATAACAAAGTGAATCACTTATACATATACATATGTTCCCATATCTCTTCCCTCTTGTGTCTCCCTCCCTCCCACCCTCCCTATCCCACCCCTCTAGGTGGTCACAAAGCACCTAGCTGATCTCTCTGTGCTTTGTGGCTGCTTCCCACTAGCTATCTATTTTACGTTTGGTAGTGTATATATGTCCATGCCACGCTCTCACTTTGTCACAGCTTACCCTTCCCCCGCCCCATATCCTCAAGTCCATTCTCTAGTAGGTCTGTGTCTTTTATTCCCGTCTTAGCCCTAGGTTGTTCATGACCTTTTTTTTTTTTTTCCTTAGATTCCATATGTATGTGTTAGCATACGGTATTTCTTTTTCTCTTTCTGACTTACTTCACTCTGTATGACAGACTCTAGGTCCATCCACCTCACTACAAATAACTCAATTTCATTTCTTTTTATGGCTGAGTAGTATTCCATTATATATATGTGCCACATCTTCTTTATCCATTCATCTGTTGATGGACACTTAGGTTGCTTCCATGTCCTGGCTATTGTAAATAGAGCTACAATGAACATTTTGGTACATGACTCTTTTTGAATTATGGTTTTCTCAGGGTATATGCCCAGTAGTGGGATTGCTGGGTCTTATGCTAGTTCTATTTTTAGTTTTTTAAGGAACCTCCATACTGTTTTCCATAGTGGCTGTATCAATTTACATTCCCACCAACAGTGCAAGAGTGTTCCCTTTTCTCCACACCCTCTCCAGCATTTATTGTTTCTAGATTTTTTGATGATGGCCATTCTGACCAGTGTGAGATGATATCTCATTGTAGTTTTGATTTGCATTTCTCTAATGATTGAGCATTCTTTCATGTGTTTGTTAGCAATCTGTATATCTTCTTTGGAGAAATGTCTATTTAGGTCTTCTGCCCATTTTTGGATTGGGTTGTTTGTTCTTTCAATATTGAGCTGCATGAGCTGCTTGTAAATTTTGGAGATTAATCCTTTGTCAGTTGCTTCATTTGCAAATATTTTCTCCCATTCTGAGGGTTGTCTTTTGGTCTTGTTTACGGTTTCCTTTGCTGTGCAAAAGCTTTTAAGTTTCATTAGGTCCCATTTGTTTATTTTTGTTTTTATTTCCATTTCTCTAGGAGGTGGGTCCAAAAGGATCTTGCTGTGATTTATGTCATAGAGTGTTCTGCCTATGCTTTCCTCTAACAGTTTTATAGTGTCTGGCCTTACATTTAGGTCTTTAATGCATTTTGAGTTTATTTTTGTGTATGGTGTTAGGGAGTGTTCCAATTTCATACTTTTACATGTACCTGTCCAGTTTTCCCGGCACCACTTATTGAAGAGTCTTGATTACTGTAGCTTTGTAGTATAGTCTGAGGTCAGGGAGCCTGATTCCTCCAGCTCCATTTTTCGTTCTCAAGATTGCTTTGGCTATTCGGGGTCTTTTGTGTTTCCATACAAATAGTGAAATTTTTTGTTCTAGTTCTGTTAAAAATGCCAGTGGCAGTTTGATAGGGATTGCATTAAATCTGTAGATTGCTTTGGGTAGTAGAGTCATTTTCACAATGTTGATTCTTCCAGTCCAAGAACATGGTATATCTCTCCAACTATTTGTATCATCTTTAATTTCTTTCATCAGTGTCTTATAATTTTCTGCATACAGGTCTTTTGTCTCCTTCGGTAGGTTTTTTCCTAGATATTTTATTCTTTTTGTTGCAGTGGTAAATGGGAGGGTTTTCTTAATTTCACTTTCATATTTTTCATCATTAGTGTATAGGAATGCCAGAGATTTCTGTGCATTAATTTTGTATCCTGATACTTTACCAAATTCATTGATTAACGCTAGTAGTTTTCTGGTAGCATCTTTAGGATTCTCTGTGTATAGTATCATGTCATCTGCAAACAGTGACAGCTTTACTTCTTCTTTTCCAATTTGGATTCCTTTTATTTATTTTTCTTCTCTGATTGCTGTGGCTAAAACTTCCAAAGCTATGTTAAATAAGAGTGGTGAGAGTGGGCAACCTTGTCTTGTTCCTGATCTTAGTGGAAATGGTTTCAGTTTTTCACCATTGAGGATGATGTTGCCTGTGGGTTTGTCATATAAGGCCTTTATTATGTTGAGGAAAGTTCCCTCTATGCCTACTTTCTGCATGGTTTTTATCATAAATGGGTGTTGAATTGTGTCAAAAGCTTTCTCTGCATCTATTGAGATGATCATATGGTTTTTCTCCTTCAATTTGTTAATATGGTGTATCACATTGATTGATTTGCGTATTTTGAAGAATCCTTGCATTCCTGGAATAAACCCCACTTGATCATGGTGTATGATCCTTTTAATGTGCTGTTGGATTCTGTTTGCTAGTATTTTGTTGAGGATTTTTGCATCTATTTTCATCAGTGATATTGGCCTGTAGTTTTCTTTCTTTGTGACATCTTTGTCTGGTTTGGGTATCAGGGTGATGGTGGCCTCATAGAATAAGTTTGGGAGTGTTACTCCCTCTGCTATATTTTGGAAGAGTTTGAGAAGGATAGATGTTAGCTCTTCTCTAAATGTTTGATAGAATTCACCTGTGAAGCCATCTGGTCCTGGGCTTTTGTTTGTTGGAAGATTTTTTATCACAGTTTCAATTTCAGTGCTTGTAATTGGTCTGTCCATATTTTCTATTTCTTCCTGGTTCAGTCTTGGCAGGTTGTGCATTTCTAAGAATTTGTCCATTTCTTCCAGGTTGTCCATTTTATTGGCATAGAGTTGCTTGTAGTAATCTCTCATGATCCATTTTATTTCTGCAGTGTCAGTTGTTACTTCTCCTTTTTCATTTCTAATCCTATTGATTTGAGTCTTCTCCCTTTTTTTCTTATGGGTCTGGCTAATGGTTTATCAATTTTGTTTATCTTCTCAAAGAACCAGCTTTTATTTTTATTTTTATTTATTTATTTATTTATTGCAGTACGTGGGCCTCTCACTGTTGTGGCCTCTCCCGTTGCGGAGCACAGGCTCTAGACGCACAGGCTCAGTGGCCATAGCCCACGGGCCTAGCCGCTCCGCGGCATGCGAGATCTTCCCGGACCGGGGCACGAACCCGTGTCCCTTGCCTCGGCAGGCGGACTCTCAACCCCTGCGCCACCAGGGAAGCCCCCAGCTTTTAGTTTTATTGATCTTTGCTATTGTTTCCTTCATTTCTTTTTCATTGATTTATTTCTGATCGGATCTTTATGATTTCTTTCCTTCTGGTAACTTTGGGGTTTTTTTGTTCTTCTTTCTCTAATTGCTTTAGTTGCAAGGTTAGGTTGTTTATTTGAGATGTTTCCTGTTTCTTAAGGTAGGATTGTATTGCTATAAACTTCCCTCTTAGAACTGCTTTTGCTGCATTCCATAGGTTTTTGGTTGTCGTGTCTCCATTGTCATTTGTTTCTAGGTATTTTTTGATTTCCTCTTTAATTTCTTCATTGATCACCTGGTTATTAAGTAGTGTATTGTTTAGCCTCCATGTGTTTGTATTTTTTACAGATCTTTTCCTGTAATTGATATCTAGTCTCATAGCATTGTGGTCGGAAAAGATACTTGATACAATTTCAATTTTCTTAAATTTACCAAGGCTTGATTTGTGACCCAAGATATGATCTATCCTGGAGAATGTTTCATGAGCACTTGAAAAGAAAGGGTATTCTGTTGTTTTGGGATGGAATGTCCTATAAATATCAATTAAGTTCATCTTGTTTAATGTATCATTTAAAGCTTGTGTTTCATTATTTATTTTCATTATGGATGATCTGTCCATTGGTGAATGTGGAGTGTTAAAGTCCCCTACTATGATTGTGTTACTGTTGATTTCCCCTTTTATGACTGTTAGTATTTGCCTTATGTATTGAGGTGCTCCTATGTTGGGTGCATAAATATTTATAATTGTTATATCTTCTTCTTGGATCGATCCCTTGATCATTATGTAGTGTCCTTCTTTGTCTCTTCGAATAGTCTTTATTGTAAAGTCTATTTTGTCTGATATGAGAATTGCTACTCCAGCTTTCTTTTGATTTCCATTTGCATGGAATATTTTTTTTCCACCCCCTCACTTTCAGTCTGTATGTGTCCCTAGGTCTGAAGTGGGTCTCTTGTAGACAGAATATATATGGGTCTTGTTTTTGTATCCATTCAGCGAGTCTGTGTCTTTTGATGGGAGCATTTAGTGCATTTACATTTAAGGTAATTATCGATATGTATGTTCCTATTACCATTTTCTTAATTGTTTTGGGTTTGTTATTGTAGGTCTTTTACTTCTGTTGTGTTTCTTGCCTAGAGAAGTTCCTTTAGCATTTGTTGTAAAGCTGGTTTGGTGGTGCTGAACTCTCTCAGCTTTTGCTTGTCTCTAAATATTTTAATTTCTCCATCAAATCTGAATGAGATCCTTGCTGGGTAATCTTGGTTGTAGGTTTTTCTCCTTCATCACTTTAAATATGTCTTGCCACTCCCTTCTGGCTTGCAGAGTTTCTGTTGAAAGATCAGCTGTTAACCTTATGGGGATTCCCTTGTGTGTTATTTGTTTTTTATCCCTTGCTGCTTTTAATATGTTTTCTTTGTATTTAATTTTTGATGGTTTGATTAATATGTGTCTTGGCGTGTTTCTCCTTGGATTTATCCTGCATGGGACTTTCTGTGCTTCCTGGACTTGATTAACTATTTCCTTTCCCATATTAGGGAAGGTTTCAACTATAATCTCTTCAAATATTTTCTCAGTCCCTTTCTTTTTCTCTTCTTCTTCTGGGACCCCTATAATTCGAATGTTGGTGCATTTAATGTTGTCCCAGAGGTCTCTGAGACTGTCCTCAGTTCTTTTCATTCTTTTTTCTTTATTCTGCTCTGCACTAGTTATTTCCACTATTTTATCTTCCAGGTCACTTATCCGTTCTTCTGTCTCAGTTATTCTGCTATTGATCCCTTCTAGAGAATTTTTAATTTCATTTATTGTGTTGTTCATCACGGTTTGTTTGCTCTTTAATTCTTCTAGGTCCTTGTTAAACGTTTCTTGTATTTTGTCTATTCTATTTCCAAGATTTTAGATCATGTTTACTATCATTATTTTGAATTCTTTTTCAGGTAGACTGCCTGTTTCATCTTCATTTATTAAGTCTGGTGGGTTTTTACCTTGCTCCTTCATCTGCTGTGTGTTTTTCTGTCTTCTCATTTTGCTTAACTTACTGTGTTTGGGGTAACACAGTAAGTTTTCACAGCCTTTTCACAGGCTGCAGGTTCGCAGTTCTCGTTTTTGGTGTCTCTCCCCAGTGGCTAAGGTTGGTTCAGTGGGTTGTGTAGGCTTCTTGGTGGAGGGAACTAGTGCCTGTGTTCTGGTGGATGAAGCTGGATCTTGTCTTTCTGGTGGGCAGGTCCACGTCTGGTGGTGTGTTTTGGGGTGTCTGTGGCCTTATTATGATTTTAGGCAGCCTCTCTGCTAATGGATGGGGCTGTGTTCCTGTCTTGCTAGTTGTTTGTCATAGTGTGTCCAGCACTGTAGCTTTCTGGTCGTTGAGTGAAGCTGGGTACATCAAGTTGATTGTGGAGATTTAATCCAATGCTCCTGAGATTGCTGGAAGAGATTTCCCTTTCTCTTCTTTGTTTGCATAGATCCCGGGGTTCAGTTTTGTGTTTGGCCCCGCCTCTGCATGTTGGTCGCCTGAGGGCGTCTGTTCTTCGCTCAGACAGGACGGGGTTAAAGGAGCAGCTGACTCGGGGGCTCTGTCTCCCTCAGGCCGCGGGGAGGGAGGGGTACGGAGGCGGGGCGAGCCTGCGGCGGCAGAGGCCGGCTTGACGTTGCACCAGCCCGGGGCGCACCGTGCGTTCTCCCCGGGAAGTTGTCCCTGGATAACAGGACCCTGGCAGTGGCGGGCTGCAGAAGCTCCCGGGAGGGTAAGCGGGGATAGTGACCTGTGTTCGCACACAGGCTTCTTGGTGGCGGCAGCAGCAGCCCCAGCGTCCCACGCCCGTCTCTGGGGTCCGCGCTTTTAGCTGTGGCTCGCGCCCGTCTCTGGAGCTCCCTTAAGCGGCGCTCTGAATCCCCTCTCCTCACGCACCAGGAAACAAAGAGGCTAGAAAAAGTCTCTTGCCTCTTCGGCAGCTCCAGACTTTTACCCGGACTTCCTCCCGGCCAGCCGTGGCACACTAACCCCTTCAGGCTGTGTTCACGCCGCCAGCCCCAGTCCTGTCCCTGCGCTCCGACCGAAGCCCGAGCCTCAGCTCCCAGCCCCGCCCACCCCGGCGGCCGAGCAGACAAGCCTCTCAGGCTGGTGAGTGCCGGTCGGCACCGATCCTCTGTGCGGGAATCTCTCCGCTTTGCCCTCCGCACCCCTGTGGCTGTGCTCTCCTCCGCGGCTCTGAAGCTTCCCCCCTCCGCCCCCCGCAGTCTCCGCCCGCGAAGGGGCTTCTAGTGTGTGGGAACCTTACCTCCTTCACGGCTCCCTCCCACTGGTGCAGGTCCCGTCCCTATCCTTTTGTCTCTGTTTTTTTCTTTTTTCTTTTGCCCTACCCAGGTACGTGGGGAGTTTCTTGCGTTTTGGGAGTCTGAGGTCTTCTGCCAGCGTTCAGTAGGTGTTCTGTAGGAGTTGTTCCACATGTAGATGTATTTCTGATGTATCTGTGGGGAGGAAGGTAATCTCTGTCTTACTCTTCCGCCATCTTGAAGCTCCCTCTCTGAGATCTTTCTTTTAATGTACACATTTATCTCTATAAACTTATCTTTTAAGACTGCGTTTGCTGCATCTCATAAATTTTGGTATGTTGTGTTAACATTTTTGTTTGTATCAGAATATTTTGGACTTTCTTTTTGATTCTTCTGTGACCTACTGTTTGCTCAGGAGAATGTTGTCTAATTTCCACATATTTGTGCAGTTTCCAGTAGTCTTCTTACAACTGATTTTTAGTTTCATAACATTGTGGTCAGAATACATATTCATGATATCAGTCTTTAAAATTTTGTTAACATTTGCTTTGTGCCTCAACATATGATCTATCCTAGAGAATGTTTCATGTTTTTGAGAAGAATGTCCTGATTATGTCTGTTAGGTCTATTTGGTGTATAGTGTTATTCCAATCCATTTTTCCTTATTGATTTTCTGTCTGGATGAGCTATCCATTGTTGAAAGTGGGTTATTGAATTCTCCTACTATTATTGTATTGTCTATTTCTCTCTTCAGTTCTGTTAATATTGGCTTTAAATATTTAGATGCTCCAATTTTGTGTGAATGCATATTTATAATTGTTGCAGCCTCTCAATGAGTTGACTCCTTTATCATTGTATAGTGACCTCCTTTGTCTCTTGTGACCTGTTTTGACTGAAAGTCTATTTTATCTGATAAAAGTATGGGCACTCCTGCTCTCTTTCAGTTGCCACCTGCATGAATATGTTTTTCTATCCCTTCACTTTCAGTCTGTGCATGTTCCTAAAACTAAAAAGAGTCTCTTGTAGGCAGCATATTGTTGGATCTTGGTTTCTTATCCGTTCAGCCACTCTGTGTTCTTTGAGTGGAGAATTTAATCTATTTACATTTAAAGTGATTACTGATGGTAAGGACTAACTATTGCCATTTTGTTTCTTTCTTCCTTTCTTCTTTGTGATTTATCTTTTTTAGTGGTATGGTTTCATTTCTTTCTCTTTCTTTTTTTTGTATCTACGAGAGGTTTTTTTCTTCCTGGTTAACATTTTATTGAATAATTCTTAATAATAAACCTATTTAAGTGATTTGACTAGACTTATCTAAAGCAAAGATATTGGAAACTGCAGACAATCTGATATAAGGGTAAACTATCTCTAAAATCATGCCAATGGGAACTTATTTATTGCATCAAGGTAAGTAATAAAATCAATAAAAGTTAACATTATACAATAATATTTAGTACCTTAATATATGTCAGGCATTATGCTAAATGACTTACCTGCCTTCTGCCACAATACTCTTATGCAAAAGGCACTATCATTGCTTATGTTTTAACCTCAAGTTAAGTATTTGATCTATGGTCCTACAGGTAGTAAGTATAAGAAACAAATCAAATCTAGGTACATTTGAATTCAGAGTCCAAATGCCAAATTATTTGAGAAATAGGGACACGGCTGAACCAAGTGGGGGAGAGAGAGAGAGAAAATTCCCACCCCAAAACAAGCCTAGCAGAACAAAGGCAAGTTAGGAGAAACATTATACATTAGAAAAAGTCTTTGCATACTATTCCTGAGATAAAGATAAAATAACTCTTTGGCATTGTCCTAATATAGGAGTTGTTTTCTTTATGGTCTTTGAACTCTAACTTCTTAAATATCTTTAATGTTCATAGGCAGGAGATAATGTTCATAGGTAAGAAACACATAGCAGCATTCTATTTCTGACTTCTATTATATTGGCTCTTTACCCCCAAGAGAGAAAACTGAAGCTTTATTTTAGAATGATTCTCTGATACCTGTTCATCCACTATGGAGATGACCAACTTTGTATCCAGTATAAGACTATTTTTAATTCTGTATCACCTCTTGGAGTTATTGTTTTCTTTAGCAAATTATACCTCCTGTCAGCTTATTTCATGAGCATTAAATTTTTGTTTGTATGAATTCAGTTTTTCATATGTATTTGAAGAGAAAAGTTACTAAGGTTGGTGTATACATTTATTTTTAGATCTATAGTTTTATTTCATTTACTAAAATCAGCTTCCAGTTATGAGAGCAACTCATATTGTTATTGTTGATTCTTTCTGGTGCTGGCAGTAGATATTTTGACTTGTTCTTTGTTGGTAGCATTTTGCAAAAGATTGGGCTGAACAACTGCAACCAAGAATCAATAATAACACCAGGAATTGAAAAACTCTGCTCAACTGTTAGGAATGAAGTTTGGAGTGACACAGATCTTGTTCGGAGAGCTTACTGTGTGGTGCTGGAGAATTAATCTTTGACTGTAAACCTTCTTCTCTTTCCTTAATCAGATAAACTGTCTGGCCTAGAACACAGGTCTTTTCTTTTCACAGACAGCTCTGTTTTCTCCCCATAAGAGATTTTGTACAGCATAAGGACATGTTTCAGTCTAAGTGGAAAGCATCTTAGATTTGTATAATTTCATTCATCTTATAACAGTTGTGGGAAAAAGAGAAAATTTCTATACAGTGGTCATATTGGTTTTTAAATTTATTTGGGGGAAATCTGAGGTGAGAAAATAATTTGCATCTGCCTGCTTTGGTCAAGTATAACTAGACTATTTTATTTTTTAAACGGGATTTTCTTCACCAATTTTTCAATAGGGAATACAAGCAAAACTATTAACAAAATCACAAAATTCCCCTTTACCACATCACTGTGTGTAAGTGAAGCTTAGTTATAATGATATAGACATAGCTGTTAGTTTACAACATGATGGTATATGTTGTATTTTGTTTTTTACTTGGTATTTATATTTTGTGCCTTTTCACATCTCTCTATATAGCTAAATATTTCTCATGTAAAGAGGTATTTTACTGTAATGACACAATTTTTATTCTTTTAAACCAATTGTTCACCGAGTGTTTGGCAATTAGATCATTTATTTTCTCCCCTGTTCCCTCTCTCCTTTCCTTCCTTCCTTTCTTCTTTAATATTTTTAAACTGCCTTGAAGACTAGCTGTATAAATAAGTATATTTTTAATTATCACATCATAGGACACAGTTTTATTACTTTTCTTATATTTTTCCTAATTGCTCTCTTAACAGATTAGCCACTTTATTACATTTACTTTCAAACAATTTTTCTTATATATTAAATATATGTTTATAATAAGATCTATAAAAATGGAGACATATAAGAAAGGAAATGAGGTATCCACTGATGTGTAGACAGCTTCTGACATGACCTTCGATGATCCCCAGCTCTAGACAGTCCTAATTTTGTGAATTCCCTCCCCTTGAGTAACTTGCTTCTAACTAATAGAATACAGTAACATTGAGGAGATGTCACTTTTGTGATTAAGTAACAAAAGATTGTGATCTCTGACTTGCTAGCAGACACTCTCCATTGTTGGCTTTGATGAAGTAAGCTGCCATATTGGAGAGGCCAACATAGCAAGGAACTGAGGGTGGCTTCTGCCAATAGCCAGCAAGGAACCCTCAGTCCAACACCTCTTGGGGAAATGAATGCTGACAACAACCATATAAGTGAGCTTGAAAGTGGATTCTTCCCTAATCCAGCCTTCAGGGCTGATAACATGATTAAAACTTTTTGAGACACTGAAGCGGAGGTCCCAGCTAAGCTGTGCCTGGATTCCTGACTTGTAGAGATGGTGAAATAATAAATGCATGTTGTTTTAAGCTGCTAAATTTGGGAGTAATTTGTTACACAGCAATAGATAACTGATACAATTGGTAATAATTCACTGTTTCCTCTTCAAGTCTTTTTTCCAAGAAATAAATAAATAAATAAATAAATAAATAAATAAATATATATATATATATATATACATATATATATATATATTAGACTTGGGATAATGTAAACATAATTTTGCTTCCTGAATTTCCCCATACTTTTCCATTATACTAATGCTTCGAAACCAGATTTTTAATGGTAATATGTGATTGTATACATTCATTGTAATTAATAAACTACTCCATTAGTATCAGTTTTTATGATGGTAAGTAATTCTGTGAAAAGAATTCTACACAGATATATTGCTTGTCCATGATAACTTATTTAGCATATTAATCTGAAAGTGAATTACTTGGATAAAAAATATTTTAAAGACTCATGCTTATTCTCACCAGATACGTATAAAAGAGTCATCTCCTTGTTATATGTTGGCCAACACTGGGATTATAATTATTTTTCTTACTTAACAATTTGAGAGGGAAATTTTCTTATTTATTTATTTATATATATATATTTTTACCACTCCTTTTTATTATTATTTAACATCTTTATTGGAGTATAATTGCTTTACAATGGTGTGTTAGTTTCTGCTGCATAACAAAGTGCATCAGCTATGCATATACCTATATCCTCGTATCTCCTCCCTCTTTGTCTCCCTCCCACCCTCCCTATCCCACCCCTCTAGGTGGTCACAAAGCACTGAGCTGATCTCCCTGTGCTATGCGTATGTGTATATATGTCCATGCCACTCTCTCACTTCGTCCCAGCTTACCCTTCCCCCACCCTGTGTCCTCAAGTCCAAAAGTTTCTTATGTTAATTTGCATTTTGATTTCTAACAAATTGGACCAAATTTTCACAGTTTAATTAGCCATTTGGGTATTCTGTTTTAGTCAAATTCTGGCTCATATTTTGGTCATTTTTATAGTGCTATTTATCCTTTCCTTTACTGATTTTAAGAGCCATTTTATTTTAATGATATGACTTTATTAAGTGCTTTATTAGAGAGTATGCAAATAGCTTTTCTCAATAATGTATTGTACTTTTAAAATCATTCCATTTTAAAGCTACATTTATTTTGACCTTGATTCTAGAGCAAAAAGGATCACACTTAATCACTTTTCTAGCAGCATTTCTCTCTCTCTCTCTCTCTCGCTCACTCATACACACACACACACACACCCCACATTCACTGTTGATGTTTCACCTAATAAAAATATTAAGATCAGTCTTTTAAAAATCTGTGTCATATGTAAAGCCCCTTTTATTTATTTAAGCACTGTAATACATACTACCCGACTTGATATTCATAACAACCCTGTCTAGGTAGGCATAGGAGGTCTTACTATCCTGATTTTATTAATGGTTTAAATGTAGCTCAGAAAAGTCACTTAACTGACTCAGGGTTACAGAGTATAGTAGTTGGTAGAGTTGGACACAAACCATTTTCTGCCTTCAGATCCAATACTTTTTCCTTCTCTGAACTCCACATCCAGCATTATTTAGGTAGTGATGCCTGTAGACAAAAGATCTTTACAGTGTGCCAGATCGTTGTACATGCAATAACTCATTTGATCCTTACAACAGTCTTCTAGGTAATGATTTCTTTATTCTCCAGAGAAGGAATAGAAGTCTCACAGATTTACTTGCCTAAGTTATAAAACTAATAGAGGATATTATCCATCTGTCAGGCAGATTGTGTTCAAGGCCTGGGATTGCTCTTCTAGAATGTTAAAGTGGTTTAGTGTAAGCCATGAGAGGAATTTATTATAGAGCTATTTTCTTGTCATGCTTCTCTTTTCCTATGGTATTTGCCATTCTCTTCTCTGGACTCTTATGGGTAAATGAGGTTTCGTTGGGGCCGTATTTTTTGACTGGTTGACACCTAGTCTTTGGTTAAGGCTTGTGTCAGGCATTGCCTCCTTCAAGAAACCGATCTTGAACTCTTTTTGTCCTTATTCAGACACTTCGTATATCTCCAGCCTGGCACTCATCTCATTGTACTCTATTTATCTGTTTGGGTATCCAACCTAAAGTGCCTAACCACTTTAAAATGTGTTTCTAGACATCTTGAGGGACTGCTCATGGTTCATTTTGAATTCTCCTTGCTAGCACCGTGCCTAGCTCAGAGTGAGTGCTCACTAAATGCTAAATGAATGAGTGAGGAAAAGGTTGAAGCAGAGGGGCTGCTCAGGACCAGAGTGGGATGCAGCTGGACCATCAGTACTTCCATGAAGCACAGGAATCTTAGGTGCTTGGGGTGTACATAGGCTCAATATCTGTTTGTAAGGAATTCCCATAAGAAAGGTTCAGAAGAAAATTTTGTTTTACTCTCTTTTCGCTTTCGCTGGGGGGTATCTACCTGAAGCTTCTTTTTAAAATATAAATTTATTTATTTATTTATTTTTGGCTGCGTTGGGTCTTCGTTGCTGTGCGCAGGCTTTCTCTAGTTGTGGCGAGCGGGGGCTACTCTTTATTGCGGTGTGCAGGCTTCTTATTGCGGTAGCTTCTCTTGTTGCAGAGCACGGGCTCTAGGTGCATGCGGGCTTCAGTAGTTGCAGCATGTGGGCTCATTAGTTGTGGCTCGCGGGCTCTAGAGTGCAGGCTCAATAGTTGTGGCACATGGGCTTAGTTGCTCCGCGGCATGTGGGATCTTCCCAGACCAGGGCTCGAACCCGTGTCCCCTGCATTGGCAGGCTGATTCTTAACCACTGCACCGCCAGGGAAGTCCCATGAAGCTTTTAAAATAAGTCAACAAGGGCCTCCCTGGTGGCGCAGTGGTTGAGAGTCCGCCTGCCGATGCAGGGGATGCGGGTTCGTGCCCCGGTCTGGGAGGATCCCGTGTGCCGCGGAGCGGCTGGGCCCGTGAGCCATGGCCGCTGGGCCTGCGCATCCGGAGCCTGTGCTCCGCAACGGGAGAGGCCACAACAGTGAGAGGCCCGCATACCGCAAAAAAAAAAAAAAAAAAAAAAGAAATAAAATAAGTCAACAAGACTAAGATAAAACAGCAACTTAAAGATGACATTTTAGATTAAACAGCACTTCTGGGGGTTCCGCTGGATTCTAAAAAACAAAGTTGGAAATTCTGTACTACAAATGATACACATTTTAATTTTACTGTTCTTCTTAGGTAAATCTGAAGTAGTCATGTACTCCGTGAGCATTGATATGTGTATTTTTTCATATAATACTTACTATATAGATTACTTATAGGCTAGAGATGTTCAAAAACTGAATACAAATGATAATTCTATTATCCTTCCCTGGTTTCTGCAAGTAGAAACTGGAGACAGTGATAATTATCTATGTCACATTCTCTAAGTGAGAACTTAAAAACCTTTTTCTGAAAAAATAAAAATACTAAAGTAAAATAAATTTTTTTCCTGAAAAAATAAGAATATTAAAAATAAAAATGTTAAATATTAGTTCTAAATACAACAAACAACTAAAATCTGTTCATTTCTTTTGTTTAGTAGTTTGCCTGTGACTCATTTTTAAATTCATGTAGATGAGCTGAGGTGCGAGTCGCATAAGGGGATCTCGTTTTCAGTGGGCTTGCTGATGAAAGTGGCCTATCTTTAAACTTCAAAGTACCTGATTAAATTAAATCAATAATTAAAACTGAATAATGACATGTTACAAAAAGTCAGCCGAAGCATAGTTAGTACTGGGCTAAATGGGTGCCATGGAAAGGAGGTAAACTATGCCCTTGCATTTGCCACATTTGAAATTGTATAATTTGGAAGGAGGGAAATCTTTCTGGAGAAATCAGCTGGGGTGCCTCCCAGTTGTGATCAAAGAGAAGCTTCTGGCAGAAGGCTATAAATCCCAAAGATCCTTGGGATTTTTAAAGCTGTTATCTCTACTGAAGAATTTCACAAATACATGGAACATGTTGCTACTATTAATTAATGAGCAAGGCTTAAAAAAAATTCAAAATGATGAAAATCCTGAATGTGAATATTGATGGTCCTACTTCAGGGCCAAAGAACGTATATAATACATATTAATGGATGTCTCCTTTCTTTCAAAGATGCAAAATATCACTCTCAGAAGAGTTAGATTCTTAAAAATTCTAATTATGGTATTTGCTTTAATTTCTAACAGAGTCCCATATTCCAAAAAATATGAAACATCTGTTTGACTAGTACTTTCCATTCAGTAACTGTACTGTACCAAGTAGCCACACACGTGCTCTAGCGCCATCTAGCTAGAGTCCAAGGTAATTCATTTCAACTCAGTTCTGCTTCTGGTCTGTAATTATTTCAATTTTTCATCTTTTAATTGTACTGTATTATTTAGATGTTTTTGTTTTCCCTTCTCTTTAAACGTAGCCCCCAGGGATTTTTTTAAATCTCAATTTAAATAGTCTAATGTGGTAAGTGGAGTCCCACTCCTATGAAGGTTTATGCATTAGTGATAAATCTCTTGACACATTATAAAAGCATTTGGTTCTATAACAGACAAGAGACTGTGATTAGGTTTGCGTTTTCAGAAGGTTGTTCCATGAAGTTACTAAAAATCTAAGGTTAGTTGCCTCTACTCACACTTGAATTATTATTATTTTTTGATAGTCAAGACGAGGTTAAGGTGAGACACTGTCTTTAGGTGATATACGTTTCTCCAACAGATCCCCGTTGGTAGGCCTAGAGTGCCAAGGTGAGGAGGTAAGGAGAGAACGCAGTGATAGAATGGGAGGTGAGTGGGGGAGTACCGGTGACAAAGGCGGAGTTGAGAGGCAGAGGATGGCTTCAAAGAGGAGCGTCTTAGACAAAAACCCAAGCAACTTGAAAAGGAGAGTAGAAAGAGGAGATGGGAGACACTAAATCGAGAAATCAGACCAAGAGACAGACAGGGGTCCACCTGGGGTAAAGAAAGAATAAGAATAAAGGAAAGCCAACAAAGAATAAAAAAATAAAAGAAGAATAAAAGCAGAAAGCCGAGAATAGGGATTTGTTTTCACCTTCACAGTTAACATTCTTATGTGATACTACCTGTTTGAAAACCAGGGTCTGTAAACTGGAGCCCAATCAACATTGTTGATAGTTAACTAACCTACTAACATTCACTTTCTTGATCTTAACTTGATAGGTAGAAATTTAATGAGTTGACTATACATTTTGAAATAAGAAGTTAGGGTCTTTTTTTTTTCAATCTTCAGAGTCAGTTTACATCCATGAAAGGGAAAATTACTTAAAGAAAATTGAGATTTGCTTTGATAAATACTTTATGTATTACTAATCTTTTCTCAGAGTCAGAGATGCTGAAATGTTCTTGGGTGGCCAAAAGACGTTGAAAGACAGAGCTTCCTCCGTGGGAATAGATTGCTTTACTATATAAAATCACATTTCAAATGGTTTTTCTTATTATGAGTCATAGTGGACACATAAGCAAGGATTTTTGATAGTTCCTTAATGTAAAAGGATATAAACAGGAGGATCTTTACAGGTATACTTAAAAGGGAAATGTTATTTTAGAAACAGTATTTAACCTAAATTTTTAGTGTTTTTAGGTTTGTATAATAATGGTTTTGTAAAAAATGTTTACCATTTCTAGTTTAATTCATATAATTCTGTGGGACTTTCTCTTTAATTCTTAGCAACCTCTCTTTTGCAAGTGCAAGTCAACAGCACTTTAATCTGTTTTATAACACGTTCAAAATGTGGAGAAGGCAGTTTGTCAATGACACTCTTTGCTACTCCTTAGTAATCCTTTGGTATCTTTGATTCCCAACTTGCCATGTAGCTTGCCCCACTCTCCAGTTTCTGTTCAGGAAATATTCTATTGTCAATGCTATTTGTACTTTTCAGTGCCCTTTTACTAATCACTACTTGGTTACAAACATTTTTTTGGAAGGAGACCTCTCAAGTATCTATCTATCTATCTATCTATCCATCCATCTATCTGGAACTAAGACTCTAGTTATTTCTACTTCTTTTAGATCTTCAAAGTCACCTTCACCTTTAAGCTATTTTTTATCACAGTCTTAAGATGGTAGCAGCAGATTCAGATCAATACTGCTCTGAGGAAGAAGGAGGACTCTTTCTTGTATTCTTTTTTTTTTTTTTTGCAGCACGCGGGCCTCTCACTTGTTGTGGCCTTTCCCGTTGCGGAGCACAGGCTCCGGACGCGCAGGCTCAGCGGCCATGGCTCACGGGCCCAGCCGCTCCGCGGCATGTGGGATCCTCCCGGACCGGGGCACGAACCCGTGTCCCCTGCGTCGGCAGGCAGGCGGACTCTCAACCACTGCGCCACCAGGAAGCCCTCTTGTATTCTTATTTATTTATTTATTTATTTAATTTATTTATTTTTGGCCGTGCCGTGTGGCTTGTGGGATCTTAGTTCCCCAACCATGGATCGGACTAGCGTCCCCTGCAGTGGAAGCGCAGAGTCTTAACTACTGGACTGCCGGGGAAGTCCCTTTATTTACTTTTTTACAAGAGGTGAAGAAAGCTTTCCTAGCAGCCCTCCAAGAGACTTCTTCTCATGCCTTGGTAAGGATTGGGTCCCGTGCTAATTCCTAAATCAATCACAGAAAGGCGAGATTACAGTGATGGGCTTAGATCATCTCAACCTTGTCTGCATTTTGAAAGCTGAGAAAAATACTGATCCCTGAGTCTCATCTTCAGAGATCCTGGGATGCAGCCTGGGGCACTGAGAGTTTTAATGGAAAGGTCTCTTGATAAAGATCCTTAAAGGAAAGAAAATTTCAAGAGCCAAAGGAAGTAATAAGGTACAATAGGTGGTAAAATACATATTTCTAAATGAAACTTCCCTCATCACAGGTGTCTACTGGTAAGGCAGCCCTAGTCATACCCTTTGCAGAGTCTCTGGAAATGTTAGCATCCCCACTTTCAAGGCTTTACAGGGATTTGTCAGTAGGGCCTGTGCCATGTGGCCCAGAGACCTGCATAAACGTGACACTCTGGCCCCTTCGGCGATTTGGCCTGGTACTGACTCCCATGTACCATCTGACTACATCTGTGAAGCTGCACAGTCTCCCGAGCATGTTGAGCAGGTGTGTGTGGGCTGAAGTCCAGGTCCTCTCTGCTGCCAATCCTTCACTCTGGCGCCAGGCTGCATCCCTTTGAGGTGATCTGTGGGATGATGAGGCCTTTGTGGAGAGTGACAAATATGAACCTTTTAATCGCCTCAACTTTCTATCTAGAATGATGGTTTGGGGCTTGTTTATAACGACTGAAAGAAAAAATTAAAAATAAAATTTAAAATAGGGTGGCACTCTATATAGTCCTGCTTTATTTAGATTCTCTTCTCGTGATACCATTATGTATACTGTTTAATTTGTAGTTCAAAACGTGGAAAATTTTCTAATGTTTTATTTCAAAGACTCACAATAATGTAATAGGGAATATCTCAGTGTTTTCACATAGTAAAAAATACTAGGTCAGGAGGTGTTCTGGAGGACTCTTTCCTGAATACCTAATCAAAATCCTTAGCTGTCCAGTTCTATGTACTCATGATTTCTGAAGTTTTAGAGTAATGAGCCCTTATTTTTAAAACATCCGTAGTTCTGACTTGCTTCAATTAGACTTCCAAGGACAGAGAGCCTCCCAAGAAAAAAAGCAGAAATAACCAGATAACAGTTTTATTGCTGATCTGGAGCTTCCTGATAACCAATTTTTTTTTCTTGGATATCAGGAAAGACAACCATTATAATCTGCTTCACTGGTACAGATCACCTCTTACAGGGTACCTCCTTTGAATTCTTCTTCCATCATATCTCTGAGCAGGCCTTGTGTCACGTATTTTACACGCAGTATCTCATTATTGTGCACAGTGGTCCGACCACATTAGTCATCATTCTGTCCTTCTTGCAGATGAAGAAGTAGTAAAGCAACTCGCCCAGGGCCACACAGCTAGTGGCGGGAGAACCAGGATTTGAATTCAAGTAGGTTTAACTTGGAGACTCTACTCAGATGGGTCTAACTTGGACACCACCACTTCATCAGGTGGTGTGTGTATAAAAATAATAATAATAAGATAAAGTAAATGTGTAAATTGTTGAAATGCTGCCGATATTGACCTACTTAATATTTGAATTATAGTTTAAGAATATTGTTTAAAACTTAACGAATTTTAAAATACATTGGGATTATGAAGGGATGTAATTATTGCTGGCTAATAATAATAATAACAATAACACCAGAAACTAAAATTAATTGTGTACTTACTATGAGCAAGGTATTATGCTAAGTACCTTGCATAATGATGATAATAATAAATATAATAATATAATAAAAATAATAAATAATAATAAAAGCAAGAACTGTAAGACTATTACTACTGTTAGTAAGAGCAAATAATAATTAAAATGCTGTGTCCCAGCTACTTTTCTAGGTACTTCACATGGATCATCTGGATCCTCACAACAACCATATAAGGTAGGTTTTCATTATCACCACCGTTGTATTTATTTATTTTTTAAAGATTTTTTTGATGTAGACCATTTTTTAAAAGTCTATATTGAATTTGTTACTTCTGTTTTATGTTTTGGTTTTTTGGCCGCAAGACATGTGGGATCTTAGCTCCATAACCAGGGATCGAACCCACACCCCCTGCTCTGGAAGGCAAAGTCCTAACCAGGTCAAGAACTTTCCTCAAGATCACCCAGTTAGTAGGAAGCAAAGCTGAAATTTGGACCTGGGCCATTTGATTCTAAAGTCATGGATTTTACTACCAGAAGTGGTCATGTAAACAAAATAATGTTTCTTTAAAATCATCTCTGATCTCTTTCAGTGAATTGGATTTAAGAATAGGCATTGTTGTGGCAGTAACACCCTAGGTTCAATATTATATAGCATATATGTATAAAGTTAAAGAGGCAAATTGCCTAAATTAGATTCTGAAAAGTCTCTCCTAAATTGAGTACCTTGTTTTCAATGTTCTGTCTCTTTTGGACAGGTTCACATGAAGCAATTAGGTGAATTCTGCCTTTTGACCTTTTGGAGAATCGTTTTTCAGATTTAATGAAGTTTTGAAAATACAATAAACTTTCTAGAGCAGAAAACTGAAGTCTTTCTTTAGAATCAATTGAC
This sequence comes from Mesoplodon mirus, assembly GCF_964341445.2. NCBI lineage: Eukaryota > Metazoa > Chordata > Mammalia > Artiodactyla > Ziphiidae > Mesoplodon > Mesoplodon mirus. The sequence goes on along the minus strand of NC_138996.1, from coordinate 23,421,585 downwards.
AGAATCTAGAATAACACCTTTTATTATTATGTGAGACTGCAATTCTTCAATTTTTAAATTTGAGTGTTTCATTAAGTGAGTTTTAGATTTTATGAACTTATTGATTTGGAGTATCCCTAGAGTTTATAAATGTGTGTACCATGTTTCTGGCATTCTCATAATTTACTGCCACAGATGGGAATGTGTGAGATTGTAGGGTTTCTTTTATATCTACCAGCCTCCTACATATTTGCAGGATGGACCTAAATGCCCATCATGAAGACAGCCAGCCTCTCTGTTTTAGGAAAAGGCTACTCAGGTGCTTCTATTTGTTGGCAATGGTGATTCAACTAAATTCAGCGTGGAACCTTTGCGTTCATTGTGTTAAACTGTATCGGTGATGCAAGGGTGGGTCTTGGATCCTACTCTCAAGCGACTCACTCCACTGATTAGGTGGAAACATACATGACCCGCACGAACACAACACAGGCGACTATCCATATTGTTAATGGCCAAGCAAACCAAAGTGCTATGTGGATACACGGAAGAGTTCACTTCTGATTGAGAGGGATTCTGAGAGATGTTTTAAAAGAATTTGAACTGAGTGTTTTTTTTTTTTTTTTTTTCTTTCTGGCCATGCTGTGAGGCTTGTGGGATCTCAGTTCCCCGACCAGGTATCGAACCTGTGCCCTGTGCGGTGGAAGTGCAGAGTCCTAACCAGTGGACTGCCAGGGAATTCCCTGAACTGAGTTTTAAAAGATATGCAGGATCTTAAGATTGGCGTATGGGAGGAAAAATCATTGTGTAGCAAGAGTACAAGCTTTGGAATCAGGCCAGGCTGAGAATAGTGGCCCAAGCTCTTGACTCTGTTAACACTGGGAAAGTTATATCACCTTTCCTACCTCAGTTTTCTCACCTGCAAAAAGAGGATAATAATATCTGCTTCAGAGAGTTTGTCTGAGGATTAAATAAGAACCTGAAAGAAACCCCTATCATTGCACCTGGGATGTTACAGGTACTGGGTGAACTGTGCATGAATGCATGTTCACACACACATACTCAAGAAATAATCTCATGTGAATATAAGTTATCACATTTTCAGTATTTTATTATAAAATTGTTAATCGATCATCAGAAATTGAATGAATTTTGTTCAATTATTAGCTACTTCTCCTTGCCCCTTAGGTAATTCTTACGCAGTTTGCCAGTCTTGCTTTGCTATCCATATAAGAGATCCTACATTTTTCTGCAAATTATGGTTTTTAAGAAAAAGAGGGAGTTCTGAGGCGAATATGGCAGAAAGGTCAACAACAGGCACAGCCCTTTTACACATTTTGGGGCCTATTTCCTAGGTAATGAAAAGCAGAAGGTAAACTCTACTTTGTTGAATGACTTTTTATGTGGGAGACAGATACTGTTCTTACTGAGAGGAGGAAGCAGCCTCTGACCTGTGAATTAGGATGGTCACCTAATGGTACGCAGAGTGGGGGTGAGTCCACCAGGAAGCAGCCCCAGGTGGAGTAAATGATGACAGGGAACGAGGATGCTCTCTTCTCCGAGCCCTCATTTGCAGGCTGAAGGAACCTTGCCTTTTACATTAAACCAGGACATTAACCAGGAGGTCTTCCGGAAGAGGAATAGTTTCCGTCTCTGTCTCTGTGCAGATCTTTCCAGAGTAAGGCCCCAGGAGCCCTGACTCATCTACTTGAGTGAGTGGAAACGCGGCACAGTGCCCAGAAATTGGGGCAGAGCCTTTGGATGTGGAGGTGAGGTTTTTCAGTATATTTTTTTCTCCTGGCATCATAGCCTGATTTATGGAAAACAAATAGGAATTTGCCCCTGAATTTAGATTTTCCAGTTGAATCAATTCTGAGAGAAATATACATATTTATTTTGTCTTAATGAAGAATTTACTCTGAGTAATATTGGGTGACATGTAGGTTACTAGTATTCCATTCAATTATCTCTGTTTAAAAAGCACTACTAATTTATCATTCTGTTAGATTTTATATATATATGTATATATATATATATATATATATATATATATATATATATATATAAACTTGAGCACTGCTAAAGAATTGCTTTGACAAGATGGAAATTAGGAACAGTTATATTAAATAATCTATACTGAAAATGTTCTATTAAGAATTCTTTAATCATAATCATATTAATTAATTTTAATTTAATTATTTTAATTGTTAACATTATTAAATATTGTTAAACATTATTTAATATTTATTTAATGTTAATATTCATTAGTAACATTAAGTATTGATATTTGATTAATATAAATAACTTCTTATTTAATCATAATTATATCAATGTTAATGATCCCTCTGATCAGAAAGTGATTGAATATTTTAAGTGACATATATTTAAAAGTATTTCACTTGTAGATTTTCAGATACCAACTATGATGTGTAACGGAGAAATTTTTAAACGTGCAATTTGTAAATTAGAAAGTGTCTGTATTGTTTTAAAAGTAATTACACTAAATAAGGATTTCTCTTCAATAGTTAACATCGTGGGATTTTAAATTTATTATTATTGAGGGCTTTACCTGAATCATTTATTTAGTAGAAACAAAATTTTAAAAATGTTAACATAAAAAAAAGGAATTAGAACAGCCTTGGTGGAATTTCTTAACAACAGTTTGCTCTCAGATGTAAATCTTGATTTGATGACATTATTGTTCCCCATTTTATTAAAAAGATGATATTATGGAGTCCACAAAAAGTGCTCAAAAAGATTTTTAAATTTATTTAAGATGAAAAATAAGGACTCTGTCATAAAATCTGTGGTCCTGAGGTCAGTGAAGACATTTTTATTGTTTATAGAATCATAGGGTTTCTTTTTTAAATGATGCCTTGGATAGTATTTATATACTGTTGTTTTTTTAGTGAACCTGTTGTTAAACTGCCAATTTCTCCACAAAATAGAAGCTATCATTTACTTTTTCCTAATTCAAACATGGAAGTTTTAGTGAATACTGATAAAGTTAACTACCTATTCCCTATGAGACATACCAAGTTATTTTAAAAATATTGTAAATGTAAATACTGTAAATGTAAAAAAATGCCTACTCTGTGGAGCTTACATTTAAATTGGGAGAAATGGATAGTAAACAACATAAAAGACACATAAATTCTGTAGTATGGGAGAAGGTGCCAAGAGCTGTGAAAGAAGGATAAAAGGAAAAATAGGGCTGAGTACAGGGGATTGGGAGTAAGATTTTCCAGAAAAACAATTTTTTAAATATGTAAGAAAATTTGCTTGTTTGATAAAATAAATAAGATAAAGCAGCTCAAAATCTAGTGGTAGAACTGGTGCTGGTGTATAAGGCGGAAGGTGATAAATAATGCAAAAGAGAAACAATCTTTAAGTAGTTTTCTATGATTGTATGAGTTTAAGCTATTCATGAACATTAAATCATTCCTTTATTGGATACTTTCTCTATTCCAGGCCCTGTAAGTGAACACGGTAAGTGGTTATAGGCTGCTTCCAAAAGAGGATATCAGATTATTCCTTATTCCTGCTGTGTACATTTTAGAGGTAAATGTGAGATAAATTTCACATGTATTGATACATAAAGACTTAGATGTAGAGATATTCATTGCATCAGTGTTTGCAATGGTGAAAACTGGAAACAGACTAGACGTCTATCAATGGAGGAAGGAATAGGTAAATTATAGCTACATTTGGAACTTATGCAGCAGTTAGAATATTGAGGTAAGATTATATGTATTGTCATGGAAGACTCTTCAAAACATTGCTAAGTTTTGAAGAAAATGAGTTTCAAGGCAATATATCTAGAAGGCTGGTTTTGAATTCAAACAATTCAAACAAACCAGAACTATGTTTTGGTATGTATATATGTACAGTAGGGTAGATCACTTTATTTTTCACAACTCTTCCCTCCATCTCTGTAGTAGAATTGAATGTCAACATCTTTTTTATATGAAATGCTGACATGTCATATACTAAATTCCTATAGTTAATTGTGCCTATATATCTCTGCCCAGTGTCTTGCATAGCCGTATAATTTGTCTTGATTAATGGAATGTTAGGGGTCATGATGTAAGCAGAAACTTTAAATGTGCTTGTGGGGTTTTGCCTGATCTCTTGCATGTTTGCTATCTGCCATGAGAAAAATCAAGTCTTGATAGCTGATAGTCCCAGAGGAAAAACCCTTAGAATGAACCTAAACTGATCTAAGGCCTGAAACAGAGTTGCCCTAGCTGCCTCATAATCCCTCCACCAATAAAAATAAATGTTCTAAGTCACTTGATTTTTGAGGTTGGTTGTTATGCACTCTTATTGCATCAGTGGCTAACTAACACAATATGTGAGCGCTTAGAAAAAGGTCAGGAACAATAGTTATCAGACTATAATCTTTATTTCTGAGAATTAGAATTGGATGTAAGGAGGAAATTATAATTATTTTCTTATATTGTTGACTTTATTTTAATTTTTAAAATGTAATTTAATTTTTGAGCAGGTAATACATTTTTTGTTTCAAACATCAAAACACTATTAAAAGTATACACTAAGAAGATCAGCTCCCACTTTCTTTTTCATCCACCCCATTTCTGCAACCTATAGGCAATAAATTAGTATATTGTTTTTCTCATAAGAATGCTTAATGACAAATTGAGCAAAAACAAATTTATGTTATTTTCCCCATTTATTACCTATGTTTTGTTCTTGACTTTGCTTTTATTTTGCATTAGTATATCATAGAGATCTTGTCATTTCAGTACATATACATTTTTCCTTTTTTTAAACAACTGCATAATATTCCACAGTGTTCCTTAGTTTATTTAACCAGTCCAATATTTGCTGGGCACTTGGATTATTTCTAGGCCTTTTTGTCTACAGACAGCCCACAATGAATACTCTTGTACGTATTCTAAAAGTGTAGAATTATCTGCAATATAGTTTTATCTTTTCCTTTCCAACTTCTAAGCATCAGCTATTTTTCTCATATAAATATATAGCTGAACACCTTTAATACAAGGTTAAATAGTAGTGTTGATAGTGGCTATACTTTTCTTATTCATCCAGAACATTTCTTTTTTTTTTTTTAATTCTTTTTTTTTTAAACCCCACATTTGTTTATTTATTTATTTTTTTGGCTGTCTTGGGTCTTCGTTTCTGTGTGAGGGCTTTCTCCAGTTGTGGCAAGTGGGGGCTACTCTTCATTGCGGTGCACGGGCCTCTCACCATCGCGGCCTCTCCCATTGCGGAGCACAGGCTCCAGACGCGCAGGCTCAGTAGTTGTGGCTCATGGGCCTAGTTGCTCCGCGGCATGTGGGATCCTCCCACACCAGGGCTCGAACCCGTGTCCCCTGCATTAACAGGCAGATTCTCAACCACTGCGCCACCAGGGAAGCCCCAGAACATTTCTTAATTAGGAAAGATGCTGGTGTTTGGGCTGGGCTTACCTAGAATCATGTCGAATCAGCTGGAATCCTTGCAGTAAACAGTTAAAGGAAAATTGTTTCTCTAATCATAACATTTCTGACACCAGACTGTGTTTTCCACACTAAGCAATTCTGTATTTCTCTGCAGACACCAACTGGCTATCCTACAATTTAATTCAATTCTGACAGTAAGTACCTGGAATTAGCACAGATCCCCAGGTTAAGGGCTCAGTCCCACAAGACTGCCCTCAACTTCAGATGCCACTTGTAAGTAATGAGTCCCAGGTTACCCACACTTCTGTCCAAACTGACTACAATTAGGGGTTTCCATAACCCCCTCCTCAGGTCTGAGGAAGAAGCCAGTCGTTTAGTTGCGCCTGCACAGAATGATGATTGCCTCACCTTTTTCTTAGCTCCAGTTAGCTTTCCCCACGCTCCCAATAGGCTCAGCTTTGTCCCAAGTCTCATACCTTCAGGGAAAGTGGATTTGAGATTTGTTCTCCCTTCTTCTTTCTTGGCCGCCTTGTGAATAAATCCTTTTTCGCAAATCCTTTCGCTGCAAATTTCGCATCTCAGCATTTGGCTTGCGGCGTTGGGCGAATGAACCTGATTCAGTAACAGAAGATGGTATTTAAGGTGAGGATTTCAGCTATTTTGGTGAGTTACTCAGTTTTCCTGGGTCTCTCCCATGTATCCACGTGATTAAATTTTTGTTTATCTTGTGTTACTTTGTCTCATGTCAATTTAGTTCTTAGACCAGACAGAAGAACCTAGGCGGGTAGGTGAAAGTTTCCTCCTCCCTGACAGTATTATAAAGGCTACAAATAAACAGTCAAATGCAGAGGATGAAGAGGTACATAACGATGTGAGGTCTGGAAGGGCGTCACATGTGGGAGCTTCCGTCCTTACGGAATCCGGAGTGCGTCACCCTCCTGGCACATGAATGCATTCACCAACTTGGAAGCTCTCCAAACCCCGTTATTTAGGGTTTTTATGGAAGTCCCATTACGTAGGCACAGTTGATTAAATCACTGGCCATTGGTGGTTAACTTGATCCTCCACCCCTCGCTCCACCCTGGGGGTGGGGCGAAGGTCAGTCCTCTAATCACGTGGTTGGTTCTTTTGGCAACCAGCCCCCATCCTCCAAGAATCACCTCCTTGGCTTAAGGTTTAGTTAAAAGGGGCTTCTTATGCATAACAAAAGATGCTCCTCTCATCCCTCCACCCAAGAAATACCTAGGGCTTTAGAAGCCCTAGTGCCCGGAACTGGAGACAAAGAATATATTTCTCATTTTACTACAATATCCCAACAATTACAATTACAATCTAAGTAATTACTAAGAGCTTAATGAAGAGAAACCTTTTATTAAAAAGTGGCAGGACTGGGCTTCCCTGGTGGCACTGCGGTTGAGAGTCCGCATGCCAATGCAGGGGACACAGGTTCGTGCCCCGGTCCGGGAAGATCCCACATGCCGTGGAGCAGCTGGGCCCGTGAGCCATGGCCGCTGAGCCTGCGCGTCCGGAGCCTGTGCTCCACCACGGGAGAGGCCACAACAGTGAGAGGCCCGCGTACCGCAAAAAAAAAAAAAAAAAAAAAAAAGTGGCAGGACTAAGGAAGCCAAAAAGGGATGGTGATGTTGGGACTAACCATGGTGAGGCTGCATTGCCCTTCTTAGGACTGAAGGGGCACTAGGGATCCGAGGCTCTGGGAACAGAGAGCTGCAGGCAAGAGCCTCCTGATAGAAACTGTAGCCTTCAGAAAAGGATCACTTTATATACACTCTTTTTTAGATTTTTTTTTTCCCATATAGGCCATTACAAAGTATTGAGTAGAGTTGCCTGTGCTATACCTAATATGCCTGTACCTTATTAGTTATCTATTTTATATATAGTAGTGTATGTATATGTCAATCCCAATCTCCCAATTTATCCCTCCCCCACCTTACCTCCTGGGAACCATAAGTTTTTTTTTCTACATCTGTGACTCTATTTCTGTTTGTAGGTAAGTTCACTTGCACTCTTTTTTAGATTCCACATATAAGTGATATCATTTGATCTTTGTCTTTCTCTGTCTGACTTACTTCACTCAGTAAGACAATCTCTAGGTCCATCCATGTTGCTGCAAATGGCATTATTTCATTCTTTTTTATGGCTGAGTAGTATTCCATTGTATATATGTACCACATCTCCTCTATCCATTCCTCTGTTGATGGACATGTAGGTTGCTTCCATGACCTGGCAATTGTAAATAGTGCTGCAGTGAACATCGGGGTGCATGTATCTTTTCAAATTATGGTTTCTTCTGGATATATGCCCAGGAGTGGGATTGCTGGATCATATGGTAGCTCTATTTTTAGTTTTTTAGGGAACCCCTGTACTGTTCTCCATAGTGGCTGTACCAATTTACATTCCCACCAACAGTGTAGGAAGGTTCCCTTTTCTCCACACCCTCTCCAGCATTTATTGTTTGTAGATTTTTTGATGATGGCCATTCTGTCCTGTGTGAGGTGATACCTCATTGTAGTTTTGATGTGAATTTCCCTAATAATTAGTGATGTAGAGAATCTTTTCAAGTGCTTCTTGGCCATCTGTATGTCTTCTTTGGAGAAATGTCTATTTAGATCTTCTGCCCATTTTTTGATTGAGTTGTTTGTTTTTTTGATATTGAGCTGCATGAGCTGTTTGTATATTTTGGAGATTAATCCCTTGTCGGTTGTTTCATTTGCAAATATTTTCTACCATTCTGAGGGTTGTCTTTCATTTTGTTTATGGTTTCCTTTGCTGTGCAAAAGCTTTTAAGTTTAATTAGGTCCCATTTATTTATTTTTGTTTTTATTTTCATTACTCTAGGAGGTGGATCAAAAAAGAACTTGCTGAGATTTATTTCAGAGAGGGTTCTGCCTATGTTTTCCTCTGTTTTATAGTATCTGGCTTTACATTCACTTTGCTGTACACCTGAAACTAACACAACATTGTAAATCAATTATACTCCGATAAAAATTAAAAACAAAACAAACAACAAAACCTGACAACAACAAAAAAGAACAAAAAATACAACTGTGTTAAAAAAAAAAAGAATAATTTTAACCTTGCAATCTCCTCTAATTGGCCTACCCCAAATAGAAACTTGTGGTCTGCAATGACTCAGACCGTATGAGTGAACCTGCCAGGACACGAAGGAAAAGTGAATCTAGAGGGGCCAAACAGAGACCATCAGCACACATATTAAGGAAGTGACCACTGAATCCCTTTTTATTAAATGTTTTTACGTTTAAGAATGAAGTTGAATTAAGTATCTTTTCACTATCCATGGAGATGATCGTAGGATTTCCTTTGTAGACCATAAATAAAATAAGTTCTATTAAGATAATTTATTAGTTTTAATATTGAGCAATCTTTCCATGCCTAAATTAACATTATGTCTAAAGTTTTATCTCATGTCTTTTTAAACTTCACACAAATAGAATAATAAAATATGTACTCTAATTTGTGTGGCTTCTTTTGCTCAACATTTTGGGATTCATCCATGTGTATATGTATACACACATACGTATTTTATTTTGTGACTATTCATTCTACTGTTGAATATTTGGGTTATTCTAGTTTTGGCTATTAAAAATATTGCTGCTGTGAACATGCTTGTACACATTTCTTGATGTACATATGTACACATTTCTATTTACCTAGGAATAGAATTGCTGGGTTATTAGGTATGCTTATTTTAAGCTTTACAAGATACTGCTAAACAGTCTTCCAAAGTAATTGTACCACTTTACACTTCCATCAGCAATGTAGATTTCCAATTGCTCCATATTCTTGATAACTCTTTAGTTTTAGCCATTCTAGTGGATGTTTAATGGTATCTCAATGTGGTTTTATTTTAATTTACCTGTCTAATGAGGACAGATATATGTTTATTGGACTTATGGAAATCTTCTTTTCTGCAGTGACTGTTCAAGTTATTGGCTAATTTTTTTTCTTGGATTTTTTTTTCTAATTTAATTTAATGATTTCTTTATATATTCTGGATATGAGTCCTCTATCAGGTACATGTGTTTTAATTATATTTTCTTACACTATAGCTTGTCTCTTTGCATTCTTAATAATGCCTTTTGGGGCTTCCCTGGTGGCGCAGTGGTTGAGAGTCTGCCTGCCGATGCAGGGGATACAGGTTCGTGCCCCGGTCCGGGAGGATCCTACATGCCGCGGAGCGGCTGGGCCCGTGAGCCATGGCCGCTGAGCCTGTGCGTCCGGAGCCTGTGCTCCGCAACAGGAGAGGCCACAGCAGTGAGAGGCCCGCGTACCACAAAAAAAAAAAAAAAAAAAGCCTTTTGACAAATAAAATTCTTAATTTTTATGTGGGCTAGTTAGGCAATGTTTTCCAATATGGCTACTTTTTTTTTGTTTCCTATAGATTTTGCTTATCCAGAGTTCCTGAAGATAAGAATTATTCTGTTTTCTTTTAGAATTTCACTGTCCAATATTGTATGTCCAATAGTTCTACGTAGTGACTAGCTACATATAGCTAAATTTAAACTTGAATTAATTGAATTTAGATTACTAAATTAAAAACTCAGTCTATCCATTATACTGGTCACATCTCAAGTGCTCAGTAGCCACAGGTAGCTTAGTAGCTACCTTGTTGGACACAGCAAATACAGACTATTTTCATGATCACAAACATGTCTATAGGACTATGCTGTTCTAGAAGCTTTAGTGATTTACTGTTTACTTTTAGATCTATAATCCATCTGGAATAAATTTTTTTATCAAGGTATAATTGATATATATCATATCAGTTTCAAGCATACAACACAATGATTCAGTATTGGTATATATTACAAACTGATCACCATGATAAATCTAGTTAGTATCTGTCACCACATATAGTTACAAATTTTTTTTTCTTATTGAGAACTTTTAATATCTCTTGGCAACTTTCAAATATGCAATACAGTATCATTAATTGTAGTCACCATGCTCTACATTATTCCCCCATGCCTTATTTATTTTTTAAACTATAGTGATTAGCTTTTGCTATGTAACGAACCATCCCAAAACATAGTAGCTTAAAACAGTAACCATTGCATTTAGCTCACACTTAATACTATTTGGCATCTGTGGTTGTCCCTGTCTCCTCATCTGTAAAAATGTAGCTTAAAGATATCTCAATACATTTTTGTATGTTCACGTGTATGTTATTTAGGCAGAAAAAATGGGAAGATGAAGCATTAAGCTCCTGTCATATTCCTATAGGAACTAGAACTCCATGTATTTGATTTTTAACAGTGAGAATTAATCATATATTATTTATACAATTAAGAAAAGGAGACCATGAACCGCAACTTAGGAGCCCGCCTGCCGCAACTAAGACCTAGCACAACCAGATAAATAAATAAATATTAAAAAAAAAAAAGGAAAAGGAAAGGAGAAAAAATAAATTGCTTTATTTCTTAAACTTTTGTTTCGAAAAGAAGCAGGCATAGTTACAGGTATGATGTGATTTGGCACTTAGCCAAATCTTTAAAAGAGCATTTATGTTAAAAACTGATAGGAACATAAATAAACAGTATTTATTGCCCATAATACAGACTGTCCCTAATATAGACTCCTGTTGCCAAGTAGTGGTGTTTACCAAAAACTCCCAACCATTCTGATTACTTTGGAGACTTTTAAAAATTGTTTCACTTTAAGAATCTTATTTTAAAACTCTTAGTTTTCTCTTTAACATATTTCTCTTTGTTTTATCTTTAGTGCATTTCAATTTTTTTCCCCTAAAATGTAACTAATACCTTTTCTTTTATAGTAACATTTATGGTTGTCTAGAGCATTATGGTATGATTTTGAGGCAAAAGTTTACATTTTCCTTGGTTCACTTTCAAATTGATAAAATTTATAAGTTGGTTTCAGTGTGGAACCCAGATAGAAATCCAGTGATTAATCCCTGCCTCCTACTTGATGAACTCCTACAGAGAGCAAAGGATAACTTGTTAGTCACTTAGAAATACATCAGACTAGTTAAAGCCCATGGAGTCCCGAACTGTTCAGAATTTCGAAAGTTACCCATCAGACTTCGAATAAGAGAAAAAGTGACCAAGTTGAAGGGGCTAAACAAAATTTACCTTCCTAAAACAACTATTCGTAGATAGCCTGTATGTGGCTATTTTACCCAAGATATAACAATGCAGGTTTCATGATGGCTTTGCAGCGTATTTATATTTTGGTCACTTGATTTTCCTAAAAATGAAACAGTCTGTATTTTCTCAAATAAAAACAGATGAATATTGAAATCCGATAATTTCTCTACATTATATGCCTCCAGAGCATCTTGTATTCTCTTCCAGTACTTTGCACAGTTTAAATGATTTAATTATTTTGAAATAGTTTGTTTAATTTGTCTTTCCAGCTATACCATTAGGTACACAGGAAAGGTTGGTGTCTGTTTTGTCTAAAACTATCGCCACTTCTTAAGACAGTGTCTAGCACTCAGTGGTTATTTATTGGCTAACAAGCATTGAGCTAAGTGTGTTGAAATCTTTTCAGCATCTGTGGGTTAAGCACGTGGTGGAAAGCTTAGAGTTTAAAATTAAACTTTAATGTTTGTAGGTTTACTAGACTCTTGTTTAAAGGGTTTCAAAAGCTTTCTCTTTCAAAAGCTTCCACAATAGGATTTCCATGTAACTGCTAATAAATAGTATTTATTATAAAGTTACCTTCTTCTACAGTAAACTTCTCTCTATTAGCTTTTTCTCTCCAAGTCTTTCACTGACATTACTGTGTCTCTTCCACTATACTTTGTGCATCTTTAGTGCCAAGACTTGGTATTCCCAGTAAGGGCTCAAGAAATGCTTATTGAATGACTGCTTGATTGAATGAATAAAAAATTATCATTTATTATTGATATAATAATATCTTATTGAGTAGTTCTTACTGAGTAGTCTTCTACATAGAAGAGAATTCTTAAGCAAAACTTATATTTTGATTTGAATATATTTCCTCTAGTTTTCTTGGTGGGGAGAGAGAAATTATGAAATATTTAATACATTATAAAAACATGACTTGTTTATAAATAAAACTAGCCAGAACTCAATATTTGAATTAGTGCTGTCACCATCTAAACACTTCCTTTGAAAGTAAACTATTCTTAAATTTAAGCCTAAATATACCTATTGGGAATGCCTCAAATTTTGAGAATTAATGTTGATGGTAAACCCATCAGAGATTTGGTAAAGCCATCTTGTTGTTATGATGTAGCAAAATTAATATTCTCATGAGGATCATAATCAGACTCATGAAAAAAAGACTTCTAAAATGCATTTTTCAGTAATGATAGTTCATTGAAATAAGTGCAAAACATTTCTGTATGAATACTTGAAGAAAACTTGACTGATAGATTCTATCATATCTACTAATAAAGTCTCATTATAGTATGAGTATAAAATATTTGTATAATACCTCAGAATTTATAAAGTGTGTTTTCATGTTGCATCTCATATTGCAATCCTCAAGACCATGAGTGATTTGGTATCTTCTTTATTTTACAGACTAGGAAACTGAAATACAGAGGCATTAATTGGTTACTTATGACCTGCCAGTTTGTCAGTCTACAGACTTTGCAGCTGTTTCTTAGGAAAAGTAGGATGCTGTTCTTCATATTTGTATAGGTGTCTTTCCCACATGAGCAATACAGGTTAGGATGGTTCAGTTTCCTACATATATGGATAGAAAAACTAAGCAACACAAAACAGTGTTTCTATGATCCCAAGATGATGGATTCAAAAATAAATAGAACAGAAGGAATAGAATCTGGCTCAAGCTGGTGGTTAAGTTCTCACAGATGTTTGAAAATGCTTCTTTCAGCTTCTTTGTTTTGTAAGGTGAGTTTTTTAGCCACTGAATTATGGAATTTTAATGGTGTATATAATTGTAGGAGTGTAAGGGAGTAAAAGTTGACTGAAAAAAAACTCTACTGTTTTCCTCTTTTCCTTAATCAGACTCTCTCTCTCTCTCTCTCTCTCTCTCTCTCTGTATGTATATATGTATATACGTATGCATGTTCTCACAATAGCATTTTCTTTCTTATTACCCATTAGTAAGATGTTAATATTGAGTCCCACATTTATTGGGAGCTTGCTGTGATGTTCAGAAAGGAGTGTTTTTATTTCAAAAGATGAACTTCACATGTGATCTTCAATATAGATTTTGGATTTTCCCTTGTTACAGCAGGATTTTATCATACAATACACTTTCTTTTACTAAGTATATGACTTGAGATAAAGATTTGAAAGAGGTGGTGCATCCAGGTTCACTTAAGAGCTTCCAAATGACCCTGGAGGACAGCTGTGGCCTTCAGATTTTACCAAAAGAAATAAACTTGTCTAAGAAAATCCCAACTTGTTATCTAAATTTAAGACATTGACAAGCATTTGACCTTGATAGTCCTAGTAAAACGTGATAGTAAACATATGAAGAACTGTTGCTTTTGTTTCTCTTCTTTCTCTATTGCCCAAACTTAAGGCAACATGTAGTAAGATTAGAACCTTTTGATTTTTGACATTTTTAATGCTACAAAATGAATAAAGGGAAGTAGTCATCTCATGTGTTGATGCACTAATATGTTCATTATTTAAATTTTGTAAGCTCTAATAGAAGTGTTGAACATTTTAGAATTCTAATTCCTTTAATTTTCTAGGTCTCTAGAAGGATGAATTCCAGAAAATGATGCCAAAAATATAACCTAGCCCATGATATGCTAATTTATTGTAGAACTTGGAATCAAATGCAAACAAAGAAATATTTAACTTATTTTGGTTAATATTTAGAATAAAATAATAAAAAGAATCAATGCTAATATTCAAGATTTAACTAAGTAGAAATTATAGAATCTTCTACATAATTTAAAGATTTGTATCTACCATCTCCTTGCCAATTAATTAATTAATTAAGCAAATATTTATGATACACTGTTTGCCAGGCTTTATTCTAGGCTCTTGAGATTTATAGGTTAATAAATACAAATTCTGCCCACGAGGCACTTATATATGAAATGTATAAACATTTTATACACATTTATGCTGTGTATAAAATGTATATATGGGGCTTCCCTGGTGGCACAGTGGTTGAGAGTCAGCCTGCCGATGCAGGGGACACGGGTTCGTGCCCCAGTCCGGGAAGATCCCACATGCTGCCGAGCGGCTAGGCCCGTGAGCCATGGCCACTGAGCCTCTGCGTCTGGAGCCTGTGCTCTGCAACGGGAGAGGCCACAACAGTGAGAGGCCTGCGTACCGCAAAAAAAAAAAAACCAAAAAAAAAAACGGGGGACACAGAGAGGTCTTGTCATTGGAGAAGACCTCACAGTATCCTGCTTGGCTTCCGTTTGACAATATCTCTAGAAAAATACTAATATTTTCTTTAAATATAAGACAAGATTTCATTAAACATTATATATCATACACTGATTTTAAATTAAAAGTATTCTTGTAAGTTTTAATTTATTCACTATAATTTATTTATATATTCTAATTCATGTTTATGAAATTACATTTATTTATATTATACACTTTTTTTCCATTTAGAAATGTTGAGTAAAGATAAAACATTTTAGGTGAATTTAAGAACATATAGAAAAGGTTTAAAAATCGTCTTTCTACATTGATAACTAAACAGAATCAATGGTTATTTAAATGATTCTAATTGTTTAGACACATTGAGACAATTTATCTTAGATAATCACTCCAGCAGTGTCCCCTTCAAAAAGCCAGCAATTTACCCAACTTCAGCATTTTAGTAAGAAAGACCTTCTGTTCCTGTTGCTTTTGTCCCAGAATGAAGGAGGGGGGCGAGGGAGGAGCAAACTATAGAGCCAGCTTTTAAAAACAGACAGAATGATATTTTTCTTTAGAATGGGCAAGGAGAGTTTCATTGAAAGAAACACATCTCAGGTAAAGCTAGTTTTCCTTTTATGCGTCTTAAAACTGGCTGGAGAGAGGCTCATTGTGTGCTCTACACTTTTTGTTCTGGGCACCTGAGCGGTGCACAATGTATCACTTATCAGTAGAACAAAAGATTCCTTCATCAGTCAAGCGCTGAGGAAGATGACAGCTGCAGACTCACAGCCGCTCTAGGCAGCTACTCTGCTGAGACGGAACAGGAAATAGACTATTCATTCGGACTTTCATGTCTAACCCTATTTAATTTGACTCAAGTAAGATTAGCCTCTTTCAAAACATATCCATGTTTAATGGTAATCCTAGATGTTTGTTTCTTATGAGAGACTTGGTTCAGAAAATTTAGAAAATAAATTGTATTATGTGAGTTTCACAGTAGAAGCAATAACTAGTTTTATTTAGCCAGAGAGTACTGGTGTATATTTTGAACACCTTACATTTTGGAATAATATCTTCTCATTACAAGTTATAATATAAAAATAATATTACAATATTAAACTATAATATAATAATAATATAAAGACCAAGAAAATTATGAGGTTTTGTGCTACTGATAGTGTAAAGGAATATTAGAAGAAAAATTTCATTGCCTGCAAAAATACAGTTTTAATTGTACTTTAATTCTAAATATTAATCTCATTATTGAGTATATTCTTTTCTCTTTTATGTAAATATATTTATCCTTTTAGGATTCTATGATTATACTTATATTCCCACTAAACTAAAAAAATTCTGTTTGGAAGGTCCCTAAAATGTAGAACCCCAAGTTCTTGAACAATGATGAAAGAGAACTGTTTCCTTAATAGCGCAAAGATTTCTTAATTGCTATGTAGGTCACCCCACGTGAGAATAATTTAATACGGAATATTTCATGCATAAGAAGTCAGCACTGATCACATTTTATTTCATTCTGTTTTGTGTGTCCCTGATACAAATTTTTGAGTAATCATAAATTAAGATAATTAGATATAATGATATTTATGCCACCATAGACCCTGTGCCAAGACCGAACACAGAATAACATTATTTATTTGTAGTATGATTAAGTATAGAACCTTACTAATTTGGGATGCTCTCAAGGAAGGAAAGAAAATTTATAATAAAAAAATAAAATTTAGAAAAAATATTTACAAACCACTTAAATTTATAGCCTGACTCTTAGTGACTTAGTAAAATATGGCATATAGAAGTTCTTGTTTCAATAAATAGTTAAGAATTGCTTCTATCAGTTTTTGCCAGTAGATGCTTCTATATGTTTGAAAATAATTTCCTTCTTTCCCACAGTTTGACACTGGTTTAGATACTGAGAATAGCTATAAATAAAACAATGATTTATTTTAAGTAGCTTGATTGTAAGTGCCATGGAATATTTGTATTAGTCATTTAAATCATGGAATGATTGAAATTTTAGGACTGTATAATTACAAACTTAATGTTTTGTACAGATCTAATCTTCCATTTAATGTTTTCTCATCTGCATCAGGTCAGAAAGTTGGTCCAACATTCAATAAGTAGTGCTTAAAATTTGGTATGTTGGTTTTGTTACAATTTGGCACCTAATTTGTATGTGTATCTATCATCTATTTACCTGGATATATAGATTGTATATTTCTATATATCTAAATATAGATTGTATACACACATACACACACACACACACACCCTGGTCTCTATACCATGGGCCTAATAAAAATGATATTACAGAACTCCAAGAAGAACAACATACCTTGCCTCTATTAAACTATTCCCTTTTTCTTTACTTTTCATAAGATTCTTATTAAATTAAAATAAAAATGTTGAAGCCGTCAAAAAGGAGTTTAGATTGAAAATTGAATTCTAAAGTTTTTTTTTTAATTAAAAATTTTTTTTTAATTAAGGACTTATTTATTGCCCATGATTTTGGTAATGTTATTCACATATTATTATGTTCCCTCCATGATTTGCCTGCCTTTGGTCCTCATCACCTTCTGTTTTAAAAGCAGCCAACTCATCTGTCTCCCAGAGCAATTGTTTTCCCTTACCTACAGCTGGATGTAGGATTTAACCAGGAATACTTTTTCAGAATAGTCCAAATTCCTTTTGTTCTACTCCATTCTCAAACTGTCCAACCATATATGCCTCAGTCATGGTACGGTTGGAAGCAACATCTTTTCTTAGTTTACTATTTAAAAATCATTGATTAAAATGAGAAATTTCTGGGTTTTAGTAGTGTTCCTTATTCTCTTCACAAACCTCTTTCTTAATCTCATTACCACTCCTGGAGGTGTCAGCAAAATAGTTCCCTTTTTGTGATGAAATATAAATGACTCCTGTTAGGTGTAAGAGTATGTGTTGGTACCTTGAATGTTTGAATCGTTCCGTAAGTCCCTATATATATATATATTTTTTTGGTTACCAGAGGCTCACTTGTTTTCAGTATTATTCTATCAAGGAAAACAATTTTTGTAAATTATATGAAAAGTGGAAATTATTAGTGCATTAGTAAAATAAGCTATAAGAAAATTAGAAAATGTAAAAGAAATCATTCTTAACTGAGAGTTAGCTCAGAATGACTGCTTTATTTGTGGATGTTTATCACAGCTCTGTGGAAAACTATTAAGAATTATCACTCTTAAAATAATGAATTCTGTGTCCTAAATTGTCAAATCATGATAGTATTTGGATTTCAGCTTTAACCAAAATAATTTTGTGATGTACATTTTTTTTTTTAACATTTGCTTCTTCATGGGCAAGACAGTCTAAGGAGATGTACTCAAAGAAGGTACAGTGGGGGCCATCATGGAGACAGGTGGTCCCCAGGAGAGGCTGGGGCAGCTGTGGTGTCCCAGAGTCCATAAAGGTAGCCACAGGAGCAGCAGACGGGCCCCTCCGTGAGAAAGCAGCCAAGGGCCCCAGGAGATACCTGCAAGGAGGTGGGATGACTCCTGCAAGGTGTTTGTAAAACAATGTGTCATGCACTTCATGAGACAGGAAACCACAGAGGAGATGCTGATAGAAACTGTACAAGAGAAACTGTGTACCTGATAACAACTATAGGACTTGTATTTCTTAAAGTTTCCCAAAGCAGCTGAACTGATGTTGCATGAGTTATTCTTCAAAATGCAATCTGAACCCCATTGCAAACCTCTTTCTCCCTAATCTCCAGAACCTCTGCCCTGGAATTTGGGAGCTTGTGGAGAGGGGTCTTTGAGTCCGCTTTCCTCATTGTGCAGGGAGGAAAAGTGAGAATGAGGGGAGTTAAATGGCTCGAAAATGATTTCTCCTCTTCTAGCTCCTTGAAACTGTTGGGATTGTGGGCAGCTGGGACGTGCAACAGCGATGGGTATTCCTCATCAGGACGCTGCTGCCTTCATGCTTCCGCTGGTTTAAGCACTTCCTCTCTTGGCTTTCTTACCATTGTTCAGTGCTGCACCTCCTCCCTTTTCTTTGCAGCTTCTTCTAAGCCTCCTTTATTAGCTCCTCTTCCCTTTCCTTTCCTGGAGTTGTTGGTCTTCTATAGGATTCCACCTTGATCCTCCTTGTTCTCTGTTTTACTGCAGGAGTCCATCCTCTCCTTTAATTTGTGCATTATCCGGTGCAGCGATGCTCTGAATCTGCATGTCTCCTCAGCTGGGATATTGTCAAATTTCCCTGTGTTAGTGTGCATCGGGTGTATGGAATATGCTTTAACAAATACATTTCGGATGAAAGTCATAGCCTCTGCCCCTCTCCGCCCTACTCAGGTTGGTTGAAAAATCACAATTTATATTCTCTACGCTGTGCAATTTTATCTGCTCCCAAGTCTTTAACCTGTATACCCAAGAATCCCAAAGCTCTTACTTATTCTTAGATATTTACCTTTCATTTCCAATTTCCCCATTCATATCTAAATCATCTTTCACTTTGTTTAGTCTTTGCATTGTATATGTATGTATGTGTGCGTGTGCGGACATGTTACCACTTCTAAGATGAACATTAACATCATCCTTTATTCTCTTCTTCACGCCTCTTACCTGTTTGATCACTTATTCTTACTGAGACTATTTCTACAATCATCATTCCCGTTTCCTCTTCTTTCCTGTCTGCACTAATTTATTTGCTCCCCAATGCCTCTTCCAACTGGCATTTCTATCACTTCCCAGTTATCCTACTTCACTGTGCTATTAGAATTATTTCTTGGTAATTGAACTTCTATTTTTACAAGTAAGTTGTCAGCATAAACAAACAAACAAACCTTAACATGGCAAATAAAACCTGGGATAAACTGGCCCAGATCTTTCTCGACAGCCTCACCTCTCTCTGCTCACCACCACTGTATTACTCCCCCAAAGCTAGTAATAGCACAGAGCGCAGCACATAGTAGATACTCTATAAATGATTGTTGGTGAGAAAATACTGTTTGGGTACATTAAGCAATAGACAAATAGAAATGTGTGAATTCTGTAGTGATGCAATGGTCTAATTCATTGGCTTTCTGACTTTAGCAATAATATTACCCAGTGGGCTTGTCAAAACCCAGATTGCTGGGGCACACCCTCAAGTTTCTTATTCAGGAGGTCTGGGATGAGGCCCAAGACAAGGTCCTATGATGGTGATGCTTTTGGTCTGGGAGCCATACTTTAAGATCTACTGGTCTAATTAATACCACTTAAGTTGTTAACTAAACTGAGTCATTAATTTTTCATTGTTGTTGTTTGTTGCTCTCTGTACATCTAATTAAAGAACCTACTTTGGTTTATGACACCTGTATGCCATCTATGTATTTTCTGCTTATATCATCAGGTCTTCCAGGCTCCCTGTGATGGTTAGTTTTATTTGTCAACCTAGGTAGGCAATGGTCAACCCACATATTTGGTCAAACACCAGTCTGGATGGCTCTGTGAATGTCTTTTAAAGATGAGGTGAACATTTAAATCAGTAGAATTTGAAAATGTATGTAGGCCTCATCTAATCAGTTGAAGGCCTTAAAAGAAAAAGATTGAGTTTTCCAGAGTAAGAGGGACTTCAGCTGGCAGATAGCTTGTGGTCTTGAGCTGAAATATCAACTCTGCCAGGGTCTCCAGCCTGCTGGTCTGCTCTGCAAATTTCAGACTTGCCAGCTTTTACAATTGTGTGAGTCAATTCCTCAAAATAAATCTATATCTATATCTAATCTCATGTTGATTTTCTATCTCCAGAAATCCTTGACTAATACACCCTCTATGTTCTTAATCACTTACTCTCAATCACAGAGTTGAGAATCAGCTGGCGTCTTTTCTCAGAATTTTGCAAGGCCTGTGTGAAGTGGATTGATACCTTAAGGACTATAAACTTTTTAGTATTTTAGATAGACATGATATAAGTACTATGTGTAAATTATATCATTTATAGGTCCTAAAAATTTTAATCTTTGTTTAGATTAACCAGTCCTATGGATTTTTCTATAATTTAGCTTTTTGGATTTTTAGGCTAATAAATGAAATCTAAGAGAATATAACAGCAATGTGCTTTTTCTTTCTTTTTTTTTTTTCCATTCAAGAGTTAAAATTTTTTATTGGCAGGTCAAAGTCAAATAGGAAAAGAGACAAAAATTAATGGTCACTACAACTATTAATGAAATAGGGACAGCAATTTTGAATTTAGGAGTATCACTTTAGTTCCTAGTGTCTTTAAAGGAATGTAGCTGTGTCTTTGTATTGGTTTTATAGATAGCCACTATTTCCAGTAGAAATTGAGTCCCAGAGAAATAAAATGGGAAAACAATGAGAACATGTTTCTATCTCAAGCTTCCTGGTTCATCGCAAGAAAATTATTTTCTCATTTTCCCTTAGTTGTAGGTACTTCAGCGACATAATTACATTTTAGAGGAAAGAAGGGATCACAGTGAGACAGCATTTCATCCAATTTCACACTAAGGAACATGATCACTTTATATATATTTATATATTTTCTTTTCTTTAGCTTATACCAATAGGAATGTAAGGATTACACAAAATAATTGCATAAATGGCTACTTCCTGCCGATATAAAATGTCACTGAACATAATGGTAGGGTCTTTCTCCAAATCGCTGCTGACTTTTTGGTCTGACCTATGAAGGTAAATCTCATAAGCTACTTAAAGTTGCAATAATAATCTTTGGAGATTAAAATGATGAAAGCTTTAAAGCTGGCCTTATGTCAAATTTTGATTTCCTGTTGTGCCTTGGGGCACAATGTGGTGAATTTTGGGAAATTGTTCTCTTGGTTGGTGTTCAGATACTTTTTTGCAATTAATTCCAATTTAGCCACTGTTATATTTTAATAGTTGGCCAGTTTGGGGTCAGGTAATAAGTTCTAAGAAACATGACACTTCAGGATCATTTATCCATTTATTAGTAATGGGACTGGGTAGAGTAGTGGCTAAGAGTGCAGATTTTGGACAAAGAGAAGGGTTTAAATTCCAGCTTTTGCTTTTCTTAGTTTAGTGATCTGGGGCAAGTTAATTAGCATCTGGGTAAAAATTATGAATAAACTTGTGAGAATCATCTCAAATTAGATGATACATATAAAGTGCCTAGTATGGTACTGGTTACGGTTGTATCACTTAGGAGAGTAAATGCATTTCCATTTCAGTGTTTTCTAAGCATCTCCAATTTACCATGTTCAGTACTGGACTCCTGATCTCCATCCGCTGCAAATTTCCCCATCTCAGTTAATGGAAACCCCATCTTTCCAATTGCTCAGGCTTCATTTTTTTCATACCCCACATAAATCCTTGAGGGAAGCTTTTGGATCTACTTTCAAAATATTTCAAGGATATAACCACTTCTTTCCACTTCCTACTTCCTATCACTTTGTTCTAAGCTATCATTGTCTTTCACCTGGGTGACTGCAGTAGCCTCCTAACTTGTCTCCCTGCTTTCCACCTTGACTCACTGGAGTTTATTTTCAATAGAGTTGCCATAGTGATCTTTTAAAAAAGTATGATGGATCATATCACGTCTGCTCACAAACCTCCAGTGGTGCTGCATTTCTCTCAGAGTAAATGCCCAAGAGCTTTAGTGGCTCATATGGTTCTCTGGGTTATCTCCCACATTAGTGCTCTGTGATCTTATATCCATCTTCTCTCCCCTCACACCTTCTCTGCAGGCTCATTCCCTCTCTCCTTTAACCTGTGCCACCATGTCACCTTCTCAGGGAGGCCTGCCTTGACCATGGCACTCTCAATTCCTCTGACTTTTCTTTACTTCTCCATAGTATTTACCACCTTCTAACACATCTGGAAATGTATTGTTTACCGTGTGTGTTATTTTTGTTTGTTTGTTTGTTTTGTGGTACGTGGGCCTCTCACTGTTGTGGCCTCTCCCGTTGCAGAGCACAGGCTCCGGACGCGCAGGCTCAATGGCCATGGCTCACGGGCCCAGCTGCTCCACGGCATGTGGGATCTTCCCAGAACGGGGCACGAACCCGTGTCCCCTGCATCAGCAGGCGGACTCTCAAACCACTGCGCCACCAGGGAAGCCCCCGTGTGTGTTATTTATTGTGTCTATCATGTTTATTGTTTCTCTCTCACTCCACTAAAATATAAAGCCCACTATGGTAGGGATTTTTCTCTCTTTTCATGGATGTATATACCCAGTATCTAGAACAGTGCCTGCCACATAGTAAGCTGATGCATTATCATTTATATACATATATAATCACTAACATGATGGTTTACAATCAATTTAAAGATTTCACAGAACTCTTTTATTTATATTATTTCCTTTTGGATTATACTTTGTCTAGTTCAAGAAATATAGTGGGTAAGTTCCATAGTCAGGATTTGAATTCAGGTTTTCTGATGCCATTCCTCTTCTTCTCCCCTCTATTTACCGCATTTCCCTTGGAAAAGCAATGGGAAGTCGTATCTGAATTTGGATTAAAGAGTAATATGATTTAATCTGTGCTTTAGGATGAGTCACATGGGGAAAATGTGTAATGATACTGAGGACAAAAGAGGCTTTACAAACATTCAGGAGGCCTGAACTAAGTTTCTGATGTTGGTGATACAAAGAAATGGATTGTGTGAAAGACTTTTTGGGCTAGAATCTACAGGACTTAGAAACTGGGCTTTAGGGGCTAACAAGAAAGAGAATTAAAAGATGACTCCAAAAATTTAAGCCTGAATAATAGGACAACGGAGCTACCAAAACATTATTCATTTTCAAAAGGAAAAAGGGAACAGGTTCAGTCAATAGAACTAAGTCATGTCATTACTTAGAAGTTAGACTTAATAGTGCGATATAAAAACCTCTGATCAGTTTGGACTATAATAACCCCTTTTCAAGTTTCCTACCATTGTAGCAGAATTAATCATTGAAATACTCCTGTTAATTAAGATATGCTGCAGTGTACTTGGGGAAAACATGATGATAATCATTTTAGAAACAAAAATATTGTGTTCAGTGTAGAAATAGAAATTGCGGTAGCTAAATACACATGCTATTTTCTAATACATGATATCATTTGGGGGATCACTTTGTTAAAATTTTTCCTATTTTGATTTATATCAAGCCTTTATTTTTTGGTCTTTATTTTGTCCTTATAACTGATAGTTCAAACTATGATGCTTGGTAATTAATATGCTATAACTATACCTTAAACTATTATGAAAGTTAAGAAATAGTACAATGAACCCCATATATTCACAACTTGGTTTCAACAATTATCAACACTTTGCCAATCTTGTTTAATCTATTCCTCATCCACTCCCTCATCTCTCCTAAACTGGGTAATTTTGAATTATATTCCATTTTGTCTGTAAATATCCAGCATATATTCATTAAAGATAAGGTCTTTATTTTTTAAAGAACCACAGTGCCTTTAAACATATTAAAAATGAATAATTTACCTGAGAAAACCATAATTCAAAAAGAGTCATGTACCACAATATTCACTGCAGCTCTATTTACAATAGCCAGGACATGGAAGCAACCTAAGTGTCCATCAACAGATGAATGGATAAAGAAGATGTGGCACATATATACAATGGAATACTACTCAGCCATAAAAAGAAACGAAATTGAGTTATTTGTAGTGAGGTGGATGGACCTAGAGACTGTCATACAGAGTGAAGTAAGTCAGAAAGAGAAAAACAAATACCGTATGCTAACACATATATATGGAACCTAAAAAAAAATTAAAAATGTTCTGAAGAACCTAGGGGCAGGACAGGAATAAAGACACAGATGTAGAGAATGGATTTGAGGACATGGGGAGGGGGAAGGGTAAGCTGGGACAAAGTGAGAGAGTGGCATGGACATATATCTATTTTACATTTTACCAAATGTAAAATAGATAGGTAGTGGGAAGCAGCCACATAGCACAGGGAGATCAGCTCACTGCTTTGTGACCACCTAGAGAGGTGGGATAGGGAGGGTGGGAGGGAGTGCAAGAGGGAGGGTCTATGGGGTTATATGTTTATGTATAGCTGATTCACTTTGTTATAGAGCAGAAACTAACACACCATTGTAAAGCAATTATACTCCAATGAAGATGTAAAAAAAAAAAGAATAATTTAATATCAGTAAATATCCAGTTTTCTCATTATCCTAATAAGCATTTATTTATTCAAATATTACTGAGTGCCTCCATTTAAGGATAACATTTAGCCTCTTATTCCATGTTTTATTTTGGCAATACCTGTAGGGTAATTTTCAAAATAAATTGTTTTCTAAATAACCAGTACTCCCCAAAATAATAAATGACATGTTAAAAAAAAGAGATTTTTTGGTATATTTTGTTCACTAGCATACCACCAGCTCTCAGAACATTGCTGGTACATAGGTCACAATAATTATTGACTGACTAGTGAATAATCTCCCTTCATCATTTGTATATTTTGTCTTTTAATCTCATTAATTCTCATATATACTAGGTTTTTCTGTGATCATTTTCTTCCATTGCTTTAATTCTTTTGACTTTAGCAATTGTTTTAGTTATTGTATTTTTATAATACTCTAACTTTGGTTAACTTCCTTACTTATTTCTCTTCTTTAAAAAAAATCTTCAAAATCTTTCATATATGTATTTAGCATGAGCTTCATTGATATTCTGTGTTGTTAGCATTGTGGTAAAATGGTAAATTCATTTTTGAAGGAATAATATTTTTCATTAATCATTCTTTCCAAATTAGTACTTCTCTCAGTTTATTTAATTCTTTTATACCCATCAATATAATTTTGTAGTTTTCTTCATCTGTTTTAAGATTTATCAAGTATATATATTCATGATAACTGTATATATATTTGTTATGAATAGGAACCCCTTTTCCATTGTATATTGCCTGAAAATTTAAAAAATCAATTGATTTTTGTGTATTTATAACAAAAATTATGAAATACTTTGGTCAGGATATTTTTAATGTAAAAGTCAAATTATTCTAACACTTGTTAAAATGATAAACGGGACTTTATTCAAGACTTTTGCAACAAGGAAGAGAATATTACAATGGGGAGAGGCTGAACTCAACTCTCAATACAAGGATGAATGGGGACTTATAGCCAATGAGCAGAGTGAGAGGGTTAGTGGATGGAAAATTACTGAGGAGAGACATCGAGGGCAGAGGGATTTTTGCTAAAGTGGCCCAATAGGATTCATGCTAGTAAAGTTAGGCCAAGGTCTTAGATGTCATGGGTGGTGAGTAAGGAATTTGATCATGTATCAAGGGTGGAGGCATTTTCACTAAACTGACTTCACAGGCTTCTTGCTACAGGCTGGCCAAGGCTGAGGCCTAACTGAGAAGAGGGCTTAGAGGAGCCTGATGAAAGTTAGGTCAAGGAGGAAATCTTCGTCATTAGCTGCTTTTCTCTGTCTCTGTCTCTCTCTCTTTCTTTCTGTTTCTCTAAAGTTTATTGGAATTTGATGTTCCCTCTCAGTTTTCAACTATGTCTTTATCTTGAGAAATTTCTCTTCCTTTCTTAATACTACACTTCTTTTTTTGTGATGGGTTGTTACCATAAAGACCTTCAATGGATCACACCGTCCAGTGCACACTCCCTTGTGGAGTCCCTCCTGCACTGACTATGGCTTTGTCATGTGACTTGCTCTGGGCAAGTGCCATGAAAGCAGAGACTTGATGAGCCGTTATGAACTGGAGCTGACCCTATTGGAAGTTTGCTGCCATCTGGCAAGGAAGCTTGGTCTACCATCCTTGAGGATAAAAGATCACAGGGAGAGAAAGACAAAGGCCAGTGTACCCTCCACCTAAATGCAACAAATGAATGAACCCTGGTGAAACCAGTAGAACTGCTCAACTAACTGATAAAACCATGAGAAATAATAAATCATTGTTGCTTTAAGCCATTAAGTTTTGAGGTGTTTTGTTAGGTATCAATAGATAATTCAATTTGAATACATTTGTAATGATTCACCATTTATTAAGATAGTAATATTATTAAGGAATTTTATTATTAAAAATCAGGAATGTAGCAAATTCTTCTGACTCCTTTCAGGATAACTCCTACATTGGTCTGTTTCTGTAATAATTTTTGTTTGTTTGTTTGTTTTTTGTTTTTGTAATAATTTTTAAAAATCTATACTCATATTTGTTTTTGTGTTAGCTTTTTTGTTACCTTTGGAAAAAATCAAGTAGCATTTTTTTGTTATATTTGTGTAAGTCAGATAATCTTATGGATTACAATACTTTTGATTAGTCCTGTCCAACAGAACATTCTGCAATGATGGACATATTCAATATGGTAGCCACTAGCCATATGTAGCTATTGAGTACTTGAAATGTGGTTAGTGTGACCAAAGAACTGAATTTCTAGTTAAATTTTATTTCACTTATTTCGATTAAAATTTAAATAGCCACATATGACCAGTGGCTAACATATTGGAAAGTGCCATTCTAGACTCTTGCTATTCAATGTGATCCATATACCAGCAGCATCAACACCGTGTGGGACCATGTTATAAATGCCAAGATTAGCAGGCTCCATTCTAGACTTACTGAATCAGAACCTGCATTTTAACATGATTTTACATTCAGATTTGAGATGCACATTTAAGTTTGCAAAACACTACTATATAAGATATGCCTTCTATACTAATTAATAATATTCATTATTTTAACAGGCATGATGATTTCATCATGACCATTTTATTTAAGGGAGCTGGGAAGATGGGTACTTGGGTTCTCGTTGGATGTTAGTTTTCATATGTTGCTAAATTTGAGCTAGAGTTTAGTTTTTCCCCCCGCACAAGTTGCTCTTCCCTTGTGAGAAGAAAAAGTAACAGATGTATATACAATAGGACTTGACAAATGAAACGTGAGAGTTATAAATAACCAGAGAAGTTGCATATAATTCTGAACTATTTGACTTAGGCAATTGTATGAAAGTGGTGTAATTAAGTGAGATTTTACAGAAGAGCAAATTGAAGCAGGCCTCCAAAATGAGGCAGTTTTAATCTATTTAATGAGCCTTTATAAATTCTTGATTACAAGAGTACAGTGGTAAGGATTTCATGATAAGAGTATCTTAGAATCATAAAGTAGATCTGGAAAGGACTTTGGATAATTTCTAGTTCAAGTTCTGTATTTAATCAATGAAGTAGTTAATATCAGAATAAGATCTTCTGATTCTAGGATTAATTGTGGTTTTCTGTAATTGTCGTTTAATCAGACTCAACTTTTCATGATTGCATGTTACTAGGACTTGACAGTTTAACAACTCTCAGTTCTTATCTTCTTTAAAGTGCTTTTTTTCCTTTCTGTTCTCCTCTGAAATCTTGCTGTTTTACTCCATCAAACCGTGTCTATTTATCCAAGTCTTCTTAGATAGCTGTACAATGCTCTGTTCACTCTAAAGTTCCATTTTTTCTGTTATATTAATTTCCAGTTCCAGAGAGCTCTATTAACTGTCTCTGTATGTTTTTGTGCTTCTGCTATTTACTTGGTGAGAATTTTAAAAAGCTAACATTTATCAAGCACTTACTATGTACAAAGCTTTTTTATTTTTATTTTTTATGTTAGTCTCTTCCTTAATCCTCACAATGGCATTTGAGGGTAGTGCTCTCATTTTACAATTGGGAAAATAGAGGCAGGAAGAGATTAAGTGTGTTTATCAAATAAGAAAACTCCACCTGGAGGGCCCTCTGCATGCATGTTACTTTGATTAGAATTATTTACTCTTTTATCTCTTCTATTAGATTTGAAATGACTTTAGGGTAAGGTTGTACCTTTTTTCACTTTGCAGTCTCCCACAGTCCCTGCTCCCGTGTTCCCAGAGTTACCCATACTTAGTTTTGAGTGATTATCAGGTGATTATCTTTGCCTATAAGAGCAGTGGTTTCCTGAGTTCAGGTCAAACAATAGCAGATCTGACATTTGCTAGGAAGTGGGAGCTGCAGTGCGAGCCAAACACATTGGTCATCAAGGTTGAGCAGAGCTCTGGTCACTGCAGCGGTGGCTG
The DNA here is from genome assembly GCF_964341445.2 of Mesoplodon mirus. Classification (NCBI taxonomy): domain Eukaryota; kingdom Metazoa; phylum Chordata; class Mammalia; order Artiodactyla; family Ziphiidae; genus Mesoplodon; species Mesoplodon mirus. Next base: position 23,392,835 of record NC_138996.1, on the reverse strand, counting down.
TTCTGGGAATGATTTACTCGCCACTTTGCTGCCCCTACCAGGAACGTAGCCCAGGTATTCTCGTCTGTCCTGTAGCTCACTCTTTACCATAGATCATTTACCAGAAGGCAACCTATCTTACAATGGTCATCATTCAAGTGACTGCGAGAAAGACTCGAGACAGCAATTATTCAACTTTATAGCCTCATGGACTAAAGCATTTTTCGCTTTAATGGGCTGCCAAGCCGTATAGAGAGAGTGCTCATGGCACGACCAGAAAGAGGACGCACTGAGAGTCAGAAAAGCAAACTCCACTCCCTGGGGCTTCAGCAAAAGAGCTGCCTTTTAGACTTCTGTTTCATGTAACTCTCTGATATTGGCAGCTGTGAAGAGCTATTTGACCCCCTTTATCACCTGTTCATGTTAACACAGAGGTTCACAGTGTCGTTCCTTGTCAAAAGGACTCCGCTAGATAGAGGAACCTAATTGCGTATTTTGTCAGGCTGATATTAACGACCCAGGGGGTGGAGAGCACCGACACAAACCCTGCAGGGAGAGTACTTTACAAAGGTGGCAGCCCATGGCACAGAGTGCCCTTGGCCGCAACCAGCCAGATCTCAGATTTATTTGTTACCCTATGTTTATGCTTTCTGTGGACAACAGGTGCCTGAGGTGTCATTTGAATAGGGACAAATTGCTCTTTTTAAAAAAAAATAATAATAATCCAGGGTTGCTGTTATCAACAGATACAAGTGTATTAAGTGCACCTTAAAAGAACACTCCAAGTGAGTAAGAGAATTGTTATGTGATCCTTAAGGAAGACTTTTATCTCACTCTCTATTACTCTGACAGTGTATTATATTGCATTAGGCCAATTTAACTTACAATATTCTGGAATACAACAGCATTTCAAATCGTTCCAGGAAATTTGGTCTGCCTTACATGATTTTGTACTTAGCTGTGGAGGCTATAATGTGAGATTTAAGGCAGTTGAAAACAAAGGACCTAGCAGGTAATTTCCAGGCTCCAGGTTCCATTTAAGTCGAGGGTGAAATGAAAGAAATAAATTCCTGTGAGATATCTGTATGAGATTCAGTGATAATTATAATCTCGACACAAGAGGTCAGGAATTAGAATTGAGAGGACTAATGTTGAAGTTCTGAGTTTTCTTTCACAACTAATAGCAGAGATATGACATAGTTTGCCAAAGGTTGTGATGCTCAGAAGCTGATGTGCTTGAACCAACTTAACAAAAGAAAAATGAACATTACTTACTGTATAAAAATTTTATTGTATAAAGAAGTTGGAAGCAGTGAGATTTAGTACCAGGATTTTTAAGGGTCTATATATTCTTTTCTTGCATCATCTTAAAATTAGATTATTATACATGCTTTACATGCCTTGTATAATCATAAAAATTATCCCAAGAATTATTGCAGAGTTAACACATGAATGTTGTAACTTATTTTCTTACATTTTTTAAACAACAAACCTTTCTTAGGTTTCTAACATTATATTTGACTAAGCAATACACTATTTGATTAAAAAATAAAATAGTAATTTAGTATAGTATATGATTTTTTTATAAAACAAGATTTATAGCCAGGTGCATTATATGATGGCTTCTGTAGTTCAACCGGAGGGTATAGGCAAGAAATCCCTTGCCCACCCTCCCCCAAAATCCTTTTAAAACTCACATTAAGCATAAGATTAATACATAACCTATGTAAGATCTGATATGGTAGTATTATAAAATAAGGGCACTGCTGATGGGAGGTCTAAAAAAGAAGTCAAAATAACATCAGATGACAAATAGGAATGTTTGTATAACATTCTCTATTGAGAAAATTGTGAAGCTGTATGTAGGTTTGGTGGGAGAAGAGTTCAGTGATGGATTAGCGCTGTCGTTCATGGGCCACAGAATAAGGGGTGGGAGATTTGTATTTTATTTGCTGAAGTTGTAAGTGAAATGGTGTCTTGATTCTAATCTAAAACGTAGAGAATGCCAATTCATCAGGCTGATATAGGTTGATGGAAGTATTATGAGTGGCTGTGTTATTTTATATTCCTACTTGTGTGAGGGTTCCTTCCAATTTCCCCAAATTCTTGCCAACACTCAGCATCGTCTGCCTTTTGTCACTGCCATCCTAGTTGTTGTGAAGTGAGATCTCATTGTGGTTTTAGTATGCATCTCCCTAGTGACTAATGATGTTGAGTATCTCTTCATGTGTGTATTAATCACTCCTGTATCTTCTTTGGTGAAATAACTATTCAATTATTTTGACCCCTTTTTTTATTGGGTTGCTTATCTTTTTAATTATTGCGTTGCAAGAGTTCTTTATTCTAGATACAAGTCCCTTATTGGATATATGAGTTCAAGCATTTTTTTTTCTAGTCTGAGGCTTCTCTTTTTACTTTCTTGATGGCCTATTTTGAAGTGCAAAGGTTTTGAATTTTGATGAAGTCCAGTCTGTTAATGTTTTCTTTTCCTCATGTGTTTGAGGTATTAAAAATTATTATATAATCTAAAATCACCAAAATTTACTCTTATGTTTTCTTCTAAGAGTTTTATAGTTTTGGTTCTTATATGTAGATCTATGACACATTTCAAGTTACTTTTTTGTATGGTGTGAGATAAGGGTTCAGATTCATCCTTCTGCATGAGGATGTCCAATTGTCCCAGCATCATTTGTGGAAAAGGCTATTCTTTCTCCACTGAATTATCTTGGGACATTTATGCACTGGGAGTTTCTTATTGGATGTAATTCTCATTGAAAATTAATGTGCATATATCTGGCTGCTACATGCTGTAGTCAGTATCCTCATTATGCTCATAATGCAACGTAGAGGTAAATGCTAAACCTATAAATTTCTGATATACAAGGCATTATACTATTTTGCTAAATCTTTGCTATTGTGGAGGGCACATTTAATTGCAGGAGAGTGGCTCTAGAGAGACATTAATCACATAATGATATGATGTACATGGTTATGAACTGTGATAAGTGCTAAAATGCTTTTTATTACTAAAAGCAGTAGTTCAATAATAAAGTAACCATCAATTGTACCTTCCTTATTCTAGAATAATAATTTTTACATTGATTTTATAATTTTTAAATTTGGAAAATATTATCATTTTCATATTAACAACTTTAGTTGTGTTTGTTGTAAAAAGAAGCTGCATAACAAAAGTCTTTTGTTATGGTCTGAATGTTGGTGTCTTCCTAAAATTCATATATTGAAACCTAACCCTTAAGGTGATGGTGTTAGGAGATGGGGTCTATGGGAGGTAATTAGGTCACGAGGGTGGAGCCCTCACAGATGGGATTAGTGCCCTTATAAAAGAAGCCTGAGAGAGCTTCCTTGCCCCTCCTGCCATGTGAGGATATAATGAGAAGTCTGCAACCCAGGTTAGGGACCTCTCCCCACCGCGTTGGTACCTGATCTCAGATTTCCAGCCTCCAGTACTGTGAGAAATATATTTCTGTTGTTTATTAGCTACCCAGTCTGTGGTATATTGTTACAGCAGCCCAAATGAACTAAGACATCCTCTAATAGTACAATGAAGATGAATTTATTCATTAGATTTTATTGAGTGCTGAGCTAAGCATTGAAGATCTATTCTAATCTTCTCTAAATGTTTGCATTTTAATTTTCCTTTGAAAAAGCCAAAATGGACTTCATTCTTATGACTCTGAGCAAGACATTTCTGCCCTATTTTTCTGTTTTCTTAAATGGTGATACTAATTATATCAATCTCATAAGGTGGTTGTGAGGATTAAATCAGTTAATTTATATTAAATACTAAAAATAGTACTTGACTCATAGGAATTAGCTGCTATTGCTCACTTGAAGGTAAGCTCTTTTTTTTTTTTTTTTTTGTGGTATGCGGGCCTCTCACTGTTGTGGCCTCTCCCATTGCGGAGCACAGGGTCCGGACGCACAGGCTCAGCGGCCATGGCTCACGGGCCCAGCCGCTCTGCAGCATGTGGGATCTTCCCGGACCGGGGCACGAACCGGTGTCCCCTGCATCAGCAGGTGGACTGTCAACCACTGCGCCACCAGGGAAGCCCTCAATGTAAGCTCTTTGAGGGCAGTGATTTTTGTTGCTTTAATTCATAGATATATTCTCATTTCCTAGAAACATTCCTGGTGTTTGGTGCTTATACATTTGGAGGATGGATAGTATGAGACATAAAAATGTTGGTTTTCTGTAGGGCAAATTGTAGGCATTTGTTGGACTAATCGCTCATGCCATTGAAGATCTTTCCCACATCATTCACCTGTTATGATTTACAAGAGCATATGACACATCAAGAGGATGCACAGTTGTCATAGTTACCTTGACAAACTGTAGATTTGGAACAATGTTACAGATGTGAATGGGGAAGTTTTACAGGGACATGTGAACCAAACTGAGATAAGTGTGGAGAAAGCCACAAACAAAATAGGAAAAAAACTCATTCTTATGGAACAGCCACTTAAAAAAATGTAAAACATTTTCAGGAAAAATCTTCTCAGAACTTTCAGAGGGTAGTTGGGATTGTGAAGAGAAAGTGTGGTAGAAAAAAGAAGAGTTGGAATGGAAATCCTTCTTGGTTTCAGCAAAGTTCCCTACACATTTATTGAATTTCCAGTAGCATTTAGGATGATTTGAGAGAGGAAGAATCAGTTTCTAGAAATAAATTTAAATTTGAATACCACAGTAAAAGACCCCTTGGAAACTCTCAGTGCTTGCCACTCTGAGCTAAATATCCAGTCAAGTCTAGATTCTATCAAATGAAGATTCTCACTTTAAAAGGAAAGGGAAATTTGATCACTGCTGGGAGTAGGCAAGTCAATTGCTGAAATGAATAAGAAAAGGACACAGTTTCAAAAAGAAAGTGAGAGTATCCACGTTGGCTCCTTCAATATGCTTCTCGACAGATGTGCCATCTCTGAGCTTCTTTTCTTGCAGAGGTTAAGGAAGCCAGTCTCTAACAAAGGAAAGCTCCCCTGTGCCTCCCTGTAAGGAAGGGAGCATCTCTAATTGCATTTGGTTAGTTTTAAAAGCCATAGTTCTTGCGGTTTGAGCTGTTGTGGTTTTCAGGAAAATGTTTGAGGAAAGCTAATATATTTATTTTTATATATTACAGCCCAGAGAGGCAGATTTCATTAAAATGTGTCCAATACATCTTTTATTAAAATTGAAATATCATGCTAAATGTCTCTGGGGAGTCATTTAATAACTTGAGGTATTTCATTGCAACCTAGATTAATATTAATTTAGAACACTCTTTTCCCCATTATCTCAATAGATTTATTTAAATTTAAACATCATTAATTATAATACAGTTATATAATCAATGATTATGTAATTAATATTATGTGTTATATAATTATATAAGTTATATAATTAAATATATATGCGACTATAGCTTCAGGAAATGAATGACAAATATAGCTGAGATTTTCCTAAGGAGTTCAGTATTTGCCACTCTGGGTATTGAATGGGAAGAGATGAGGATCCTGGATTTTGTAACGAAACAAAAAAGCAAAGGAATAAGGTAAAGCAGAAAAGTTGCCAAGGAAACAAAAGTTAGAATCATTGTTTCCACTGGAAACAAGAAAGTTCGTGGATTTCACACAGTAATGATAAACATAATGTCCTATCTGCATAAGTACTTTAAATTGCAGAAGTATTTTCACATACATTATTAGATCTGATCCTCACGGCACTATTCTGATGATGGCAGGCCAGGGTAGGCTTTTATTAACCCCATTTTGTAAATGGTGAAACAGAGTATTAGTTGCCTAGGGCTGCTGTAAACAAAAGGACCATCAACTCTGTGGCTTAAAATGACTGAAATTTATTCTCTCACCATTCTGGAAGCTAGAAGGCTGGAATTAAGGAATCAGTGGGGCTTCACTCCTTCTGGAGGCTCCAGGGAAGAATCCATTTCTTGTCCCTTCCAGCTCCTGGTGGCTGTCAGCATCCTTTGGCTTGTGACCACATCCCTCCCATCTCTGCCTCTGTGGTCACAGTTCCTCCTCCTCTTCTGTCTGTGTCCTCTATTCTGTGTCTCAAATGTCCTCTTACCTTTCTCTTATGAGGACCGTTGTCATTGGACTTAGGGCCCATCCAGATAATCCAGGTGATCTTTACATCTCAAGGTCCTTAACTCAATTATATCTGCAAAGACCTACTATTCCTATGTGTAAAAAGTAAGCACCTGTAACACTGTTTGATGTTCCATGTACATTAAAAAGAAATGAAATGTCTCATTGCAGGAAAGTTAAGACCTTGAAGTGAAGGGTACACAGATGAACTAACAAATACAAAAAAGTGAATGTGGAACTTAAGAGTCAAGTCCTCTTATATATTTGAGACTCATAGGGTTAAACAAATAAAACAGACTTCTTAATTGCAGGTCTTTCTCTCAAAGTCTTTAATAGTTCAGTTTCAGTGCATTCTGAATTTCCAAGGCAAATGCAGTGTTTTCCAAGACTATTTGAAGAAGGGAATTCCTTTTTGCTGACCTTCAGGGAATAGTGGGCTTCAGAATATAGTTTGGGAAGCAGTGCCACTCAGCCAAGAGCAATTTAGCTCCATTGCTGTGAATAACCTGGGAGAATAGTAATGTGAACAAGTACTCACTGTGAGTTAAATACTGTGGGAAGTGCTTCAGATGCATTAGCTCATCTTCCCAACACACTTATGAGGTAGGTTCTATTATAATTAGTATATAACTGAGGAAATTGAGGCAAAAGGCAGTTCAGCCACCAGTACAGATTTACGCAGTTCGTAAGTGTTAGAGCCTGGTCTCTAACCAAGCCCGTCTACCTAACCCAGCTGCTGTCACGATCACCATGTTATGCCAGTATTAAAATATGCTAGCAGAGCAGTTCTGGTGCAACCAAATAGTTAAATATATGTGCAAATCAAGTCTCAAGACTCTGGAAAGCAGCAGCCTGGGTGACTGTGTTCTCTGTTTGGCATCAGGGGAGCAAGGCTTGCTGTCCAGTCTGTCCATCATCGTTTCTGTCACTCAGGGCTCTGACATGAAACAAGGCTAGTGTTCTGAAGTAGGCAAAGAAATACGTCAAAACTTAGGTCAAAAATGCTTCAGTCCTCAGGTAATTTACTAGGCTTGGTCCTACTCTCATTTACTTCAAAGCTTCAGAAAAAATGAAAGAGTTGCAAAATGGTATTTAGCTTTGCAGAGAGACATCTGGATTCTTCTCCTGGATCTAGCCTTGCTGACAGGAAACATCCTCTGTAGATCTCATGGTTGTACTGCGGTGGAAGATACATTTTTTTCTTTTCATCTGAAATAAAATTCTGTATGGTTTTCTGGAACATTCCCCATCAAAGCTTCTAGGGTGCACTTAAAGCTTTTCCCCGCAGTGAACAACCACTGTCATCGCTCAGCATTTATTTTAGGAATGGAGGCTGAATTATTTAAGAACGAAGAAGAGATTATTAAGTAGAGCAGGACCACAGGCCATGTTTCAAGGGGTGGCATCACGGTCATAGGATTAAATCAGTTACTGCTTATCAAGTGCTTTGGACAGTACCTGCTGTGTCTAAGTGCTTGTCACCGAAATAAAAATACAACTCTGGGAGAGCCTGCCTTCTGTGGGCGTGGTCCTGGGGCTTCTGAGAAGACCGAAAAGGAGTCAGCCATTCCCGTAAGAGCAGGTCTTTAGAGGTGAGCTGAGCTCAATGTACAACATGTGCTACATGTAATGATTTCTAACTTCTTAAGCCTTGGAAATATGGCACAGTGACAAACCCTCCTGAAAGATGTCTGGCTTCCTTTTAGATGGAAAAGGGCCATGGTATTTCCAAGGAGCCTCAGGAAATTTAGAGAGATATTATTATCATCGTTTTTCACACAAGGAAATTGAGTCTCAAAGAGATTAAGTTTTCTGCCCAAGGCCAGGCAGAGTAAGGATTCAAACCCATGCCTCTCTTCCTCCCCTATCAAGTTGCTTCCCCTATCAAGGCAGACAGGCATGGCTGATAAATAGTCTCATTAAAACAAGTATTTGTTTATTTATTTATTTCTCCTTTTTTTGATCTTATGAAATTCTGTTCCCCAGGAGACCGTAATTCTTGCTGCAAGATTTAAATGGACAGAGTTTCCGTCGCTTGAACTAGTGCTTTTTGTGGTGGACTCAGAGAGGTGGCGGAGTGCTTATTAAGAACTAGAAGTTGTTATTGTGCTTTGGGAGGATGGGAATTTATACCTTCTTCTTTTTTAAAAACAATTGATGGAAACAGTGAGATAATTTCAAAATTTGGATGTATCTGATCTGGGCTCATTCATTCAGCAAGCAGTCTTTGAAAGCAGACTTTTATAAGAATGCCTGTGCTGGGCTTAGGGAGTATAAAAATCAGGAAGATACGTATCTTGAAATAAGCTTACAACCGAGTGTATACACAATCTAATAGTGCAAGTCAGTTAGTGCTCAGGGTCGCTAAATACTGTAAAAGAAAGCAGAAACTATGTATTACTCAACTACTAAGCTAACGTGTTTAACCAGCAATCTTGTATGGCAAAAAGTTACATGTACGTATATAAATAGATATAAATAAATGTATGTATATGCATTTTAACCATTTTTTCTCTTACCTTATATTATTAAGTTCGGGCATAATGAGGAAGAAGAGATTAAGGCAATTTACATTAGATGTGAGATCAAAATGCTAACGAAAACATGGACAAAATAAACCTAATCAGACCAAAGTGTCCTTACACATTACATGATCTTGATTACTAGCTAAAATTTGTGGAACAGCTGTCTGCGTCAGATGCCATATGTCTTCAAACAGTTTCTCATTTGTTTACTTATTGAGGGTATTTTCCACTTAATTAACAACGCTGTTATATCTTTCACTTGGTATCTGTGACTAACTAATGCGTTAACACAGGTATCAGCTTCTGTTACATGGCTGTCTTCACTAAACAATGCTTACGAACAAGCATCTTACTCTATCCCTTCTCTCTTCATCCCTTGACAGTACGTACTGGACATTTGTCATTAACTATGGCATGTGTCTCCTAATATTTTCTTTAGACTTAAATTTCAGGGAACCAGAAATAAAACACTGTAAAAGGCCACGTTCTGCTTCTTGTCTAAAAAAACCTCCAAATTGTCAGAGCATGGCATATGCATTCCAGTTTTATAGTTGGTATGAAAAAGTATTTGGTAATTAATTTTAAAACTGTACATACTATGAGATTATTCCTAGAGACCTTATACCTAAATGTGCTTTAGCATAACCTAGTAAATAAGAGGATTACAGTAACACAGTTCAAAAACTCATGAATTTTTGTCTTCCACAAGTGTTGTTTACTTTCCTCACTACATCCTAAAACAGATTTTTTTCTCCTATTCAGTTGTCTGAGTCTATTTTTGCTTTAGCATAATGGATAATTTTTATTTTTAGCAACTTCCAGAGCCTATACCTTATTCTTCAAGATAAGTGGATAAGCGGTGAGGGCCTTTGGTCTGCTTTTTTAGAAAAAACATTCAGTATGAATTTGTAGAAGAGCCTGTGTCTTTTGTGTCTGTTATTTCTCACTGAGGGCAAATGGATCTACCTCACCCTTGGACCCCTGTCCGGCAAGTTTGCCTTTCCTTTTCCCATCCCCAAGACAAATTAAGAATGCTGAAACCTTTCACTCATAACAAAACACTGATAAAGCAGGTAACAAGACCTCACATTAATCAGCTCTTTCAAAGAAGAGGCCCCAACCTGTAGCCTTTGTCTAGCCTGCTGGTAGGTGGGTTTTTTTCAGGCTCTTTTTAGGGTCCTCACATTCTTTAGTCAGGCAGCACATTCTCCTTGGAAATGTTTCACTTTTCAGACAGCCTCTGTGTTGATCAAAAACCCCAAAGAGCCACTACAGAAATCTGAACTTCTAATGATCTTCTTTTATATTTTCTTACAATGGACAATGGTCCTCTCAATACTAATGGCATGGGTACACAAAGAGAGGCAACAATGCAAAGAGATGGAGGGTGGAGAAAGAGTAGCCACTATCACAAGATGGGCTGTATCATCTCAGTGGAAAAAAATCCTGTTTTCTGTAGCCAAATTGTTGCTGTCCCTTGTTGAAAACATTTGAGGCCCCTGCAAACCAATGCTGAGATGAGAAAAGATAAGAGTAGATGAACAGTTTTCTTCCCAGGAAGAAATATTACCATCAGCTAAATGGCAATAAATGAATCTTGTGCTTTTCTAATCCCTTTCACCAACAACACAACAATAAAAAACTAACTCACTAATAATTCTTCCCTTAAGTTTCCTGAGTGCAGTGTTAGACCTTTTTCCAGGCTAAATGAAGCAAGCAGCTTTCGTGTGTATTATATGTTGAATCAAGTGTGCCCTCTACTGATCAATCGAAATGTTACCAAACTGATACAAGATTCACCAGATTCCTGAAATCAGAAAGATATTTTGGGCAGTTTTGTTTGCAAGAGTGTTTTTCTAAATTATATAGGAAAATTGCAAAAATATGTGTATTATATTTCATAGGAACAGAGTTAACTTTAAGTCAGTTTTTATGATTTAACTTTCTGCTTGAAGGTTGCTATCACTTTTGCCAAACATTTTGGAACTTTTCATTTTGATTAGTTTCAAGACTGAACTGACAAACTTCACTAAAAATAATGAAAAGTTAGAACTGGCAGGGTCCTCAGAAGTCATTTAGTACAATTCTTTCATTCATGGAGAAGAAGACTAACGTCCAGAGTAGTTCCTGAATGCTACTCTATTACCCATATTATCACGGAAGCAGCTTTAAAGGATTTTTGGCTATTTTGGTAAGATATTGTATGAAATAATGCTTTGAAACTTGAAAGAATCAAATATTATTGTTATTAATATGTTAGGAGAAGAAAATGAAAGACATTTGTGTTTTCTCTCCCTTTGAATACCAGCTCTCCATAAATGATAAAACCACAACAAATCAACAACATCTCCCTCAACTGGAATCACCACAAGTATTAGGGATATGATCTCACATAGATACTTTATGTAAATATCACTATTTCATAGATTTTAGAATTCCTATTGACAATTGCATATAGAGGTGACTATAATTTATCTTGGTATTTGAGCAAAATTGTGCATTACATGTGCTGATGCATGAAAACCAAAGATAGATGTGTTTTCACTATTGGATTATCTTTAGCAAAACATGTCACTATGTGAAGAAAGAACCTTTGTGGCACTGCATATACATAAAATTTCGTTGAACTTGATCCACTGCTACATATTCTGACCAAAAAGTGAATTTCGGAAGTCTTTCAAATAAAAGCCAACAATGAAGACTTCAATGAATAATTGCTGAATTGATTTATTTCATTCAACAATCATTCAAAATAGTGACAGGCACTGTGTTAAGTGGTAGTGATAGAGTTCTGATTTTTTTTTGAAAAGCCTACCTGGTCCTTGCTCTCAATGAGCTTTCAGACTGTGGAAGAATTATTATTGACAAGGCCTTGAGCTCTGACTTTGAGAACACAAAAATGAACATGACACCAAGTTTGCACTCAAGAATTTTATATGGGGAATAGAAAGAAAATAAATGAGAATAAAAATACAGTAATTATAAGATGAGAATAATAATTAGTTGACACTAAAACGTCATATAGGGAGGAGATTATTTCCTTTTGGACTTGGAGGAATGCTTTGTGACTGTTTGATCCAGGCCTCGAAGTCTGAATACAATTGAGCAAGTAGCAGTGAAGCCAGAGAGGAAAGAATGAATGGACTTTCTTGACAGAAGTAGTCACATCATTAAAGACATAAAATAGGGTTTGTTTGATAACAGTGAGTAAATTGTTGGGTTTGGACCGTGTGTGCTTTTGTGAGCAGAAGACTATGACATAGAGGTTGTCTGGACCCTGATCATGGGGGATATCGAAAATAATGAAAGGAGGTTAAGTAGGGATTGGAGAGCCAGCAAAGGTTTTTCAACCTGTTAGTGACATGGTCAGAACTGTGTTTTTGCACAGTAACCTTAAATGGATCAAGTTCAAGGAAATATTTATAATCGTGAGAAGTCTGGCTGTTGTAAGAACTTGGGAGAAAAGTAATAAAGGTCTGAACTTCCCAGTGGTGTGTGTGAATAAACAGAAAGAAACACAATTTGGTTCAAAAGGTGGAGGAAAATCCACAAAACTGGATGACTGATTAACTGAGGAACTGTTGATAAAGAGAGAGAAATAAGATGACTTTTAGAATCTGTCACATATATGTCTGATAGATCGGTAATGGCATTAATAGATGAGGAAACAGGAGAAAAAAAACCTATTTGATGGAGAGAATATGAAGTTTTCTTTTGGCCTTAGTAAGTTTGAAGTGGGAGCAAAAAGATAAATTGTGGGAATCTGCCAACCTGTTTCTGATTCTTAAAAGAGATTTAAATTTAGAAGTCATTTGCATAAAGTGGTAATTGAAGCAGTGGAAAGTGATGTTTTACCTCATGGCTTTAAAGTTTTAATTTTAATAGGACTAAACTTTTCATTTTAGTCAAATTGGAGCTACAATTCTTTGGAAACTTATGTCATACATTCATATGCACTGTATATTTGATAAAAATCTCTGGTGGTTAAATTGAAAGGAAATCCTTTAGAATGTTGAGACTTTGGACTCAGCAACTTTTTTTTTTTTTTTTTTCCTAAACAGGTAGGAAGAGGGCTATTGCTTTGGAAGTAGTGCTTAAGATCATGGTATACTGGACATGTTGCCTATTTGTCAATAGGTTGGAATAAAAAGAAAAAGAGTTCCTTTGAGGTTCTCTGCAGTCATTATTAAGGAATGACAACGTTAAAATCATTTTCAGAAAGTTGAGCTTATGAGCAGGTAGAGATAGAAGGGATGTACAGCGGTTTCCAGTTTTCCAGCTTGTGTTTTCATTCTGAGATCATTTCTAACTAAGTTTATTAATTTAATCCCTCATAATATTTTATTATAGTATTTATGGCACAGGAAAAGACTAATGGCTAGTATGAAAGCCTCCCATTTGAACTTAGAAACTTAGTATTCAGCAAAAAGAGGATGAATAAATCTAACAAGAAAGGGTAATATTTTGTGGAGTGAAGGCTCAGCCCTCACTCTGAATGGGGGGAATAAGTTAACATTTGACTGGACAAAATAAAATACAGAACGGGATTTTACAGAATTAATAGGAAAATAGAGAAGGGATCATCATCTCAAAAGCCCACAGCAGTGTTTCCTCCCTTTCCTCACTTCTTAGTCCCAAGGAAAAGAAGAGCACAGAGAACCACTGTATTAATGCCCGGTCTCCTCACTGGTGCTCTGAAGGTCAGATGCACTTAGGTCTTAGATATGATGGGAAGGGATTCAAGGAGAGTTCCCACATGGGAAAAAGAAGAGCTGTCCGTCTAATATGCATGAAATGAGAAGAAATAGGATAACAACTATGAGAAATTACTATGGTTATTTAAAAAAATGAAATAAATGAATTTCCCATGCAAAGCACTCTGAATACATACCTCAGAAAACAAAAGAAAACTATTCACAAGTAATGCTTTGCATTTTTAAAAAAATTAGAGAGGCTGTAGAATACATAAAACCATAAGTCAGAGGTGAAGAGAATAGACAAGAGGATAATTTGGGAGAGATAGAGAAATAAATTGAATACAAAAGGTGGTTTTGGAACTAATTAAAAATATTAAAGTAGTGTAATACTCATTCCAGAGTTTTAAAAAAACAGAAAAACATTCTAAGATATAATTTTATAAAAAAACTTTCAAAAATGAAATTAGTAAGTCACCACATCTAAAAATTGAAAGGCACACTATGTTCCAGGACAGTCAACACCAGTCTATATCAAGGTGAAATTACTGCTCCTCAAGGAAAATTAATTATTTAGTGTCCAAGGAAAAAAAGTCACTTAAAAATCAGACTGGTTTTACAAATTTTTTCACACTAGCTTGCTGCCAGTAGACAGTGGAAATTCAAGAAAGGAAAATAATTTGAACAAAAATATTTATACTTGGCATGTTTCAGTTAAAGTATGAAGGTTACAGATGAATAGTTTCAAAAATGCAAGGGCCCAGGGAATATAGCACCCACGAATTCTTCTTGGACAAGGTATATAATGAAGAAATCCAGTAAATCAAGAGATGAATCAATATAGAGAACTCAGGGTTGGATTAAGAATTGAATTTAACTAGGATTGATGTTTTGTTAGCTGAGTTTAAGGAGGGGAAAGAGGATCAAGGAATTGAGGGTATATGAGTTGGTGATCATTATAGGTCATGGAATCTAAGCTGGGTGAGGAGGGAAGTGAAGGCATGAGATGTGTGATAGAGCAGAAAACGGTGGTCAGGTCAGCAGGTTGGAAGTTGTAGTGGGTCCTTGGAGTAAGGATTATTGGAGTGCCAGCTCTAGAGGAGCACGCTCAAACAATAGAGAGTAACGACCAGAGAATGGGATGATTGAAACCCAGATATTGGAGATGATGTACTTATTAGTGGAAGAGGTAAGATGAAGGACAAAATTATTAGAGGCAGAGTGGGTGGCCAAAGTGTTGAATTTACGGGCATAGCGAGTCATCCAAATTGATATGGTTAGTGGTTGAAAGACATACATAAGCTAGGTGATAAAATTCTCTGTAAATGAAGGGTATCAGGTTCTGATGGCACGTGCTCTGAATTATCAAGGGAGTTTTAGGGAGTAGGGGTAAGCTGTTCGGACATAGCGAGGAGGAACAAGTTTGATACCTCAGCAAACTCTAGGTTTGGTGGAATGTGTGGTGTGGGAGAGAAATCACTGTGCTTAAGGGAGCTGAAGAACTCATTCTCAGAGCTTCTCTTGGTGGTACGAGTCATAGCATCTCATTGAGGAGTTTTGCTTACCTGGCTGGCTGTTCTTTCAGGGATGGGCCTTTGAAGAGGATTCAGCCTGGTAAATATCTAGAACATCCAGTTTACTCCCAGAAAACTTGTGCATCACTGCCATTCTGAACAGTGGAAGAAAAGCTATTCCCTTTGCTGCCCTCTTTTCTTGCCCTGACTTTGCAGGCAGCTCACAGCATAGATTTTTACATTTGCTCTTCTCAGACTTGAGTCAAACACAGCTCTTTTGGCTCTCATACAATTGGGAGGAAACTTCTGGCTCTACCAGTGGTCTTCTCAGATCTCCTCTTTCTAGATATGTGGCAAGGGGAGGTGGGTGAGAAAATATCACAGCTCTCCAACAGTGATATTACTTTATTACTTCAGCCTCTTGAACTGCAAACTGTTTTTTACCCTTGACTGATTGTGTGTCCTCCCCTTCTGCAAATTTTGTACCTTTTATTTTGTTTCTGGGCCTTCTGTAACCTCAGCAAAAGTTGGGGCAAAAAATTTCCCTTTTAACATGCTGTGATACTGTTAGTCCTCCAAAGACTAGATATTTCCTTAGCAAAGGTCTTTTCCTCTCTCTGCCATGCTCTTATTCTTAACTTATGAGGCTTAAATGGGATTATAAAATATGCAAACAATTAAAAGCATTGATTTCATTTTATTTGAATGTGACAGAAGTCAGCATAGAAGTAGTTATGAGTTGGCCTTTGGTACCAGATGACCAAAGGTCTAATTCTGGCTCCATGACTTATAAACTGTGACCCTTGGACAAGTAAATTAATCATTCTGTAAAATGGTGATAATATTGGCCTGCCTTACATTTGTTTTCAAAAAGATTGAGTTAAAATATATTATTATATGTTAATCATATCAAAGAAATGATGCCAATTTTATACAACCTCTTCCAGAATATTATTCCCAACTTATTTCAAGACTACCCTGATG
Source organism: Mesoplodon mirus (assembly GCF_964341445.2). Classification (NCBI taxonomy): domain Eukaryota; kingdom Metazoa; phylum Chordata; class Mammalia; order Artiodactyla; family Ziphiidae; genus Mesoplodon; species Mesoplodon mirus. Next base: position 23,377,040 of record NC_138996.1, on the reverse strand, counting down.
CCAAAACTGGAGAAAGAAATTACAAGAAACTACAGACCAATGGCCTTCAAAGCCAATAATATTTATAAGGATAATACATCATGATCAAGTGGGGTTAATACAGGAGTGCAAGACTGGTTTAATATTTGAAAATCTGTGATCCACCATATTAACAGGTTATAAAAGAAAAATATATGATTGTCTTATTAGATGCAGAAAAAGTTTTGAAAAAAATCCAACATCCATTTCTGATAAAAATTCTTATTGAGAAGTGAGTTTCCTAAACCTGATAAAGGCATCTATGAAAAACCTACTGTTAACATCAAACTTAATGGTGAAAGACTGAATGCCTTCCCTCTAAGAAATTTCAAACTATATTACAAAGCCATAGTAATCAAAACATTATGGTGCTGGAATAAAAACAGACACATAGACTAATGGAACAAAACTGAGAGCCCAGAAATAAACCCATGCATATATGGTTAACTAATATTTGACTAGGTAGCCAAAAATATTCAATAGGGGGCTTCCCTGATGGCGCAGTGGTTGAGAGTCCATCTGCTGATGCGGGGGACACGGGTTCGTGCCCCGGTCCGGTAGGATCCCACGTGCCGTGGGGTGGCTGGGCCCATGGGCCATGGCCACTGAGCCTTCACGTTCAGAGCCTGTGCTCCACAGCGGGAGAGGCCACAACAGTGAGAGGCCCGCGTACTGCAAAACAAAATAAAACAAAACAAAATATTCAATAGGGAAAGGATAGTCTCTTCAAAACATGGTGTTGGAAAACGATGTCCACATGCAAAAGAATGCAATTGCACCCCTATCATACACCATTCACAATGAACCTGAAATGGATTAAATACTTAAACATAAGACCTGAAACCGCAAAACTCCTAGAAGAAAACAGTCAAAAAGCTCCTTGACATCAGTATTGGCAATGACTTCTTGTATATAATGCCAAAGGCACAAACAAGAAAAGCAAAAATTAACAAGTGGGACTATGTCAAACTAAAAAAAATCTGCACAATAAAGGAAACAATCAACAAAATGAAAAGGTAACCTAGAGAATGGGAGAAAATGTTTACAAACCATATATCTGATAAGGAGTTGATATCCAAAATATATGAGTAACCCAATAGAAGAAATATGATTGGAAAATGGGCAGAGGAACTGCATAGACAGTTTTTTTCCAAAGAAGGTATACAAGTGGCCAACAGATACATGAAATATGTCTGATATTACTAATCATAAGGGTAGTGCAATCAAAATCACAATGAGATATCACCTCACACCTGTTAGAATGTCTGTCATCAAGAAGACGAGATAGTAAGTGTTGGCGAGGATGTAGAGAGAAGGTAACCTTTGTGCACTGTTGGTGGGAATGTAAATTGGTGCAGCCACTATGGAAAACAATATGGAGAGTCCTTTAAAAATTCAGACTGCCATATGATTCAGCAATCCCACTTATGGGTATAAACCCAAAAGAAATAAAATCAGGATCTGGGAGGGAGATCTTTACTCTCATGTTCATTGCAACATTACTCAGAATGGTGAAGATATGGAAACTGCCTAAGTGGCCATGACAGATGAATGGATAAAAAAAATGTGGTATATATATATCCAGTGGAATATTAGCTAGCTATAAAAAGAAGGAAATCCTGCCATTTGTGACAACATGGTTGGAGCTTGAAGGCATTATGTTAAGTGCAATAAGTCAGACAGAGAAAGACAAATAGTATATGATCTCACTTATATGTGGAATACATGGAAACAGTAAAATGGTGGTTGCCAGGGGCTGAGGAGTTGGGGAAATGGAAAGATGTTGGTTAAAGAGTACAATTTTTAGTTGTAAGATGGATAAGTTATGGGGGTCTGTATACAGCATGGTGACTATAGTTAACAGCACTGTATTTTATTTATTTATTTATTTATTTTTTCCTATGCTGCTGCTACAGTAGATCAAGTCCCCCTCTACCCCAAGTGTGGGGCAGTGACCTGCTGCTGTCACTGCTTTGTATTAAGCTGCTTTTTTTTCTTACATCTTTATTGGAGTATAATTGCTTTACAATGGTGTGTTAGTTTCTGCTTTATAACAAAGTGAATCAGTTATACATATACATATGTTCCCATATCTCCTCCCTCTTGCATCTCCCTCCCTCCCACCCTCCCTATCCCACCCCTCTAGGTGGTCACAAAGCACCGAGCTGATCTCCTTGAACAGCACTGTATTTTATACTTGAAAGTTGCTGTGAGAGGAGAACTTTAATATTCTCACCATAACAACTACAAGAGGGTATTAATATGAGGTGAAGGATGTGTCACATAACCTCATTGTGGAAACATTTCACAATATATACATGTATCAGATCACCACATGGTATACTTTAAACTTACACAATGTTATATGTCAGTTATATTTCAGTAAAGCTGGAAAAAAAAAGTGTGATATTGGTGTAAAGATAGACAAATAGATTAGTGGGATTCAATGAGGAATTTAATTCAAGGGGGAGCAACGATACTTTTTCAACAAATGGTACAGAACCATTTCATAGCCACAGGCAAAAACTAAAGCTTCTCTTACCTCACAACATAGACACAAAGTACATTGAAATGGTTCACAAACTTAGAAATTCCAGAAGATAACATAGGAGACAACTTTAGTGATGTTGTCCTTGGAAAAGATTTCTTAAATACAACCCCAAAGTCACAATTCATAACAAAAGAAATCAGTAAAGTAGACATTATCAAAACTGAAAACTTTTACTCTGTTAAGCAAACAAAACTGGGAGCAAATATTGCAAAACATACATCTGATAAAGGACTTGTTTTTAGAACATAAAAATCTACTACTACTTAATAAGTCTAATAGAAAATGAGCAAGATCTTTGAACAGATATTTTTTTCAAAGATGTTATACAGATTGTAAATAAACACATAACAAGATGCCCAAGATCATTAGTCACTATGGAAAAGTAAATTAAACCACAGTGAGATACCTCTACTTACCCATTTGGATAACTGACATTGAAAAAGGCTGATTATATAAAATGTTGGGAAATGTGAACTTTCCATACATTCTTGGTGGGAATGTAAAATCACTTTGGAAAAAAGTTTGGCATTTTTTTAAAAAGATATATGTACACCTACCATATGATCCCACCATACCACTTCTAGGTATTTACTCAAGAATTCTCAAGGATATAGAAGTACATGTTCACAAAAAGGCATGAACATGAGTATTCACGGTGGCTCTATTTGTGATAGTTAAAAACTGTAAACAACCAAAAATTCTATTAGCTGTTGAATGGGTAGAAATTAGAAGTATAACCATACAATAAAAGGAATGAATTATTGATATGTAACAATATGGATGAATCTCAAAATGATTATGTTAAGAGAATGAAAGAAAGCAAATAGCGTACATAGTGTATAATCCATTTATATAAAACGCAGACCAATCTATCATGATAGAAAGCAGAGCTCAAAAACTTTAACTGTTGTTATTATTATTGTTATGATTAGCTTCTCAACCCCACAGATGATGAAGGAATGAAGGAGAGGAGGTATTCTGAGTTTAAATTTAAAAATGCTGAGAAAACCTTGTTTTTTTGTTTTGAATGATTAGATCAATTTTCTGTTGTTATGGGGAATACGGTGTTGAAATTAAGGTTGAACTATAGAAAAATAAGGAACGCATTTTATTTATCTTGCAACCCAGAGTGTTTTTGCTTTTGTTTTTGTTTTTTTTTTGTACACGGGCCTCTCACTGTTGTGGCCTCTCCCATTGCGGAGCACAGGCTCCGGACGCCAGGCTCAGCGGCCATGGCTCACGGGCCCAGCCGCTCCGCGGCATGTGGGATCTTCCCGGACCAGGGCACGAACCCGTGTCCCCTGCATCGGCAGGCGGACTCTCAACCACTGCGCCACCAGGGAAGGGAAGCCCCCCAGAGTGTCTTTGAACTATACTAACCCTTATACACACAAGCATTATCCCCACACCCTATAAGTCTTAGTTTGCTTTTCCCTGTGTCTGATCAGTTACCATTTCATGCGGAGGATCAAAAATCAGTGCCATTTTTCAAATGCTAGTTTCTAAATCTGCCAAAAGTCAGCAGTGAGACTAAAAAGCAAGATGACTACAGGAGCCACTGCCACACATTTCAAGTGCCCTCCTTGGCTTTGGATCTGTCTTCCTCAGTGGGTGCAGTGAACCCCCCAAAGCAACCATCTATGCTGTTGAGTGGTTGTCTCAAAGTGCATATGGTTTGTTGACCTTAGTGATATCTCTTTATATTTGACAAACTTTGGGCAAAGTAATACACAAAGATTCCCGGGCCTGAAGGATCTTTGCCGTGGTTTTCCCCAGGAGGTTGTACCATTTCCCATAGGAGTGATTTTGGGGATGTGTGGGGCTCTACTAGCATTTTAAAGATGGGGGTCAACGATGTTAACTGTCTTGCAATCATGAGATAATCCTGCACAACCAAGAGCTGCCTTGCCAAAGGCTAACAGCTCTACCATATAGAAACACTGAATCCTACTCGATGTTACTATACAGCAAAGGAAACGGAGGCTGCAGGGATGTGGTACCAAATGATTCTCATGCTCTGTCAACTGCATTTCTCTTATAACTGAAGGTCTGGACTCATATTTTATATCTGGTTATGACTGTCTTTCAGTGGGTGTGGGAACATTTATGCACTTTAGTGGTGACCCCACTAATCCCATTGACTTCAATATAACACCTTATGGCTTCAGTACCAGGAACACTAGGAAAAGAGGCGGGTCATTTCACTACAAAGGTTAAATGAATGGTCTAAGGTCAAAAGGGAAGTGAAAGGCAGAGACAAAGCGCCTAGGACTTCTGGTTGTCACTTCAGTGCTTGTTCTAACACTGAATTGGGATGTTAGCAATTTCTTTAAAATTACCAAAGAAATAATATGAATTAGAAAAGAATGTACATTTCTCCTTAAACACATTGAGAAATATACAATCACTTTGTATTTGACTGACTTTGTTTCTGTTTCCATTCAGAGGTAAAGGATGTGACTGACCTCTGGAGTTGGACTTCTTGGCTCAGATTCCAGTTCTACCACTTCTGTGCCAGTTTCTTCATCTGTAAAAGGCAGAAGTTTAGGACTGTTTTGGGGATTATGTAAAATAATTTATACGAAGTCCTAACCAGTGAATCCTATAACATGGTGAATCCTCAAAAATTAGCATAATTTTTGTTTAATCTCTGCACAGGTGCTGAGGTTTTAATAAATACAGAACAATTATAATCCTCAAATCTGTTGTTCTGTAGAATTTTAATTAACTCATAATAAAAGCCATATAATTTGGACACTACTATATTGGCTTTAAAAATCCTGTTATAGCCCCAAATGACCTGATTGAGAAACACATTTTTTTGTCTTCTGACCCTGGAAAATCTGGTCAATCCACAGGGCTACTGAGGGAAGTACCCCAGACTCTGATGGCCTGGGCACCATGGCAATTCATATGGTGCTGAGGATTATGATACAGAGTCACTGTTGCTTTGAGATGAATATAGTTTTGATCACCTAAATGTTCTCCGTACTTCTAAAAGTTTGCCTTCTTTCACTATCTACATTTACTTTTAAATGTATCATTGGTGACTGTGAACTTTCCTGGTCTCCTTGAAAGATTGGGGAGTCCTTTTTGATGGGCTTCACATAAGAACTAATTATTGGCATTTCTATCTTAATAGCTCTTTCTATGTATCAATTATGATATTTTACTGTGTAAATCCCAAATTAGACTGTGGAAACCAAATTCTTGAATTATCCACTAGGGGGAGGCCTTATTCTTCCATTAAACATGGATTTCCTTTTTTTTAAAGTGAAATTTACGTTTTTCTTCTCCCTGTGAAAAGTTGACTGCTTCAGTCCTGGTATTAAGAACTCTGCTGGAAGTCATGGTTGTAGCTTGGCTGTCTTGAGGTTGACAGTGCAGAAGTCATTCAAGGAGAAAAGATATGTGTTGATCTGTGAACAGTGTTTAGTTTCCTTTTTTATCTTTCATGGGCTTCTCAAGCAACAGTCTCACAAAATATTGTTTTTCGCAGAAATGTCACACTGCTCTAAAGACTAAATCTAAGGACTCTCCTGTCTCTTTATGGAGATGACTTACTGAGGAATCTTCCCGAATCACACGACGATGCTTCTTACTAGTCTTCAACCCTTCACCACTTTGATGGAACTCTTCACAGTAAAAGTAACAGTGATATGAACGTTTCTGACAGTTTCAAGCTGCTTTACAAAAGAGACGGATAACTTTTCAAAGCCCATTTGTATTCAGATTTCTTAATGGTTCCAAGTAACCAGTATTTAATTTCATCACATTATGTCACTTGAGTAATACATAGAGTAGAAAATGGTAGAATGATGGAAGTACATTAACTGGTAAGAGCTGGGAGAGGTTTAGAGTCCACTTGGGTTAGGAAATCAAGGCTTGTTCAAAGCACAGTGATATTTATCTGGTGCTCAGGAAATTTACAGTTAGGTAGAATGACGCTGCAGCCACTTTGCAAAGTAGTTTGGTAGTTTCTAGAAATGTTAAACATAAATATATGACCCAGCAATTTCACTCCTAGTTATCTACCTAAGAGAAATGAAATCATATATCCACACAAAGACTTGTATGTAAATGTTCGTTAGCAGCATTATTCACATTAGCCCCCAAAAGGAAACAGTCCAAATGTCCATCAACTGGTGTATCCATACAACAGAATACTCTTGAACAATGAAAAGGAATGGAGTAGTGATGCATACTACAGCATGGATGACCTTTAAAACCATTATGTTAAGTGGAAGAAGCCAGACACAGAAGATCACATATTGTAGAATTTCATTAAAAGAAAAGTCCAGAAAATGTAAATTTATAGTGACAGATAGCAGATTAATTTCCTGGAGAGTTGGAGTATGGGTAAGGGGTGACTGCAAACAGCATGAAGTTTCATTTTGGGGTGATAGTGTTTTAAATTTGGATTGTGGTGATGGTTACACAACTCTGTACATTTGCTAGAAACCACTGAATTGTACATTTAAAATTTATGGTATGTATAAAGTTGTTAAAAATTAGTAGAATGAATCTGAAAATGAAATGTACTTATGAAAATCTGAAACATTCTTCCAGAAAGAGGAACTCAAACTCATTAGATATTCTGGCTTCCAGGTCATGTCAGCTTCTTCTCTTAGTTTCAGAAAAGAGTAAGAATATGTGACTTTCATTTCTATCACCCTAGAAAAAAACAGCCAGTGCTCCTGAATCAAAGCATCAGAATTCAAGCCATGGGACTTGTGTTTGCCTGTAACCTCTGAAACAATCCTCTAACTCATGCAATCTACCACTCACTGAACACAACAAGACTCTACCAGGTCTGGTCCTTTCTCTCAAGGAGCATAAACACAATGTTTGCATATCTTGAGAAATTTAATGTTATTATTGGAAGTGAGGTGGATACAAAGAAAACAGTTTTTTTCCTGCTTAACTTCTGACAGACTATAAACATTGTTCATCTTTCTCCATGATCCTTTGAGAAACTTCCTTTGCTATTATCTGGCCAGAGCAATGGGTTATTATTTTCTGACATCAGTGGTGGTGAATTATAGGTCTGAAAAGTCACTTAATGCAGAAATCTTAAGGAAAATGTATGAAATGGAAGAATATTCACAAGCATATTGATTACTTTCACTTCAGAAATGAATCTCTTCTTAGCTGTCTCCCCCAAATCCTATTAGTAATTGCTACTATTTTGAGTCATTAAAAATGCTTGAAATTTGTTTTACAAAACCCATTCAAAATTTCAGATATAAAAGGAAATGATGATATGTTTGCCTACATAGTACATTTGTTTTTTTCATCTTGGAAGGCAGACACCCTTTCTTGTATGTCTTTGGAAAACTTTCCTTGATGATATTACCTTGTAAATGTTTTTGGATCTCACCTCTTTTCCTTCCTTCTTTTGGCCAGGTTTTCACTGGCTTTAGGAAGAGAAAATGCCAATGCTTACAGTGATGACCAGCAGAAGAACTCTGCTTCTGTCTCTCGGTAACTTTTCTCAACATCTAGAATATCTCTGATGGGGGAGTCAACAGCTAACTCTTCAGTGATGGTATCAAGCTTGGTTCTTCCCTTCTCCAGTGCAGGGAGGATCAAAGTTAACGAAGGATCTTAGTTAGCGAAGAGCAGAGAAGGTATCTTTTCCATCTTGAACATACTCAAGCTCTTTGGAAGAAATTTTTATTTGTCCCCCGCCCCCCAACCAAAATAAGTTCTGCATAAGGAATATAGGTGAGTTTTACAAAAGCTATTATTATTTCCTAGGTTCTACAAATTATTTTCATGGTTGAGTAGAACATTTCAACTTTTTGTTGATGGGCTCCTAACAATTATGTTTTTTAAGCTGGCTTGGTCCTGACCGTCCCCTTCCATGGTGACATTTATTACCATGGTGAGTGTTACTATCTATATAGGTTAAAAGCCTTTTGCTTGCCCATTCTATCCACCTACAGTCAGTGTTGCTTGGTGAAATCCTTTCCATCTTTTTTGCTGTTGTTGTTTAGCTGAATGCTTTTTTTAAAATTGATTTTTATTGGAATATAGTTGCTTTACAATGTTGTGTTAGTTTCTACTGTACAGCAAAGTGAATCAGCTATACTTATACATATATCCCCTCTTTTTGGGGTTTTCTTCCCATTTAGGTCACCAAAGAGCACTGAGTGGAGGTCCCTGTGCTATACAGTAGGTTTTCATTAGCTATCTAATTTATACATAGTATCAATAGTGTATATATGCCAATCCCAATCTCCCAGTTCATCCCATCCCCCCTTTCCCCCTTGGTATCCATATGTTTGTTCTCTACATCTGTGTCTCAATTTCTGCTCTGTAAGTAAGATCGTCTATACCAATTTTTTCAGATTCCACATATACACGTTAATATATGATATTTGTTTTTCTCTTTCTGACTTACTTCACTCTGTATGACAGTCTCTAGGTCCACCCACATCTCTGCAAATAAACGGCACTATTTCATTCCTTTTTATGGCTGAGTAGTATTCCATTGTGTATATGTACCACATCTTCTCTATCCATTCCTCTGTCCATGGACATTTAGGTTGCTTCCATGTCCTGGCTATTGTATATAATGCTTCAGTGAACATTGGGGTACATGCATCCTTTCGAATTATGGTTTTCTCCAGACATATGCCTGGGAGTGGGATTGCTGGGTCATATGGTAGCTCTATTTTTAGTTTCTTAAGGACGCTCCATACTGTTTTCCATAATGGCTGTACCAATTTACATTCCCATCAGCAGTGCAGGAGGGTTCCCTTTTCACCACACCCTCTCTAGCATTTGCTGTTTGCAGATTTTTTGATGATGGCCATTTGACTGGTGTGAGGTGATACCTCATTGTAGTTTTGATTTGCATATCTCTAATAATTAGTGATGTTGAGCGTCTTTTCATGTGTTTGTTGGCCATCTGTATGTCTTCTTTGGAGAAATGTCTATTTAGGTCTTCCACCCATTTTTTGATTGGGTTGTTTGTTTTTTTGACATTGAGTTAGTTACATGAGCTGTTTGTATATTTTGGCGATTAGTCCCTTGTCAGTTGCTTCGTTTGCAAATATTTTCTCCTATTCTACGGGTTGTCTTTTCCTTTTGCTTATGGTTTCTTCTGCCATTGAATGCTTTCCTCACAATTCTGTTTTTGATTCCCTTTGGTGAAAGACTTTCTCCTCCAGACCCCTCTAGCCCTTCATTACTCTCCCATAATCTTTTTTTTAAAAACAACCAATATTGGACAACATAGTTATATTAAGAAGCATTTTTTTCAGAAAAATAACTTTGAGAATAAAATTCTTGTAAAGTTTTTAAATGAAATACCTTTTAGTTGTACATTATATGCATTGTCATTGAAAATAATAAAATCACAGAACATCAAAACTGTTGCATAAAATCCAAAATTTATTGGTACCATAATTCTTGAAGCTATTTTATTCTATTTGGTTTGTATTTATTTGCATACTTACCTTACCTCCTCTCTAGGGTTGGAGGGTAAAGTCCCTGAGTGCAGGAAAAATGCTGACACAAATTTGTAACTTCTGTGAAACACCCAGAAGAGTAACTGACACAAAGTTAAGAGGTAACAAAAGATTTGTCTTTCTTCTTTTTGGTTTTTGAACTTAAAGTGGCAACATTGAATTTCTCTTTTGAGACACAGTGATAGTGAATACCACATGGCTACCAGGGATTCTGTTTCTTTGCACTTGGCTTCATAATGCTTTTGTTCCCAAATGAATTAACCAATACATAATTTCTGTGGGTATAATTGATAATAATATACTACATGAAGCCCAGGTTACTCTGTGGAGTAACTTAGCAAGAGTTGTCAGAGGCTGAGGGTATATCCCCTATGCTTAACCATGTTGGAAGATCAGCTCACGGTGCTTTGAAGATTCTTAGATACAATTTGCTTCAAGACTATAAGCTTTATGCATTTATCAGCCACCAGCAAATGAACAAAGTCACCAGAACTCAAGAAGAGAAGGGAACATGCTTTTCTCAGCTGCCAACCAAAGAGAACAGTGAGAGAAAGTAGAAATGCATGTAGTGTATTTTCAGTGTGCAAAAACATGCCAATTTCTGGATTGGCTGAAATGTACTCCACACAGGGACTATGAAAGGATTTGACAAAAATGAGACATTCACACTTTAAGTCGTCACTAGCCTGATTCTAGGACCTCTCGTTAAGTCATGAATGATTAGAAACTTAGGTGGGAAGAAGAACAATGACTCAAGGGATTTGGGAATATGGGAATATTGACAAAGTATGAACAAAGTGATGGGTGATAGAATTTAGATAATTAGTACAGAAAATGAAGGCAGGATGGGTATGAAAAGTTTACAAGAAAGGGCAGGAGACAGTGGACCTAGGAAGTAAAAGATGTGGTAGAGTGGGAATTAAATATATCAATGTCAGACCAGTTCTAGGTCATCAGAGACAAGTCTTGAGCCCTTGGTCTTGTCCATTTGTCCCATCTTTGCTCATCTGCAGTGTTGCTCTCATAACTGCTGCTTTTGGAGATAATTTGGACTAGAAGTAAGTTAAGTTTATAGCATTTGAAAAATGGAGCAGGATGCTAGCTCACCTTTGGCGGAATGAGTCATTTTTCCCTTTTAGAGTGAAGAGATACCAGCCTGTCTTCCTACATAAATTTTCATACTCATTTAACTGTTTTCTGATGTGCTTTGGGATCATTTGGATTCAGAGAATAGCATACATGAGTCAGTATTTTGCGATAATATTTTCTAATTTAGAGGTTTTACTTTTTTTGAATGTAGTTGCCAGAATTGCCTAAAAAAGGGTGGCTCAGAACCATGCTCTACAAAACTCATGTATTAAAAAAAAATTCATTCCACGCTCAACTGCATAGTAATTCCTGGAATTTTTAATGGCAGGAGTTTGTGAGCTGAAAAAATGATCAAAGCGCTATTAGAACTAACCTTCCTTCTATTAACAGTCATCATAATGGCCCCCAGCCCTGAGTGCTTCTCTTGTTCAACTTCAGTCATCCTCAACCCATCACCGGGCTTTCCATGGATTGGCTTATTAAAGTTTCACTGATGAATGTTTTCCCCTGTTTGGTGCCTGCCCTTGGGAAGATAGCTGCAAGCAAGGAATACTCAGTAACTCAGTCATACGTGGGGGAAACACTAAAGAAAGGCAAACTTTTCTTACTGATGTGAAGTCACTTTGGGAAGTATTAAACCTCTGGAGGAGAAAATGCTTTTTCAGTGCATATTCCTGCCTTGTAAAATCTGTCACAAACACAGCCCCTGACTCTTAAAGATGCTACTTAAAAAAACTCAGCTGGTGGGCATAATACTTAAATATTGCCCCATATGATGCCCAGCAGCTGTTACTGAAAAACAGGTGAAGTGTGTCATAGTCAAAGTTCGAGCAGTTTCTGGGGAGGTGTTCAGAGAGAGTGAACTGAGCCTTTTCTCCCTGCTGGGAAGCCACGGCAACAGGAGGGAGAGGGCAGGAAGAAATGTGAGCAGGTAGATTCTTCTGTGTAGGTGAGTGGATGAGATAATGAAGTTAGCTAATTTGGGCTCTGCTGACTTATTTATCTGTTCCTGGATCTTTTCTCTGTACAAACACAGGAAGCCACCTCCTTGGTGAGGTTTTTAATGAAACAATTTACTTGAAATAATAATAAAAAAAGAGCTTCCCATGCTGCTTGCGTTTTAGTGAGAGTACTTCCTCTACAGCTAGGTCTGTGTTATTGGAAACCCTGGCATGAAAATATCCCAACTATCTCTGGGAAAGCCGGACTAATTTACGTGTGGTTTACCAAGTGATTTGGATTGTTTTACTCCTTCACTTAAAATGTGACTCTGACAGGGTCTCAGAAGGTTAATGTAGGTATTATATTTACAAAAGAAAAAAAGGAATTTTAAAAAACAATACAGGGAAAAATAGTCTTATAAAGCTGTGACCAATATTCTTCTCCAAAGGTGTTATAATTCCACTTTAAAACTGATTTATACGGCTTCCCTGGTGGCGCAGTGGTTGGGGGTTCACCTGCCGGTGCAGGGGACGCGGGTTTGTGCCCCGGTCCAGGAGGATCCCACATGCCGCAGAGCGGCTGGGCCCGTTGGCCGTGGCCACTGAGCCTGCGCGTCCGGAGCTTGTGCTCTGCGGCAGGAAAGGCCGCAGCGGTGAGAGGCCCGCAAACCACAGAAAAAAAACCAAAACAAAAAACTGATTTATAATTCAAACCTTAAAATGGTTATAGATTGACTTTTTGTAATGTTCAGATTGTACTGTTCTGCATAGAATGTGGACCCAGAAAGGGGAAGCACTTTATTTTGGAAATGTTTGGCTTAGGTAATTTGTGAGTACAAGTGTTAATTAATGTTGACTCCAGAGGGGCTTATTTGTAGGGTTGTATTTTTGAATACTGAGTTTATTTTAAAAACCATTTTGGAATGTTAAAATAAGCTTGATTTTAAAAAAATTTGGATTGAAACATACATCTTTTTGTGTTTAAACCTCCAGAAGTATTCTTCATTTTTCCAATAACTTGTACCACCCTCTGAAAATCTCCAGTGTTAGGAAACCCTTTGTTATATTTAAATAATTATAGAATCACAGGAATCCTCTTTAAGAAGTTATTTCTTTGTGCCCAAGTAGCCCTTTGAGAGAACACTACAACATTTAAAAACCTAAAATTCTTTGGATGCAACACTGTAGATTTCCTTTAGATTACATTCCAGCGTCAAATAACTTTTACAGCTGAGAACATTTTCCTGCCAAACCTAAACTCCTCCCCTTAAATTTTAAGCCTATATATCAAAATCCAGAAGCAGGCCCTGTCTACCCACCTTGTACAAAGCTATCATTCTCTTTTTCTCCCGGAATGATGGGATTGAAAAAAAGCTGTTTGGTTTCACATAAGGGGCCAATTTTTCACCTTGAAAAACTCATGAGATTATAGTATTTACTGACATAGTTCCATGACCAATCTTTGAGTCATCTGTTTGGAGATTTTACCACTTTTGACTGTAAGGGGAAGAGAAAGTTATGTGGAGCTATTGCTCCAAGAGCATCAAATACTTTGAGAACAAAAACTGTGGGATAATAATTTCACCCAGCAGGCTCTAGGATACTAACAGATTTCTAGGTGATTAAAATTTGAAAGGACACAGATAGCCATTTAAATGTAATGGGATTGTAGATGAAAGTGCACAGGGTGTTTGGTTAATTCCTTAAGATCTGGTCTAGACTTGTTACAACTAATGTCCAATAATGGGACAATGCCCTTTGTTAGCCTAGAGCTTTGTCTCAGTTTCCATTTTCAATGCAAATCTAATTATCACAAACATATTAAACTATTGGGGAGGAATAGAGCAAACAGGAGGGCATAATTGTTGCATCTTAACCCTTGCTTTCGGTTATATAGACAGTGCCCTGTTGGAGATCAAAAGATACGTAAGAAAGTGTTCTTACCTTTAAAGAACGAATGCTCTAGGAGGGACAAAAGGAAAGTACACAAGTATGTTTTGCACAATGTGAGAGAATAAGAGATGCAGAAATAGAAGAAAAACAGCAATTATTGGGGAAAGACTAGTAAATCCAGTCACAAATATTGAACAAAGCGCTGAGCAGCGGGGGTGGGGAGGGAGAATGTGGAATTGAAGAAGAGAAGATATTATTCATATTAGAGATTGAACATTTCACAAAGCAGCAGGAGCTGAGCAGATAACTCTTCAAGTAGTGACGTGAATGAGGAGACAGAGCCAGATTTCTATAAAAAAAATTCCAAGTCTTTCCTTGAATTTATTTGACTAGTTTTATTGCTTCAAGATTTAGGACGACGGCCATATTGAATAAAATGAGAACAAAAACTTATCAGTATTTCCAGAAAATTGCCTGGAAGGAGAAACAGAAGCAATAAGTGAAGTTGACAAATAAATGAGTCACGGTGGTAATAGGATGTTATCCCATTATTTTAAAGTTAAGGCTGGTTTACCTCTTTTGAATTGCCTGGTTGTCTTAAGAATAAATTATTTAATTTACTCTTCAACTAAAGAAGAAGTGAACATCAAAATGTATATTTTCATAGTATGTCTCTTTAAAACTTTTCATTTTCATAATCACAGTGAGATGAAAGGCAGTTAAAGCATGGACATAGGAGGGAAGAGCAGTGCCTTCTTGTTGGGAGACCTGTTTGAAGTCCTGTCTCATTAACACCCTGAGGCTGTTTCCTCATCTATAACATTTATGCTGTTAGTTTCAATAGAGGAATATATAGCACAGGGATCCTGGTTGACGAGGAATAGCTCTGATACAAAGGACAATCTAGGCACATGTGCCTGTTATTTCTCCCTGGGGACTCTGTCATATCGTATTCTGTGGCCTCTTTAATTTCCTTACTTTTGGCTCCTATGTTTTTACCTCTCTGATGGCAAGAGAAAAACCATAAAGATGATTGCAAGAGGGACTTCCCTTGCATTCCAGTGGTTAAGACTCCATGCTTCCACTGCAGGGGGCACAGGTTCGATCCCTGGTCAGGGAACTAAGATCCCACATGTGGCGTTGCGTGGCCAAAAATTTTTTTAAAAATTAAAAAAATGTGAGGTAAAAAGAACATTTCTTTCTTCAGCTATTAGAGAAGAGTTAGCTTAAGCCATCCAAATCACAGTTCTTTTTTTCTTGGACTCTACCACAGTCCTACTAGGTCTCCTGTGGGCTTCTAACCTCTTCAAGAAGGAGATAGTCCAAGTTACAGGGGAAGAAAGGGGGGAAAGAAAAGCAGCACGCATACATGTACACACAAACTACAACAGATAAACAGTTGTGTTGCCCAAGTAATGTGAAGTAAAGAGAGAGAATAATTGAAGAAAGATAATCCAGACAGGTCATTTCAGGTAGATGGTTGGTTGGTTGATTCATGTATTCATCCAAATCTTACAGAGGTGTCTTCCGTGATTCAGACATTTCTTAGGGACAAGACAGACAAGGACTCTTCATTCTCTTACATTTTAGGGAGATGAGAGAAACAATAAACAAGTAAAAGCGTAGCTGAATAACCTATTTCTCATTATGGTAAGAATTATGGAGAAAATCAAATATGGTGCTGTGACAGTAAATGGAGGGGGGCCGAGTTTAGTCAGACTGAATCTGCAGGGAAGGCTTTACTATTCAATGAATATTGACTTGGTGTCTATGGGGTGCTGGACATTGGCACCCATTTATCACTGCCTGTTTCACAAAAAGCCCTTCCTGGCTGACTTCCATTTCTGTGACGCTACCTGAGGGGCTGTCCTTCCTCATCCCCCACCTCCAGGCTAAAGCATGTGACTGCTGGGTCAGGTGAGATCGTATGAGATCATACACAGGAAACTCTTCTGTAAACTCTATATAACAAATATTTAATGTATGCCTTCTATATGTCAGTCATATATCAGTGAATAACACATACACACACATGATGCACACACACGTACAGAGCCCTTGCAGAGTTTACAAACTAAAGATATATTCTCCTCCTCTTCGTCTTCCTCTTTCTTACAAAAAGGCAAATTTAAGGCCAGAATTATTGTAATGAAACCATTCTCCTTTGTGCTTTATTAGATTGAGATTTCAAATATTTGCAAAGCAAATAGTCATTTATTTAGAGGCATTTTCACCCAACATTCCTATACCTTTCATATTTGCTTTATTCTTAATCAGGTTTGGTTACTAAGTGAAGTAAGGCCCCTCTTTCAACTTGATCATTCAGTGTGTTATATTTCAAGCCTTTGGGTTTATTTCAAGATTTTATTTACAAAGAATTTGTCTATTTTTGAACTTATTTATTATACTATAAGCGGGCATGAAGTTATCTCTTCCACATGCCTTATAGTTCAATCCACTACCTCAAAACAGCAAGGTGGGACTATTTATCTGTTAAAGTATTTCAGCAGACTAAGGAATATTGGTTGAAGATGCAGAAACATACATCTTATGAGAAAATGGGTCAGCTTAACATCTTCTACTTTGAGATGGGCATGCTGCCCAAAACATTCACAGCAATAAAATTATTCCGTAACTTACAATGATTAATGAGAAAAAGGTGCCTATTTACCTCAGCTAAATTCTTCAAATGACAGAACAAATCGAAGAGAAGAAATAAAAGTTGTTCATGTTTTTTTCATGACTCCAGTAGAGGTTAGAGTAACCAGAAACTGATGGGCCATAGAATGTCCACTTTCTATGTGAAGGTGAAAGACCCTCATGCCATTACCAGCTTGGAAACTGCCTCTGGGTATAGGAACAGCACTCAAGCTTGTCCAGGAAAATGATATCCAGGGAGGAAATGTACTCCAGTTTTTAGCATTTACCCCATGATCTTCACTCATGATTTTTGCGGTGGAAATGTCTTAAGGGATGTAAAATGAACACTGCACTTTAAGATTACCTTGAAGAGTGTTTTGCTCACTGAAGCATGAGAAAACATAGTGTTTCAAATTAGAATAGGGAAACAGAATAGGAACTAAAAGATGGATGCAATAGCTAAAACCAAAAAAGAAAAATATTTTAAAAATGAGAAGAAAATCATTTTATCTTGCATTGTTTGAAATCCCCTCTATTTTTTCCAATTAGAACAAAACTGTACAATATTGTGAGTCTCCCTAATGCACATTTTTTTCTTTTCTTTTTTTAGAATTCTTTTCCATTATAGTTTATTACAGGGTATTGAATATAGTTCCCTGTGCTATACAGTAGGACCTTGTTTATTTTGTATACAGTAGCTTGCATCTGCCAATCCCAAACTGCTGATTTATTCCCTCCTCCCCACCCCGGTTTTCATTTTGGTAATCATAAGTTTGTTTTCTATGTCTGTGAGTCTGTTTCTGTTTTGTAAATAAGTTCATTTGTATCAAAGTTTAGATTCCAAATATAAGTGATACCATATGGTAGTTGTCTTTCTCTGTCTGACTTCAGTTAGTATGATAATCCCTGGGTCCATTCACGTTACTGCAAATGGCATTATTTCACTATTTTTTATGGCTGAGTTGTATTCCATTGTATATATCAATATGTACCACATCTTCTTTGTCCATTCATCTGTTTTTTTTTTCTGTACACGGGCCTCTCACTGTTGTGGCCTCTCCCTCTGTGGAGCACAGGCTCCGGACGCACAGGCTCAGCGGCCATGGCTCATGGGCCCAGCCGCCCCACAGCATGTGGAATCTTCCCGGACCGGGGCACGAACCCATGTCCCCTGCATCGGCAGGCGGACTCGCAACCACTGTGCCACCAGGGAAACCCTGTCCATTCATCTGTTGATGGACATTTAGGTTGCTTCCATGTCTTGGCTATTGTAAATAGTGCTGCAGTGAACACTGTGGCACATGCATCCTTTTGAATTATGGTTTTCTGCAGTTCTATGCCCGGGAGTGGGATTGCTGGATCATATGGTAACTCTATTTTCAGTTTTTAAAGGAATCTCCATTCTGCTTTCCATAGTGGCTGCACCAGTTTGTATTCCCACCAGTAGTATAGAAGGGCTCCCTTTTCTCCACACCCTCTCTAGCATTTATTTCTAGACTTTTTAGTGATGGCCATTCTGACTGGTGTGAGGTGATACCTAATTGTGGTTTTGATTTGCATTTCTCTAATATTTAGCAAAGTGCAGCATCTTTTCATGTGCTTATTGGCCATCTGTATGTCTTCTTTGGAAAAATGTCTACTTGAATCTTCTGCCCAGTTTTTGATTGGGTTGTTGGGTTCTTGTTGTTGTTATTAAGTTGTATGAGCTATTTGTATCCTAAGCTGTATTTTTAAAATGGGTGACACATTCATGGTAATTTGAGATTGGGAGAGAAGATGCTTTCTGGAGGTCATGGGGATCAGACACTTCAGATTCTGGATGTGAAGCAGCATGGCCTATAGATTAGAGCAAATACGTACCTGACAAAAGCGTATCAGTGGTAAGGATTGGAGTAGTAGTGACATAACATAGGAAACGGATGAACTAAAAATAGAATTCAGACAGGCATCTTTTATTTCAGACAATGGTACCTTTTTTGTAGTGTATTTTTTGGAAATGGCGTTTTCTAATCCTGTGTGTCAAGATAGGCTGCTCTGTGTTGTTTCTGCCTCCTGAGCTTATCTAGAACAATCAGGCAGGTGCATGCAAGAATTTTTTTCCTTTTTTTGCCATCTAATCTATTTTCTATTATCCACAGATTTTTTGACCAGACAATGAACCTCTGATGGGCAGATATATGATTACCAAACATTATGTTGTAGCTACCATAACATTGGTTTTGCTGATATTTTTCCTGCTGGGATAATCACTATATTGAAAGGGTACAGATTATGGCCAAGGACAGAGTTGTTGTTGAATGAGTTTGAAATTAATCAGTCTGAGGTTCTGCAAATTTTAATTCAGAAACTGCTGGCTTTAAGTTTGAATTTTGATTTTTTTTCTTGCAGGGGTATTGAGTGCATTTTTCATACTCAAGGACAATAATTAGCCCTTGCCAGGCAAAGATGGAAAATTCTACTTCATTAGTAAGCCCAAGACAGGAGGCTCTCTGAATTTACTTTAACATCCCGCTGGAGAGAGTCAGGATTCAGTAGAGAAACATCTGGGCTGCTAAGGGATTGGGGAGCACTAGGAGGGGGTTCCTCCTAAGGACTAAAATACTGCTTTGCTCTAAAGGTATCTGTTCTACCAGGGTCAAGAGTAATAGAAAAATAAGGGTAAGGAGTCAATTCTGGGCAGACAGAGTCTTATTTATTCTATTGGCAAATGCAGTGCTTGGGAATTACTATGTGAAGCATGACTTAATAAATGTTTTCTCCATTGCACCCCATTATAATTATATATGAAAGAAACAATTGCATATTCCTTCAAGGATATTGGGTTCCAGATTAAGATGTGCCTACCATCCGACTATTCAAAAGATGCTGCTAAGCCCAAATCATTTCCATGAGAATGTAGTAATAGATTAACACAAAGGGCAGTTTCCATTTTTTTCTCTTCCCTCCATTTTCTGGCTTGCTAGTGTAATGGGGCCAGAGCAGTTTAGTCAATGCTGTCTGATAGAACTTTCTCTGATAATGGAAATGTTCCATATCTGCACTGTTCAATATGATAGCCACTCACCATATTCTGGGTGTTAGGAACTTGAAATGTGGCTAATGTTACTGGTAAATGAATTGGAAATTTTATTTAATTTTAGCTAACTTAAATTTAAATAGCTACATGTTGCTAATGGCTACCACATTGACAGGGTGATCTAAGAAATGGAATAAAACCATAAATAACGCATTCATTTATCTTCACTGACCAGAATTCTTAGATGCTACAATTAGAATTATTAAAATGTCACATAGCGTTGTCACTTCACAAAAATGAATTTACTTTGCCTTTTACTTTTTAAACCAAGGGAGGAACATACATTTGCCAGACAGGGTAATCAGTTCAGTGAATATGCTTTCATAAATAATATTGCTTCTTTTATTTTGTGTAAGAAACTGATCTCTGAATCATATAAAGAGAAGTGTCTGCTCCTTGAGAAGACACATCATGACACAGTAGTGTTTGAATTGTCTGGATGCTGCAATATCTCAGCTTTGTTCAGGATTCATTTTGCTTTCTTCAACAGGCCAGGAGAACTGTCAAGGTGAAGGGTATCAGGTACAGTTTTCAGGTGTGGTCAATTTCTTGCATTACAGTTGTATTTGTGTCAGAAGTCAAACAACAGACCTTTACTATTTTTTCACTGATTTTTTATTATTCCACTGGGTTCTGTTATGTGATCTTTTGTGTTCATGTTTAACTATTGATATATTACGGCAAACTAGTAGAGCCATACAAACTAATCCCTTTAGGAGTTTATGGTGGAATTGAACAACACATAGAAACAAATATGCCACCTTTCCAATATTAAAATTTAGGTGAAGTTCATTATGTCATATGTGAGGCTAAGTGCTCCTTTTTGACTATTAGGTATAATTCACGACTGCCTATAATTTTAGTCTCAATTTTGGTTCCACGTTTTTCTACCGTTGAGCTTTCCCTCATTTCCAGAGACTGCAATGTCTTCTTGACTCAGGAAATGAAGAGAGGGTGAAAGTGGGAAAACTGAGGGAGTCTAGAAAAGTTAATGGATAGACTGTGAATATCTATGAAATTTTCACCCTCTCTGTCCCATTGTCTTCTTGTCAATTTCCTTCTACAAATGTTTTACTAAGGTATAAAGGCCCGTCAACTTCAATTTACAAAATATGTATGACGTTGTCAGCGTGAAGAATTGTCCTCTAATAGCATGAATTTTAGAGAGGTGTTCATAAAAGGGAAGTTGTACTCAAGATGTCTAAGGGTGAATTGTTACAGCAACACATTTGACTGAAGTAACTTTTACTCAGTTTTTTCCCTTCTCCTTTCCTTATTTTGAACTTTGTACCATAGTTCTCCTTCTCTTCATTAAATAAAAAAAAATTAAAACGTATTTTCCAGGATATTTGGAAAGTATCAGATAAAGTTACTTACCTTACCTGAATTCCTGAATATATATCAGAACAATCTTTCTCCCATGCTGATCACAGAGAATCTTCCTAATACACTTCAATACTTTCCATCATGACTTCTACAGCAGTGGACAGTCATCTAGGTCAACAGGTTTTAGGGGTGAGAGTCTTCAGGGAGGTACATTGTCACATTTTGAAAGCTGATTGTTTTATTAGAGAGACTAGGAATGTTGGCAGCAGTGAAACAAATTCTTTTCGGAAGCTTATTTATTTTTTGGCAACAAAAATTCTGCTTCAGGTGAAGATCAGCACATGGCAAAATAATAATCCTGTAATTCTGATTCCCTCGTGGGTAAGCAGGGTTAGAGATAAATAAGAGTTCAACTTCCCCTTCTCAAGTAGACATTCACACATTTCATAAAGCAATCCACCTTTCAGAGAAGATGGCAACAGAAACGAACTGTCCTACCTCAAGTAAAAGCCAAACAGTAACAAGTTACCCTGCAGTGCTTTGTTTCAGAGCCCGTCTTAAGAGACAAAAGGAAAGGCAGAGAGAGAGAGAGAGAGAGAGAGAGATGAAAGAAAGAAAGAGAGAAAGAGAAAGGAAGAAAGGGAAAAATATTTTAACTCTGACAACTTACAAGATTTAAAACAAAACTGGAGATGCTCCTAGAGCAAAAACCCAACAGATGCATACTTACAGAACACTTTATTGTGTTCAGTTTGATTCTAGACAGGCTGACTTAGGAAGGATTAAAGTGAATGCTAATTTTTCACACAACCAAACTTCTAACCCTAACATCTAAATGGCAGAGTCAAAATTGCTGTGCTTGAAACCTAGCTCCTCTTGGGCTAAGTTTTTAAATTCTATAGGCCTTAGTTTCTTTACCTATATAATTAGGATAACCATCATACTTATTTTATAGGTTTATTATTATTATTAAAACTTTTGTTCTTATCTCCAAGTCACTCAACTTACTTGTCTCTGTATCTGTTGCCATTATCCTAACCCATCTGCCTATCATCTCTCGCTTGGAACACTGCCTTAATTGCCTATTGGTCTTCTTTTCCCTTCTTGATTTTTTCCATTTCCTGTCTTATCCCATAGAAACCAAAGTGATTAACAACAAAAACAGAACCAAAGAACAACTGGATCAGATTGTGTTACCCTCTCTCAGAATCCTTCACCATTTTCCTTTGGCTCTTAGAATAAAATCTCAACTCCTTTTCATGACCCGCAAGGATTTAACAGATCTGGTTCCTCTTCTGCTTCCTCTTCTCTGGGCTTTTACACTTACCGTCTCTTCTGCCCGAATCGTTTTGCCCAGTTGGTGGTAGAGGTGGCTCATAGTCATTCTTTCCGTCCATCTTAAATGATCCCTCTACTGGCTTCCCTCGTGGCGCAGTGGTTGAGAGTCCGCCTGCCGATGCAGGGGACATGGGTTCATGCCCCAGTCCGGGAAGATCCCACATGCTGCGGAGCGGCTGGACTCGTGAGCCATGGCCTCTGAGCCTGCGCGTCCGGAGCCTGTGCTCCACAACGGGAGAGGCCACAACAGTGAGAGGCCCGCGTACCACAAAAAAAAAAAAAAAAAAAAAAAAAATCCCTCTACTTATAGCCCTTCCTTCCCTCCTTCATCTCAGTGTCCTTCCCTAGCTACTGTCAATACAATCATCATGTTTATTTTCTTAATCACAATATAAAGGTATCTTGTTCACCATCATATCGCCAGGGCCCAGGGATCATGTGACATATAGTGGTCACGCACAGTAGCAGGTACTTATTAAAAAAATTTATTTTATTGAGGTATAGTTGATTTACACTGTTGTGTTAATTTCTGCTGTACAGCAAAGTGACTCAGTTATACATATATACACATTCTTTTCTATATTCTTTTCCATTATGGTTTATCACAGGATATTGAATATAGTTCCCTGTGTTATACAGTAGGGCCTTGTTGTTTATCCATCCTCTATATAAGAGTTTGCATCTGCTAATCCCAAACTCCCATCCATCCCTCCCCCACCCCTTCCCCCTCCAGCTACTTTTACTGAGAGCTGTGATAGGCACTCTTTCAAGCGCTTTGCATGCACACACATATTTCTCACAACCTGTGAGACAGGTGTTATTTTTAGCTCATTTTAGATGAGAATTTAAATATTCTGCCCAAGGTCATTTAGCTAAAAGTGGTCGACTTGAGACCACAACCAAGGAAGACTAGCTGCAGAGTCTAACTCTGTAATCATTTTTCAAATCCTGATGAATATTTGAATAAATGAATATGCATAGTACATGCCTAGCATCTAGCATGTGTTAAAAATAAAGCTATTAATATTGTTATTATTCACATGGGAACAATTTTATTCTCTTACTGGCTTGTTTCCTCGGAGTCGTAGTGGCCAGAGCATGGGTTAAAGCTGTTAGAAATTTGAACGGGTAGCTGACTGGTCTGTGAAACTTCTACGGAGTTAGCTGTCTGCCTATAAGAGTTCTGTGGCAGACACGCCTTGAGTCAAATCAGCTGATTTGGCTTAAGGCTCTCTCAAACAGCCTTGTGGATTATGAAACTTCATTTTAAATGTGAAGATCTAATGCTACTCAATGTTCCACAAATCTTACTTACAATCAGTGTTACACTTCTATGGAAGCTGTAAAATATATTTCCGTGACTGGAAGCCATTCAAAAGATTATCTAGAGATTTACTACTTTTAAATTGGAAGCAGAATAAGTGCAGCGGCTAAGCAACAGAGGGGAAATCCAGGGCTGAGGCTTCATCTAATCCTCATTACTATCTTCTGTTGGTCTTTGCTCATTTCAATCAAATTTGACCTTTAATAAAAGATTTACAGTAATAAAAGGAGATGAATACTCATTTAAATTTAATGGTTGTACTGATCTATACTAACAACACATCCCCCCCCGGCCAAAGCCTAGGTATTACGCTAGGAAATTTGAAGCATATCTGGACAGAATTCTGTTCATGAAGTAGTGAGTTCCACACCCTAATCCTATGGTTAGATGGCGAGTCCCCTTGATCTTAACTCACAGGATTATGGTGAAGATTTGAAAATAATGATGCATGTAAAACACTTGTGCAGTGGCAAACACATTGCAAATAGTATTATTTTTCCTAATCTAATTATTAATTTAAAAATATCTTGAGGGCTTTCGTTAATTTTTTTTTTTTTTTTTTTTTTTTTGCGGCATGCGGGCCTCTCACTGTTGTGGCCTCTCCCGTTGCGGAGCACAGGCTCCGGACACGCAGGCTCAGTGGCTATGGCTCACGGGGCCAGCCGCTCCGCGGCATGTGGGATCCTCCCGGACCGGGGCACGAACCCATGTCCCCTGCATCGGCAGGCGGACTCTCAACCACTACACCACCAGGGAAGCCCTTTCATTAATATTTTATTCAAGACTCCTGGAGGCCTGAAGGAATGTGTTAAGAATGACTGAACCTCTTTTTAAAAAGAGAACAGGGGCTTCCCTGGCGGTCCCGTGGTTAACAGTCGGAGCTTCCACTTCCGGGAACACGGGTTCGATCCCTGGTTGGGAAGCTAAGATCCTACACACCACGTGGTGCTGCCAAATAAACAAACACGAAGAGAACAATGTACAAATTACCATATGATTACGTATATGTATTACTATATGAAGGCTGTGTGTAGAGAGGAGGTGTTATTCTCTTGTTGCAAATCTGTAAGGAACTGTAATGCCTTTAACCTCTGTGGACAAGGGAAGAGCCAAAAAAAGCAAAACGGGGAGTGGTCTGAATTCTCTCTTGTTACTATGTGGTCTGGCCTTGACCGAAAGAACTGTTTATTGCATGAATTCCTTTCTTACTGAACACGGGTTGTTCTGATTCTTACTGTTTAATCTGTCAGTGATGTCTGGCTAACTTGAGTCCTTGATATCTGCAGGTTTGCCTGATTGTTTTGTTTTTCATGTTAGGACAATTACAACTTGGAGGCGGGTATTTTGTTGAGATAAAGCTTTCATCTCTTCTTGGAGTTTATACCCTGCTTTTTTCCATACTGTGATGCTTCCTTTTTAAAAATATTAAGCATAATACTCATATTAGCAATAAATAGAAGTTCAGAATTCTCGGGAGGAAACATTTTGGAAATAATTACAAAATTTCTTTTTCGTCAGTATTCATTGAGGTAGTTAGTCTACTCAGGATTCAGTGCAGTAGGAAGGAAAGCCACGTAAAAAGGAGTCTTTCTGGATTTAGTTTCTGAAAACGAAATCCATTAAGGAATTTAGACTGGGTGGAACTGAGGGAAACATCAAAAGTGAGGATAAATAAATTCTGGAGACCTAATGTACAACATGGTGGCTACAGTTAATAATAATGTATTGTAGACTTGAAATTTGCTGAGTGTAGGTCTTAAATGTTCTCGACACAGGCACCAAAAGATAACTATGTGAGGTGATTGATGTGTTAATTAGCTTGATTGTGGTAATCCTTTCACAATGTAAATGTATATCAAAATGTCCCATTGTGTATCTTAAATAAGTACAATTTTTATTTGTCAATCATACTTCAACAAAGCTGTTAAAAAATAAAATAAGAAAATACCTCTCAGAGAAACATCAGGTGTGACAGAGTCCCCTGAGGGATGGTAATCAGGGAAGAGGGAGAGGTAGATATCCAGGGTATAAAACTATTCTCTTGGGTTGTGGGCAGGAGAGACAATAAGAGAAAAAGTTTCAGGCTCTCTAAAGAGAAAGAGACCCTGATTCTACTTCTTGGCCACTTGCTAGGGAGGCAGTGTGACCCAAGGAAAGAGCAAATACTGCTGTGCTAAAGAAATGTAAGAAAGTGAGGGAAATTTCAGCCTGAGACTTGATAAGTGATGGAGAAATGGTACAAAGAAGCCCATTGTGAAGTGTCATTTGGGTCGGGGCTGCTGTCAGGCTTGGAGGCCTTCAGCATTCTGTCATACGTCATCTGAGAGGAATCAGTGCAGGGTGGCCGAGCACAGAGGGAGGTTTCTATCCCAGCCCTTGTGCTTCGGCTCTTTGCTCAGCTTTGCAATGTATTCCATAAGGATCCCTGGGTGGTCATCCCTCCAGGATCCATCAGTTTGAATTTTCTTACACTTGTACGTGCTACCAAATAAGCTTTGTTAGACAACATTGTCTCCTGTGCTTTGAATGACTGAATTTGAACTCTCTCGGGTTGAGGGGACTGGGTAAAAAAATAGTCTAGTGAGAGTTGTTAGGCTCTCCTGGTGCCCTTTACATTAAGCTCTGGAGCAGGACTGGGACCTGTGGTAAGAAGCCTGTTGGAGTCCTATTAAAAGCCTCCTACAGGGCTTCCCTGGTGGCGCAGTGGTTGCGAGTCCGCCTGCCGATGCAGGGGACACGGGTTCGTGCCCTGGTCCGGGAAGATCCCACATGCCGCGGAGCGGCTGGGCCCGTGAGCCATGGCCGCTGAGCCTGCGTGTCCGGAGCCTGTGCTGTGCAACGGGAGAGGCCACAACAGTGAGAGGCCCGTGTACCGCAAAAAAAAAAAAAAAAAAAAAAAAAGCCTCTGATAGCAGGAATATCTCAAGACTAGAGACAGGGCTTCCCTTCCATAGTAAGCTGAACAACGGACACCCGAATGTATCATGTCCTAATCCCTGGAGCCTGTGAATAGTACCTTATCTGGACAAAGGGTCTTTGCTGCTGTGATTAAGTTAAGAATTTTTCGATGAGATTATTCTGGACTATCCAGGTGGGCCCTAAATGCTGTCCTTATAAGAGATGTAGAGAGAGATATGAGACAAACACACAGAAAAGGAGGTGTTGGGAGGCTTTGTCTTCTGAGGGAAGTCTGTTTTTCTCAAGGTGATAACTGATAATAGGACTTTCTAAACCTGGAAGCTAATGCCATGGCTCTGCTTTTAGCTTTTGGCTGTTCCTCTGGGCTGGAATAACTTCCCAGCTGCAGCCAAATCTGCAAAGGTGAAAGGCGAGCTTCCATCAAATACCTCATGTTTCACGCATGCACGTTTTCATCGACACATATATATTTTACATTTAGTTCTTTATACATATATAATTATAGATACAATTTAAATCATCCTATTTTAACTTATTATATTATCAGTATTGGTCTGTTTGAAGCTACTCTTTGAAAACATTTTTTTAATAATAATATAATAATAGTTTTTCATATAATTGTAAAAATTCAACCTATTACTGTTTGATATCATGTTGTTTTCCAAATAGTTAATAATGTAACCTATGCTTTGGGGAATATCCCACACACAGGTCTTTGCAAATCTACCTTAATGAATATATTCATAAAAGGGGAATTTCTGAGTAGAATTGTGTTAACTTTGGAAGTCTTTTTATACATATTATCAAAATGTTTTCCAAAAACCTTGCAATCATTTACACTCCTGCCTGCAGTGTTTGAGAGTGGCCACTGCACTGTGTGATAAGTAATCAATCACGTAATGACTACTGCCATTAAACCAACCCATCCACCCACCAACCAACCAACCCTTGCCAGGCTGAGCACTACCACACAGGGCTGAATCGTCAATGCAGATCATGTAGGTCTTACCCAACATTGCCTTAGTAATGACTCAAAGGACACAAGCACAGAGCAGGTGTAAGCTTGTCAGTCCTCTCTGCAGAGGCTCGGATCCAACAGAGGCAGCTTCTCATTGCCCCTTTTCCCACACTGGGCTGGGTTTTGGTTTTAAAGGAGCACTAATAATGTGTGAAGAATATAATGGTTCAGAGGAAGTCACTTACATTTGGGGCTTGTGTGAGTTTTCTGTTGTCATAGCAAATGACCACAAATTTAATAACCTAAAACAACACAGTGTATGATCTCATAGTTCTGTGGGTCATTAGTCCAGCTCACTCGGCTGATTGCTCTGGGAGCCACAAGGGAGGCTCTGGGGTGGGTGGGGGGAATCTGCTTCCAGGGTCATTGAGATCGTTGGCAGAACTCAGATCCATGTGGTTGTAGGACTGAAGTGTATTTCCTTGCTGGCTGCCAGCGAAGGGTCGTTCTCAGCTTCTAAAGATCGCCTGCATTCCGTGTCTTCAAAGCCAGCAACAGTGAGTCAAGTCCTTCTCAGGCTTCATTTCTCCTGCCTTCTCTTCTGCTGTCTCGCCACTCCCCCCGCCACCCACCCACAGCTCCCAACTCCTCTCACTCCCTGCAGCTGGCAAAGGTTCTCACGTGACTAGACAGGGTCTTCCTGGATTATCCAGGATAGCCGCCTCATCTCATCTTCAGCACATCTGCAAAGTCCTTTTTGCCCTGTAAGGAAATATATTTACAGGTTCTAGTGTTTAGGAGGTGAACATCTTTGGGGGAACCATTATTCTGCCTATTGCAGAGCTTCTTTATGTTTGTACTTGGTTAGCTCTCTGGGGGTAAAGAGATTATGGGGCTCACTTCCATTCCCCAGCCAACTGCAGTGCACACATTCTTCAGTTAGAGCCTTATTTACAATAAGCTATCTAGACCAAGGTTTCTGAACCTCAGCATTATTGACATTTTGGGCCAGATAGTTCTTTACTGTGTAGCTCTCCTGTGCCTTACTGGATGTTGAATACCTTCCCTGGTCTCCACCACTAGATGCCAGTAGTACCTCTTCCAAAAATGGCCCCAGACACTACTGCATAGCCTTTTTATCTGTCTATCTATGTCTATTTATTTATTTATTTATTTATTTATTTATTTGTCTGTCTGTCTGTCTGTCCGTGTTGGGTCTTCGTTGCCTCATGCAGGCTTCCTCTAGCTGTGGAGAGCGGGGGCTACTCTTCCTTGTGGTGCGCAGGCTTCTCATTGTGGTGTCTTCTCTTGTTGCAGAGCATGGGCTCTAGGTTTGCGGGCTCCAGTAGTGTGGCATGCGGGCTCTAGAGCGCAGGCTCGGTAGTTGTGGCACACGGGCTTAGTTGCTCTGTGGCACGTGGGATCTTTCCGGACCAGAGCTTGAACCCATGTCCCCTGCATTGGCAGGCGGATTCTCAATCACTGCGCCACCAGGGAAGCCCTGTTACGTAGCCTCTGGGGGACAAGTCACTCCTAACCAGGCAGATCTGACGAGGAAGAGGATTTTTGTTGTTGCTGTTGTTGTCTTGCTTTTTGATAATAGCTCCTTAGTTTCTTCATGTTAGTAAGATTCCATTGGCATGTGTACAAGGCAGTGTGGTCAAGATCAGCTTTCTTGTTGATCTTGTGGGATGCCCTCCTCCCACCCCCAGGAGAAAGGGAGTTACCTCCTATTATGCCATTAACTTTTTCCTTCCTAGTTTTATAGCCAAGAGCTTTAAATTGTTTTCTTTGAATTTCTTTATTTGTAAGTTTATTAGTGTTTTTATAAGGCAACTGGAATTCTTTCATGCGTTATCTATTCATATCTTTTGCACATTTTCCTATTCCAATGTCTGTCTTTTGGTTATTAGTTTAATAGTTCTTTATATATTTAATATATTAACTTAGTCTGTAATACATGCTGTGAATATTTTTCCAGATATTTTTGTATTATTGATGTGTTATGATGATCAATCTGTCAGAACAGAAAATGAAGATAGAACCTATAAAGTAGAGATATTTGGAATGAAGATACGAAGATAAGAAGAATATAAGCAACAATATAAGATAAAAGGAAAAAAAATCTAAGTTAAGCAAACTCCATTATAGTATTAAGAATTTTTTCCTTTAACAGTTACTAACTACAGAGCTTC
Source organism: Mesoplodon mirus (assembly GCF_964341445.2). NCBI lineage: Eukaryota > Metazoa > Chordata > Mammalia > Artiodactyla > Ziphiidae > Mesoplodon > Mesoplodon mirus. The sequence goes on along the minus strand of NC_138996.1, from coordinate 23,347,294 downwards.
TCTCTGTCCCAGGCACTGTTTTAGGTGCTTGGGATACAACAGTGAACCTATCAGACAATGCTTTCTGCCTCTGAGGAGCTTACCTACTAGTGCGTGGGGAGAGATAATCGAGATAATGTTATGGTGGAAGGTGGAAAGTACTATGGAAAAATAACAAGACAAAGTAGAGCAAGGTAGGCAATCAGAAATTCTGGAGGTGGAGTGGAGGTTGCACATTGCAGTACCGAATAGCATGGTCAGGTATCTTTGTGAAGATGAGATTAGACACAAGATTTGAAGGAGATGAGGGAATTAGCCATGTGGGTATCTTGGGGAAGTACATTCCAGGTAGGAGAAATACCAGTGAAAGCCTCTAAGATGGGAGCATGCCTGGTTTAAGGAACAGCAGAGAGCACAGTGTGGCTGGAGCAGAGAAAATAATGAGTAATGAACTCATCTAGTTATTATGCTGAGGGAAATGGGAAGCCACTGCAGGGCTTTGGATGGAGGAACAGCATGATGTGATTTATTACATTTCTCTCAAATGTTTTATTTTGAAATAACTTCAGTCTTACGAAAAAATAGTACAGAGAGTCCCTGTATATCCTTCCCCCAGCTTCCCTCAATGTTAACAAATTATATAACCATGGTACAAGGATTGAAACAAGGAAATTAATATTGACGCAATGCTGTAAACTACAGACATTATTAAAAATTTCCCGGTATTCAAACTAATGTCTTTCTTCTAGATCTTTTTCTACACTTTCATATTGTACTGGCAAATTATTTTGTAGAATGCCCCTTCATTTTTGTTTCTTTGATATTTTATTAGATTGAGATTGTGCAATTTTTGGCAGGACCACCAAGGAAGTGCTGTGCCCTTCTCAGTGAGCCATGCCATGGGGTACAGAATGCTGAGATGTCTCACTACTGGTGATGCTAACTGTGATCACTTGATTAAGGTGGTGTCTGCAACATTTCTGCACTATAAAGTTACAATTGTCCCTTTTATTTATTTATTTTTTTAACATCAGTATTGGAGTATAATTTGTTTACAATGATGTGCTTGTTTCAGCTGTATAACAAAGTGAGTCAGTTATACGTATACATATATCACCATATCCCCTCCCTCTTGTGTCTCCCTCCCACCCTCCCTATCCCACCCCTTTAGGTGGTCACAAAGCACTGAGCTGATCTCCCTGTGCTATGCAGCTGCTTCCCTCTAGCTATCTATTTTACATTTGGGAGTGGATATATGTCCATGCCACTCTCTCACTTCACCCCAGCTTACCCTTCCCCCTCCCTGTGTCCTCAAGTCCATTCTCTACATCTGCGTCTTTATCCCTGTCCCTAGGTTCTTCAGAACTGTTTCTTTAGATTCCATATATATGTGTTAGCGTACGGTATTTGTTTTTCTCTTTCTGGCTTATTTCATTCTGTATGACAGACTCTAGGTCCATCCATCTCACTACAAATAACTCAATTTCGTTTCTTTTTATGGCTGAGTAATACTTCATTGTATATATGTGCCACATTTTCTTTATCCATTCATCTGTCAGTGGACACTTAGGGTGCTTCCATGTCCTGGCTATTGTAAATAGAGCTGAATGAACATTGTGGTACATAACTCTTTTTGAATTACAGTTTTCTCTGGGTATAAGCACAGTAGTGGGATTGCTGGGTCATATAGTAGTTCTATTTTTAGTTTTTTAAGGAACCTCCATACTGTTCTCCATAGTGGCTGTATCAATTTACATTCCCACCAACAGTGCAAGAGAGTTCGCTTTTCTTCACACCTCTCCAACATTTATTGTTTGTAGACATTTTCACGATGGCCATTCTGACCAGTGTGAGGTGATACCTCATTGTAGTTTTGATTTGCATTTCTCTAATGATCAGTGATGTTGAACATCCTTTCATGTGTTTGTTGGCGTGTTTCTCCTTGGATTTATCCTGTATGGGACTCTCTGCACTTCTTGGACTTGATTGACTATTTCCTTTACCATATTAGTGAAGTTTTCAACTATAATCTCTTCAAATATTTTCTCAGTCCCTTTCTTTTTCTCTTCTTCTTCTGGGACCCCCATAATTCGAATGTTGGTGTGTTTGATGTTGTCCCAGAGGTCTCTGAGACTGTCCTCAATTCTTTTCATTCTTTTCTCTTTATTCTGCTCTGCAGTAGTTACTTCCACTATTTTATCTTCCAGGTCACTTATCCGTTCTTCTGCCTCAGTTATTCTGCTATTGATCCTTCTAGAGAATTTTTAATTTCATTTAGTGTGTTGTTCATCATCGTTTGTTTGCTCTTTAGTTCTTCTAGGTCCTTGTTAAACATTTCTTGTATTTTCTCCATTCTATTTCTAAGATTTTGGATCATCTTTACTATCATTACTCTGAATTCTTTCTCAGGTAGACTGCCTATTTCCTCTTCATTTGTTTGTTCTGATGGGTTTTTACCTTGCTCCTTCATCTGTTGTGTGTTTCTCTGTCTTCTCATTTTGCTTATCTTACTGTGTCTGGGGTCTCCTTTTCGCAGGCTTCAGGTTCGTAGTTACCATTGTTTTTGGTGTCTGCCCCCAGTGGGTAAGGTTGGTTCAGTGGGTTGTGTAGGCTTCCTGGTGGAGGGGACTGGTGCCTGTGTTCTGGTGGATGAGGCTGGATCTTGTCTTTCTGGTGGGCAGAACCACGTCTGGTGGTGTGTTTTGGAGTGTCTCTGACCTTATGATTTTAGGCAGCCTCTGTGCTAATGGATGGGGCTGTGTTCCTGTCTTGCTAGTTGTTTGGCATAGGGTGTCCAGCACTGTAACTTGCTCGTCGTTGAGTGGAGCTGTGTCTTAAGGTTGAGATGGAGATCTTTGGGAGAGCTTTTGCTGTTTGATATTACGTGGACCTGGGTGGTCCCTGGAGGACCAGTGTCTTGAACTCGGCTCTCCCACCTCAGAGGCACAGGCCTGAAACCCGCCCGTAGCACCAGGACCCTGTCAGCCACACAGCTCAGAAGAAAAGTTAGGGGAAAAAATGAAAGAAAGAAAAGAACATTAAAATAAAATAATTTAAAAAATTATTTAAAATAAAAACATTAAAAAGTCATTAAAAAATAAATAAAGAAGAGAGCAACCAAACCAATAAATCCACCAATGATAACAAGTGCTAAAAAGTGTACTACAAAAAATCCCCAAAAACCGGACAGACAGAACCCAGGACAAATTGTAAAAGCAAAGCTATACAGAGAAAATTACACAAAGAAGCATACACATACACACTCACAAAAAGAGAAAAAGGAAAAATATATATATATAAACAAAAAGCAAATCAGTAAACAAATCTACCAATGATAATAAACTCTAAATACTAAACTAAGATAAACATAAAACCAGAAACAAATTAGATGCAGAAAGCAAACCCAAGTGTATAGTTGCTCACCAGTCCACCAACTTAATTTTGGGATGATTCATTGTCTATTCAGGTATTCCACAGTGCAGGGTACATCAAGTTGATTGTTGATATTTAATCCGCTGCTCCTGAGGCTGCTGGGCGAGATTTCCCTTTCTCTTCTTTGTTCGCACAGCTCCCGGGGTTCAGCTTTGGATTTGGACCCACCTCTGTGTGTAGGTCGCCTGAGGGCTTCTCTTCCCCGCTCCGACAGGACGGGGTTAAAGTAGCAGCTGATTAGGGGGCTCTGGCTCACTCAGGCGGGGGGAGGGAGGGGCACGGAGGCGCGGCGAGCCTGTGGTGGCAGAGGCTGGCGTGACGTTGCACCAGGCTGAGGCGCGCTGTTTGTTCTCCCGGGGAAGTTGTCCCTGGATCACGGGACCCTGGCGGTGGCGGGCTGCACAGGCTCCTGGGAGGGGAGGTGTGGATAGTGACCTGTGCTTGTACACAGGCTTCTTGGTTGCTGCAGCAGCAGCCTTAGCGCCTCATGCCTGTCTCTGGGGTCCGCCCTGATAGCTGCGGCTCGCACCCGTCTCGAGCTCTTTTAGGCGGTGCTCTGAATCCCCTCTCCTCGCACACCCCGAAACAATGGTGTCTTCCCTCTTAGGCAGGTCCAGACTCTTTCCCGGATCCCTCCCGGCTAGCCGTGGCGCATTAGCCCATTCAGGCTGTGTTCACGCCGCCAACCCCAGTCCTCTCCCTGGGGTCCGACCCCCGAAGCCCGAGCCTCAGCTCCCAACCCCCATCCACTCCGGCTGGGGAGCAGACAAGCCTCTTGGGCTGGTGAGTGCTGGTCGGCACCGATCCTCTGTGCAGGAATCTCTCCGCTTTGCCCTCCGCACCCCTGTTGCTGTGCTCTCCTCCGCGGCTCCGAAGTGTCCCTCCACCCTGCCACCCCGTGTCTCTGCCAGTGAAGGGGCTTCCTAGTGTGTGGAAACCTTTCCTCCTTCACAGCTCCCTCCCACTAGTGCAGGTTCCGTCTCTATTCTTCTGTCTCTTTTTTCTTTTATCCTTCCCACGTACGTGGAGATTTTCTTGCCTTTTGGGAAGTCTGAGGTCTTCTGCCAACATTCAGTAGGTGTTCTGTAGGAGCTGTTCTACATGTAGATGTATTTCTGATGTATTTGTGGAGAGGAAGGTGATCTCCACGTCTTACTCCTACACCATCTTGAAGGTCTCTGCAAAGTATCTTAATCTTAACTAACTGACGTATATATATATTTTTTCCCCAAAAGTTTTGAAATATGTCATCACTGTGTAGATCACTGTCCATTGGGAAACTACTCAATTCACAGACATTTTCCATCTGGTTTCTAGGCAATTCTCCTAGCAGTAACGCAGTGCCTCCATGAATACAAAATGATTTACAGATAAACTGGAAATGCAGCTTTCCTGTTATTCTACTGACCTTTGAGAGTCAGATGCAAAATCCAATATCACAGATGACAGATTTTTATAGGATCAAGACGTGACCTGGAATTACTTTCAGTGCACTTAAGTAGGTGCACTCTGATCTAGAAAATTAAAGTTTGCTCAGATCAATGGGTTTCCATTATTTCTTGCTTGATAGTTCTCTTTAAGTTCTACTTTAAATACATCTTATTTGTTAGAAAGGTGTTGATTTTCAGTGTGTCTTGATGATGTTTAATATCTTTTCATGTCGCTGAAATATGTTTAATTATATTATTCAAACCAGAGAACTGTGTCTAAGATAAAATTGGATTCAGTTGTGCCCAATCTCTTGTTGACAGCATTCCATTAAAAAAATGTATATATGTATGTATGTGTCTATCTACTTATACTCTTCTGAATCTATAAATCCACAGAACTTTGAAAACTATCTTAACCTCAGCAAACCATATTACAGAAAAACAATTGAAACAGCATATGGCAGTATACACCAAACTTGTTCTGGAGACTTCTTTGCCTTCTTCTTGCACTAAATCCTCTAGCAGTGCTTATTTACCAGTTAGGTTTAGACAGCCTTCTCCATCACTTAATTGTACTTACAAATATAATACCTTGCTTCCTGAGGCTTTCAAGAGAAGTTCTGGGCCCATGACTTTAACTCTCTGTTTGGTCCCCAGCTCCAGGGTTAGCCAGGTTAAGCTTGGCAACAGTGCTCCACAGGTATAAGTTGTATAGCATTTATGTTCAATTATGCCATCATTTGATATGTGAGGCTGAATAAAATGAGGAATGAGAAATCCAGGTAAGTCAAGTGATGCAGGAATTCAATAGAGAATTAGGATCTGGCAAGATTGTTTCTTTGCTTTCGTTTGTTTTGAGAGGATATTTAATTTTCAGGGTCTTCTCAAATTCTAAGGATCAGAGGTTAGAAAGTCTTTTACTTGGAAACTTTTAATGTGCTTCCTTGATCACAGTTGTCATGCCTTTGCAACTTTGGATCAAATTTCTGGTTTTGGTCTCAAAAAGTAGATGGATAGGAAAGAGCAGAATAGGTTAAAGAAAAATTTTAACATTGTTTTTTCTTTTGAGAAGGATTAGTGTTAGCTGCCTACATGATGTGATTTCAGACTTGTATCTCTGAAACTTTCTTCACTAACCCCTTGTTATCTGATATTTTCCCATTAAATTTTTTTGAAGCTTTAAAATTTTTTTTTTATTGACGTATAGTTGATTTACAATTTTTTAATTTAATTTTTTAAATTGTAGTTCATTTACAATACTGTGCCAATCTCTGCTGTGCAGCACAGCGACTCAGTTATACACATAGAGACATTCTTTTTCTTATATTCTTTTCCATCATGGTTTATCACAGGATATTGAATATAGTTCCCTGTGCTATATAGTAGAACCTTGTTGTTTATCCATCCTATATATAATAGTTTACATCTGCTAACCCCACACTCCCAGTCCTTCCCTACCCGCCCCCCCCCAACCCTTGGCAACCACAAGTCTGTTCTCTATGTCCGTGAGTCTGTTTCTATTTTGTAGATAGGTTCATTTTGCCATATTTTAGACTCCACATACAAGTGATATATGGTATTTGTCATTCTCTTTCTTACTTCACTTAGTATGATAGTCTTTAGTTTCATCCATGTTGCTACAACCCATTAACTTTCTTTTTTAATGATTTAAAGCTTTATTCACAGTTAAAATACAAATGCCTATATTTCACCTAACTAAACTTGGGCAAATGTGATAAGCTTTGCAACTCCCTGCCCTCAGGCCAGGTTTTGAAAGAGAGGTAGTAGAGAGGGTGACACTAGTGGAAACCACTCACTCTCATGTTCTGACCATCAAACTTTCTCCTTAGCTGTACTAGCCATATTCCTGCCTTGTTTACTACTCCTCCACCTCTACACACCCTGCCCCCGCCTCTTTTCATCCCTCCCATCTTCCTTCTTTTCCTCTTCTTTCCTCTCTCCTTCCTTCCTTTTTCCCTTTTGCTTTTCCAGAAAAATTTTCAGTGTGTGTCTCAGTTTTGATGCTTCTGTTTAATATTTATTTTTATTTCCCAAACGCTGTAGGCTTCTTTAATCAGCAGATCCATTTTTTTTTCTTGCATCTCATGGACATTTTCTTTAATATATAAATGAACTGTTTTCCCTTCTTCCATTTATAGCATAGAATACAAGATTTCCCTAAAATGAAGAACAATTGATTTTCTTCTGCTGAATCATCATTTTCTGTCTGATATACCTATTAACTCTCTCCTAAGAGCTTCGTAATCTCTTTGTCTTTGTTCTCTGTGCTCATTTGGCCTCTATTTCCATATTTGGCCCCATATATTCTGTTTATGCTGTTTCAAATTTATTTATTATTTTTGTAATAGTGATGTTTTGATCTCCAGTTTGTCTTTTTCTCTTTGCAGTCTCATTTTTCACTTTGTTCTGTTGTCTTATCCTTTCATCTTGGGTGTCTTGTTTCATTGATTTCATGTTGTCTGTGAATTCTTCTAAAGAACAAACGACTCATGTGAAGATTTTTTCCCCTGTTTTTTGGGTAGTGTTTGAGTCCATAATTGATTCTTCCTTTTTGCCCTTTGTCTCTGTCTTTTTCTTTTTTAATTTCACTGGACTTTCCCTCCTTATTTTGTTTGGAATTTAAATTAAGAAAAGAATTACATGTTTCTTGTAATTAGTAAACAATATGGAGGCATATAAAGAAAAATTTTTTCTTTGCTACACTTCTCCCACCTCCCACTTCCCTGAGGCTATTATTGCTAATGGTCTTATGTGTATATGTTCATATTTTTCTTTCTGCTAATAATATTTATTAATATATATATGCACACACATATGCCTACGTATATGGCCTTCTGTTTCTTTCAAAAATAAGATCTAACTTCATATACATTTTGAAATTTGCTTTTTTAAAATTTAATAATCTACAATAAAGCTCCTTCCAAACCACTGATCTAACCATTTTTAAAAGTAGCTGCCTAGTACTCTATTTTATGGATGTGCTAAATTTTATTTAACTATATCACTATTAAGAATTTTTTTTGTTACTGTAAACTATACTTCAGTAGATACTAAAGTGCTATATTCTTGTATACTAATGCTTTTATACTGTTGAATTGATTTCAAAAGGGGAATTTTGAGTCAGAGGGTATGTGCATTTAGTTATTGATAGACAATGTTGGATAACTTTCCCAAATGCTCATAATAGTTCAGACTTGCATCAGTATTGCATGTGAGTGAATATTTACCCATTTGCTGTCCAGTTCTGGATGTAATTGAAATTTTATTTTTTGCTAATATTATGGATGAAAATGATACCTCATAGCTAGTTTGATTTGCATTGCTTGGGCTATAAATGAAAAGGAGCAACTTTTCAAGTGTTTACTGGCATTTCCTCTTCCATGAGTTGCCTCATAGTCTTTGCTCATTTTTTCTATTGAGTTGCTTGCATTTATATATAAAATGATTTTTGTTCTTTGTGTATAAATTCTTTGTCCTACATGTTGCACATATTTTTCTCCCAGTCTCTTGTATGTTTAGACTTTATGTAGTGCTTCACCTTAGTGAAAATCTCAAAAGCATAATAAGTAGAAACTCCAGAGAAAAATTAACAAAATAAAAACAATGTAAGAGACAACATGCATTTAAGGCACAGTATTTCATTCTGCAGAGAACAAGATCCATGAAGTTATAATAGTGCAAAGAAAAATAAAATTAAATGAACCGTTTTCCTTTCTAGAATCTTCTCTTTTTGCATTCCTCTTTGGGCTGATTTATTTCACCCTGGGAACCCTTGTTTATCTTTTTTTTTTTTTTTCTTCGCTTAGACTTCACTGTTTCTGATCCTACTGTTCCTGATGCTGTTTGGTTTACTCCTCATTTTGCTGGATGGTATCCTCAGTTAAGGTGTGTGGAATGTAAAATTTAAGTGAACTTGTATGCCTGAAAATAAAACTTTATTTTGCCTGCATAGTTAATAATTTAAGCTGGTGAGAGAATTTTAGGTTGAAAATGGTTGTTCATCTCCATTGTCTTATAATACCCAGTGATGCTTATTAAAAGTTTAATGCAAGTGTAATTCTTGTTTCTTTGTAGGCACCTTGTTTTTTCTCTCTGATTAATGCCTTACGGATGAGCATATTCTCTTTATCCTATTCTTAAATTTCACTACAAGGTGTGAAACTTAAAATTAACTTCCTAGTATTCACTAAATTCTTTCAATTTTAAGATTTATGTTTTGTTTAGCTTTTGCAAAATTTCTTGTATGGATTAAAAAATTATTTACTTTCTGTTATGGACTGAATTATGTCCCCCACTTTCCCACAAATTTATGTGTTGAAGCCCTAATCTCCAATGTGAGGATAGGGCCTTTAAAGAGATAATTAAGGTTAAGTGAGATCATGAAGGTAGGATTTTAACCTGATAAGTCTGGTGTTCTTATAAGGAGAGAAAGAGACACCAGAGATCTCTCTATTTGCCACAGAGGAAGGCCACGTGGGGACACAACAAGAAGGCAGCCATCTGTAAGCCAGGAAGAGATGTCTCATGAGAAACCCACACTCCCAGTTCCTTGATCTTGGACTTTGGACCTCCAGAACAGTGAGAAAATACATTTCTGTTGTTTAAGCCACCACCCAGTCTATGATATTCTATTATGCCAGCCTGAGCTGCCTACTAAGCTTCTCTCCTCTCCATTTTCCCTGCTTCTCTTTTTGGAATTCCCATTGGTTGGATACTATACCACCTGGAGAAATCTTCTGGGTCTTTTATATTTTCCATATCATGTTTTTTAATACCACATTTGAGGGATTCCTTTATTTTCCAATCCTTCTACTAAACTGATATTTTAGAAATAATCTTTCTCATGTCTACCAACTCTTGTTTTCTAATTGTTCCATATCATTCTCAAATTAATCTGAGTTAATAATTAAAATACTTTATAAGTTGTGTTTTTTTTCTCTTTTCTGGAGTTATTTTGGTTGATATTGGGCTTTTTCTTTCATTTCCAGACAGTTTTGATCAATTATTTAGCGAAGACTTCTGAGCACTTATTGTGACTCAGGCACTATTCTAGGCACTATGGATACAGTAGTAAATAAAACTGACAACTGGGCTTCCCTGGTAGCGCAGTGGTTGAGAGTCCGCCTGCCAATGCAGGGGACACGGGTTCGTGCCCCGGTCCGGGAGGATCCCCCATGCCATGGAGCGGCTAGGCCCGTGAACCATGGCTGCTGAGCCTGTGCGTCCGGAGCCTGTGCTCCGCAATGGGAGAGGCCACAACAGTGAGAGGCCCACGTACCACAAAAACAAACAAACAAACAAAAAAAATGACAAGTGTGTTCCATGGAGCTTTCATCTTAGAGTGGGAAGAATATGACTAGACAAAAATTAAATATAATAAATTGACATAGCAGTAATATGAAGAAAATTCTAACTGTGGGAACTTATCCACGTGTGAGAGAGTGACTAGGAGGTCAGAGAAGGCCTGTCTAAAGAAGCTGAGATCTGAAAGAAAAAATGCTGGCTCTCTGTGTGAAGATCCAGGGGAAGGTATGTCAGGCAGAGGGAACAATTATAAATGTCCTGAGGTTGGGAAAGTCTTCAGAAATCACTAATGAATTCAAGAAAAGAGTGTTTACAGCAGAATGAGGAAAAGGGAGAGAGTATACTTGAGATGAAGTGAGGGACACTGGCAGGACCATGTCACCTGGGGTCCTCCATCCTTGGTGACGGGTTTGGATTTTATTCTGAGTGAGAAAGGAGTCCTTTGGATAGCTTCTAGCAGGGACATAACAAGTTGTGATTTATATTTTTAAAAGCTCACTCTGGCTTCTCAATGGAGAATGCATGGCAGGAAATCGGAACAAAAGCCAAGAGTGGAGGTAGGGAGATTAAAAGGCTATTGTGGGAGTATCCGGGTAGAAGATGAGATTGGCTTGGACTTTGGTGGTATCTGTGAAGCAAGTCAAAGGGGACTGACTGGTTTAGGATAACTGCTGGGGGCAAACTTGGCAGAACTCGCTTAGGGACCGAGGAAATGGGAAGTATCAGCAAAGACTCAGCTTCTGGCTTGAGCAACTGAGTGGTTGGGTGATGTTCCATTTACTAAGATGAAATAGAGCAGGAAGGAGGTTTGAGGGATGATGCAGTAAGAGTTCTTTGCTTTTCAGGAATTGAAAATATCATAAAACAGGTATTGCGATATAGATTTGAGAGATACCAGCCTATCAGTGGTACTTGAAACAATGGGATTAAATTTTGTCCACATCAAAGGATAACTTAATAGAAAGCCTGACAGAGAGTTCTGGGCATATGGGCAGGGCTAGTAGTAGGATGTAAGGCTTTTTTTTAAGGAGGGCAGAAGGGGAGCTGGTCTTAATTCTGGATCCCAAATGCCAGAATGCAGAGGACCTTACTCCGAGCTTAACACTTTTATTAGCGGTGCTAGTTCTCTGGCAGATAACTCGTGTATTATATTATTACTAGCAAAGTCCTTTTATTTTGCTCTAGACTGCACATGTTTGGCTGTTGGCAACCTGTGTACAATAGATAGATGTGGCTATGGGTTGAAAATCCCATGTAGAGACCTTTAACCCATCTCCTCATGCTCAGATTCTTACTGCCATGCTCTGTCAGACCATACAGTGTGAAGATGGTTCTGAGACTCCTGATGAGCAGGCGGACACTCATCAGGAATCTCAGGCCCCCTTGCTTCCTTCTTCCTCCCACATGGTATGCTTTCATTATTATGGAACGTTTTGGATCGACCCCATTCACTGCTGGTTCCCACCTTTTCTCTTTGTTGTTGGTGGATTGTAACTTGGTTATGCTCTTATTGTTATTTTAACAAGTCCTCCAAAGGAAGAGAGAAACATAAGTCTGCCCTTCTGAAACGGAAAGTTCTAATTTTAGGTAGATAAAAATGTTTGTCCTCTACAGAGTTGACCCTTCATCTTTTTTTTTTAAAACATACTATATTTACCTTTATTTTTTGGTAGTATTTTTCCAGTTAGTTTCCATGTCATTTTATTTAATTGTATTGGCATTTAATGTGGCTGGCACTTTATAGGACTCCTATGTAATATGTTTCAATTCTGTTATACTCTTTCCCCATCTTACCTGAGACATGTTAGCCTTACTCTCATGAATGATGTACTTGGTTTTTGTTCCTCTTTTTTCACAAAATAAAAATTTTGTGGCCCTGCAAAATTTTACTTCATTTAGAGGTTAGGATCACCAGGTATAAAGTTCTGAAGGTAGAGTTCATTTTTTTTTTAAGAAATCCATCTCTGCATCCCTAAAGGATCTGCCCCTGAGATTTAAGTGTAGAGATTCAAGAAGCCTTGATGAAATGAATAGCTGAAAGGAAACGTTTCTCTCACTCACTTCTACTAACCTGTTTACTCATTCATTCCACAAACATTTATTGAAGAACCATTGCTATGCACAGGGGATCCAGAGCCAAACAAGGCTGCCGTACCTTCTAGAAATTCAGAAATGTAGCACTCATCATTTATCTTGTTTTGCGCTCTGTTAAATTTGTGAAAGTATTTTGTCCCTGATAGAAAGGTGGTTGAGGGTGAAAGCTATTTCATATATTTCTTTGGAACTCATTCCCCTCCCACTCCAAAAAAATACCTGGGCACTACATTATAGGTCCACAAGTCACCTCTGGTCTGTGTTCTGCTGCCATCAAGGACCTTATGGTGCTTCCTCTGAGAGGGCATATTCTTCCCATGGATCTTTCTTAAAACCACATTATGGCTCTTATTTATATGCTTCTTCAAAGCTTTAAAAGTAGTAAGTATACAAAAATATTAACCATTTAAATATTATGGTAGGGATGGTACCAACTGTATTAGGTAGTGTCTGGAACAGGGTTGAAATTCGTTTTCACTTGGGCAGTGTTGAGATGAAATAAGACAAGTTCAGGGTTCAGGAAGATGATATCCAGGGATGGCAGGAATGAAGATTTGGGTTTGGGAGTGATCAGTCAGCATTTCTGAGTAGCTTTTTCCATTTTCTTAAGTCAAAGCACAGAAGACCAAGACAAGAAAACACAGAGTGGGTGACAGAAAGTATGTAGTTTCTGTTGCCAGTTGAGTTGTGTTCTCTTTGTTGGCATTTTGCTGCACGCTAGATTTTTGTCTTTTTTCTCTAGTAGGACTCACAGAAAATCTATTTATTAGCTTGCTGGTTTTTGGTCTTTTTCTCATTGCTGAGAATTTGAGTATATCATTATGTCTTTAGTTTTAGTTTTTGTTTTTTTTCAGTAGTTGTGGCTCGCAGGCCCTAGAGCACAGGCTCAGTAGTTGTGGCGCATGGGCTCAGTAGTTGTGGCTAGCAGGCTGTAGAGCACAGGCTCAGTAGTTGTGGCACATAGGCTTAGGTGCTCCGTGGTATGTGGAATCTTCCCGGACCAGGGCTCGAATCCATGTCCCCTGCATTGGCAGGCAGATTCTTAACCACTGCACCACCAGGGAAGTCCCATGTCTTTAGTTTTTATATATTTTTTTCTTAATTTAAAACATATGTAGTAGTAAGTGTGGGAGAAGGACTTGAGATAATTGCTGTATGGATTATTGTAGTATGTATGTCAGATGTACACATATAGTATACAGTATAATACAGCATAGTATGGAATAGCACAAGAACATGCACAAAATCCTTTCTACCTAGGTGGAGCTCAGATTTAATTCTGCCACAAAGTCTTCCTTGAACAACTATCTAGAGGTCATCTCACCCACTTATCTAGAATATGTATTTAGCACTTAGCTAATATTACAAGTCAGTTTATGATATCTGTTTAAATATTAGGAGTAATGAAATAATAAAAGGTAGCACGTATTGAGTATTCAATATACGCTAGGCACAGTGGTAGGCAAACTCAAATATAAACTCCCAATAAGCAAGAACAATGTGTTTGAGGTCAGGTCATTATATCTCCATTATATCATGATGTCTGCATAAAAAGAACATTGAAAAAAATAATCAAATTATTCATTGATTTTGTACATAATTTTAAGTACCCCATCTTTAAAACAAGAATTTTAGAAATATTATTGCATCATTAGTTCCCTGTAGAATTTGAAAATACCTGTAACATTAGATTTCATTTATTAGATATTCAGAACTTCAGTATGATGAGGATTTGTATATTTTTGTAATAGAATAATAGTAATTGATAATGTTTATTGATTACTTATTATGTGCCAGACCCTGTTGTAATCATTTTAAAGGATTAGATCTTTTAGTCTTTGTAATAACTATCCTTATTATCCCCAATTTCAAAGGAAGAAATTGAGGACCTCCCCCTAATGCTATGCTGCCTTTCAGTAAAAATACAGCATTTGGATTTTGTGTATATGTAATTTAATTCTTTTTCAGCATATAGTATTTGCTGTCTTATATCAATCATGTAATTTATGGCAACCTATACTTTTATAAGAAACTAAAGGAAAAATATGTTGGAGAAGATACATTCCCCATATTATTTGACCTGTTTAAAAGGACAACCATTGATTAAAAAGCTGCATCAGTATAACCACTGATGGGGTGGCTACCTTGAAAGAAAAGGATGCTGAGAGAAGGTTATAGAGATACATGAAGTTGATTTGCTGCCTCATTCAAGCTTAAGTGACTACAGCAAAAAAGTTGATACCAGAAAAATCACAAAGTAATGCAAATATTAGCATGGTAAATTTTATAAAAATAAAAGAATTGTTAAATCTGATTAAAGAATGAAAGAAAGCTTACCCATGGATAAGATAAAATAATCTTTTTTATCTTAAGTTCCAGTAGGGATTTGTTGATCTGAAAATTAACATGTGGTTCTGCTTATTGAAAACCTTCTTCCTCAAATTATTTCCTCCTCATATTTGCAGGGTAATTGGGCCTGAGGAAGTCATGCCAGCTAGGATTTTAAAGAGTTTATTTGAATAAACTGAGAACTCTAAGCATATCTTTGTTTCTTCTTAGCTTCAAAATAATTTATCAGTTAACCATCACAGCATCCTAGAGAGTTGGTATCAAAATATTATTCTCACTTTGCAGGTGGCTTTAGGCAGAGACCAGATAAGTGCCTTATCTGAGATCACTGGTAAGCCAGGGGCAGAGTGGGAATTAGAATGTCACACTCTGGATGCTTCATCTTGGGTTTAGTTGAGGAATTCTCACCAACTTCTGTGCAGACCCCATGGCAAATGGGGAAGCAAAGGTGAGGCAGAGAATCAGTGCTACCTGGGTCTGCTTGAGGCTCTCACTGTGAATTTCTGTGTATCTGGGGGAGTTAAGAACCCAGGAGCCCATAAACTAACCTCCAGATAATAACATCAACAATCTATTTTTTCAAGTTCATGTATTTCTTTGAACTGACAGCCTCATCTCCCTAGTTCACTGCAAAAGTCTAATACTGTGCTAAGCTTTACCATGAAAATCTTTCTCACTCTAGAAAATAGATGAAAGAAAATAAAATGACATTTTCCTCTCCAATTAAACCTATAGCTCTGTTTACTATAGAAAAGTGCAATGCTTACTAAATAAAGATCTATGATTCTACTATATGTTCTTTTTTTTTTTTTTTTTTTTTTTTCAGTACGTGGGCCTCTCACTGTTGTGGCCTCTCTCGTTGCGGAGCACAGGCTCCAGACGCACAGGCTCAGCAGACATGGCTCACGGGCCCAGCCGCTCCGCGGCATGTGGGATCTTCCCAGACTGGGGCACGAACCCGTGTCCCCTGCATCGGCAGGCGGACTCTCAACCACTGCGCCACCAGGGAAGCCCCAACTATATGTTCTTTAAACACCAACCTATATTAAGTATGTAAAAGTATCAATCAGCTAAGTGAAATTTAGCAAAAATGGAAAGACAGAGTGATAGAATAAATGGAAAGGCTGGAGGCAAACTTATAGTTCCAAAATATTTATGGCTTCATACTGAAAACAAAAAGTACTGCTGAATAGGTCTGCATATTGAAAACATATGCTCAGATTCTGGAGTTTCACAGTTTTTAATAGAACATATATTGCCCAGTATTTTCTCATCATAGGCAAAATGACAAATTTGATTTATGAATTGTCAGTTGCAATAAAACAGATCAGAACATAGTCATTTTACCTAATAAGTGATATGATGTTATTAATTCTTATCTCAACTCCAAACATTACTGAAACTGATAGAAGCTTCCAAAGCCACAAGGAAGACACTAGAACTAAACTGCTATAAATTCACCCAAAAGCAAGAAAGGGATAGATGATTAAAAATATGATTTGTTTTTCATTTATTAGAGAAAATACACAAAAAATTCAAGAAGAAAAATCTGCATCTCTTAAACCAGAGTAAGAATTTTGTCCTACTTTTAATATTTTTCTAACCAGCTGCACATATTATGGAAACAATTATTATCATTCTGCACATACATTTTGTAATTATTTCATTTATCAATATATTGCAATGCTTGCTCATATTTTTCACTATTTTTTGAGTATGTTGTTTAAAAAGGCTACGTCTTAGTCTGTCATTTGTGGTACTGTAATCCATTTAACCAATTTTGCATATCTGGTCATGCGGATGTTTCCATTTTTTACCTATTATAAATAATACTGTGATGAACATGTATATACTGAAAATTTTCTGCATATATTTGGTATTTTATTATTTTCTTAGGATAGGTACTTTTAGTGTCTTCATTATGGAGTTCTTCACTTTTGATTAATCCTCCGGGTGGTTAGAATTTGAAGTTTAAATTTTTCATATTCAAATATATAATTGACATACATTTGAATTCTTGCATATCTGATAATATATTTCTTTGATCTTCACATACAAGAAATATTTTATGTAGGGATATATTGGGTTGTAATTTTTACTACCTAGAACTCTATAAGTTTTACCGCCTAGGGATATATTGGGTTATAATTTTTACCACCTAGAACTCTACAGATGTTGGCTCATTGCTTCCTGCTATTTTTTGATGGGGAGGAGTCTGATGTTAGTCTGATTTTTTTTTTCTTTTGTAGACAACTTTTCTGCTAAGTTAAGAAATAATGTATTTTCTTTAGCCTTGAAATCATGAAGTTCAACAGTATCAATTCAGGTTTTCATTTTTATTAATATTGCTTGTTAATCACTGAGACTTTTTCATTTTTAGACTCAAGCCTTTCTTTTGTATAGGAATATATTGTACTGTTATATTAAATATGTATAATTATAATTATATTATAATATGTAGTCCTATTATAACTCAGATTCATTAAGTTTTTGTTCAAGTGGCTTCTTCTTCAAGAACAAAAGTGATGTGGCACATCATTTTCCCATTAACTACATCTACTTTTTCTTCTCTCATGATTTTTTTTTTTTTTTCTTTTTGCGGTATGCGGGCCTCTCACTGTTATGGCCTCCCCCGTTGCGGAGCACAGGCTCCGGATGCGCAGGCCCAGCGGCCATGGCTCACGGGCCCAGCCGCTCCGCGGCATATGGGATCCTCCCAGACCGGGGCACGAACCCGTATCCCCTGCATCGGCAGGCGGACTCTCAACCACTGCGCCACCAGGGAGGCCCTCTCTCATGATTTTAATCTCTGTTAGTTTCTTATATATTGCAGACAGCTGCTCAAATTTGTTCTACACATTACTATTCAATTTTCACCAGTGTTGGCTTTGTTCTTCAGTGAATCTAATCTTGAGTGATTCTAATCTCATGAAGATATTACTTTTGCCATTTTACTTTTAATTTATGTCCTTTTTATTTCAACTCATCTCCTAGCCAAATTCCTTTTTCATATCAGTACTTTGTCTTACCCTCTCATCTCTCAGCTCTTATTTCAAAGGTCTATACTTTGAATTGTATTGTGAACAGAGACTGTTTCTAAAATCACATTTCCTGAAGTATCTTTTAAAGGAATCCATTCTTAAAGCTATGTTCTTTTACGTTAAAGAAAAATCTTCTGGTCCTCACACCTTCTTTGCATTTATTATTCATTCTTTGAACAGGAAGTGAATTCAGCCTACTTATTGCTTGTAAGCAGGGATGTTATGTCAGTTATAACTGTTTTAGGCTGAGGTAAGAAAACACCACAATGGCCAAACCAGATAGAGCCTTTCATTCTCACGTGACCAGAAGTCTAGAGCTAAGCAGTCCAGAGCCAACATAGCTGGTCAAGGAAGTGACTGGGGACCAAGGCTGCTTCTAGTTTCTCAACCTCCAACCCTAGGGTGACTTTTATTCTTATGGTCACAGAGTGGCTGTACCAACTCTGGGCATCATTTCTCTCTCTCTAACGGGTATATAATGTATATTGTGTATGTAATGGGTATGTATCTTAAAGAGGGGAAGGACAAGGAGAAGAAAGTGGGTGTCCACTTTTTTTTTTTTTGATTAGAAAAATAGTCTATTTGTGAAAGCTCCTCAGCACATTTCTGTTTCTGTTTCATTGCTAAGAACTATGTCACATGGTCACCTATAGCTGCAGTGGAGTTAGGACATATGTATTTTTAGCTGGTACAGTCATTTTTTTAAACTATGGTTGAAGACGAATATTACAGGTGCAAAGACCTTTAACGTTTTGAATTTCTGTCAATACATGTAAAAAGAGAGCTACAAATGCAGGAGTATCTCTGGCCAGCTGGGAAAGCAGCTTTCAGTGAAGAGCAGCAAACCCAGCTGCTCTTTTCTGAAATAGAGGACAAGCGTTGCCTAGGATGGTGCTTCTTTCCTGAGTGCTAGGAAACATTCAAAGGTGATATCTATTGATACTGCCTTGTTTATTATCAAGTAAGGCAGGAATATAAATAATTCTAGATTATAAAATCTTTGAGTGTATTGTATATGCTCTGGTTATATTTTTTCCAAACTTGTATATTGCCTCATTAATAGTGGTAAATAGTCACTAAAATTTTGCTAAATTAGCAATATTAAATTGAATGCTATAGATAAATTCGATTATAAAGATACATATACTGTGCTCTGGGGCACAGAGTGGAGACAGATTTCAGACCAGCCAATCTGTGGATGTGGTGGTCCTTGCGCCAGGCCTTACAAGGGAAGTAGGACTTAGGAAGGAGGAGATGCTGAATGACAGGGAAGCACCCAGGACCAGGGACTAGCATGAAGAGGAAGGAGGTAGTCAATGAAGGAAGCAATGAGCGATGGAGAAGGAAGACCTGGTCAGCATTATAGGAGCTCTTGGCCTGGTTGTTGTTCTGTGGATGATACATGTGAAGCTTTTGAAGTTCTGAGAGAATGTGTCAGAGTTATGTAGGTTGAAATGGGGAAGAAAACCCTGGGGATAGGAAGATTAATCTGGATCTTCTACCTGTTCTCCCTGACTCCAGTAGTGAGGATTTAAATAGGGTGATAAGCTTACATATTATTTTAAGAAGCTTTAAGTGCTCAGAATTGGGAATATTATAACCCTTATTACATGACACTCTCTCTGCATTTTCTAGGTATGGCTTGCTTTCACTCATTCATATATTTATTTATTTTTATGTAAAATAATGTAATAAGCACTATGAACACCAAACCCAAACTAAACAAATGGTCCCTACTTCTTTCCCATTTCTTCGGTAACTCTTTCTTTTTTTCCTTTTTATATGGTTTCATTGCATTTATATGTATCCCTTCAAAAGCATGTTTTTTTGTTTCTGTTTTGGTTTTTAACTTTCTAGAAAGGTATTACGCTGCATGTAATATTTTGGGACAATGTCTCTCACTTAATATCATTTTCTAAGATCTATGCTGTATGTTAAAAATGCTATTTCTTTTTGCACTTTTAATTATTTTTCTTCTAGTTGTGATGAATTTAATTAAATCCGTTAATTTATTTGCCAGTTTAATTTGTTGTCACTGGGACAAATTTATGAAGGGGCTGGGTCTAAACCTAGTTTTATTTGTTATGGCCATGAAATAGTGAAATTCAATCTTAAATTCAACTTTAACTTAATTGAAATATCTTTGCTACCACCTACTAAATATCAGTAATAAAATATAAACATAGCCTTTTTGGCTATGCATGGTAGGACATTTCCTCAGTTGGACCATCGTGAGACAATTTTAGCCAAACATCATGGATGTCATGAATTTGTAGAACACATCCTCCAATCAGAATGTACATTAAATATGTGTTAAAGTAGTAAATATTGAATATGTCAGTTACAGCTGCGTGTAAAGATAATTTTGGGTGATGCTTTATCTCTCAGATCAAGCAAAGCTGAGCAGAGGAATTTTGTCATATTTGACCATTCAAACTTTCTTTTAAAGTTATTCTCCAGCTGTAGGGAAAATTTGGGCCTGATTAAGCAGAAGAAATTATAATTGCCCAATTTCACAAGAAAGTATATAATTCCATATACATTTTTCTAGCATTAAATTGCATCACAAGGATCTTTTCTCAGATATTTGTGTCTTTCCTGGACAGTGGCTTTCTTTGGTACCTGATACTCTTTCAGAATTAGGGGGACCAACTTAACCTCAGTTTCCCTGTGCCTTCTCCAGTTTTAACACTGAAGTGCTGTGTTCCAGTTGGGGCCATGCCTATAAATTCTTTCTTAAGCGCCTAGAATTGTTTATAGTTAGGTCATGTCAAGTATCAATAATATATGCTCTTCTGGTGATGAATATCAGATATATTAGATACTCATTTACATTTTAATATAACATTTGTACTATTTAAAATTCATATTTTATAGTATTTATGAAAAATCTAAAGTATGAATATTTAAAATCCATCTTTTTATCGAATCTGAATTATATAATATTTATTAAGTCATTTTATTTCTTTTAAGTATACATAGTAATTTGGAGTAGAAAGACGTTCTCATAATGCTTTAATGAAGAAATGAGAATGATTTATGATGAATATTTCAGCTGTTTGTATGCCATGCATGAAAATAATTTGTTCTGGCAATACTTAGATTTAAAGAGCTTCATCTATTAATTTTAATTCTCTAAAAGGGCTTAGAAAAACTTACTCTCTTAGAGAGGGCATAGGGTTTGAAGCATGTCTTCTGGAATCAAAACTCATGGGTACAAAGCACAACTCTTTCACATACTAACTGTGTGATCTTGGGCAAGTTGCTTAATCACACGTAGATACGGTTTCTTAATCTGTCAAATGGTATAATAATTAGCTCCTTCCTAATAGCTTATTATAAAGAGTCAATGAAGTAATGTAAGGTAGTCAATGTGTTATAGTGCCTGATTGTGCCTGGAGTTTTCAGTATTTGAGCTACAAGTGGCTACAAGATAAGCCGGATGCAGACTCTTGCTGGAGTAGCATCTGCTTTATTTATTTACTTTCTGTAGTGGGAATCAAGATTTTAAATTAGCCTTTGTGTACGTGTGTGTTGGCTTTATCATTGGGGAATTCCAATGCATATTTGAGAAAGGAAGTCTAACATCTCTGGCCAATTTCACTTGAGAGCTCAGGTGGAAACAGATAGCTAAACTAAGGTAAATTATTTCGTCTATTAATACATTGTACTATGTCAAATTTTTCTCAGGAGATGGGGCAATAAATTGACTACATTTCCCCATGTTTGCTCTCTTATTGTAGATATGTTTTACTCAAAGTAAATGTTGAGTTTTTAATTGGCTTCAGAATGATTCAATCAGACAATGTTTATGTTCTGGTCATAAAGAACACACTGATAGGCTTGCCATCTGTTCAAGATAGAAATGCAATCTTGAGGAAGTAGGCAGTTGACAGAAAGATTTTCATGAATGTTTAATGTGTTTTGTATCTATGTGTGGGACTTATCCTGACAGTAATGTAAATGGTATACAAGACTAAGGGCTCAATCTTAGTCTTTCAGTTTTTATTAAGTCTCTGTTGGAGAGTTATATTTTGAGTTTCTGAAGTTGTATACTGACATGACAAAGGGTGGCTTTCGTCCCACCTGGTAATGTTTGCTCCAGTTAAGTTCTGTTTGAATCTCTGCTCACTGCTGCCTGGTTCCTGCCATCCAGCACAATGAGTCTGTGGATTGCAAAGTGGTTTCCTCCTTCAGGAACCAATCTTCCTCTCAATATTGTTTTTTTTAAATCATGCTTTATGGACTTTAGGCAATACTTTCATCTATTTGGAATCCAAAGTGTGTTATCCCACGACTTTTTTTTTTTTTTTTTTTTTTTTTGCGGTACACGTAGGCCTCTCACTGTTGTGGCCTCTCCTGTTGAGGAGCACAGGCCCCGGACGCGCAGGCTCAGCGGCCATGGCTCACGGGCCCAGCCGCTCCGCGGCATGTGGGATCCTCCCGGACCGGGGCACGAACCCGTGTCCCCTGCCTCGGCAGGCAGACTCTCAACCACTGCCCCCCAGGGAAGCCCCCCACGACTTTAATATACAGTAGTTTCCTCACTGAAATACATTCTGACAATATTTATTTCATGTTTGAATAACCTTGCTTCTCCTTCCTGATGTTTGTTTCCAAAACGTGGACCCATTATAGTATCCTGCACGTCTTCTGTGACCATTGTTGTCTCTTCAAATTGATGTACACAGTCCTAGCAAACTCAGTAAGAGGTCCAGCCAGGGAACAATTTTCTAATTTAAGACTGTCACTGCATATCGTTTAATTTCCCCCTTGGATTTGTGATTGAGGTTGTTACAAGGATATTATAAAAGAAAAAGGAAGAGGGAAGCTTTTCTCCGAATATGATATAAACTTATAAACTTGACCTAATGTGAAAATTTAGTGTATTTTCTTCAATATAAAATGCTGTTTGACACAGTATATGTTTCCCAGTGTCATGTTGCTATAGAATAGTTGCCTATTTGTCAGAAGCTATTTGTTAGTTTTCTCAGTATCTGCAGGTGGTAAGCATGCTTCAGAATTCAGAGAAGGAAAATTGTGTGCTCACAGGGATTCATGCAAGTGCTTGACAAAAATACGACCTTTTTTCTGAATATTTGCGCAGACTGAATGTGCGTAATCAGAACATTGGCTAGATTTCTTGCTGTCAGGGACAGTTTAATCCATCTTAATCAGTGATGGCGGTCACCATTACAATTGAGACATCAAAAATTTTCCAGACATATATTTTATCTTCTAATTATTATATTTTCATTTAAATCAATATAATTTACATATGAAAGAAAGCGAAAAGAATCGGGTATCTGTGAGGAGAAATTCTGTTAATGTAAAGGTTAAGGTACAGTAGCGTGTGCATACTTAGGACAATGGCCTTGCAGGTTGGAAAGCAAATCAAATAAGGTCTGTAAATTAAGGTACTTTGGACTGCAAGTGATAGAAGAGCGTATTAAATGCCATTTTGGTAGTAGATCCTTATAATTTCACATAAAAAGAAGTCCAGAGACAGGTACTTCCAGGGCTGATTTAATACTCAGTGGTGTCAGGGCTCTGCATCTTTCTTTTCTCCAGGGGAGAAATTTTGTACCAGAAGGTCCCAGCAGAGGTCCCAGCAGACTTCATCTCACTGCTCAGAAGTGGATAGCATGCCTATGTGCAAACCACTCTCTGACAAGGGTCCGGGGAGGGGAGGTAGAGCCGTGCCGGGCTGGGAGCAATCAGGATTCATTCCCTGGAGCTGTACCCCTGCCCTGAGAATGTTGCCATCTCAACAAAATTGGAGTTGGGTTAACAAGGAAGAGTGGGATGGGATGGAGATGGTTGCTAGACATAACAAATAGTTTTGCTACATAAGCCAGTCAGGAATGTGGATGGGAACTGCAGGAGTCTCTGACCATGAACTACATAAGCCAGTCACAGAGCATAGACAGACAGAGACAGCAAATGGCCATCTCTGAGTATTTCACATTTTCTGTGCAAATCCAAGGTCACGTTTAATTAACAAACATCATGCTCGTAAATTGGATAGAAGTGGCTTTAATTATTTTTTTCTGTATTTGTGATAAAAGTATGGAACATTTCCTGGTTTGAAGCACTAACTTCTCTTAAGATATCTCTATTTGGTACCATCAGGTGAAATGTGTCTTCTTGGGTAAAATTGTTTTGCAGATGCCCAATATGCATACCAGTTGTGTGATATGAATACAGATAAGGCTCAGAGGACTTTTTGGTAGCACTTGCTTAATCGTGTAAGCTGAAATTGGTTTCTCTTTGATGCATTATCTCATGTTGAGGGGAATTAAGAGGATTCTCAAATTCTTTAACAGGGCCAGGCTGCCGAATAAGCTCTCAAACATTTTCACTTGTAGAACACTCAATAAAATTTTCTATTTGAGTCGTAAGACTTTCAAAAACCCATGGCATGGATAGTCAGAAACATGCATCACTTACATTTTGTAAAGAGGGTGTATTAAGCCTTGGGTGATATTGCATATTTTATTTTAAAAATAAGATCTCAGAGTGGCAACATTGCATAGTCACTAAGAGCACAGAGTTTGGAGCAAGACTGTCTGGGTTTGAATCCTAGCTCATCCAGTTAACCGATTATGAGACTTTGTTGTGCCTCTGCTTTCTCATCCATAAAATGGACATGAGGTTATTATGAGGATTACATCATCATTTTTATGTTCTTCAAATAGAATCTGGTACACAGTACCTGATATTTAAGTGTCGAAAATACAAAATAGACATTGAGTCATGGGTATATGCTTTTCTTAAATTAAATGTATTTTAAATTAAATATATAAATTAAGAACATTTTCCAGTAAAAAGTCACTCATTCTCTAAATATAGCATTCCTGTGACCTGTAACATGTTTTGTAATTTTTTCACTCATGCC
This sequence comes from Mesoplodon mirus, assembly GCF_964341445.2. NCBI lineage: Eukaryota > Metazoa > Chordata > Mammalia > Artiodactyla > Ziphiidae > Mesoplodon > Mesoplodon mirus. The sequence goes on along the minus strand of NC_138996.1, from coordinate 23,322,746 downwards.
TGCATACACGGAAGCAATTATTCAACAAAATTTTAATGATCATCTATATTGTAGTATTCTTTCTAGAAGTAAGCTTATTGAGAGCAGCAATAATTTAACAGTCTGGCAGCTAATGTACCACTGTGTGATGCTGATGGTATGAAGTCATCACTAATGTTCTATTATCTGCGTGGAGGAGTCCATATTGGCAAATTTATTGTCAGCATCAACATGTGTAGACAAATGAAAACTGTAGTTGGCAAAATTAGTGACTAAAGGAACAAACTTTAACATGTATACATTTCTATTGGGGTATGATTTATATACGCTGCATTGTAAGAATTAAAAATGAGGTTCTTGTGATGGTCATTCTGGTATGGACATGAAATAACACCATGGAGAGGTGGAGAGACATAAGAAAGTGAGAGAGATGTATTATACGCACAGGTCCTAAATTGGGAGGCAAGACATACCACACAAAAGACCGTATGGGAGAAGCTCCAAAGGGTGAACTCAACCAAGGGCAGGTGGGGAGCTGAGGGAGAGGGAGGGCCCGTGGAAGGTGCCTTTATTGGGGGTCAGGGTGCAGTATTATAGGTGCATTTGAATGTCACTAGGTCACAGTGGGGGGATGGGGGGAGAAAGAAGGGGAACTTGCGGCGGGAGGCCACCCTTATCATACTGGGACACCTAGTCCCCTGAGAGGGGTGCTGCTCACAGCCTGTCTGTGGGGATGTTGAGGCATCAGGAAAAAAAAGTTTTAAGAATTTATAATACATACTCCAATACATTCACTAACTGTCCATTATCACTTTACCATAATAGACAAGCTTTTAAAGATGAAAGATGGTAAGCTTTGTCTTCCGAGGCCATAGGTTTTCTGGCAAAAGTAAACCACAAAAATGATCATAAACTAAATAAAACTCAAGGAAATAAATTTTCCATGGAGTTGAGTCAGGTCCTGAAGGTCAAATTTGGATGAGTGGGATGCAGTGGGGGCCGGGCAAGGAGGACATTCCCTGGGAGTGAGGGGCCCCTAGCCATGGTACCTGGGGGCTTGTCATTGTCCTGATGCTTGCTGACAGGGCATTGTTACTAAAGGTATAGGACTGATTAAAGTTAGATTTTCCTGTCAATGCTAATGGGCCAGTGGGAAGTTAAGTTTGAGTATGTCTGTTGGGAGTAAATCCTTGGAGGCTCTGAAAGCCAGGGGGAGAGTTTTAGTCATCATAGGTGTTTCCAGATAAACATGATGCTTGAGAATGTTGTCTGAAAATGAATTAAAGAGGAGGAAACCCTGAAGTGTGCAGGGAGAGAGAGGAAGCTCTGTAGCAAGACTGTATGACGTGGTGGGGACTTGAACTGCAGGGAGCAGTGACAGTCAAGCAGACTGGAGAGAATAGGTATGAAACGTACTGAAGGATGTGTTACGGCTCATCAGTATGTGTCTGAACGGATTTATGTGCTTACATTATTCACTGCGTTCCCCTTCATTAACACGGAAAATGAAAGGCTCTTGATTTGGGTCCACGGTTCATCTTTCAGTCTTGAGATGTCTGACTACTTTAATCATATTTATTCATGGCTTTGAAACAGATAACTACTCAAACATAAAATGATGGCTTCTATTTCATGCAGAAAGTGAAGTATCAGTGGATTCGAGTGAGCACATAGGGCCTCTGATTTTAGAGACTGAGCACATAGTTCAGGTTTTAATTTTTTCGCATTATATGTAATTGTACTCTGATATAAGAGGAGTATTCAGTAAGTCCCATCAACTAACCTGTGTCCTCTCGTTCTTGTTCCTCAGAGTAGTATCCTAAAAAAAATACAGTAGAAGGAAATTTGCCCAGGTTTGGGTGGCCATGACATTCTCCTCAAAGTTGTGAATTGCAGTTTGTCCCAGAACATCTAATAAAGTAACAAAAGTCCTCTTGGGTTAGATTCCTCTGTGTCTGCTGCCCTTTGAGGTGAGGAAATGGTGATGGTTAAGTTTACTTATGTTGCATGTTATAATAAGCTATAATGTTAAAAAGTTGCGTATTAAAAATGTATAATAAGGGGCTTCCCTGGTGGCGCAGTGCTTGAGAGTCCGCCTGCCGATGCAGGGGACACGGGTTCGTGCCCCGGTCCGGGAAGATCCCACATGCCGCGGAGCGGCTGGGCCCGTGAGCCATGGCCGCTGAGCCTGAGCGTCTGGAGCCTGTGCTCCGCAACGGGAGAGGCCACAACAGTGAGAGGCCTGCGTACTGCAAAAAAAAAAAAAAAAAAAAAAAAAGTATAATAAGAATCATTAGGGAAATGCTTTAGCCTTTTTATTCTTTTATTCTGTAAAGACTCAGAACTGTTATAACTTTGAGAGGAGAGAGGCAAAATACTTCTAATAGTGAGTCATAGATTTATGTTCACAGATAAAGAGAGAGGAGTAGTTACTGAATTTATCCTGATGTTTTTGCCAGTTTTAAAGGTATTTATCAACAGCAATTAGGTTATTCTGATCAGAACTGCACTATTAATGACCCTAACAAAGAAGGTATATAGCGAAACATTAGAAGATAACAGAATAGCCTCTCCCGTCGCGGAGCACAGGCTCCGGACGCGCAGGCTCAGCAGCCATGGCTCACGGGCCCAGCTGCTCCAGATCTTCCTGGACCAGGGCATGAACCCGTGTCCCCTGCATCAGCAGGCGGACTCTCAACCACTGCGCCACTAGGGAAGCCCCCAGTAGAATTTCTTGATGCATTAGATGCCAAGTGGGAGAGAAAGAGGGGAGTCAGAGATAATTCCAGGGCTTTGACCTGAACAACTGGATGGATCAAGTTGCCAACAATTGAAGTGAGGAAGGCTACAGGTGGAGCATGTTTAAGGAGGAAAATCCTGAGTTTGGTTTTAGAAATACATTTTGAATTTGATATGCTATTAGATATCCAAGGGGAGATTTTGAGCAGTCAGTTGGATATATGTCTTGAATTTGGAAGAGTGGTCTAGGCTGGAAACACACATTTGGGACTGCCAACATATTGATGGTACTTAGAGCTATAAGACTGGATGTGAGTCCGAGAAAGGGAGAGTAGACAAAGAAGAGACCAAAGGCTAAGCATTCCAAAATTATGATCTCAGGAACGAGAGGGGAGACTGGTAATTCACAATTAGTATGGTAGAAAGAAACTCAGGCAAGTGTGGTACTCAGAAGGCAAGGGTATATTCAACTGTTGATCAAAGAGTCAAACAAGAAAGAGTTATGTAGAACTAGCCCTCACTGTCTGTGACATTGTCTTGGAAGATATTTTCTTTTGTATTGCTTAATGAACTTTGCGTATAAAACCACAAGGCAGGGCTTCCCTGGTGGCGCAGTGGTTGAGAGTCCGCCTGCCGATGCAGGGGATGTGGGTTCGTGCCCCGGTTCGGGAGGATCCCGCATGCCGCGGAGCGGCTGGGCCCGTGAGCCATGGCCGCTGAGCCTGCGCGTCCGGAGCCTGTGCTCCGCAACAGGAGAGGCCACAACAGTGAGAGGCCCGCTTACCACACACACACACAAAAAGAAATACAACAAAACAAAAAAAAACCCACAAGGCATTCTGTTGAAAGTAGGAACAGGAATCTTTTAAAGAATTATAATGATTTCCTTTAAAATATAACAAGAATCCCAATGTACTATTTATTTATGTTGCACTTTGTTCCATACATTTTTTAAAAAGAGAGAATTTGGGTCGACTTTCAGGCAGACATGAGGTATGAGGGAAGAAGTAATAATAATGTAGAGCTAAATGAAAGATTAGGGGACAAAAGCATAACAGAAAGTCATTTTCACTTGTAAAAGGGGTTTAAAACTTTGGCTTGGACTTTCCAGTAGCTAGAACAAGCAGAGAAACATAAGGGCTGAAAGAATCATTGTTCCTGTAAGATAAAAATAAGAATTTTCTCTGGTACTAAAATCATAGAGGAATTTTTCTCATGGGTACTCTTAAAAGGCCTCTGTGTGTTTTAATGGATGGTGTAATCAATAATGTCCTGATGGTAGCCACCATATCATATTCTCATATTCATTGCCTCATTTCTCATTAGTCTCCTTTTGAGATCATAATAGCATAGATAAATTTCTTGAAATCATTCTGTAAGGAAAAAAACAGTCTAGATTGATCCAAGGATAACATTAAATCGCTGAATTATAGTCTCAATCTTTCCTATTTCTTCCCCTTTGATTCAATTTATATGTGTGTCTAAAACTTGGTTATGTCTAGCTGCATATTTATAGAGCTTGGGGATGATGTGAATTTAATGAAGATAGCTCTTTGCAATTTTGTTTATCTTTCCTTTTGGAGGAAAAGAAAAGATGGCAATGTCAAGACAAAACATTCCTAGGAAGGGAAATGGTGGTTTCATGTACGTGTAATATATTTACATCACATGCTTCCTTCTAGACTTGACAAACCGGTTATACTCCTCAAGCTAGATTTCCCCCCCAACTGCTGGACCTGATGCCTCTGGGAGGGGCAGCAATTCTTGTGCCATGCGGAAGGAAGGAGATTAAATTCTTTTAGCCACTCAGCCATTAAATTATATTCTAATGTTCAGCGATGTTTTAAAAGTGAGCCTTATTATTGTAGTGTTAGTGCATTTGAATTTGATATTGTACCTTGTCTTTGAACTAGTCCTACTACTAGAATAAAGTAAGAATCTTAGAAGTATTTTCTATAGCTTGCTTTTTTTTGAGAGAAACAATGTTATTGAGTGTTAAAAATCAACTTGCCAAAATACCTGCTACTTTTTCATCTCTTCTTAATTAGAGAGTGGCTTGAGCTGAGATGACTTGGAGAAGTATCAGGAATATAAAGAAAGGAATTACATTTAATTATTACAACTGTGTGAGGTTCATTACATTTAGAGAAAACATAAAACACTTATAGGTGATCACAGGAAACTAAGTTGCCAGGTAGGTTTTAGTGGAATCATGATATAATTATTGCAAAATACACATTTTAATAATAATAACAGTATTTTAAATCAGTACACAAACAGATAAAATGTAAAAAATAATGCATTTTCTCTCTTATCTCTCAAATACACACCAAACACAGAATATACCTTCAGATATATTCTTCAGAAGGCTGGAGAATTATTTTTTGGGGAAGTGTCATATGACTCTGGAGATGGAGAAGGAGTTATATGCGATTTAAAAAATGCCATGAATAACACATGTGCTGAAATGCACATTATAGAAGTCAAACTTTCTCAAAAGAAGTAAAATACATTTGATACCATTTCACCAACAGTCATGATATACTGTTGAAATGTGTCATTAGGACCTACTTGTATGTTAACCACTTAGCATTTCACGTTATCCTGGGCAGTTATGCAAACAATAACAATGCATATACTTGCAATGATAAATCTAATCCAGGCAGTGAGAGAGAAGATAAATGTAGATGCCCATTTAGTTATTTGTGACTTATGGGTACATGTACTTAGTTCATTGACTTGATATTGGCCTTCAGTTGTAAGCATATGATATTTCCACAGAAGATGGAGAGCATTTCATCTGTATTTGATTGAAGAGTATTTTATTGCTTTTTGTTCAGGTCTTCCTTTTCAACTCATTGACTCTACATTTTCTACTTGCCCTCTCATTCTCTCTCCTCTTTGGATATCCCTGGTGGAGCACTTTATCTCACTCTTAAGTAACTCCAATTGTTCCAGCACATACTTCAGTGAGTAAAGTTGATCAAGCATTAACACTGTAAAACATTGCTAGTGATTAAAAAAAAAAGTGGTATTTAGATGAGAAATATTCCTGAGTAGACATTGAGAAATATGAGATGACAGCAGAACTGTAATTTCATGTGAGGTTATCAGCCCAGCTAAAACTGGATTTAATTTTTAAGATGTCCCATCTCAATATTGATCCCACTGAGTTTGCAGTTAAATCTCCAGTTTATTATTTTTTTCCAAGTAAATTTTGCCTGTGTTTCATATCTTCCCCTTCTGTACTTATGCAATGAATTTTTTGAATATAAATACAAGGCTTTGAATTCATCTTTTGAGTTTGAGATCCAGCCCCTCCTAGCGAATGATATTTAATCTAGCTTTTATTATAGTACTTTGCTTTCCAGCTCTGTGAAATCTGCATATTTGATGAGAATAAATTTTATATTTTAATTATAGCTAAAATAATTATGTTAATTGATAAGCTTAAGTATACTAAGTATACAAAGTATTGATATATTACTTAATTTTCATAGTACCAGTAATGGACAAAGTCAAAGCAGCTACTACAGGGAAGAAGATAACTTTGAAACTTAAACATTGGTTTATCTAAAAGACAACTAAATATCTACAAAGTATAAAATGGCAGGGCAAAACAAGTTGGACTGAAAAAGAATTTGAGGAATATCTTGCAAAGGGCTCAAAAGCAAACTGTAGGTGATTCTTTTTTTTTTTTTTTTTTTTTTTTTTGCGGTACGCGGGCCTCTCACTGTTGTGGCCTCTCCCGTTGCGGAGCACAGGCTCCGGACGCGCAGGCTCAGCGGCCATGGCTCACGGGCCCAGCCGCTCCGCGGCATATGGGATCCTCCCGGACCGGGGCACGAACCCGTATCCCCTGCATCGGCAGGCGGACTCTCAACCACTGCGCCACCAGGGAGGCCCTGTAGGTGATTCTTAAACAGTCAAGAAAGGAAGCTAGGGGCTTCCCTGGTGGCACAGTGGTTGAGAGTCCGCCTGCCGATGCAGGGGACACGGGTTCGTGCCCCGGTCCGGGAAGATCCCACATGCCGCGGAGCGGCTGGGCCCGTGAGCCATGGCCGCTGAGCCTGAGCGTCTGGAGCCTGTGCTCCGCAACGGGAGAGGCCACAACAGTGAGAGGCCCACGTACCGCAAAAAAAACACCGAACAAACAAACAAACAAAAAAAAAGGAAGCTAGCTAGAGAATCAATGGGACTACGTGTTCAGAGTCAATTTGGGGTTCAGCAATGAAAAGGAGTAGATAAATAGATAGATTAACTGATATTTTTTTTGTCCTATGTCTGTATTGAAAGATGTGAGGAAGGGAATATTACTTCTAAAATGTCCCTGAAAATGTTTATATTAGAAACTGTCCATTACGTTTTAGACATTAACTACTTCACACAATAGTACTTATTTTTACAGCTGCGATGAGTATGACCTATTAATCTGAAACATCACCCAATAATCATTAATGTATGTAGTAAAGTCACAAAGTGATTTCTGAAATGCCTTCTGGTTTAAAGTCATTTTCTTTATCTCTGAGGAAATGATTGTCTAAGATTACATGATGTATTTCCTCAGAGCCAGTAAGGAGCAAGAAGAAACATAAAATGCTAATTTTCACTATGTGGGTCTATGTATTTATTTATTTATTCTTTCATTCCACAAACATTTACTTAGTATCTTCTTCGTTGGGGACACATGGTACCATCCTCAAGCATCTCAGCATCTGGTAGCATTCAGATCTCTTCTGCAGCTAGAGCTGTATGTGATTCCTTGTTTTGACCTGGCCTCATCTCCCCAGTGAATGTGTCTATTACTCCAGTGGTCTAATTGGAAATGCAATCTTGATGTATATTGTGAAAAAAAGGCTGTACCGGATGCTGTGATATTCCCAAAGCCCCATCAATATGCAAATAATTGGGCAATGAAATTATTGGGTGAACCTAGTATCAACTTTCAAACGATAGTTCATTCAACTTACCACCACTGAGGAATTACATCATAGGAATTACACCATTTTGGTCAATCTATATTTCATTAAAACATTTCAGGGCCTCCCTGGTGGCGCAGTGGTTGAGAGTCCGCCTGCCAATGCAGGGGATACGGGTTCGTGCCCCGGTCTGGGAGGATCCCATATGCCGCGGAGCGGCTGGGCCCGTGAGCCATGGCCGCTGGGCCTGCGCATCCGGAGCCTGTGCTCCGCAACGGGGGAGGCCACAACAGTGAGAGGCCCGCATACCGCAAAAAAAAAAAAAAAAAAAAAAAAAAAAAAAAAATTTCAATGACTATTAAGCTTCTTGGCCTAGAATGCAATGTATGGAGGGAAAGATAGTTTGTTTAAAATGTTATATTAAAATTGAGAGACAAAGTTGAATATATTACTTTGGGAAATTGCTTCTTTACTAGAAAGTATGCTTTTTATTTATTTTCTTTTTTTAATTTTTGGCGTTCCACAGTTAGAATTTAAGCATCATAAAAATAAGGATTTTGTTTGTTGTGTTCATTGCTCTATCCCCAGGGCCTGCTCAAAAAATTTTTTTCCCAGTGAAATGTAAATTAAAATTCTCTTTAGCAGGAATTAAAGCAAATCAAAACAACTTCTCACACATATGTAAAATGATTGATTTAGAAGTCACATAAAGATGAGGAAGGGCAAGGTACTGCAGCGAACCATGGGGCATCAAAAGGCATTCTGCATTTCAATTTTGTGAAGGATAGAGACCTTTGGAGGGCAGACAGGGTATCCTGTCTTCCGCTGCTAATTTCAGAGTTGTTGGATGCAAAAATGAGGTCCAAGTATAGGAGTCGAATCTTGTTGTCATAACATTATCCCCGAAATTAAGGTCATGCTTTCAAAAAACTTAAGCATTGTCACGTATGCCTGAGAAGCCAACATTTCTTTGTTGAACTTACACTGTCTCTTAAAGGTAAGCCTAAATAAAACAGGAATTTGGGTGCCTGTAATTTATGGAGGAAATGCATTCTGGGGAAAACCTTTAAAGAAGGAGGTGAAGCAGGAAAAGGGAAGAGGCAGGAAGGGAGGGAGAAAGAACCCAGTAGGATAAAATCTGGCCTTGGGCTAATATTGGGTTGGCCAAAAAGTTCATTCGTGTTTTAAGATCTGCTGGGAAACCCGAACGAACTTTTTGGCCAACCAAGACATGGAGGCAGGGTGTGTGGGTCAGGGCTCGAGGGAGTGGGGCTCTGGAGTATCAACTGCGCAAAAGGTGAGGTGTGTGTCCTTCTGAACCCCAGAATCATTCCGTCAGAACTGGGGGCTGTGACTGAGGAGAAGGGAGAGGATAAGGCAGTTCCTCCCAGTTGAGGGCAATTTCTGGAAAAGGGGGCGACAGTGAGCTCTTAACGGCCAACACAATGGGATTCTACCCTCAGGCCCAGGGTAGGGTCAACACGAGGTACTCTGAATTAGTAACGCTCTTTTCAAATCTCAGGACCGAAAGTTTGCTAAAGCACTGTTGAGAAAATAGACATTGTAGGAATTCTAGCAGCAGATTCTGATTTTGCCTTTCTTTTGACACAGGCTGTATTTCCTGTAAGACAATAAAGTTATAAATGATTTAACTGGATAGAGAAGGGATTTCTCTATTGATTTATATCAAAACTCATGGCACCTCATACTTTATCACCAGTTGCTTTACCTCTGATTATAGCTCCTGTCAGGCACAGCTCATCATGTGCCTGAGGTTGGAACGCTGGGAAGTGACAGTTCTGTGATAAGAAATTACTTTAAATCAAAAGCAGGGTCAAGTTCAGTTTCTCTGACAATGGGCTTTTGAAATACTCTGAAGAATAATAGTTGCAGGAGATAAGGTTCTCTGGCCTTGTGGATTTTCCTCCCAGCAAGGAACACCAAATTTTCATAAAAGTCTCTGTGTGGGTTTTTACCACCTCTGAAAGAAAGTTTTGCTTGATTGCCTAGTGGGAATATAACTAGTCTCTGCGTGACTCTGTCATTCTTGATTAGAGGTAAAATTTGGTTCATTTGAATGAATATTTGTCACATGTAAAATGCTGATAATGCCAACGGTCAATCAGTCAATGGTTACTACTCCACTTTCTTAAAGGGTGAGACCAGAAAGAATGTTCACTTGGAAATTACCTCCATTTTAAGTCTCCAGTTTTCAAAATTATTTTTCAATGCACCAAATTTTAAAAAATAACTGTAATATGCATTTAATAAGATTCATTGGTCATCCTGTAATCTGTTTAAAGGCTGGAAAGTGTGACGATATTTGACACATAAATCACAAAGGTCATTCGTCTATATTTTTTGCACAATGATTGGACACAAATTATGTTTAAAATACTTGAAAATGATTTAAAAATAGAACTATATTATAGATGGTTTAGACATTAGGAAAAAACCAGTCATTTATAATCTTACTGTCCATATCATTTTGTTACTTTTTTTCCTTCCAAGTTCATTTGTTCCTCATAGTTGTAAGTAGAATTTATACCACTTTATAACCTGCTTCAGCACTTAGATCATGAACATGGCCCATGTTATATATAATCTACAACAACCATTTTTGAAAACTATCACTTTTCTTCTGAATGGAAACGTCACATATGCTCATTGCTGAAAATGAGACAGAATAAAAAGTTAATTCTAGTCCCATTGGTCATCCATTCCCCCAGTCTCCCTCCCCTGACCCCCCAGTTCACAGTCTGGCACTTCTCCTTGAGTGGGGCTGGCAAATGTTATTGTCCTGTTGACCTGTCTTGGGCCCTGGTTAAGCTGGAGTCAAGTCTTAGGTACTTATGGGGAAATCATTGGGTTCACTTTCCGAACGGTGTCTGAAGACATATACCTCCAGCCTCCTTATGTTGGGGACTTTACCTTGGCTCTTGTCAGAGCAGCTTAATTTTTTTTTTAACTGGTCTATTTCTACCATGTCTGTGATATCACACACTGGGTTTTTGGATTATTTCCTTAGAATTACCAGGTGAAGAAGTGGATGGTCTAATTGGCTCAACTGTTTTTACCAAGTGAAATATTCTTCCGTCCCAATCTTCTTGATAAGTACACGATCACTAATTCATGATATATTTGAAAATAAGATATCTTCAGTATGTAAACTAACCATAATTATTTTGACTCTTACCTCTCTTTCTATAAAAGGAGAAAAAAAATTTACAAATGTCCTGTTGAAAATTCCCGATATACAGGTGATATTTTGTTCTTTTCTTATACTCCAAGTTGAGATGATAAAATCAGAATTTTAGAAATCTCTTAAACAAATGGTCATGTGGTTTTTTTCTTTGGAGATTTGCTTTTTAATGTGGGTTTTTTTTCATTTTTAACTGTAGTGTTTATTATTGAGGTATAATTGACATATGACATTGTGTACATTTATGGTATACAACAGGCTATAGCATGATGCTTTGATACATGTACATATCGTGAAATGGTTACCACATAAGGTTAGTTAATGCTTCCATCACCTCACATCATTATTATCTGTGTGTGTGTGTGGTAAGAATATTTAAGATCTCCTCTCTTAACAACTTTCAATTATATAGTACAATGTTGTTTACTCTAGTCACCATTGCATAGATCTGCTGTAATTAGATCCCCAGAACTTACTCATCTTATAAATGGAAGTTTGTGTTCCTTGACCAACCCCATTTCCCTCACCTGCTAGCCCCCTGGCAACCATCATTTTACTCTCTATTTCTATGAGTTTAGCTTTTTTAGTTTCCATATATAAGTGGTATCATAGAGTACTTGTCTTTCTCTGTCTTATTTCACTTAGCGTAATGCCCTCAAAGTTAATCCATGTTGTTACAAATGGCAGGATTGCCTTCTTTCTATGGCCGAATAATATTCCATTATGTGTGTGTGTGTGTGTATATATATCACATTTTAAAAATTCATTAATTCATTGATGGACACTTAGTTTGTTTCCCTGTCTTGGCTATTGTGAACAATGCTGTGATGTCTCTTCGATTTCATTTCCTTTGTGTTTTTTAAAACTTTATTTTATTTTATTTATTTATTTTATTTATTTATTTTATTTATTTTTTGGCTGCATTGGGTCTTTGTTGCCGTGCATGGGCTTTTCTCTAGTGGCGGCGAGGGGGTGCTACTCTTCGTTGCGGTGCGCGAGCTTCTCATTGCAGTGGCTTCTCTTGCTGCAGAGCACGGGCTCTAGGCACGTGGGCTTCAGTAGTTGTGGCACACAGACTCAGTAGTTGTGGCTCACGGGCTCTAGAACGCAGGCTCAGTAGTTGTGGTGCATGGGCTTAGTTGCTCCATGGCATGTGGGATCTTCCCAGACCAGGCCTCAAACCCATGCCCCCTACATTAGCAGGTGGAATCTTAACCACTACACCACCAGGGAAGCCCCTCATTTCCTTTGGATATAGACCCAGAAGTGAGATTGGCAGATCATATGGTAGTTCTATTTTTAATTTTTTTGAAGAACTTCTATACTGTTTTCCATATTGGCTGTACCAATTTACATTCCCACCAAGGGTGCACAAGGGCCCCTTCTCTCCACATGCTTACTGACTCTTGTTATAATAGCCATTCTAACAGGTATGAGGTGATAATTCATTGTTGTTTTGACTTGTGTTTACCCAATGATTGGTGATGTTGGGCATCTTTTCATATACCCATTGGCCCTAACTGTAAGGTTCACATTTAATTTATAAGAGAAATTTACAAATAAAATATCATCTTCATCATGCACATTGTGAAATAGTCCCAGATTATTAAATAATATTTCTACAGAAGTATTTTACCTTTCCATAACTATTTATAAAACTTGCATTCTTTTTTTTTCCTTTTTTGTAATGACATTAATGACAACAGTCGAGGCTTAGTTGTATATTGAAATGGTTTCACTACCACGCCACTTTCCTCCACTTCAGTTTCTCTACTCCTGAGTTCTTTATTCCAATACCTCTAATGACTACCTCGAATATGTCTCTAAGTACTTTTATTTTAAAATATATGTTTACTTCATGAGAGTATCTGAGATTGTCCCCTTGCCTTCATATGTGAAACATTCACTTTTGTTGTGTTGTTTAATAGCTAGCTTATAATGTTGTGTTAGTTTCAGGTGTACAGCAAAGTGATTCAGTTATAAATATATTTTTTATTTTTCAGATTCTTTTCCATTATAGGTTATTAAAAGATATTGAACATAGTTCCCTGTGCTATACAGTACGTCCTTGTTGTTTATCTATTTTATATACAGTAGTTTGTATCTGTTAATCCCAAACTCCTAATTTATCTCCCCCCCACCCCGAGTCTCCTTTGGTAACTGTAAGTTTGTTTTCTATGTCTGTGAGACTAGTTCTGTTTTGTAAATAAGTTCATTTGTATCATTTTTGATGACCTTGTTTTGAGGAGTACTAGTCAGATATTCTGTAGAATGCCCATTATTATAATTTGATGTTTTTCTCATGATAAGATTGGGGTTCTGGATTATTAGAAGAAAAACCACTGAGGTGCCATTTTCATCACATCATATCAAGGGTATATATTATCAGTATGACTATTGTTGCTCACCTTGATCAAATGGCAGAGGTTGTGTTTGTCAAGTTTTAACATTGTGAAGTTACTCTGTTTCCTCCCCTCCCCCCTTGCTCTTAATGGAAGTAAACTACAAAATACTTTACCCTGTATAACAGTGAGTTCATATTGCACAGATATTTCTTGCTTTTAAGAAGACAGTAATGATAGGGGTATAAATGACATGATTATCAAGGTCTCTAACATAATGTTCATGTTTCTTGTGCCATTTCTGCATGGTCTTACTGCTTTTTTTTTTTTTTATTACTGTGGGAAATGATTAGAGGAGAAGGTAGTAGCTTTCAATTAACTGACATCTTGAGAATGTTTTGGGGGAATTCCCTGGTTGTCCAGTGGTTAGGACTCCACATTTCCACTGCAGGGGGCTTGGGTTCATTCCCTGGTCAGGGAGCTAAGATCCCACAAGCTGCTCTGTGCAGCCAAATATATATATATATATTAAAAAAAAAAGTTTGTGTAATTGACTTCTCATTCACTTATTTGGAGTTGATTTTGAATTATCCACCAAATCTAACTGATGCATAGATATTTAAAAATAGTTGGTGGTACTAATATCTTTATGTCAGGTTATTGCAATTTATACAACAATATGAAAAATGTATGATTTTTATAGGAATGCTTATAATTTTTGTGCAGTATTAGATGAGTTACATTCTGGGATGATTTAACTGAAAAAGAGAGGGCAGTCCTGCTAAGACAGAGAAAGCTCACTCTCTACTACATGGGAGGGGAACTTCTCTCAATGTTCCATGTTCTTGGTAAAATTAGAATACTTGGGGAAAAATTTCAAGTGTCTCAAACTGCTGACATGAAAAACAAAAGTGATTATAGGTTTACTTGGAAAAAACTGATTATAAGGTTTCTAGAGTTAAGCCAGAGGATTTTGAGTAAACCTTTATGACTCATAGCATTAGACAACAAAGATTGCTTTTTCACAGTAAATTGTCAGTAATTTCCAATTTTATGTTTTAGTTCATGACAGAGAAGTATTCTTGGTCCTAAATCTTTTAATTCCTTTCAAATAATTCCCATTGCATTTAGAAATGTATGAAATATACCTACATAATAAAGCAATTCTTTTTAAAAATTATGTTTATTCAAAAAAGTCTATAAATGAATTTTATTCAGGCAAGATTGAGAGATTGATGCAATTGTGCAAAATAAAACCATGTAATGAAAGACTAAAATATCTAAAAAATACTGAATTGATTGGTAACTAATATGATTAAAAATGAAACAATCTCCATTTTATTGTATATTAATGATATATAATAAAATCATATCATTTCTGATAACAATTCTAGCTAAGTTGACACCATCAGAGTTAAATGTAGTACATTTATATCTGACTCAGTTGTGTTGCCTAGTTTAGTTTTACTCTAATTTTCACCAGTGGAGTTAAGGGCACTTTATTCCAAGGTAATAGCCTTACTTGCATAAGTAAAGCTGGCAGAGCTATGCATGCCCTAGTTGCAGTTACCAAGTTAAAAATCCTTCCAGGTGATAGAGTCTTGGTTAAATGAGCCACTGTCAAATTTTCGATCCTGGGCGCCTCCGTCAAAGTTGACTGAACTGGTAGCCCGTGATGCCTCAGGCTTCCTTGCAGCTGAAGAAAATTTAATATTGGAAGAAAACATTCAGAAATAAGGGTACTACAGTACAGGTAGAAGAGAATAACATTGAAAGGAAAGACAGAAACCAAATATATATGTATATATACACACATATATCTTATGTATATTATTTATATACACACAGAGGAATAAAGGACTGATATAGTAGAAAGGAGGACTAATGATTGAAGTGAGAACATGCATAGAACATCTATTTGCTTCTTGCTTTCCAAGGCAAATTTTAAAGTACATCTTTCCCTTGACCGAGGTTCCTTAACATTTATAACATTGAGAACTAAAAGGGAAAACAATCTAGTATTTATTTTTACAGCCCTGAAAGTACAAAATGATGCCGGAAAATATTCTAGATTTAGAAAACCTGGTGTTATTTTAGATTTTTTTCACCCCTAGCTCTTGTGCCATGAGTAAATCATTCAAATCTTTAGGGTGTCAACTTGTTCATTTAAAAAAAACCAACCAAACAAACAAACAAACAAAGAAAACCAAAAAAAACCCCTAGCTTTGGACCAGATAGTAAGTTCTCTGTAAGTGCCTGGTGTTATTATGTGTCCACATTCATTGAAAAAATGGTATACGTTGTCAAAGTTCAGCCTCATAAGAATTCTGTGAGATGATCTTCTGTGTCGGGGCCCAGGGTAGGCAGCCCCAAAATGTGTCTCAATGGCATATTGAATTTTTGAATTAAAGTTAGTTAAGAAATGACCAAGGCAAGAGGCATACTCTGACTCTCCTTTCTGTCTCCCTGAAAGCAGGAAATAATCTCTGATGTGAAACATACCCTTCCTGCATCTGGAGGCAAAAGGACACTCATCAACAAAAACAGGGGATTTGGGCTGAAAAACCTGTATAAACAAACCTTGTGACTTCTTTAATTGACTAACCCAAGCCCAAACTCTGTTTCGATTCTTCACTCACTGAGCCCCCCCCAACCTAACTTTCTTTGTCCAGTCAATTCCTCATAAATTTATCATTTATCTAAAAAGTATAAAAGCTTCCTTCCTACTTTGGTCACTTTTTGGGTCCCATTTCTATGAGACCTCCATGCCCATGAATTAAATCTGTTTCTTTTTCTCCTGTTAATCTGTCTTGTGTCAATTTTATTATTAGTCCAGCCACAAGAACTCAGGTAGGGTAGTGGGGAAATTTCCCCCTCACTGTCATGTACAAATGGGTAAACTGAGGCTGAACAAGCCTAAGCACTTTGCTCAAGCTCTCCTGGCTCTGATGTGGCCAAATGCCACATCACAGGTCTGTCTTCCTCTGAGACTGTGCTCTTTAAAGTAACAGTAGCCTTCTCTCTGCCAGGTACTATTTTGGGCCTGAGGATACAGCAGCAAGAGAGGCAGATCCTGTCTTCATGGGAGGCATCCACTGATGAGGGCTTCCCACACTGCTGAGGAAGGCGCTCCAGAGACAACTAACCCAGGGGCCCATGAGATAGTTGAACTTTTGGAGGGAAACACAGCGATATCTGTCGGACTGCCTGGGAACTACTATTTGAACATGACTGCTTGGTGCACTGAACTCAGGTATTTATTTTGGTGGGAGGGTGCTGTGGCTGGAAGAGTTTGAGAACTTCTGCTCTAGTGGTTTTTGGTAAGGGGGTGTGGACGAGAGGTCTAGAATATTGAAAACTATATACCAAAGAAAAGATGCTTTCAAGCTGTGGTACTCTATGCTAAGTTCACGTGGCGATGTGGTTGACAGTATGAGGGATGATGGAGGGAGGGTAGTGGGTGAAGTCTTTCTGAGACGTGGTATTTGAACCTGAGGGTTGAGAAGGAGGCAGCCGTGCAAAAACCAGAGATGATCCATTTAGGCTGAGAGGCCCACAGGGGGACATGGGCTGGGTGAGAAGGGTCTGGCTCAATGTGAAGAGAAGGAGCTCAGAGAGAAAGAGTGAGAGACAGCGTGAGCAAGCTGGTTCCTGCTGGGCCAGAAGGATATGGTGGAAAGTTTTATCCTAAGTGCAATGGAAAACCGAGCTTCCTTCCAGTTCCACAATCCAATGAGTCTTCATTTATTTGCCATAATTATTCTAATTGATACGTGAAGTGTAAATCCAAATGTCTAGATTTATTTGTGTGTTAATGAATATCTTCACACTTACAGTGCATTATTGCCAGTTATTCTATGTTCACAGCCACAGATTATAGAAAATAATAGAGTGATGCTCAGGGAAATGTCTACAGGTGTTCAAGATCGCCTGACTCGGATGTAGCCAAACCCATGAAAGTAAGTGGATTGTTATATCACTCAAACGCAAAATTAGCCAGTTTTTTGGAAACTGTGTAACTAATGAAGGAATGTGTTGTGTAGTGAATTGTATCCCCCAAAAGATACACTGAAGTCTTAACCTTCAAATCTGTGGATGTGACTTTATTTGGAAATATGGTCTTTGCAGATATAATCAAGTTCATGTGTGGTCCTACTGGATTACGGTGGGCCCTAAATCCAGTGACTGGTGTTTTTATAAGAAAGCAATGTGAAGACACAGAGAAACACACAAGGAATATGCCATGTGAAGGTGGAGGCAAAGTTTGCAGTGATGCATCTACAAGTCAAGGAACACGGAGAACTGCCAGGAACCACCGGAAGCCAGGAGAACTGTAAGAGATTGACTTCTGTTGTTTTAAACCACCCAGTTTGTGGTACTTTGTGATTGTTGCCCTAGCACACTAATGCAGACGGTTTAATTTTTCTTATTATTTTGAAAAAGCCAGATTCTTATTTGTGGGAAGACAAAATGTCCTCAGGTTATTTATTCCTTTCCTTCACATACATCATTACTTTGATAGAATTTTGGAAAAGTTTATTTTTGGATGTTGGTTAGCATTCTTACAGAATATGAAGATTAAGGAGAAGCCAAATCTTTCTGAAGCTTGTAGAATATAAGAGAACAGATGCCAGTTGTTCTGTTCAAAGTGCTGTGTATCCATTTTAACAGGTAAGATTTTAATTCTATTATCTCAAAGATTTCTTGCTAAATGTTCCATTGCTTTAGAAATTAGATGAGTTGATTTGCTTTTTGTTTGTTTGGTTTTAATAGTAAAGTACAGAGACAATGAATTTGTCTGAACTCTCAGGGAAGATAACTGGCATCTCTCTAGTTGCCTTGTCAGCATTAAAGAAAAGAAAATAGTGGCTTTTCAGTCTGTTGGGTGGTATAGTCTCTGAGGGAAATTGATATTTCTCATGTACTCACAGAAAATACTGTTTTCAGCTAAAGGTATGGGGAAAATAGTTCATTTAAAATCAGGCAGCAACAGCACCAGAAATGGCACTTTAAAACACGGCCATGACACATCACGTGGTTAATAGCACCATCAGCTACAACGAAGTTCATTTTGATGATACGGCATCAGAGAAATGTGACGGTTTTAATTTTTTAGACTATTTGTTTTCGACAGTGGTAGCACATCAGGATCACCTGTGAATTTTTTATAATACAAATTAATGCCTGAGCCTACCTCTGAGATTCTGATTCAGAAGTGTTGGGTGAGGCCTGGGGGTGTGAGTAATTTTTAACTTAGGTGCAGCCAAGGTTGAGAACCAGGGATCCAATGCACGTGAGTACTGTTAATAAAAAAAAGAGACATTTTAAATTTTTTTTATTATTTATTTATTTATTTCTTTTATTAGTTTCTGCTTTATAACAAAGTGAATCAGTCATACATATACATCTGTTCCCACATCCCTTCCCTCTTGCGTCTCCCTCCCTCCCACCCTCCCTATCCCACCCCTCCAGTCGGTCACAAAGCACCGAGCTGATCTCCCTGTGCTATGTGGCTGCTTCCCACTATCTATCTACCTTACGTTTGGTAAGGTAGGTTTCTTTTAAAAGAAAAAAAATTAAAACAAACGAATAAAAATAAAAAAGAGGCATTTTGGGGTGGCTATGTATGTAGTGTAAGGTTTGGCAGCCAACAAAACATTTTAGTTTTGTAGTGGAATTTTCATAACTAATCATTCTAAGTGTCCTTGTTTAATGGAGGCAGGGGCCAGGTTTAGAAGTTAATTTTTTTTTTTTTTTTTTTTGCGGTACGCGGGCCTCTCACTGCTGTGGCCTCTCCCATTGTGGAGCACAGGCCCCGGACGCGCAGGCTCAGCGGCCATGGCTCACGGGCCCAGTCGCTCTGCGGCATGTGGGATCCTCCCGGACCGGTGCACGAACCCGTGCCCCCTGCATCAGCAGGCAGACTCTCAACCACTGCGCCACCAGGGAAGCCCTAGAAGTTAATTTTTAAACTCAAACTAATCATCTCTTTACCAAGCCATGAGGATTTACGTCCTTTAGGTTAAATGATCAACTCATAAACTTTAACATCTAGAGAATCACAGTAAAGAACTGTGACAAGCCTGCCATTAATACAAGCAGGGCTTAGGCAGCCAGGCTCTTTCAATTTTTGAGAACAACTGCATATTATATCTCACTTATTAAAATCTATCCATATTACAAATTCAATAAAATTCATATATAACGAATCATTGACTTGCAGCTCAAAGGATGACATGAGACTATGTCTGCAGAAATTATATAATTAAAAACTTTTAGGGTTTCCCTGGTGACGCAGTGGTTAAGAATCCACCTGCCAATGCAGGGGACATGGGTTCGAGCCCTGGTCCAGGAAGATCCCACATGCCACAGAGCATCTAAGCCCATGCGCCACAACTACTGAGCCTGCACTCTAGAGCCTGTGAGCCACAACTACTGAGCCCGCGTGCCACAACTACTGAAGCCCACGTGCTTAGAGCCTGTGGTCCTCAATAGGAGAAGCCACTGCAGTGAGAAGCCTGTGCACCACAACAAAGAG
Organism: Mesoplodon mirus; assembly: GCF_964341445.2. Lineage (NCBI taxonomy): Eukaryota > Metazoa > Chordata > Mammalia > Artiodactyla > Ziphiidae > Mesoplodon > Mesoplodon mirus. The sequence continues at coordinate 23,303,027 of NC_138996.1, read as the reverse complement.
TAGCCCCTGCTTGCTGCAACTAGAGAAAGCCTGTGCAGCAATGAAGACCCAACGCAACCAAAAATAAAATAAATTTATATATAAAAAATTTTTTAGTTTTAGTTATTTTCGTATTTCAATTTTTTTCCCCCAGATTTTAATTTTTTTTCAACCACTGTGAAACTAGTAGTTGCTAGATATTGGGCCAGTAGGGCCTAATGGTTAAATGATCCTGGGCACATTAAAACCATCTCTGGAATAGTCTAAAATATTTGCTATCTTTCAAAACCACTTTAGAACTCCTCCTTCGGTCTGATGTGAAATATGATTAGATTTCATTCAAACTCTAAATAGAATATAAAGGGCCTATAAAGACTCCTGAGAGCCTGAAGGTCTGGCACTTGAAGAAATGGACTCGAGACACCAAAAGCTTGAGAAGTAACTTTATTTTCAGCTCCTTGCAATTAAAGAGAAATCATCAGGCACATGAACAAGATTACAAGTCAGGGTTACCAGAAATGGCTGCACACAGCGACTAGGTCAGGACATCACAGGGCACAATAGCCGGGTTCTAATTATTAGACCAACCAGCAGCAGGTGTGTGCACATACACACACGCACACCCACCTGCACAGCTTTATGCTGACCTGCCACTTTAGATATGTTGCTCGGTGAGTCTGAGGGACATTTATCTCACCTCAACAAATGTCAGTCATGTAAGTGCAATTGTTTTATTGCTCCAGTGAATTTGATGTTGTATTTTGAGAATCATAAAAGCTGCTTGTGGTGCAGCTGAATGACTTTATGGACATTTCACTGAATATTATATCTTTTTCTGTACTGTGCTCTTAATTCTGAAATATTGGCCCACGCACGGAAAATGTGCTGTCACTACAATAACAAACAGATCAATTGAAAGGACACCCTTTGCCTAGAGCATCTTTGCAGGTGTGAATGTGAAGTTGGATGATGAACTGAAAAAGATACTTCAAAGGACAGATACACAGCATCTCAACACACACACACACAACTTATGACTGCATATCTTATTGTTATATAGTACTTATGACTCAAGGTGATCAAATATTTTATTATTGTTCTTACCACTATGTCAGTTCTGAATCTGATATTCCCTCTGTTGTTCCCTTTATTGGCTTCTGGCAAAGTTGTCGAATGTACCACAGCAGATCCACTAAAAGTGAAAACTAGAGACTCTGTCTGATAGTACCAATATATATGCTATTTTCTTTAGCTATAATAAAGGAGGAGGCACTTTCTTTGGTTACAGAAGGTTGAGCTGTTGAAAACTTATGAGTTATTCTATCATTGTTGGTGTGATGAGACTTCATGGAGTCATAGACACACTGGGGCAGAGTTACCTAGGATTGAGTCCCACGGGTGCTCCTTAGTGCTGAGCAAACCTGGGCAAGTATGTCAACTCTCTGCTTCAAGATTCCTCACCTATGCTATGATGCTAATAATAGTACCTACTTCTGAGGGTGGAGTGAAGACTCAACAGACTAATGATGGGTAAGCTCTTAGAGCAGCAACTGACATGATCAGGAATGTTAACCCTTGCTATCCTGGGATTAGTTACAATATACTTTCCATAACCATTAAAACAACCTTTTGCCTTTAACTTTCTTCCTCATCATTTCAGTTGGCAAAAACAAAACTTGAAGCCACTGACTCATTTCATTTATTATAAAAAAGTAACATAAATGTAAAATTAGCTTCTGGTTATTTGAATTCAAAGAGAAGATACCGAGTAGGCTGCAGTGCATGTGGGCAGCATTTTGGACTCAATTTAAAAAATAATATTAACCAAAGGAAGCTGAGGGTGAATAAGGGCATTTTCTTTCATATGAAACCCATTTTTCAAATATTTATAGTGATAATGAATTAAATGTTTTGTTAAAAGAGAGGTGTGACAAAATATTAACAAACAAGTAGATATTACAGATCACTTATGAACTGGGAAAATGAAGATGCTAATTATTTCCTGACCATCTGAGTTTTAAAGTTTTGCATTTTGGGGAAAATTGTAATCTTAATAATTTTGGATATATCATTGATTTTCTAATTAAACTAAAAAGTGTACCTTGTAGAAAACATGGAAATGCAAAAAAATTATGAAGAAGAAATACAATTTGCCTTATAGTTTTATCACTCCAGGATAAATACAGTTAACATTCTGAAATATCTTCATGTGAAATTTAATATCCACTCACAATTTAGATCCCACTGTGAGAATAGAATGTCATAGCTTTGTTTTATTTTTATTTAAGTAATGTCTGTAGAGAAGTTTGTCAAATATTCTACATAAAGATTACTCTTAACAACTGATTACTATTCCAGTATTTGCCTCTATCATGATTATTTTTATCATTTCTCTTTTGATGGACATTTAGACTTTTAAATTTTTGCTATTGTAAATACAATTACAGTAAGCATTCTCATAAAAATCTTTTATCTCATTTATTATTGTTGCCTTAAGATAGGTTTCTAGAAATGGAATTGCTGCAAAGAAAAAAAGAACTGCATACGTTAACACTCTAGAGGGAGATGCTTTTCTACAGTTTGTTCCAGTTTACACTCAAAGCAACAGTTTATGGGAATGCACAACTCACTAAAATCATGATGACAGCAGGTATGATAATTTTTTAGAATATTTTTCATTTGATAGAAATATATATATTATTATTTACTGAATGTTTTGTTCCCCCCACCGCCAATTTACATGTTGAAGTCTAATCCCCATTGTGATGGTATTTAGAAATAGGGCCTTTGGAAGATAATTAAGTCATGAGGGTGGAGCCTTCATAGATGGGATTAGTGCCCTTATAAAAGGAAGCCAGAGAGCTAGCTCATTCTTTATCCCATGTGAGGATGAGAAGTTGACTGTCTGCAACCCTGAAGAGGGTCCTCACCAGAAACCCACATCCCCACCCCCATGTTGGCACCCTGATCTCAAACTTCTAGCCTCCAGAACTGTGGGAAATAATTCCTGTTGTTTATTAAATCACCCAATCCATGGTACGTTGCTATAGCAGCCTGAACTAAGACATACGTGGTTAATGTTTCAATTTGCATTTCTTGGATTACTAGGTAGGTTTAATTTTTGAGTGCTTTTTGATGACTTTTCTTCTTTTTAGAATTTTTTGCTTATGTCTGCCAGTTTTTCTTTTGGGGCATTCATCATTTTATATACGAACCTAATAAGTAATACAAACTGCTAGTTTTCTCTCAACATCCATTCACTCCTTTTTCCAAATAATAGGCTTTTTGACTTGGCATAGCTAAGTATTATGTTTCCCAGCCTCCTGTGTCACTAGGTATGGTCGTACTACTAAATTTTGACCAATGAGATCTGAATGAAATTGAGATATGAAATTTTGGGTTGTGCTTTAAAGGGGAGTAATATGGCCTTTTCTTCCTTTCCCAGGGTGGAAACTCTTATTTTGGTTGCTTTCACTTTCAGTTGATTCTCTTGATTTTTAATTTAAAAAAATACGTATGTACATAAGGACAGTATTCTCTTTTGCTTCCAAAATTAATGGAATTTAAGACAATGGCCACCATGCTTGCCTTAGCAGGGATGGGGTATTTATAGGCCCCATCAGTTACCTGCATAATAAAAGACACACAGTGTTAAATCACTGCTCGCATTTTCAAATGAAGTGGTTGATGTAAAACAAACAAAAAATTAATTGTTTGTGTGTATCTATCTTGTCTTATTGAATTATCTAGAAAATTCAGAAAAGGTTAAAGAAAGATTTTGATAATGGACAACTTTCTCTTGTCCCTGAAAATATGCTGCTTCTTCAGTATACTTCTGCTTATGCTTTGTTTAAAAATATATTTTGTGTCATGTAACAGATGCATCTTTGTACTATATTTCAATTTTGTTGTATATCACTTAAATAATCTGGTATATTTGTTGAGTTATAACAAATGTCTCTTCAGCATCTATTCAGATGATTCTGTGCTTTTCCTTTTAATCTATTGGTATGATCAGTATATTAATAATATTTTTATTATGGAATTGTCTTTGTAATACTAGGATTTATCTAAGAATTATTATCTTAATATATTACAGTATTTGATTAGAGAATATTTTACTTGATTTTTTGTATCTATGTTCTTAAGTGAAATCAATAAGCAGTTTTTTCTTTTAATTTTGTGCCCATTTTGTTGGGTTTTCATTTTAAGAATATGCTTGATGCCAAAATTAATTGAGATGCTTTTCTTACATTTCTGAGCTCTGGGAAAAATATCGGTACCTAAAACTGTACAGACCTGGTGCATTTCTTGGAATTAATATTTTTTTGTCACTTACTGTGTGACAGATACTTTTTTGCACTTATTGGTTCATTGTTGAACGATTTTTCTTAAAAACTCAATCATCTTATATATACTTCTTAATGTTTTAGCTTAGAGTTTTATAAAATATTCTCTTACACCTTCTGACATTTCCTCTGTATCTAATTTATCACTTTTCTTATTCATTTGTCTTTCCTCTTGCTTTACTTGGTAAGAGATTCTTTGATATCCTTTGCTGCAGCCACCCAGGAAAGGAGGAAGTCCTAAATAACATCGTGGTGCTTCTCATTTTGCTCATTGTAAATCCCTTTTCTTGGTGCTCCCAACTTTCTGAAATAAGGGGTCTTGGAATCTTCAGTTAGGGTTTCCTGGTACATGGGATTGGGTAGTGGTGGTGAGGAGTTGGCATTTTAGCGAAGTTAGGTGAAGAGTGTTAGATGCTTTGCCTATCCATTTTATCAGATTTCTACATTTAACTTTTCAAAACAATTCAAATCAATTTGGGGGTATAAAGTCAAATTCAGTGGTTCTCAAGGACCCACTTTTTTGTAGCACAACTTCTTCAGTAATCTTACCCATTTTGGATTGGGTGGTGATGCTTCTTATATCATGTACTAATTTTAGTATATCATAGGTTCCATTCAGAATTTTTTCCTGTATGCATTATTTTGTTCTAAGCATGTGATAGCTTTAGAATATGCATTACATGTTAACCTGATTTTAAATGACAGACTTTTCTGCATTTCTATAACACATTGTATTCTCTCCTGTTCTAAACATGCTTCTCTCTGTTAGATTGTAAGCTCTTGGACGGCTAACTCAGTCTAGACTTGCCTGTGCTAGCACAGGCCTTTCAGGTCATGGTGCTATGATGGTCAGTTTTATGTGTCCACTTGGGTAGGCTACAGTGCCCAGCTATTCTCTTAAACACTTGTTGCTGTGAAAGTATTTCATAGGTGTGGTTAGCATCTACGATCAGTTGACTTTTAGCAATGAAGATGATCCTTGACAATCTGGCTGGGTCTCATCTAATCAGTTGAAAGGCTTTAAGAGCAAAACTGTGGTTCCCTCAAGGAAGAAGAAACCCCCTGTGGTATGGGCTGCAGTATCAGCTCCAGCCAGAGAAAAATCTGCCCTACAGGTTTCAGACTTGCCAGCCCCACAATCAAGTAAGCCAATTCTTGATCTCTCTCTCTCTCTCTGTGGTTGAACCCTGACTCATACAGGTGCTTGTACATGTTTTTTCAGTGACAGAGAATTTTTAGTTTCTAAATCTTTTACATTTCAGTGTTGTAATCTACTGCATAAAGATCCAAATACTATCCTTGTATCATCTTACGTATTTTGAAAATTTATGGTACTTGTCTTAGGATTTAAGAGGAAAAAAATGTATTTTTTTCCTACTCGCTATGGCACTAAGTTAACACACATCAGCACCTTCTCTCTGCCAGGCAACAGCAAGACAAAAAAGTGTGTTATGTCCTCCCAAGGCAACATGACAATGATCCAAAAGTAAATGAAAAGAAAGAGTTTATTTTATATAACCTCTGTTGAAATGCATTTATTGTGTCACTAGCACAGACTCCCTCTTACAGTGGTGGGTTGCTGAATAGTAGAATGGGGATATTCACTGTAGCATACATTCCTCTCCACTGGTGTCTTCTCTCAATAGCCTGGAAACTCACAGAAGAGTGTTGTTTACATCTTTTAGGATGAGAAGATAAACTATGTGCTTTACTGATTTACAGGAATAGATTCCCCAAAATGACTTTCATCATTTTCTAGGGAACACAATTTTATGTGAGAGACAGATCTCAGAACTGAGCTACCATTTGCTTCTCTTTTTAGATTAAACACCAAACTCCTGTGGATGTGCTGTGTTTGTTCTTCCAGGGTAGATTTACATTAACACATATCCATTCTGAAACTCATCGGTACAGCCTTCTTGTAACTAAAAAACTATTCCAGCCGTGCTGAAAACTCAAGTGACTGCTCTATAAATGTAGGCACGTTATCAGAAATTGTTACCACTACTGCTACACAAACGGGTACACAGCATTAAACGTGTTCTTGCTCTCTTTTCCTGGGGTTGTAATGACATGCTGAAATACTGCTTAAGAGATGATTATTAGAGGATAAAATCAATATCTCTAAACTTTTATCAATCTTCAAAAGAAATCAATGAAAGAGGGGTGAATTACTAGCTTTACTCTGCATTTTTCTCCAAGCTTGACAGTAAAGTGTTCTTGCTTCAGACAAAAACACATTAGCATCAGCCCAGTTAGTGACTCCACAATGACACATTTCTTTAACTACATGGTTGCAGTTTATTGTTTGTCTTTGTAGTGAATCTGTTTTATCTTATGCTTGTGTTTTTGTGTATGTGTGAAACTTGCTATATGCTAAATGTCTTGTTAATTGAATATAGCAAATAAAAATAATGCATTACTTCTTAATTTGAAGAGATAGGTTTCTGTTTTTCTTTCTCTGCAAGTTATTTTCTATACTTTAAATCTCTACTCAGAATAATTCCTATATAGAGTAATTAGACTTGATAAAGATAGAAGAATTTAAAGGTGTGTGTGTGTGTGTGTGTGTGTGTGTGTATGTGTGTTTCGGAGAGAATTTGTAAAACACACAAAGTATTAACTATACTGAAAATGTTATTTGTGAATATTTTATTGGTCATATGCTCCACAGTTTTTGATGTCATTTTGGAAATGCTGCAAGAGTAAGAGGGTCCTGTTAATTATTTGTAATTTTAGGTCATAATCAAAGATGATATTATCCTTAGGAAGACAAGCAGGTAGCCCAAAGTACCAAATTTACGTTTGTCAGACATGCCCGCACTCCATAAACATTACATACACATACACCGTGCTGTTCAGTCAAGATTAATTCAATTTTATTCATTTATTAACTTTGGTAATCCTTCACACTTTTGTCTCCCATGAGCTTCACTTCTATGCTTCACCCACAAACTTTTCCTTGAATTATACAATAATTCCAGAATTTCCTCTTAAATAAGTCCACTAATTGATATTCAGGTCTCATTGTATTGCATTTGTCAGTAGCATTTGATACAGTCAGTTATTCTCCCCTCTTTAACCATCTGGCTTCCACAACAACACTTGCTCATAGTTTCCCCCTACTCATTGATTACTCCCTGTATTGTTCCATTGCTGCAAAACAAATGACCACAAATTTAGTGGCTTAAAATAACACCCATTTATTATTTTACAGTTTCTGTTGATTAGAAATCTAGCTCAGGGTCCCACAAGGCTGAAACCAGTGTTGGCTAGGCTGCATTCTCATATGGAGGTTTGACTGGGGAAGAACCCACTTCCATGTTTACTTATGTTGTCAGAACTCATTCCTTGTGGCCACGTGACTGAGGTCCCTGTTCTCTTGGTGGCTGCCAGCTTGGGATTGCTGCCACTCCTAGGGTGTGTTCAGGTCCTTGGCTCTCTCACAAGCCTCTAGACATGACTGTGGATTTCTTCCTGGCTGACGAGAGACTCTCAACTTTGAGTCACTCCTTAAATAGCTTCCTTCAGAGTTGGCCTGGACTCCCAATTAAAGTGGTTGACTGATTAGGTTAGGTCCATCAGGGATAATCTCCCTTTTGATTACCTCTCAGTCTACTGATGAGGGACCTTACTTATACCTCTAAAATCCCTTTGCCTTTGCCTTATAATGTAACCTAATCATGGGAGTAAAATTTCATCACATTCAATAGTGTCACCCACAGTCAAGGGGAGTGGATCATGCAAGCTCTGTACACCAGAGGGCATGAATTTGGGGCCCCTCTTAGAATTCCATCTACCACACTCCTTCTAAGTCTTCTTCTCTGAACCTTTCTCATCTTTCCAAACTCTTGGTGCTCCAGGACCCCAGGGTTCAGCCTTTGGCTATATTTGCTCACTTCCTAAATGATCACGTCCTTCTGATATATTTTAATACTATTTAATGCTGATGAATCCAAATTTATACCTCAGTCTCTCCTTCTTCCTTGAAGCCAGACTTATGTACCCCCAAATTTATTTGACGTGGCTGTATAATAGACATCGCAATATCAGCAAATCCCAAATTGGCCTTTGTTCTCCCTCTCAAATCTGCTTGTTTTATGATTTTCCCTTTGACTCTTCATTTTGGATAAATCCCAGCAAATTGTGTAACTAGTCCTCCTTCTGTCTTTATAAAAACAGCATCCTTTACTTCTCCATTCTCACATCACTCCCCTACATCTGCCTTCCTGGCTTTCAACCCAAGATTAATCTTTTCATCTCTTTGTACTACCTTTTACCTAGAGGACTGAATAGTGAGAGACCATCCATAGATGTGCATTGTATGTGCCATTTTGCCATTGTTTGTAAATGATCTCCAACTTCAAGGGGGCCTCCATGCTTTGGAGGAATAAGTTTATTTGACTATGATAAGTCCTTCTCTCTTTCTGATGTAAATTCCGTTAAACCTTTATCATTTTTTAAAAATTCTGTGCATCACTGAAAGTCCCACAAACAGAAGATGGCTATGCCTCCCACCTAATATCTAATGCCCTCAATGTGTTTGCACCTATTCATGAATACTCATTCAACTCTTTTCTCAAGGACTCAGATAAATCATCCTTCAATTATCCCCTATTTCCTTTATGTTTTCAATGTTTTCCTCATCAGTGGCTCTTTCCCTTAGCTGATAAACATGTACAAATCAATTGCATCTAAAAACAAAGAACACACCTTCTTGTCCTTGAGTTCCTTTCTGCTTGCTGCCTTGATTTTCTTATTCACTACACAATCAGTCATCTTGAAAAACTGGTTTTATTTACCCTTTTTATTTTCGACCTTCCCTTTATTTCACAACTCTCTAAAATCAGGCTTCTACTCCCACAATGCCATTAAACTACTCACTCTCTGAAGTCACTAAGAACTGCTAAATTGTAAAACCCCATGGCCATTTTTCAGATCTCTCCTACTCCCATCTGACTACATCAGTTACTTCTCTTCTTGAAACAATATAATTCCTTGGCTATGATTCTACTTTTGTTTCTCTGATTACTTTTCCTTTTCTCAGAAATTTATTTCATTTTGTGCCTCTTAGTTTTTGTTTCTGTATTGTTATATCTTGTTTCCTCATCTATTCCTACAGCTTTAACTATGTCAAATAGGTGATGATCCCAATATTGAATTTGCTTTTTAGGTCTGTCTCATTAATTCTAGATCCTTATTCCATATCTAAATGTCAGATGGACCCCCAAACTTAATTAGACCCCTGCATAACTCCTTGTCTTTTTTTATCTTCTACCACAATGTATTTGTCCTTCCGTAATGCTGATCGTGGCTTATCTGCACAATCACGAAGCCAAAAACTTGCTGGCAGTCTTTACATTTTTTAATTTATTAATTCATCAAACAAATGTTTTTGAGTATCTATATGTGCTATGTATGGACTGTGCTAAGTGCTGGCAGTACATTAATGAGCCAAAGAGATGGAGTTTTTCTGCCATCCTGGAGGTTATATTCTAGTGGGAGAGACAAAAACAGGTAAACATGCTGGATGTCCATCCTTTACATTTAAATTTGAGTTTTTTTTTAAATCATTGCTACTATAAATCATTTCTCTACATCTGTCTTCTGGTTCATTAATTAAGTTATATGTGATTTATAATTTTTATATTATCTATGTTTTAAGTATTAAATTTCAAGTCTTCTTTATAAAAATTCAGTTATTCTTTTCCCAATTTATTTGTTTTCTATAGGCTCCTGTTCTATTTTCTTTCCTTTCCTTAGGCATGTAATATAGTCTGGTAATTATGATATTTACATTTTAAAATATATATTCTGTCATGTATATTTTTTTCTCATTCGTACTGTGATGCATTGTTTCTTTTGTGATTTTGACCATAAACTTCTCATTTCCCCTGGAACTTTACATATATAGGAAATTTTTGATTCCTGGGCTGATGTTACACTTCTCTTGATGATTATATTTTCTTCTGTCAGTCCTCAGGGAGCACTACAAACTTAAGCATACTTTAAATTAAATTGTCTACTTGACGTGTTACTTGTGAACACACGAGTAGCATAAATTCAAGCAAAAATCCATGTGATATCCAGTTTATGATTAAAAATTCTAATAGAATTCTTTTTCTTTCTAGTTCCAAGTTTAAAATGGATATGTAATTTTACTGTCTCTTCTACATACAGGGTTTATCTTTCATTCATGTTTTTAAAACTAAAAGCACAGCCCTTTTCTCCACATCCTCTTCAGCGTTTATTATTTGTAGACTTTTTGATGATGGTCATTCTGACTGGTGTGAGGTGATACTTCACCGTAGTTTTGATATGCATTTCTCTGAAAGTCAGCAGTGTTGAGCATCTCTTCATGTGCCTGTTGACCATCTGTATGTCTTCTTTGGAGAAAGGTCTATTTAGGTCTTCTCATTTTCTGATTGGGTTTTTTTTTTTTTTAATATATTGAGCTGTATGAGCTATTTGTATATTTTGGAAATTAATCCCTTGTAGGTTACATCATGTGCAACTATTTTCTCCCAGTCTATAGGTTGCCTGTCATTTTGTTTATGGTTTCCTTTGCTATAAGTTTGATTAGGTCCCATTTGTTTATTTTTGCTTTTATTTCTTTTGCCTTGGGAGACTGATCTGAGAAAGAATTGCTATGATTTATGTTAGAATGTTTTGCGTATGTTCTCTTCTAGGAGATTTATGGTGTCATGTCTTCTATTTAAGTCTTTAAGCCATTTTGACCTTATTTTTGTGTATGGTGTGAGGGAGTGTTCTAAATTCATTGATTTACATGCAGCTGTCCAACTTTCCCCACACTACTTGCTGAAAAACCCTTCTACACTGTTGGTGGGAATGTAAATTGGTGCAGCCACTATGGAGAACAGTATGAGGTTCCTTAAAAAACTAAAAATAGAGTTATCATAATGATCCAGCAATCCCACTCCTGGGCATATATCCGGAAAAGATGAAAACTCTAATTTGAAAAGATACATGCACCCCAATCTTCATAGCAGTACTATTTACAATAGCCAAGACATGGAAGCAACCTAAGTATCCATCAACAGATGAATGGATAAAGAAGATGTGAGATACACACACACACACATACACACATATACACACATATATTTATATATATATATATAATAGAATATTACTCAGCCATAAAAAAATGAAATACTGCCATTTGCAGCAACATGCATGGACCTAGAGATTATCCTATTAAGTGAAGTAAGTCAGAAATAGAAAGACAAATACCATATGATATCACTTACATGGGGAGCCTAAAAAAATGATACAAATAAACCTATTTACAAAATAGAAACAGAATCACAGAGAAACTTATGGTTACCAAACTTATAATTATGAAAGGGAAAAGGGTAGGGGAGGGGTAAATTAGGAGTTTGGGATTAATAGATACACACTAATAAATATAAAATAGATAAACAAAAAGAACTTACTGTATAGCACAGGGAGCTATATTCAGAATCTGTAAAAGAATATATATATACATGTATATACATGTATATACATATATATATCAGAATCACTTTGCTATATACCTGAAGCTAACACAACATTGTAAAATAAATTATACTTCAATAAAAAAAGAATAAATTATCTTGAAAGAAAATTTAAAAAGTATAGCCCTTTGGGGTTCTAAATTCACCAGGCATGTCATATTAGACTCTCATGACACATTAGAATCTTTTGTTTTTTTCTAACCCATGCAGTCCAAAGGGAAGGAGAAACTCCAGAGCCTCTCAAAATTTGGCAGAAGTCTTCAGAGTGAAAGCTGGATTTGGTACAATCACTTTGCTTCCTAGTTCCTATTTTCATTTTAATTTAGTCCTCTGCAGTTTCCTCACGATCTCTCTACCTTAGAGATGCATTTAAATATATTAACTTTTTCCAGCATATATATATATATTTCTCATCAAGTGGGGTTATTCTACAAGAGTTATTTTGTCCTTTGTTTTCACTGACAAAATTTGTATTAGATATTTATTTTTCCTACTTATCTTTAGTTACTGATGATTAAATTACACTTGAATTTCATTCCGTTAAATCCATGCATTCAATCATGTAAATCAGTATAAGGACTGAATAAAATTGTTCTGCAAGTAAATTTAATTAATGATTTAATTCATCACCCATTAATCAACTTCATTACATTGATTATGACCTACTTATTCTATAAATGTGTTTTAATCAAAATATTTACATCCATGTTAGAACAGAATTATATTGTTCCTCTAAAAGCAACTTTCCTGAGAACAGCTGTAGATTTTCACGATAGCAAGATGGTTTTATGCTCATAGAAGAAACTTTTGCTGTAAGTCCCTATCAGGATCCTTCAAAGTCATTTTTATACATTGCTATAAAAATGTCATCTAATGTGCTGTGTTGTTATGATGTTTATTTGGTTTGCCCTGTTATTCTCGTCTTTCCCACCACTAAATAGTGTTTATTGCTAGAGTTATTTCTTTATGGTAAATTATGGTGCACTTCCCAGTGTTTTTTTTGTCAGGACATGGGAATGCAATTCAGTAAGCAATATAACTACAAGTACTCTCAGGGCCTCATCAAAGCAATGCTATACCGGAAGGGATCTGATTTACAACCAAAGAGGCAACCAGGCAGAATTTTGCTGGATGAAAAATTCAAAACTCTAAATAATATATAAAAAGAAAAATAGAATAGAATATATCTCATTGCATCCAATTATTAGTTGGGAATTTTTTTTTTGAGTTAAATCTGTAAGAGGAAGGATACTTGAATTCTTTAGAGAAAAGGCACTAAATAAATCTAAGTGGTTCTAAAAACATTGAAAGATACAATATTTTCTCAAAAAATGGAATAAATGTACTTAGAAAGTTGCATAAAAAATAATATTTCATAGGAATTTGAAGTAGGTATTTGGAGAAATATCTTTAAGGTCCCTTATTTTAATAGTGCTTTCCCCTACTAAATACATATTTAAATTGGAAACAATAGTGCAATTAAGGAATGATCTTAAAGAAAATAATCTTTAGGCTTTCTATTGATATGAAAGAAACTTTAAAATGCTCTCATGTCTATGGAAGATGAGTTCCCTGTATCTTTGTTTAGTCTATATTGTAGAAAATTAACTTTTCTACTAGCACTTTAAAAGGGCATTTCCTTTTAACATGGCAGCAATAATTCTCAAAAATATCACACCATTCTGGATTATGCTGCATATTTTGTTTAAAAATAAATATGTGCCTTTAGTTATCAAAATTCTGTTAAAATTAGAAAAACAAATTAAAAAATTAGAATCAAAGCAATATTTTACATGTGTAGCCTGGGTTGGTTATTGTTGTGTCAATGATAAGAATTTTATACAATGATAATCTTAGCATAGTTGGAATGAATATATTTTTGTCATTAAAATCAGTTTGTCAGATTTTGATTAATGGCATGATGATGGGTTAGTATGTGCTAATATCTCCCTTCCCTGAAGCCAACCTTGTATGTGTCCCAAAGTGAGAGAGTGGAGGGTAACTAGCTTTCTTAAACAAACTTTAAAATAAAATACAACACAACACACACACACAAATCTAGATCTAGAAAGAGTATGAGTCATTGTTTTGGGGAAGAAATAGCAGTCCAGAGAGGAAGGGTGCTAAGAGGTAGAGTGGAGAGAGTTAAAAAAAACTCTCATTGCTACTCTGTGGTCACTATAAAGTAGGAGAAGAAAAAAAAAAAAAACCTGAAGTCCCGAATCCTAGTTAAGGAAGGAGCTGCTCACAGAGAGAGAACCCCAGATCCACTTCAAATATTTACCTGAATAATATCAGTGCCTGCATGAGAGAAAAGATCAAACTGGGCAAAAGAACTATCTGAAATAGTTAGAAGGATCTATCCCTATACTCACATAGACCTGGGAATAGCACTTGTTCATACCAGTTAGACTGGCAAGCTCATCGCATGGATAGAGTACTCAGGAAGGTCTTGTCTCAGTAGTGAGGAATAAATAACCCTACATTGAGCACAGTTCCAGACCCACTAATAAATCATAGAAGGAGCACCCAAGAGAATCTAATGGTTCTACACAACTTAAGCTGCATTGTATAAAATAGCTTAAGACTATTTATAAGAATAAAAAACTATCCAGCAACCAAGATAAAATTCATAATGTCTGGTATCCCTTCAAAGTTTGCCTGACATAAAGACAAGCAAAAAGCAAAACAAAACAAAAGAAAACAGAAAAACAAAACCCATATGAGATGATCATTTAAGTCAGAACTAATAGATTTGCTAGAATTAGTAAACAAATACATTAAACCAGTTATTATAAGGGTAGTTCGTATGTTCTAAAGTTACACTGAAACAATATGATACTACTTCACACTGTCTAGAATACCTAAAATTAAAAAGACTGATAATGTCAAATGTTGCCAATAATAAAGAGTAAGGGTCATTTTTATATTTTCCTGTTGGGCACGCAAAATATCATAATGCCCTAATATTTTGGTGATTTTTTATAACATTAAATATATACCTTCCCTATGACACAGCAACTCCACTTGTAAATACTTATGCAAAAGATGTGAAATTACATTGTCATAAAAAGATTTATACAAAAATTTTCATAAGGGCTTTACTTATAATATCCAAAACCTGGAAAGAGCCCTGGTATCAGCAAGAAGAGGAATAAACAAATTGGATTGAATGAAAATGGTGATACAGTGAAACGTGATCTTATAGTAGAATATAACTCATAAATAGAAAGGAGGAAGTGCTGCATGTGATGGAGTGACATGAGCAAGAGAGTGGAGTAGGAAGCCCTGGACCTTCCTTCCCCCCACAAACAGTAACTCATGGACAAATTCCTGTGGTGAGAAATACAGGAGGTAAATGAAAGGCTCTTGCATTCCAGACTAATGCAAAGTAAGACTTCCTGAGGCCTGTAGGGAGATACAGGACAACCTCTTGCTTGAGTCCCTGCCCTAGAAAAGCACCATAGGATCAGGAAGAGGTCCTTTAGCTCCCAGGTTCTCCCAGGTGAGGGAAGGGGTTTGTTCATGTGTTGAGAACCTCAACTTTTCTCAGGGAGCTTCCCAGAGGACTGGCTTTTGTCTTTCCAGTTTTGACATTTTGATGAATCCAGCATAATCTACCCCCCTAGGGGAGGACAGAGACGGCAGTTTGGACTGCTAGACACCATAGATCCTCTGCCTCTTCTCAGTGTAGAATGAGAGAATAAAAAACCCCAACTCTTGGGCTTCCCTGGTGGCGCAGTGGTTGGGAGTCCGCCTGCCGATGCAGGGGACATGGGTTCGTGCTCCGGTCTAGGAAGATCCCACATGCCGCAGAGCGGCTGGGCCCGTGGGCCGTGGCCGCTGAGCCTGAGCGTCCGGAGCCTGTGCTCCACAGCGGGAGAGGCCACAGCAGTGAGAGGCCCGCGTACCGCAAAAAAAAAAACCCAAACTCTTAGCTTCCCCCTGGGGAGGGAAAGAGTTGATCTGTGCATCCAACGCTGCAACTTCTTTGGAGCTGCCCAAAGAAATGGTGTCTGTCTTGTCAGTCTTGTCTTGGAGCTCTGATGGGTCCAGTGTAGTCTAGCTGCCTGTGGGAGAATAGAGATGGTGACTGGGCTGGCTGATGTCAAAGCTCCCTACATGGTTAAACACAGAGTCAGCAGACAAAAACCACAGCTTCCTGCTTCTCCCTGGGATGGGAAAGAGTTGATAGAGGTTTCCAGAATCTTTGGGCTCGGCTAATTGGTGAGAGTCATCTCCTGTATGAGACCAGTTTGTGAAGACTAGGAGAGGTGCCTATTTTGTCTAATGCATAGACATCTACAGAGAAATTCAAGCAAAATAAAGAATCAGGCAAAGATGTTCTAAACAAAGGAACAGAATAAATCTCCAGAAACTGACCCTAATGAAATGGAGCTATGTGATTTACCGGCTAGAGAATTCAAGAT